>NC_084850.1:23478105-24157605 GCF_033115175.1 Lepus europaeus | reverse complement strand
AGGAGTGCAGTTGCTGGATTAGATGGCAAGAGTACACTTAGTTTTGTAAGAAACTACCAAATCATCTTCCAATGTGTTTTGCTTTTATTGGATACTACTTGTAACTCTTAAGATGACTGTCCTTGAGTGATTGGAGCCAGTTTTCCTAAAAACCAGGAAACCAGAAAAGCCTTGGAGTTTACATCCCTTTGGGGAACTCTTTAGCCAATGACTGAGCGGCGTAGCAGTATTAAAGTCCAGCTCTGACATGGAATTTACATGCCAGAGCTCCCCTGAGGGGTAATGCTAAGGCCTTAAATGATAAACTTTTTTGCTTTTCTTCTGGATCCTGATTTCCCACTCACTTATCTGGTTCTTCCAGGAGCAGTGACTTAACAAATCATGTGCGTATGAATCTTGATCGTCATCGCAGGGTCTGCTTCTGGGGAATTCAGCCTAACACACCCTGGTTGCTTACCTCACAGGTTGTTAGCAAAATAACAAAGTGGAAGTTGCACACTTGGCTAGGTCAGGGTCCCTCCTATGACCATCATTTCTGCTTCCCTCTTCAAGAGGGAGTTGTATATAGGACTGACTTTCAGGATCCATGCAGAACCTCTTTGCTAAAAGTGAGTCTCTGCCCCTGCTTAGAGCTGAAGAAACTACCATTCTTTCTAGGAATGTTAATCAGTGTAATACTGATAATCAGAGCCACTACTATATCCAACTCTTACTGTATTCAGGAGCTTTGAGTACATCATTACATTTAGTCTTCACAACAGTATCCTGATATGGGAGTTCTTATTATCATCCACATATTATAGGTGAGGAAATGGAGGTTCAGAAAAACTAAGTATCAGCAAACGACAGGGCTGAGACTTCAATTCAGGTTGCACATGCATGATTCCGATGCCCAACTCTGACCCCTACACTCTACTGCCTCTCCATTTGTACCTACCTTTTTAGGGAACTCAGGAACCCTACTTTTTCCCCCTCTCCTCCCCCAGTGTGTATATCAAAATTTCATCACTTAATACACGTCTCCAACTAGATCCTAACATTTGCCCCTAAAATTAAGTCTCTCAATTTCTGAGCATACGCCCTTGATCTTTGCTTGGGACTTCTATACAGAGTAGTTTGATCACTGTGGGACTTCTGGAGAAAGAAGAAAGAGAAGATGAGCTTCTGTTGAGTGTTGACTGTGTTGGGTGTTTTATTAATCAGTTAATTAATCAATTCTTAAGTTTCTGCTCAAACCTATGATATGAGTACTATCTATATCAGATAAGGAATGAGGATCATTTTATAGATGGAGAAACTGAGTCTTGGAGTGGTCTTACCCAAAAGTTCACCCAACCAGTAACTGGCAAACCATGAATTTGGGACCTGTTGGCTCCCAAACTTGTCTTTGGTCTTTTTCACTAGGCTGTTAACTTTAATTATTCAGATCTCAAATTTGACTTGTTGACAACAGAGCTAAATGCATTTCCTCTGTTCTTGCTGACACACTGTTATTGAAGAGAGTGCTTGCTCAATTGTGGTGCATATTTGTTTTGCACCAGGTGCAAACTATGTTATTTGCCCAAACATGTTTGAGAAGGTGAGAAAGGAGTTATGAGACCGAAGTCACTCCACCTGGTGTCTCTTTGCCAATCCCCCATTACACATCTAACCTTCTTAGATGGGATCTTAGGAAGCAAGAGGTTTAACAAGGTAGATAGTTGACCAGGGAAGGTATGAATCGTCACACAGGCTGGTGTTCTTATTCTCAAACCATCACTATATCACTCAATTTGCTGCCTGGTTTTAGTTGTGTAAGAGGCCCCAAGATTTTTTGAGTACCTACTGTGTGCTAGTTTTTCTTATGTGCTATCCATCCATCATTCATTAAAAGCTTCTGTTGACTCCTGCCAATGCATAGTACTATTGTAGACAAGGGGGATGCAGCAGCCAACAAAACAGACAAAATATAAATTCTAGAGCTGACATTCCCATGGGAACCAAATAGACCCCTGCTTCTTTTGCCCAGCTGCAGGCCCATCTCCAACCTCTGCTTCTGTGCTTCTATTTATTTAATTTATTAAAGTTGCAAGGGAGCGTTCACTCAAAAAACTAACCTGCTGCTTGGAAAATAAGGAAATTCGAGAAATCCCACCGCAAAAAATGAAGTCATTCAATCTGAAATAAATCCACAGGGTAGACATTTGGCACAACAGATGAGACAACCATGTCCTATATCAGAATGCCTGTGTTCAAGTCTGGGCTCCACTCGCAATTCCAGCTTCCTGTCATTGTGCACCCTCCAAGGACTCAAGTAGTCTCTGCCGCCCATGCGGGAGACCCGGATTAGCCAGCCCCAGTTGTTGTGGGCATTTAGAGAGTGAATCACCAGATGGAAGACCTCTGTCTATGTGTGTCCACCTTTCAAAATATTTTTAAAATGAAAATAAATTTTAAAATAAATATAATAAAATTGATCCATAATTTAAACCCAATCATTTGAATCTTCAAAGATTCCATTTTGGTGGACACTAAATAGATGCTGTTTGTCAGAAAACATTCTAAGTAGGAATCATTTCTGAGTAAGGACTTTTGGCCAAGTCAGCAAGAAACAGACTTGAACTCTTTTATTATCAAAACTGTAATCGAGCCAGAAATAAATAAAATATTGTGTTTAAAATTACCACATAAGGATTAATTCAGCAAAATTGCTTTCTCACTGAATTGCATAAAGTAGGTGCTATGATCACCCCGTTCTACAGATAAGAAAACTAAAGGTTTAGAACAGAGGTGCAGGGCTTGAGTAGAGGTGTGTCTGGATTTCATTCACATAGCCAGAATGTGGAAAAGCTGGAGTTGAATCTAAGTCTGCTTAGCTCCAAAGCCTGGGGATTGTTTTTTCCTTGAGCAGATTTTCTCTCTTTTGTTTAAGATTTATTTTATTTATTTGAAAGACAAAGTTACAGGGAGAGGTATAGACAGAGAAAGAGGTCTTCCATCTGCTGGCTCACTCCCCAGATGGCCGCAATGGCCAGGGCTGTGCTGATCCAAAGCCAGGAGCTTCTTCCGGGTCTCCCATGTGTGAGCAGGGGCCCAAGGACTTGGGCTACCTTCTACTGCTTTCCCAGGCCATAGCAGAGAGCTGGTTTGGAAGTGGAGCAGCCGGGTCTCGAACCGGCACCCATGTGGGATGCTGGCACTTCAGGCCAGGGCGTTAACCCGCTGTGCCACAGCGCTGGCCCCCAGCTTTTCTCTTTTAAGACTGGACATTTCTGTGTTTCTGCTTCCCACACTGCTACTAATGAAAGACAACGTTTAAGAGACTTCATTAACACTGTCCATAAGATCAAGCAAGACTAGTGTGGACCTACAGTGTGTGTCTAGGCTGAGCTGCTCATGGGTCATTGGACTTGAAGCTCCTGGAGTCAACCATGCCAGGAAGAGACTGCCTTAGATGCAAGGCAGATTCCAGCAATTCTATTTCAATCCACAGTGAAGCAAAGAACAGAAACTGATTAGTTCCTTTCTACTCCTTGAAAAGTTCCTGTGAGCCAGGCAAAAGCAACCCAGGTTTATAGAATTACAATGAAACTCTTTAGGAGAAAGGGTGTGGGGGGCCCATGGTGCTGCTGAGAGAAACCAACCAAACAGTGCGTATCCAGCTGACTCTGTGCCAGGATTTCAGCTCAGAAGAACGAAGCGTAATACATTCTCTCTTACTTGCCCTCAGCTCTGGCCTCCTCAAATACCAGTCCCAGAGTCAGTGTACAGCTGAAATACTCAGCGAGTCACGGATGCCCTCAATTGGCAAAACACAGCCAGGTCTTTGAGAGCAGATACAGTGAAATCCACCAGATGGTGATATTTCCAAACAAGGTGATGTGGAGCGTGACTTTGAGCCGCCTGGGAGGTCTGGAGTGTGTACCGATGCCAAACTAAAAGAACGCTTCAGATATTGCTCGAAAGTCGAAAGGCTCCTCCAAAGGCCATGAGAATGATGGGTCTATAAAGAATAAAGAACACTTTGGGACAGGCTTTTAGAGCCAGGAGTCAGTCCTTCATTCTCGAGACGGAGAACTCTTTAGCCAGCTGGGGACTAAACCCAAGCTCCCCGAGGGCCCCCAGACCTTTATGGCTTTGAGAAAGAGATACATGACTAACAACGAGTGCTGATGGCAGATTTCAGGCAGAAAGCAAGTTCCAACGTCTGTCCTAAGATCAGCCCAGATGAGGCCCCATGTCCCACATGATCTGTATCAGTGGTTGGCAAACTTCCAGAAAGGGCAGGCCACAGCTTTATTTAGCCCCTCTAATTTAAGGTTGTACATGCCAGGAATACATTTGAGCGTTTGAGGTCTCTTGACTCAACGCTTCACATATGTACAGCAAATGCAATTTCTTAGGTATTCAAAGACCTTCTTTTAAAATTCAACTGCAAAGACTAGTTGACCACCTTTGAGTGATTCCTGCCTTGACTTTTCCTTGTAGAATATCCTCATGGATGTATTAGTGAGCCTTAACAAAACGTAGCCCCCAGCAGCCACCTTCCCCTTGGCCTGTGCCCCTCTGCTGTGCAATTTCCCAGGGGATTAGAGGATTTGCTTCCAAAGGCCAATTTCCTGGTATTCTTTTTTCTCTGGCCTTCCATCAATTGCTGGGCACATTCGATCCTTCCGTGTAGACAGCCTCAACTGCTCAGAACGTTGTTCAGCAGGCTGAACACTCCAAGCATGGTAGACACCACCAAGGCACCTAGTTCTCTCACCACCACCCCCATCCCTAAGCTAATTTCCTCATTTTCCATATCAGTTTTGGTGCTACTGCTGTGTAGATATCTAGCCCAATGTCCTAGACAAGAATAAGTTTCCCTATTAGACATTCTCATAAACTCCTTTGTAGCACTATTGGCAACTCTAAATTAAAAATTGTTCCTAAATTTGTATATATGAAATGCATGAAGTTTGTATACATTAAATAAAAAATTTTTAAAAAGGTTTAAATATGCTTTAATGTTTGTCCTCTGTACTCCACGTAAGATCCATGAAGACAGGCAGAATGTCTATCTTGCTCACCCTGGCACCCACAGAAGGTAATAATTATAATATTTATTAATAACTAATAACTAACATATGTGCCAAACCTTGTTCCATGCGTTCATGTATATTCAAATTATTTAATCCTCACAACAATCTTATGAGAAATGCATTGTTATTATTGTTGCTTCTAAGACAAGAAACTTAAAGCCTAGAGAGCTTAAATAGATTACCTAAGTCACACAGCTAGGAAGAAATAGAACTGGGATTTGAACTCAAGTAATACTAGGGCACTTGAAAAAGTTCATGGAAAAGTTGAATTGAATAATATTTATTTTGGTGCAAAAAATTTCCAAAATTCTTCCATAATTTGTTCATAATGCACTTTTCCCATGAACCTTCTGAGGATCCCTTGTATGCCTGGATTTCAAAATAGATCACACACAAATAGAAGTATCTTTCAATTCCCCTTTCCGGGACCTTTTTGAAGCATGCTTGTAGGTCTTCAGAGTCCATTCTCTTATTTTTTTAAGATTTATTTTATTTATTTGAAAGACAGAGTTACAGAGAGAGGTAGAGCCAGAGAGAGAGAGAGAGAGAGGTCTTCCATCCGCTGGTTCACTCCGCAATTTGAGTCTTCATCACGGAAGCCTTTGGAGGGATTAGATTGCAGATTGAGATTATAAGGAGAGAAGGAAACAGCCCAATGTCATGAGGAATTCCAACTAGGAGAGCATTTCAAGAAGCAGGAAGACCAACAATGTCTGCTAATGTAGAGACTCCCAAGGATAAGAAACAAACATCAGAGATAATGAAGGAAACTGTGCTGAGCAGGCTTGGGTGGTGAGGACTTGTGGGAAGTGTGGGGGAGGTGTAGTTCTATAGTACAGCAAGACAAAGGCTCAAATGGAAGGCATCAAGCTGAGGGAATGGTGGGGAAGTTGAGACGCTAGTTGTAGATAGCTTGGTGTGTGAGTTGGGGTGGATAGCTGACAGACATTTAAAAAAGCATGGCATATCAGAACTGGAAAGTCCCTTAAGAAGGTCATTTAACTTCCAACTAAACAGTATTGACAACCAAATCTATTTCTGCAGAGAGAAACTTAGTCACTTTTGCCCTTTTGGCCAGCCTTTCCTTGGCCCCATAGAAACTCAGATGCACAAGACCTGCAAAACATCCCGCAATTCCATTTACCATTCCAGCGAATATTTCCAAAGCTTCAAAGACTGACACCAGGGAACAAATCATTAGCCCTCTCTAAGGACATAAATATCCCCTCTGGGACATCGATAGAGAAAGATGTTCCAGCTACAGAAAACAGTATGTGAAATGCCAAGGCAGATAGAATTTTTGGTGACTGCTAGGCCTTGAAGACTAGAAAGTGGGCCTAGTCTACTGGCTTCTAACCATGAGGCTCACTGATCAAATCTCAGATATTAGACCTTCATGAATTTTCAGAAAGCAATCCCAGCTCAGTCATAGCAGAAGAGGTAGAAACCAGGCAAGAATTACCTGTTTCTTTCAAATCAATTCCAAGACCCAGCAGACCTTGGTAGAAGGCCATGCACTTACTGGAGGAAGAAAAAGACACAACATAAGGAACTGGCAATGTAATTTTTTTTTTTTTTGACAGGCAGAGTGGATAGCGAGAGAGAGAGACAGAGAGAAAGGTCTTCCTTTTTGCCGTTGGTTCACCCTCCAATGGCCGCTGCGGCCGGCGCATCGCGCTGATCCGAAGCCAGGAGCCAGGTGCTTCTCCTGGTCTCCCATGCAGGTGCAGGGCCCAAGCACTTGGGCCATCCTCCACTGCCTTCCCCGGGCCATAGCAGAGAGCTGGGCTGGAAGAGGGGCAACCGGGATAGAATCCGGCGCCCTGACCGGGACTAGAACCCGGTGTGCCGGCGCCGCAAGGCGGAGAATTAGCCTGTTGAGCCACGGCGCCGGCCTGACAATGTAATTTTTCAAAGATTTATTTATTTATTTGTTTGAGAGACAGTTACAGGGAGGTAGAGTCAGAAAGAGAGAGAGAGAGAGAGAGAGAGAGAGAGATCTTCCATCTGTTGGTTCATTCCCCAGATGCCCACTAAGCCCAGAGCTGGGCCCAACCGAAGCCAGGAGCCAGGAGCTTCTTCCGGGTCTCCCATGCAGGTGCAGGGACCCAAGGACTTGGACCATCTTGCTCTGCTTTCCCAGGCCACAGAAGAGAGCTGGATCAGAACAGGAGCATCTGGGACTTGAACTGGTGCCCATATGGGATTCTGGCACTGCAGGCACAGGCTTAGCCCACTAAGCCACAGAACAGGCCCCTGGGTATTTATTTTCAAACTGAAAGTTTATTTATTTATTTATATATTTTTAAAGATTTATTTATTTGAAAGTCAGAGTTACACAGAGAAAGAAGGAGAGGCAGAGAGAGAGAGAGAGAGATCTTCCATCCAATGGTTCACTTCCCAATTGGCCTCGACGGCCAGAGTTGCGCCGATCCGAAACCAGGAGCCAGGAGCTTCTTCCGGGTCTCCCACGTGCATGCAGGGGCCCAAGGACTTGGGCCATCTCTTAGTGCTTTCCCAGGCCATAGCAGAGAACTGGATTGGAAGTAGGGCAGCCAGGACTCCAACTGGCACCCATATGGGATGCCAGCACTGCAGGCAGCAGCTTTATCCTCTATGCCACAGCACCAGCCCTAAGTTTATTTTTGACATAAAATTTATTTACCTATGGCATTCCAAAGGCTTTACAAATTTATGAAAGAATGTCTTAGTTTGTACAAATCCTTAGAACCTTATAGTTGTCAATTTTTCTAGCTTATTCATTGTTGCGAAGTTTATTTCCTAATACAGTGAAATGTCATTATATGCCTGTTACAATAGCTAAAACCCGAAACACGGATAGCATCAAATGCTGACAAGAATGTGGAGCAACAGGAACACTCATTCATTGCTGCTAAGGAAGCAAAATGGAACAGCCACTATGGAGGACAGTTTCTCAAAAAACTGAATATACTTGTACCATACAATCCAGCACATGCTCTCCTTGGGATTTACCCCAGTGAGCTGAAAATGCATATCTACACAAAAACCTACTGGCAAATATTTACAGCAGCTTTATTCATAACCTCTAAAACTAGGAAGCAACAAAGATATCTTTCAAGAAGCAAATGGATAAAGAAGCTATGGTGCATCTATATAATGGAATATTTTTCAGCGACAAAAAGAAATGAATTATCAAGTCACAAAAAGACATGGAGGAACATTAGATGCATATTGCTAAGTGACAAAAATCAGTATGAAAAGGTTACGAACTATGTTATTCCGGCTATGACAGTAAGACAATTCATTGATTGCCAGGGGTCCTGGGAGAGGAAGAAAAGACCTAGTAGGTGAAGCACAGGGGATTTTTAGGGCAGTACAATGATTCTGTATGATTCTACAATGGTGGATGCATGACGTTATGCATATATCAACAACCCATAGAATTCCACAATACAAAGAAGCTTAGTGTAAACTGTGGATTCTAGTTAATAATAATGTATCCACACTGGTTCATCAGTTGTAATCAATTTACCACCTTAATGTAAGATGTTCATAATAGGGAAATATGTGCCCAGGGCGGGGAGAGGGAGAGTGGGAATATGGGAACTCTCTATACTTACTGTGTAACTTCTCTGTTAGCCTAAAGCTATTCTAAAAATAGTCTATTAATGAAAAAAAAGGGCAGAGAAAAAGGCAATAAAAAGGCCATGTACTCCCCTCCCTCCCCCAAAAGTTCATTACCCCTTTAATTATTTGGTCATTGTCTTTTTTTTTTTTTTTACAGGCAGAGTGGACAGTGAGAGAGAGAGAGACAATGGCCGCGCTGCGGCCAGCACATCGCGCTGATCTAAAGCCAGGAGCCAGGTGCTTCTCCTGGTTTCCCATGCGGGTGCAGGGACCAAGGACTTGGGCCATTCTCCACTGCCTTCCTGGGCCACAGCAGAGAGCTGGACTATAAGAGGAGCAACCAGGACAGAATCCGGCTCCCCAACCGGGACTAGAACCTGGTGTGCCGCCGCCGCAGGTGGAAGATTAGCCTATTGAGCCACGGCGCCGGCCTGGTCATTGTCTTTACTTATAATCTTTGCAGGGATGACACCAAGACTACAAATCTGGATTTGATTTGTTAAAAAAAAAAAAACATGTAAATTCTGATTTCCAGTTCATAGTTTAGGAATTATGAACCTAGGTAGCTTAACTCTTCCAAGGGCAAAGATCATCTGAAATCCTTGGAGTGGCACCAAGACTTTTACCACTCTTCTAAGCTTATCAACTCTTCTATCAAGTAGCCAGATGATCCAGTCTCAATGAGATCCTGACAGTAACTCTTCTTAGTGAGTGTTCATTCTATTCACTGCAAGTTTGTCCCTAGATCAATGACATTCTTTTATACTTGCTGACCAACACTTGCTAACTAGCACTTCCTAGAGGTGCTATAACAAATTACAATCACTTCAGGATCCCCTATAGCTACCAAAATCTAGGGATGCTCAAATCTCTCATACAAAATGGTATAGTATTTGTATGGAACTTGCATGTACACACATCCTTAGGCATACTTTAAATCATATCTAGATTACTTATAGTACCTAACAATAAGTGGTGTTATGCTGTGTTGTTTAAGCACTAACGGCAAGGGGAAAAGTCTGTAGATGTTTGATACAGGCACAATTAAAAAAAACTTTTTAATCTGTGATTGATTTAATTAGTGGATGTGGAACCCACAGACACAGAGAGCTGAAAAGCTTAAAAGAACAGAAATTGTGATCATTAAATAAACTGAAAGTAGATCTTTGTAAAAAATAAGAGTGGGAATGGGAGATGAAGAGAAAAGAAGGGTTGTAGCATGGGCAGGAGGGAGGGCAGTAGGGTGGGAAGTGTCACTATGCTCCTAAATCTGTATATATGAAATACATGAAACTTTTATAAATTAAATGAAATTAAAAAAAAACAAACAGAAACTGCTTGTATCACAGTTCTAGAGGCTGGAGATCTAATATCAAGGTGTCAGTAGATCTGCTGTCCTTCTGAGACTCTGGGGAGAAGCTTTCCTTGCCTCTTCCTAGGTTCTGTTGGTGACTAACAATCCTTGGTGTTAAGCTACATCACCCCTAATCTTCACCCCTGCATGACATTTCCCATGTGTGTCTCTCTGCTTGTCTCTTCTCTAATAAGGGCACCGGTTGTATTGGATTAAAGGTCCACTCTGGTATGAAATTTAAACCTGATTCTTTCCACCACAACCTTATTTTCAAATAAGGCCACTGTCTGAGGAACTGGAGTTTATGAATTCAATGTATCTTTTGGGGTAAGGGACACACACCAATCCATAGCACTAACAGAACAATGAGGCTAAGCTGCTGGCATGTTTTAGCCTTCTAGAAAGACCAAGAGTCCAACTTTTCTACTATGCACAGCCACGTTACCTCAGGCACCAAGCTGAACATTTGTTCTGGTGTTCTCTACCCAAATCGGGAGCTCTGAAGAGACTCTTTATATCAACCTCACTGGACAAGCTTGCCAGCTCACAGAACATACCTAGTACCACTCAAAAGCAGGCCTCCAAACTCTTAAGTTGTTCCCAGCCTTGGTTCTGAACTTCTGACAGTAACCATTCATTCCCACTTATTTCTGATTCTTCCAGCTTTTGATCTCATGATTCCAAATAATGACTATGATTTTTACTTGTCCTATGGACCTGTTACTCAGCATCATTTCTCTGGCTTTCAGCAATGTCTTTCTTCCTGAAGCTCCAAACTGAACTCCACCAAAGACCTTTTTGTAGTCCTGCACTGTGAGTAAGTACTCTACAACGTCCACCCCTATGCTGGCACAGCCACCTGCAGCCAGCACTCCCACGTGGGCATACCACCCTCATGAACCAGGGCCAAACATCAAGCCATGAGCTCTCAGACCATTCCCAATGTTGCCATGAAGAATTTGACCTTCTTTTACATGGACAGAACAATATTTTTCCTACTGGGAACATACTTCTGCACGTATATTAAGACCAAAAAAGTGTATTTTGGAAACAAATGTTCATTTGCTCAATAAAATTCTGAAGGGTTTACATATTTATGAAAAATTACACTAGGTTGTAGAAATCTCCTTTACAATTTTAGCACCTTCACTGGAACAACCCTAGGAAAGGCTTCCATTAGCTTTCTAATTATTGCATTCGACCCTTGTTATTGAGTCTTCTCCCTGTTTGATTTCACAGTGCCAATTGATGCTATTTATCACTCCCTGTTTCTCAAAAATCTGCCTTCTCCGATTCATGAAGTGTAACGTCTGCTATCTTCTCCAGCATCACCAACTACTCCTTCATGGTCTCCTTTGCCTTCTTCTCTTCCTCTGACCATCTTGGAAGCACTGGAACTTGCACATGCTCTCTCCTTGGTCCTTGGTCTCTGCAGATGACCTCATTTACTATCATGACTTCTGTTGTGTGTTCCTGACTTCGAAATCTCTATTTCCATCCTCAGCTTCTTTTCTGAGTCCAAACCTGTGTATCCAGTTCCTGACTGGACCCTTCTGCTGGGGTAATCCATGGGCCTGACAAATTTAAAATCTCAAAAAACCCCTCACTTATTTTAAAATTTATTTTCATTTTTATTTGAAATGCAGAGATACAGACTTGGGGGAGAGGGAGAAAGGGAGGGAGAAAGAGAGAGAAAGAGATCTTCCATCTACCTGCTGGTTCATTCTCCAAATGCCTGCAACACCCAAGGCTAGACCGAGCTGAAGCAAGGAGCCAGATCTCCTGTGTGGGTGGCAGGGACTCAAGTACTTGCACTATTATCAGCTGCCTCCCAGGGTGCACATTGGCAAGACGCTGTATTGAAAGCAGAGTAGCTGGACTTGAACCAAACACTCTGATATAGGATGTGGGCAGCCCAAGTGCTATCCTAACTGCTGCACCAACCCTCCCCATTCCCCATCTCACTTATCGCCTATAGTTCTGACTTCAGTGCAAGTGTTATCAGCCTCTATCTGATCTTTCACTACTCAAGTCCAGTCTACAGTTCTGTCTCTCTTAACTGACTTTGTACTCACTGCCTTTACCCTAATTTGAGCCTTTAGTATACTCTGGATATTTTAGTAGTCTCCTGCATAGTTTGCCTCCCACTCCAAGCCACCCTCCACTCAGAGGAAAAGTGCCACAACACAAAAGCAGCTATTTCCGTGGCTCTCCATTGACTACAGGGTAAAGTTCAGTTTCCTTAGGGAGATATTCAGGGGGTGGCCTTTTGCACTTTGAACCTCATCTTTTGGTTTGCCTCGCCTACTGTCCAAAGCTTCTGTCATTTGAAACTACTCGGAAGACCCCAGTGTGTACTATGGTTGCAGGTCCTTCTCTCAACTCTTCTCTCTGCTGGGAACATTCCCCCTTCTCCACTCCCAGCTACTTAGAAAAGGCTCAGAGCCAGACGTCCTGCTTGAAGGTAACAGAGATGGACCTACGTGAGCATTTCCCGGTGAGAGAAGTTCCAGGCGACACTGTTGGTCAGTCACCCCCTTCGCATCTGGGCTGTGGAGCACTGTGGCACAGTGATCTTGGATCCCTGCCAGGAACGGCAGGGCAAAGACAACTTCTGTGGTGGACTCTTGCGGATGTGTGTCAGTTCCGGGTGAGGCTGCAAGACTGCCAAGTTCTTAGGCTGATCTCCTGCTGGCAGGCTGACAGCTTCTCCATGCCCTGCGTGCCAGCATTAGGACGGGGTCTGCTGGCGGGGGAGCTAGGAGTGGCTTTCCACTTCCCCACTGTTCCACAAACAGCTAGACTTGCCTTGTCTTAGAACCTGACTCAAAAAAGCAGATGGGTGACCAGGATTTCTCTCGTCCCCACTGCCTCCCGGGCACGGTCCCCAAGCCACAAAGAGCCTCTTTCTCTAAAAAATGCATGACATGACACCTGTCTCTCTCTCTCTCTCTCTCTCTCAGCAACCAACCAACCAATTTTTATCGACTGAGAGCTATAAATCAGGCACTCTACTAATTACTAAGGGCTCAGAAATGTACAACACAGGCAAACAAATAAAACACCCCCAAAACAAAACAAAAACATTGCCTGCTTTCAGCCGACAGTCCAGTCTGAGACAGATGTTAAGTAAAAGGATTTAAATACAAATTTTAGATACAAATGTGTAGTCAATGGGAGTTATGAAGGAAAATGCAGGATTCTGTGAAAGAACTGGGCCTTTATCAGCCTCCTTAGTGGGAGAAAAGATATTTCTCAAGTGAGTTACAAATCAGTTGCTTTTCTTGAGGTTGTAAGTTTTACTTCTCTATTTGTATAAGCTTTAGATACATTAACGCTATTAACTCCTTGGCTATCATATTCGGGGCAATTATTTTCTAAATTTAAAAAAAATCTAGTTAAATCTGCAAATCAGATGCATTTGAAGGTTGCAGACCCGTTACAGTGTAGAATGTCCTCTATTTGAGTTTTCCACATATCTTCCCATGATTAAGTATGGGCCATGCATTTCTGTCCTGATTCCCACAGAGGTGCACTTTGGTCTGTTCGTTGCATCCTATCAGAGCACGTGTGATTCCGATATATTCTATTACTGATGACATTCTTTGATCACTTGGGTAAGGTGCAGCTTGCCAGCCTTCTCCGCTGTGAAGCTACTTTTTTTCCCCTTTGTGTTGTTAAGTATTTTGTGGACTCCTTCATCACCCTACTTGGACTCCCAACACCCCACACTAGGCTGCCTCTCCGTTGATGCATTTCTCTCCCAGGAATGAACAAGTTTATCACCCTATTCCAGCTCTGATACTCCGGGCCGTTCCCACGTGTGGACACTCCACATTGCTCAGTCCCTGAACCTCTGTACCCGCCTGGCATCTGTCTCTGCACACCATGATAGGGCTTTGCGGACACCCATCCCTTGAGGCTCAGGCTCTGACTTCTGTCTCCAAGCCACCTTCCCATACACCTTACTCCAGGCCATTTAATAGTTTGTTCTGGAAGAAAAAGAAGGGTAAGGGTAGATAGAGGAAAAAGTACAACTGTACTCATTTTAACAAATCTCTACCCACTCCATTACTTCTGGAGCCTGAGATCACCATGTCTCTTACCAGAATAACCTGGATTGCTTCAGAAAGTTCCACCTTTTCAAAGGATCAGCTTAAATGCTTTCTTTTTTGTTTATTTTATTTATTTCCATCTACTTGAGAGAGAGAGAGAAAGAGATCTTCCATCTACTGGTTTACTCCCCAAATGGCCACAATAGCCAGGAATCCAGAACTCCATCCTGGTCTTCCATGTAGGTGACATGGACCCAAGCACCTGAGCCATCATCTGCTGCCCCCAGGATGCATTAGAAGGGAACTGAATTGGAAGTGGAGGTTCTGGAACTCAAATCAGCACTCCAATACGGGGTGCAGGAGTCACAAGCTGGACCACAATTCCTATCCTGTAAATTCTGTCTCTTACGTGGTACTTCTATCTCACTCCATCCTTGTGGTCTGGACTAGACTGGTGGCAATGGAAGAGAAGGGGATGGAAAAACAATACATAACAGAGGTGAAATTGACAGGATCAGCTGAATGATTGCAAGTGGGGAGAATCAAGAATGAGTCAGGTTTTGGCTGCAACTGGATGGTGCCAAAAACTGAGATGGAAAATAAGTTGGAAAAGGCACTGGAGTGGAAGGAGAAAACCAAGAATTCTATTTTATCAAGCATGGATATTGAGATCTACTATATACACAGATGAAGCTCTTTTGTTAAAAAATTATTTTTATAAGATTTATTTTATTTATTTGAAAGAGAGTTACCAAGAGAGGTAGAGACAGAGAGAGAGAGAGGTCTTTCATTCACTGGTTCACTCCCCAAATGGCTGCAACAGCTGGAGCTGAGCTGGTCCGAAGCCAGGAGCCAGGAGCTTCTTCTGGGTCTCCCACATGGGTGCAAGGGCCCAAGGACTTGGGCCATCCTCCATTGCTTTCCTAGGTGCATTATCAAGGAGCTGAATCAGAAGTGGAGCAACCAGGACTCACACCAGTGCCCATATGGGATGCCGGCACTGCAGGCTGGGGCTCTAAGCCTCTGTGCCACAGCACCAGCTCCCAGATGAAGCTCTTAAGAAGACAACTGCATGTAAAACTTTGACATTTGCTCAATTTTAACATTTCTGTCTTATTTGCTTGCTGATCCTCAATCCTGGAAAAACAGTCCTGTTTCATTTTGTTATTGTTGCTCCCTTTATGGAGTCATAAACTGAAGTTCAAAGATGGATTTCATGAACTTGTACAAAGTTGTCCATATGTGTATATATGATGGGACTTCAAGAAGTTTGTGGAAAATGGAATTAAAAGATAAGTTTATTTGAGATCAAAAAAGTTTGAAATCTATACATAGGTTTTTCATAGTACATACTTCCTATGAACAGTTTTTTTTTTCAAAAGATTTGTTTATTTGTTTGAAAGCCAGTTACAGAGAGAAAGAGAGTGAGGAAGAGAGACAGAGATCTTTCATCTGCTGGTTCACTCCCCAAATGGCCACAATGGCCAAAGCTGTTTCAGGTCAAAGCAGGGACACAGGAACTTCTTCCAGGGCTCCCACGTGGATTGTAGGGGCCCAAACACTTGTGCCATCTTCCATTGCTTTTCCCAGGCCATTAATAGGGAACTGAAAGAGAAGTGGAGCAGCTGGGACAGGAGCCAGTGCCCACATGGGATGCCAGCATCACATGTGGCAGCTTTACTTACTATGCCACAATGCCAGCTCCATCCTATGAACATTTTGAAGGTCCCCCCATAAGTGCATTTATCTGAATATACAATCCATTGTGTATATCATATTTCTAAAATGATCCAGAATGTAAAATAAAAAAACTTGAGAGATGTATCATATTTATCACATTCAATGCTACAATCAAATATTAAAAACAAATAGCAATAATAATTAATCTCATTGTAAATCCATGTTATTCACACTCAGCTGGTTTCTTAATGTTATTCAGTGATTTTTTTACTCTTTACTCCCGTTATAAATTCAGGGGTTGGAGAAACATGAGGGTAAAAGTACACACAAAATTACATTTGGGATTGATTCTTTGACATATCAATGTTTCTTTAAGTATCTTGGACATTCAGCTAAGCAGATTGAAGGAGATAGAGCAGGGAACCAAGAGACACAAGTTCTAGTCCCACCTCTGCCTAAAACAAGTGGTGTGTTCTTGGATAAGTCAGCTATCGTTAAGACTTAGCTTCTTCACTTGCAAATAGAGATGACAACATCACACAAAGCTTTTTGAGGGTCAAAATCATAGCCAAGGGCTGGTATTATTAAGGTGCTGCTTGCAATGCCAGAATCCCATATTGCAGTCCATGGCTGGAATACTGGCTACTTTGCTTCTGATCCAGCTCCCTGCTAATGTGACCAGGAAAGCAGCAGAAAATGCCCCAAGTGTTTGGGGCCCTGCCATTCATCTGGGAGACATAGATGGAGTTCCAGGCTCCTGGCTTCAGCCTGGCCCAGCCCTGGCTCTTGTGGGCATTTGAGGAGTGAACCAGCAGACAGCAGATGGGAGATTCATATTCTCTCTGTCACTCAGCCTTTCAAATATGTAAATAAATCTTTAACAATTATAACTAATGTATATGAAAGCATGTTGGGTATATTTGAACTGCAAACCACATGTTGAAAATGAGAAATGGCTAAAATTTCAACAGTGTGGCATTTCCTCTTTCAAAACAAGTTGAGAGGAAGGGTCACGAGGGTAAAGGGCTGGAAGTAATACGCAGTGGACTGAGCATTCATAATTAGCAATCGGTTCAATGTGTTTTGCTCTAAACATATGCCTGGAAATATTTGGAGAATCTTCAGCTGTAAATCTCTAGGCACTGAGGTGAGCCAAACAGGCAGGGGCTCTCGGGGGGAATGATGAAATCCAGGATGTGTCTTTTCCACCCACCACAGCCTTTCCCACCTCCACACTCCATCCCCGGCTGCCCGCGGTGTCCCCTACTGGTAGAGCCAGAACACATCTCATTCTCCAGAAATGTGGCAACATGAGACGGCCTGAGGGCAGAAAGAGGCCAAGAAAAGGTAATCAGTTCTGCCAATTTCCCCTGCCTTACCTCCAGCCAACAAGAAGTCATGTTCCCACCTGGTTCTCTTTCTCCTGGTCAGTTGCATTTCTATCACAGAGCCTTGCTATTTTTTAGGGGATTCTCGAAGAACCCAGACCTTTCCAGACTCCCCTAGGAATGTTTCATGGTATCATTCCTGGTAATGGGGCAAGCAATGCCTTCCCAGCACCTTGACAATCCAAGCCGATGTGTGCTATCCTGTCTTACTGCTCTGAACATTGGCTCTTGGTGACAGAAACAGAACCACAAGTCTTGAAAGTTCTAGTTAAATCTTCTCTCCTCAGAATTGGGAGTCACTGCGGTAGTTGGCTTAGCTTACGAATAAATACTGAAGCACCACTGCCTTCTTGTTCAGATCTTGTAATTGATAATTCTCCAAAAATAGATAATATTAAGTAGCGCCATGCAACTATCATTGAGACCACAGTGTAGTGCAATTGTTCTCTGTACAGGGTGACAATTGGAATATACTTGGAGGTTTTATTGGGATCAAGTGGGCCTAGTCCCAGAGAATATGATTCATATTTGGTGGGGGTTAGGCAGTGGATAGGGACCCTAAAAACTCCCCAGGTAAAACAGTCTAGTTTGAATCTAGGACCTCAAATGTTTGAATATCAAGTTGCCATGTGACCCACAATTCTTTTCCTAGGTACATCTCCAAAACAAGTGAAAACATATGTTCGTGCAAACCAGCAACAATATTTATAATAGCTGAAAGGTGTAGACAACCCAAATCTATCAATGAATGAAAGCATAAACTAAACGTGATAGATCCATACAATGGAATATTATTTGACTATAGAAAAGGAATGCATGCGGATATGCACTACAACTCAGATGGACCTTGAAAATGCTACATTAAATAAAAGGATTCAATCCCAAAGGTTCAGAAAGTACATGATTCCATTCATGTGAAAATCCAGAACGGAGAAATCTATGGATAGCAACAGGACAACCAATGGGCATGGCATTCTTTTTGAGGTAATGGAACGTTCCCCAATCGTGGTGGAGGTTGCACCTATCTGATAATTTATTAAAATCATTGAATTGTACACTTTCAATGGGTGGATTGTATGGTGTAAACTGTATCTCAATAAAGATGCTTTTAAAAGACAGAGGGGGGGGAAACATTTAAATGTGCAGTTGAGTTTGAAAAGCATTCATGGAGAGGCTGGTGCTGTTGCATAGTATGTTAAGCCTCTGCCTGCAGCGCCAACATCCCATATGGGTGGCTGCTTCACTTCTGATCCAGCTCTCTGCTATGGCCTGGGAAGGCAGTGGAAGATGGCCCAAGGGCTTGGGCCCCTGCACCTGCGTGGGAGACCTGGAAGAAGCTCCTGGCTCCTGGCTTCAGATGGGCCCATGTCTGGATGTTGTGGCCATTTGGGTAGTGAACCAGCGGACCTCTCTCTCTCTCTTTCTCTCTCTCTCTCTCTCACTGTGCCTCTCAAATAAATAAATAAACCTTAAAAAAAAAAAACAAGAAAGAAAAGCACTGATGGAGTTGAAGGAGCATACACTTGAAGTTGGACAACACTGGAGCAAAAGAAGTGTGTCATTAGGCGATCCAGCTGTGGCTTTCTAAGCCTCACTTTCCTCATCTGGACAGTGAGGGTAATAATTTCTGTTTCATAGGCGTGGAAAGAGAACATCAGTGTGGAAAACAAATGAAAGTATGTGTAGAGTCTACCACTTAGCAAGCGGGCACTCTATTAAAAGAAGCTATTGTCATCATTGTTTTTTCTTCTCTGCCTGAAGGCGTGCAAAGCCAGCATTAGAATCATTAGTTCTCACTGCACTGGCTGAGAAAGTGATCAGAATTGTGGAACGGACTCGGCCAAAGCATTACCTGAATGTAGACTCAGTCCATGTCCTCTACGCTTGCAATAATTCTTTGGCTGCATCACAAAGCCCTTATTCTTCCCATGAATAAGACTGCAGCGTCATTGCTTGCTAAGGAGATGCGATCGCTGCTGCTGCTTCTTTTGCCATTAAAGCTTACAGAAGACCAAACATTAGCCCACGGTGGGATCTACAGGGTGAACTCACGTTTGAAAATAGCTTTGCCACCAAATTCTGTCAATTCTACCACTCCACAATGCCTCTCAAACCCATCTTCTTGTGTGTGTTTCCACTGCCAGTGTCCTAAACCAGATCTCTAGCAGCTCTTGCATAATCATTGCAACATGCTCCTTAACTGCCTCTACCCCCTTTAAACCTTTCCAGATCCTTCTCCATACTGAAGCCTGACTGATGTTTGTAAAATGCCAATCTGATCAAATCCTTCTTGCTTAAAGATCTTCCAATGGCTTAAAGCCTTTCAATGATTCTCTACAGCTCTTAAAATCCAACTTCCAGCCTTATCTCTTGCTATTCTCTGCTTCCTAAATAGCTTTCGAAATTATTTCTTTTCCTCCAGCTCCATGCTCCATGTCTAACCTGCCATTAGCTTCACTCTGGGTTCTTGCACAGTTCACTAACAGGTTTGGTCTTCAGCCATGCCCCTGTTCAATTCATCTTGTACATAGCAGTCAGTGTGACTCCTTTGCTTAAAACCCTTTTGTGCTTCTGTGTTTTTCTAAAGATAAAGATCAACCTTCTTAACGGGACTACAAGACTTTCCATGCTCTTACCTCGCCCGCTTTTCTCCTTCATGTGCGCTCACTCCAGACATCGGAACGGCTGCGCTTTTCCAGATTCTATACCTCAGTTTTTCCTACCCCTGGACTCCTGCGGATGTTCCTGCCTTCTGGGATTTCCTGTCTCTGTCCTTGCATGTCCCAGTGCCCTACATCCGTCGGGATTTATTTTAAATGCTACTGCATTCAGGCACTCCCTCCACCCCCAACTCCCTAGAGCAGTGCTTTCGGGCTTTTAGAAACCTCATTATACATTATTGTTGACCGCTTTCTTATCTATCATTTATGACTAGGATTCCTCTCTCTGTCTATACTGTAATAACATTGAGTTTTAAACCACACATTCCAGAGGACCTGGGCAATACCTAAAGGTATGGGTTGCAGGGAGGGGTGGCTGTGCAGGTGTCAGGAGTAACAGTCTTAGAGACTGCTCCTTGGGGTAATGAAGTGGATTAGAATCACCTGTGCTAGGTGGGCCTAATGTACGAATTTAGATTAAGGGAGTTAAGTCAAAAGGACTTAATACTTAATTACAACTACTGTTGTAGAGTTGAGAAATGGAATCAAGATCCTTAGCAAGGGACTAGATTTAACTACAAATATGTTAGAAAGGTGTGCTGGGCGTATAGCTCTTAATGCGCATGTGTGTATGGAAATATGCACACACACGCTTGTTCTTTATAGGTACAAGTGATGACATATATGTGTGAGGTTAAGCATAACCGTGCATGAGTGGACATGTATGCCTGGGTATGCTAGTGAATATATGAAATGCAGTTATGTACATGGTGCATAGTTCAGGGGGAGGGAGGGTCTTTACTTGAACCTAAGCTGTATCAGTTGCCGGCATTCACACATGCCCAGGCATGGCTAGGAAACTGGTGGGGCAGGCCCGTCACAGACGTATTTGTATTGAAGGACTAAGGAGCCTCCTGGCAGATCATTTATCTTAGGGCAAGGAAGAGGCAGGCATACAAATTTGGTCCAGTAAGAAAGCTTTAGTTGGTAGAGGGCAGGGGCATTGCGGAGTAAAGTATAGAGGCTGTCCCTTGAATTTGTCTCCAGACCTAGCCCCCAGGATCCAATGCCTGAGTCTTATGGACAGGCAAAAAGCTGCAGTCAATAAAAATGAAAACAGTTGTTTTCCAAGATCGTTTTGACATGAGGACATATGTATGACTCCACTAGCTCATTTTCTTGGCTAACAAATACTTAGCTGACAGCTGCTCTGCACCAGGTTCTGTACACAGTGCCGAGGGTGACCGACGTGACAGGGCTTACATTTGAGTTTAGCCTAAAAAAGAGATAGACATTTTCTGCCACATTATACCAAACACTTTACACCTTCACACCAATAGGCAAAGTCACAGCTAGTCTATATTTTACCTTTATGTGAATTAGACAATGGAAACCTCTCTAGGCAGCGCCAAAGTTTGGTTTGGGGACCATCGACAGGTGAATTAGAAATAAGAATCAAGGGACCAGTGCTGTGCCGTAGCAGATAAAGCTGCTGCCTGAAGCGCCGGCATCCAATATGGGCGCCGGTTTGAGTCCCGGCTGCTCCACTTCCAATCCTGCTCTCTGCTATGGCCTGGGAAAGCAGTGGAAGTCGGCCCAAGACCTTGAGCCACTGCACCCACGTGGGAGACCTGGAAGAAGCTCCTGGCTCCTGGCTTCGGATCGGTGCAGCTCTGGCTGTTAGGCCAATTGAGGAGTGAATCATCGAATGGAAGACCTCTCTCTCTCTCTCTCTGCTTCTGCCTCTCTCTGTAACTGCCTTTCAAATAAATAAAAAATCTTTTTTTAAAAAAAGAAATAGGAATCAACCCCCTTCTCTGGCACACAGTCAACTCCACAGGTTTACTGAATGGATTCCACACTCCCACTTTTCTTAGCTAGGTATCTCTTGTGCCATGTGCAACTTGCACAACTGTCTGTGGTGACCTTGTTCACAAGTCTCCAAGGTGTCATCAGTTGCTTTGGGTACAAAATATTGATGACTTGTATTGACTTCATTGGTATCTAGGAAAGCTACTACCAGGAAAATTATGATGCCATAGAAGTAACATTATACAGCTTAAGTGGCAGCCATGCCCAGAAAATATAGCAATGCTTAGATTACACCAGAGTACCCGAAGGACATATGCTGGAGCAGAAGAATAGAAAACAGAAACCACAAAAGCCATGTGGAATTTTACAGTATTCAGGGAGCTAATGGAGGAGGTTCCAAAGTGTGTGCATGGGTGCGTGTGTGTGTGTGTATCTGTGTGTGGGGGGGGAGGGAGAGAGGGAGAAAGGGAGAGAGGGAGAGAGAATGAGAGGGGCACACGCAGACAAGGGCCTCCTCCTCTACATTTCAGGTAAAGGATAGAGCCTGAGACGTGGAGCCATAGCTTTCTGGCCTCTCCAAGAGGAAGAAGAGGAGTTTTCTCATGAGTAAAAGAAAATCTGTTTGTTCAGCTACGTGGGAAGAGTTTTCTTACATATTGGTTGGGACCATTGAATTTAGGTCCATAAGACTCAAAGTGCCATTGATCACAAAATAAAGATATGTTTACAACTAGAGTCTTAGGGTTTGGCTTAGATTTATGTGGGTTCTTCGTGTAATAAGAATATAAAACACTTAAAGAATTGCTGTAAATATGCACCGTTATTACTTCTGCATTGCTTTTTTATGAACAACTTTTTTCTGATTATAGAAGTAATATATGCTAGCCTGAAGAAATAAAATTCAAAAGTAAAATTCAAAAATAACCACCATCCTACCACATATATAAATATAAATGCATACATATGATCCACTATCATTTCAATGTATGAATTTCCTATATATATAGCTGTATATATATATATATATGTGTGTGTGTGTGTGTGTATCTATTGGGATTATGCTGCTATATACAATTTTGTGGTCTGCAGACACTTAACCTTTTTTAAAAATTATTTATTTTATTTTTATCTGTTTGAAAGGCAGAGAGAGAGAGAGAAGCAGAGAGAGAGAGAAGGAGGGGGGGGAGAGAGAGAGAGAGAGAGAGAGAGAGAGAGAGAGAGAGAGAGAGAATCTTGTTAAAAGCATCAAAAAGCTAATAAGATAGTAAGGAATTATCAGGCCCACATGTAAGTGCAGGCAGTAACCCAAAGCCAGGAACTGAAGCTAATTTTTCCCTAAGGACATTTGGGAAACCAGTTCAATGTGTGCTTTGCTCTGTGATTTCTCCAGACATGGATACAGAACACAAAGCTGAGGGCTCTTCCAAAGCGGGGAGTCTAATTAGGTGTCCCTACCCCCATAAATCCAGTATCCTAAAGGGCTGCATAACCAGTGCAAAGATGGACCAGAAAGAAACATCTGGCCTCACGCCATGTAAGGAACATTGTTATGTTGCCTATCACAGCTGCTTGGGGAAGGAGGCAGTGACCATTCTGGAGAAGTTCTAATCACACCCAGTAGTCTAACTCTTGTGTGGATTTATTGCCCAAAAGTCACAATTGTCTGTGTAGTACCCCCAAAATTTCAAGACATGAAGCTAGCCCATTGTAGTCCCAGGAAAGTGGTGGCCCCTGTATCTAGCAAAATTGTCTCTGGAGAAATGCATATTGATCCAAAGCCACAGATAATTTTCCAATGTCCATGAGCAGGCAAGTGCTAACAATAACGACACACAATGGAGTAGGACAGGAATGAGAAACAACAGACAAGAGGGATAGATCCCCAGGTACTGAGGTGATCAGACACAGATTATTAATGATTCTGTTTAATATGTTTAAAGAAAGAAAGGACCTTAAAACATCATCAAGGAACAAGAAGTTACTAAAAATATCCAGCATATGAAAAATAACCAAATAGAACTTTTAGAAATATAATAATTGCAAAAGAAAAATCAATAGATGGGTTTTACAATCGATTTTGATTTTTTAAAGATTTTATTTATTTATTTGAGAGGTAGAGTTACAGAGAGAGAGAGAGAGAGAGAGAGAGAGAGAGAGGTCTTCCATCCGATGGTTCACTTCCCAGATGGGCACAACGGCTGGAGTTGGGCTGATCTGAAGCCAGGAGCCAGGAGCCAGGAGCTTCTTCCAGGTCTCCCACGCAGGTGCAGTGGTCCAAGCACTTTGGCCATCTTCCACTGCTTTCTCAGGCCATAAACAGGGAGCTGGATCGGAAGAGGAGCAGTGGGATATGAACCAACACTCATATGGGATGCCAGTAGTGCAGGCGGAAGTGCCTACTACACCACAGGGCCGGCCCCACCCCAGATTATGAACATATTAGCTTTGAATAGAGACAGCTTGATAGCTGACTTTTCAATAGCCACAATGGAACTCAGAATAGCCTAGAAGGAATTCCCCAATATGGTGTGAGAAAATCACTGCCGACCTACAATAATACACCCTATGAAAATATCTTTGAATACGGAGGATGAAATACAATTTTCAAGTATTCAGAGATGTTACCACCAGCAGACCTACAATAAAGAAAATGCTGAAGGAAGTAAACTCCAGGAGAAGGAACATGATTTAAGGATGGAAAGTCTGAATCCCAGGAAGAGTTGATGAATTAAGGAAATGATAACTGCATGGGATTAAGGAAATATTAACTGCATAATAGTATCGTGCAGGTTTTTTAAGATTTATTTATTTATTTGATAGGCAGAGAGGGAAAAGGAGAGGGAGAGGGAGAGGGAGAGGGAGAGGGAGACAGAAAAAAATCTTTCATCCACTGATTCACTCCCCAGATGGCCACAACAGCTAGGATGGGCCAGGCTGAAGCCAGGAGCCAGGAGCTTCTTCAGGGTTTCTCGCATGAGTGACAGCGACCCAAGCATTTAGGCCATTTTCTGCTGCTTTTGTTTTTTTAAAAAAACAAGAGAATTTAAATATAGTATCATAAATATCTCTCTGATGTCTTATTTCTGTTGCTAATAACTTGAATACTCTTAATAGACAGCCATATATATTTTTTCCTATGAATTTCCTTCTCTGTCCAACTTTCTCTTAAGGTTTTGGGTTTTTTTTTTCCCAAATTTGTATTAATTTCTAAAATGTATATTATTAAAATTAATCCTTTCTCCAAGTTTAAAAATCTGGTTAAAACTAAACCTGCTGGGGCTGGCGCTGTGGTGCAGCGGGTTAACGCCCTGGCCTGAAGTGCCAGCATCCCATATGGGCGCCGGTTCTAGTCCCGGCTGCTCCTCTTGCGATCTAGCTCTCTGCTACAGCCTGGGAAAGCAGTAGAAGATGGCCCAAGTCCTTGGGCCCGTGCACCCGCGTGGGAGACCTGGAAGAAGCTCCTGGCTCCTGGCTTCGGATCGGTGCAGCTCTGGCCGTTGCGGCCATCTGGGGAGTGAACCATCGGAACTCTGACTTCCAAATAAATCTTTAAAAAAAGAAAACGAAACCTGCTATCTTTTGTTATTTCTCCCGTTTTTAAAAAGGTTTATTGTATTTATTAGAAAGACAGAGTTACAGAGAGAGGTAGAGACAGAGACAGAGAGAGAGAGAGAGAGAGGTCTTCCATTCGCTGGTTCACTCCACAGATGGCCGCAATGGCCCAAGCTGCGCCGATCCGAAGCCAGGAGCCAGGAGCCAGGAGCCAGGAACCACGAGCCAGGAGCCAGGAGCCAGGAGCTTCTTCCAGGTCTCCCACGCGGGTGCAGGGGCCCAAGGACTTGGGCCATCTTCTACTGCTTTCCCAGACCATAGCAGAGAGCTGGATCAGAAGTGGAGCAGCCAGGACTCGAACTGGCGCCCATATGGGATACTGGCGCTTCAGGCCAGGGCATTAACCCGCTGCGCCACAGTGCCGGCCCCTCTCCCATTATTTTTAAGCTCAGAAAGATTCTCCTTATCAGGAGATCTGATGAACAGTCCTCTTGCTTTTTTCTCTCTACTTTTGGGGCATTTTTTTAGATTCTCCTGGATTCTGTACTGATACAGGTTATGAGATGAAGGTCTAAGAGACTGCTCACAAACACAGTTAACTAATTATCCTAGCA
The DNA here is from genome assembly GCF_033115175.1 of Lepus europaeus. Lineage (NCBI taxonomy): Eukaryota > Metazoa > Chordata > Mammalia > Lagomorpha > Leporidae > Lepus > Lepus europaeus. The sequence continues at coordinate 24,131,818 of NC_084850.1, read as the reverse complement.
CCATTTGTTGTATAATTTAAAAAATTTTCCAGCATATTTCAATACCTTCTTATAATACATTAAGTTCTAGGAACCAGGGATGATCGGGGGGATGATTTTGTGTTCTCTGACCTAGCTCTTCTCTTACAGTTGGATCACACTGATTTAATTACTGTGACTTTGCAGTAGATTTTCATGAAGCATAAGGCTAATGTGTGTGCTTCCTATGAATCATCCTCATTTTTCCAAATAATCTGAAAATAGAGTTGAACATCAAATTGATTTCCAAACATGCATTCATTGACATTGAGGCCATGTGGTTTAATTTTAAAAGATCATCAAAGAAGTGGGACACAAGATAATTGATATTCCTTCACAGAGTATGGCAGAACCGGAATAAAAATTATATTTAATTCACCTGTTTCAGGATACTCAGAAGAACATGAGATTTGGGGTGGAGAGAAACAGTCTTTTCTCAGGACCTCGTGGTGCAGCGGTAGCATGTCCGATTCTAGAAATAGTCTTTTTTTTTCTCTAACTTTTGGGATCTTAATAAGTTGTAACGGAAACAACACACTGATCTTTCATGTGAGGAAGTTCCCGAATTAGCTAAGTGCACAATTGCAGGTGTAGGGAGGCCTGTGCTTTGAGTCAAAGAAGGTCTGTTAGGAACAGCTACCCTGTCTTGTTTATGGTATATTTCTATCATGTAAACCACTAGGTTCTGTCCTGATGAGACACACTTATAGAACAATGCACAATAGGATGAAATCCCAATGTAGATTGTACGGATGTGTAACACAGAATGACTGTCCTCCACGGGGTGAGTGATCTCTACATTTGATTTTGTAACACTGCTATGTATTATTCTATCATGGTAAATAAACAAACATATCAGTACCTGAATTGTTTGCCAAAGGCAATGGATGTATTTGTTTCTAATGCCTCCATGGAAACCTTAACAGGAACGTGAAACTCTTAACCCGGCTTACATCAATGACAGATAGTTCAGCACTGATATGCACACCCAAAACAAAACAAAAAAAGATGGGAAAATAGTCCGTAAGATTAAGAAGCGTCTTTATTTGCTTGGGTGGGGAGGGCAGAAGGAAGAGGAAGTGGAATTTACCCACACAATTTGAAAGGGTTGCAGAGATAAGGCAGCCAGACATTAGCTTCACTTGATTTTGGCTACAACCCCATTTGAGGCTCGATGGAAGAAAACAAGTCCTTATCGTCCCATTCCAATCCCCATCTTCAGGCACAGAGCCAGAGGCAGAGAGGACGCGAGATTTGGCCTAACTTTTCTGCTTCGGGTGTAGATTTGGTATTGATATAAATCAGGAGGCTGACATCCACTCTGCGTAAATCAAAAGTGGTTGGATCTGTTCTAAGAGCGCCATATTTAATATGGGCAGAAGACAGAGGCTTGTCCTTGGAGATAATCATGGGAACTGCCCACTCTACCGCCCCACCTGTCTCATGCAATGGGACCCACTCCAGGCTGAAATTTTACATCCCTTACTCCCTAATCCCCCCGACAACTCCTACTACTGTACAAAAGTCCTACTAATAGTATCATTGTCCTGCCAACTGAGTCCAGTTCAGTTTTTTAAAGATTTTACTTATTTATTTGAGAAGCAAAGTTGCAGACAGAGAGAAGGGGAAACAGAGAGAAAGGTCTTCCATCCACTGGTTCATTCCCCAAATGGCCACAACAGCTGGGCTGGGCCATGCCAAAGACCAGTGCTTCTTCCAGGTCTCCCACGTGGGTGAAGGGGCCCAAGGACTTGGGACATCTTCCACTGCTTTCCCAGGCCATAGCAGAGAGCTGGGTCAGAAGTGGAGCAGCCGGGTCGCAAATCGGTGCCCATATGGGATGCCAGCACTGCAGGTGGGTGCTTAGCCTACTACGCCACAGCGCCTGCTCCAGTTCAATGAATCTTTATTGGTAATCTGCTTTGTGCTGCTAGGTACTGAAGTAAGTAGTATATGAAACATAGTGCTTTCCTTTTTTGAACTTACTGACTCAAAGGGGAGACAAACAATTTAAATGCTTGAATAGGAGACAGGCAAAGAAAAGGGAAAGAGTTTCCTATTCAAGGTGGAGGCATGAGGGTGTACACAAGACATTATAAAGCCAGTTGATATTAAAAGGGAAAGTGTGAGGACAAATGTGGTCAGTAACAAAGATGGACAAGTAGGCAAGTGTCAGGCCATGTTAAGGAATTTGGATCAAACCTGATAGTGATAGGGAGCCACTGAGGAGCTTGATACTGGGGAGAATCAATTATGTCTGCCTTGGGAAAAGTTCCCTCTGGCTGCTTTGTAAAGAAAGGATAGCACTAAGTCCAAGAGGGGAAGCACAGGAACCTATTGAGTGATTAGATTATTTAAAACTGTCCAGGCCGGTGCCGCAGCTCACTAGGTTAATCCTCCACCTGTGGCGCCGGCACACGGGGTTCTAATCCCGGTCGGGGCACCGGATTCTGTCCCGGTCACTCCTCTTCCAGGCCAGCTCTCTGCTATGGCCCAGGAGTGCAGTGGAGGATGGCCCAAGTGTTTGGGCCCTGCACCCGCATGGGAGACCAGGAGAGGCATCTGGCTCCTGGCTTTGGATCAGTGCGGTGCGCCAGCCGCAGCGGCCATTGGGTGGTGAACCAAAGGAAAAGGAAGACCTTTCTCTCTCTGTCTCTCTCGCTGTCCACTCTCTCTGCCTGTCAAAAAAAAAAAAAAAAGACTGTCCAGCTACAAACTACTTATGTTCTACTCCCTCTTCTTCATCATAACCAACATTCACATCAAGTCCCATTAGTTAAACTGCCAACATTCATTTAAGTTACTCAGCCATTACTGAACCCTTTTATGCGTCCAATCCTGTGTTGAGAAAGAATCTTTCTCTCCTAAGAGAAGCTGACTGCTTTATGGGGGTGACAAACATGTAAACAGGGAATTTCAAAATAACACGGTGAGTATTCCCTGGGTGCTATCCAAGGTGGAAGTGAGGGGAGAGGGAGGGGGAAGGAGAGGAAAGGGGGAGGGGGAGGAGAGGAAGTATGAGTTATGAGAATGACTAAGAGTTCCCTCCAGGGAGGAGGTTGGGGATAGGGTATCACGTGCAATGGGAATAGCTTGTGCAAAGCCACAGAAATGTGAATGCATGGAGCTTGTTCAGGAACGAGTACCAAGTTTGGGGTGACTGGGGCTGGAGCTTGGGTTGTGAGGTGAGGCATAGAACAGGAGGTTAGAGTCCACATGTAAAAACTCTGGTTTAGCAAGGTATTTCCTGGAGAGCTGGGAGAGATTTCTAAACTGGACAATGTCATAGGATTGGATCTGTCACTTGAGTCCATTTCTCGGGCCACTTCAGTTCATCACCATCTCTTCATTTTCCCTGAATGTGTCCTATCAAAGCTCTTGCTCTTTCCCACTTCTATGACTGCAGTGGTCTCTTTATTGCTCTCCCTGTCCCCGGGCAACCCCCCTTCCAACCCGTGCTCCAATCTGGCACCTTTGTAAAACACCAATCTGCTCCTGCCAGTGTGGCCCCCATCACCGGAGGAGTAAAAGCCTCAAATGCTCAGATGGCAGGCGAGACCCTCACCTGCCAGTCTTTGCTGCATTCTGGCTTGATCCTCTTTCTCTTCTTCCCACTCTTCTTCCAGCCAGACCTTCTTTCTAGCCCTGTTAACTTCAGGTCTCCCAAGCCTGCCACATACATCCGGGGCTCTGAGCCCTTTTTTTCCCCCACTCCTCTCTCAGAAGTCTATCTGAAATGATCTTACTGAAAATGTCTCCTCAAGGCGAGTTGCCCTGCCCGTGCCTTAATTCCCAAGGGAGAATAAATCCCTTTTCTTGTCTGGGTTCCTTGGCCTCTGGTACATGGTGCTATGACAGCTATCATCGCTTGCACGTTTCTCTCTCTCCCGGGCTCGAATGTGAACTCACCAGAGGATGAGACCATATCACATTCCTCTTAGGCACTCCGCTCAGGGCAGCATGCCTGGCACATCCTTGGGAGCTCGGCCAATGTTAAATGAAGGTGCTGATCTTCTCATCCTATTTTCGTCTAGAACAGTTATCCTTCTCACCAAGCAACTATTTACTGTCAAAGGGAAATCACTCTTTTCTGGGCCAGGTTTCCATTCTTAGGTCACTGCAACTATTCTCGTTAGCCAGCTGGAGAGCCAAAATTTGGTAGCTCGGGCTTCTCTTGAGTTAGTGAGCAAGGGACTCCCTCCCCATGCCACAGCTACCAGAGACTCCAGCACCCACCAGAGACTTCACTTGCAAGCAAGCAGGATGATGAAGCCTACGTCTTAAAAACCAACCCTTTCCATTCACTTCCCTGTATTTGGGGGTCTGAACAAAACACCAAAAACGTTCTTGGCATGATCTTGGGGGATGGCACAATGCCTACGCTTCAGCCAGGATTTTTCTAAGGGCAGACAAATTATTTTGAAACAAAAGCCAAGCAATCAGAGAAAAACTGTGTACACTCATCAGGGCTTCCAGGGGGTCCCCCTCAAATAGATGAACAATGACCCACCAAGCTGGGAATTATTAAAGAGTCAGAACCTCAGATATCCTTATATTTCTCAACTGTACATTTAACACCTGTCCACTTTTAAGCTCTAAGAAAAGTTACACGTGGACTTAAGTGTCCCCCCCCCCCCCACTTTACCTTTTTCAAGTTTACAGCAGCTGGTAGGAGATTGAAACTACTAAGCCCAGGGCATTCTCGGGATCTTACAGAATGAGTAGCAAAATACCTAGAGCCTAGGGAGCCAATGCCTGGAAAGTTTTCTGGGGCATTTGGCAGTCTCTGGTTACATGGTAGACTGCAAATATCACTGATATTGAAGCACATCTATGGGGTCAATATTTGGGGGATCACCTTAGGTTATCCTAGAAAATGTCTCCAACTCTCGGTGCTGAAAAGAAGTTGGAGACTGAGCCTTGGGGTTTTGGGGAGGCAGTTTTAAAAATCTGACATCCAGGGGCCAGCACTGTGGCATAGCAGGTAAAGCTGCTGCCTGCAATGCCAACATCCCATATAAGCACCAGTTCGAATCCAAGCTGCTCCACTTCCGATCCCACTCATGTGGTAGACCTGGAAGGAGCTTCTGGCTCTTGGCTTCAGATGGGCTCAGCTCCGGCCATTGCAGCCATTTGGGGAGTGAACCAGCAGATGCAAGACCTCTCTCTCTCTCTCTCTCTCTCTCTCTCTCTCTCTGCCTCTCCTCTGTGTAACTCTTTCAAATAAATAAATAAATATTTTTAAAAATCTGACATCCAATAGCTGTACTATTCAGATTATTCATATAGGAAAAAGGGCAGGGCAATGCAGAAGTTTCATTATGAGGCACACATTGGTTGGTAGGTACAGTGACGGAAGGGGCCAGGGACAAAGGAAAGGCAGAGGAGCTGACTCTATGGGTACAGGTGAGGGATCACAGGGCATTTTGGAGGGAGATACTGGCTCACTAAAGGAGGGATATTTGGGAGATTTGGGGGCCTCCAGGTAAACATTTGGCCTCATTAATGTAAGAGAAGTGGGCACATGACTGGGTATGCTTTGGTATCTACTGGAGAGGAAAGCTAGCCATGGGCAGCATGACTTGTCCCTAGAGACTTCTGTGCAAGACACTTCCCACCCTACCCACAGCGCGCTTGTACACACCATCCATCTATTGCACACATTCTCCTGGGAAGAGTGAGAAACAGCTTATAAACAAAAGCAGAAAGCCAAGCAAACAAACCAAAAACAATTTAGGGTTGCAGAGGATGAGGGAAGGTAGGGAGAGGAAATGCATTTCCCATGCTACTCAAATGCTATGAATGAAAAAGACCAGCAGGAAATGGCATGTTTACGATTTTCTAAAGAGGGGCCCTCATCGTGGCATAGAGGGTTAAGCCACCGTGATACCTAGCATCCCGTATGGGCATCAGTCCCAGCTGTTCCACTTCCCATCCACCTCTCTGCTAATGTGCCTGGGAAAGCAGCCAAAGAGGGTCCAAGTCTTTGGACTCCTGCACCCATGTGAGAAACCAGGATGAATCTCCTGGCTCTGGCCTGGGACCCTGGCTGTTGTGGTCATTTGGAGAATGAACCAGTAGACAGAAGCTCTCCTCTATTTCTGTAACTCTGCCTTTCAAATAAATAAAGCTAAAAATTTTTTTTTCTAAAGAGTAAACGCCCGTCTACCTCACTGGTTCTGTTAGCATTTCACAAAGTATCTATTGAGCACTATGATGTGCTGGACGTGCACTGAGGAAGAGGTGACTTAAGCAAAGTCTCTACTGTCAAGAAGCTCACAGTCAATGGGAGCAAACTCAAATCAGGACTCAATGCCAAGAGCACTGTGATCTGGATCTGTGAGAACAATGCGAAGCACAGGAATATGGCTCTCTGTGGACAAAGGACGTGTTGAAGTTCAGCTGCTCTTCTGGTGTAGCCGAGCTCTGCAATGGATCCAGGATATAACTGTTAAAATCCAATTACAGTTCTTTTGGCACTGCAGATTGAACTGAAAACCTGCCTGATGGTCCAAGGCTGCCAAATCCCTGATTTAAGATATTGCCTTTCCAAAGAAAAACAGCTATAATGAAAATAGCTTATGTCTTACATAAACTCTTAGCAATAGAACACATACATTACCTTTAAATAGGACCCATAGTATTTTGTTACATATGTACTGTCACACTGACTTAAAACAGCTATTTCTTGCTGAGTCTTTTATCTCATTTCCATGAACTTCACAATTTTAATAGCCCCCACCTAACTGTACCAATAATGAATTTGAAAACGCCAAAGAACTTTTCTCAACATTTTACTTATTTGATCCGTACCTTTGTAAGCTTAAGTCACAAATATCCTGAGCCTTGGTTTCATCAACTATAAAATGGAGACAACAGACTCCAAAACACTACATAGCAGTAAATTTCAAGTATGCTAAATATATGCAAAAGCAGGAGCCTATCTGAAATATTGTCCCTGCTTTGAATCTGAATAAGAAACCGTGTAACTTTGCATCTTGATCTCAATATGCTATGACCTGGAGGAATGTGAGGACTATAGGAAGAGCAAAAGGGGAGGAGACAAAACTGATCTGGCTGTGATGGTCTCCTCCTGATACCCAATACTGACTTAACATCAGGCTAGCTTACCTTAGCTCTCACCCTACTGCATCCCTCTTGTTAAAAACGTTGACCTTGCTGGATGAAGGAATACCACTCCTTTGCTGGAAAAGGAGGAGGAAGGCCCTGAGATCATGAGTGCACAAAAAGGTTTTTGGACTTCAAGGACAGCACTTAATATACTATATATGGGGTGTCTGGAGCCCAACTGAAGACTACTGATTGATAGTAATAAACAATACATTATGAAACAGGTATATAAATGTGCCATCCATCCACACACACACACACACACAGACCACAAAATTGTCCTTCTTCAAAAAGAGAAGACTGAATTTAAAAACACATCAAGGTTAAAAAAAAAACTACTCAGTTCAACAATTCAAAAATACTGAGTTGGGTAGTGAATAAAAGTGGCTGGAAAAATCAATAAAACAAAGTGATAACTTAATTGTGTTGAATTTTTTGAATTCAGTATTTCAAAATTTAATAGTAATGTTTAATGTTATCTGAAATCTTCTACACATGGACAATTCCCAGCCAACAAACTTGTACCTGTTCCACTTTCTGAACAGGCCAAGTAGCGTGCATTATTCTTCCTTTACTCATTATTCCTACTTTCTGACTTGTTTATGTTACTCAAATTGACTAAATATCACCTTTAGGACAAAGCTTAGTCTTTTCCCACCATATGCCAGAACAGTGAGTAAGGAAATAAGTGAATAGAAATGACATGTAATACAACATATGTGATCATGTTTATAAAAATGACTGTTATAAAATGTATGAGTTACCAGATCTAGAAAAGAAGCAATACACCAAATAATTAAAGAAACCAACCTCAGTAATACAGATGTCTATTTTATTAAAAAAGTTACAAACAGGTGGACTGCAGGGTTGTCTTACAAAATGACAAGAATGAAATCTATTGGAAAAATTTTACTTTTACAAATCTTTATAGGTAATTGTTCAATGTTTGTACTTGTGATTTGAGATTTTACCTTTCACTGATAAAGATACAGTACATTAGATCCATGATAATAGGTTACATGATTTTATTTGCAGAGCCCTACTGCAGTGATTTGAACAACTCCTAAACAGATGCCATAGTAAAGACAAGACATATATTGCATTTAATATTAATTTATTATTCTAATAAGCAACATGCAATCTATTGAGGAAGCTAAAATAACTTTTGGTCCCTTTTCTTAAAATGTGCTGGAGAAACCATCATTAAAATCACTTTCCCCTGATTCCTGTGATCCTAAGTGAATTCAAGTTAAATTTGCTGCTGAGGTCAATGACAATGAACACTGTAAATTGAGGGGGGGTGGGGAGAGAGAGAAGAAGGGGGTGTTGGGAGGGAGAGAAGAGAGAAAGAAGGAGAGAGAGATCCATAGGAAAAGAAACACTGTCTAAAAATCAATAAGCTGCATAAAATTTAATCATGAATTATTTGATTCCTTAAGAATTTGACAAATCTCATAAAGATGCACCACAATTACTTAACCTACTTTGAAATGAATGTTTGGTTTTAAGTTTGGTATTACAGTGCAAACTTAAAGTATTCATTTCAAGCAGTTTATAAATGAAGAAATGTTTCAAGTGTCTCACCCTTACAGTTTTATCATAAAATTCAAAATTTAAGAGCAACAGTTCATTTTGTGGGAATTTGATCAGGAATCAAATGCAACACGATTTAAAAAAAGGAAATCAAAGTTTAATCAATTTCTACTCAATAATTAATGGTCATGCTGACCAGTAAATCACATGAATGTAGATATCACTTTATTTGAACATCACACACAATAGAAATTTAAAATTGCCACACCCTTCCATAAACCATCACTGCATATATTAGAGCTTTCCTTGACACAGCTATTGAGCTATTATTATAGATCAAAAGTATAGTTTTGGTTTGTTTCATTTTATTTTATTTAGAAGCATGTTCAAATGACTAAAGCTGGGCTCCTAAAATCGAGAACTTTGGTGCAGTAGGTGAGCTGCAGTTATAAACTTCTGCAAATTAAAAGCACAAGACTAAAACCAAATCAAAACCCAACAACAAAATACTGTCAAACTTACACAATTTAAAAATCATTGCTAGAAAAAGCGCTCCTTGTCACGATGTTAAAACTGAACCGAAAGATTATAAGTTTCCTTTCTGTTTCTATACCTGTGTTACTGTTAAAATGTTCAAGTATTCAGACAAAATGTGCTGATTAGGTAAACAACATGGAAGGCAATGGCTATTAGAAAGCACATTTGCAAAAATAAAATTTAGCCCAGAGACTTGGTGCTATTTATTCTCCCTCCTGTTACACAGATTTTGTCTCTACTACGAACATGCTTCTTGAGAAATAACTAAAAAGCAATTGTGATAGTGCAAGAAAACTTTAACAAATATTGCTTTAAACTATTACTCAGAAAGACAAATATTAAGAACTAGAAAGTGTACATGATTTGATTCCAATCAATTTTACATGTGCAGAAGTCTACTGGATGTCAATTCCAAGCCTGACAGGCGCAGCCGAGCTATCTGTGTTTAGGTATACAATTAATTTACCATGGATACAATATCCCTTTTCAAAGGCATTGCTAAGTAGGTCATAACTAAATTTAGAACTTCACAGAAAGGAAAATGTTACTGCCGCAATTCGATGCTGTAAATGAGATTAACACGTGTGAAAACCTAATGGAACTGAATGCTTAACTCTTCAACTAAATGCTCTACAGTCAATTTCAAACACTGAACATGTTAAGTACAAACACACCTCACAAACTGCACCTCAAGAAAAGGGATATTCCATCCACCCAGATAAAACGTCATCTTTAGTTGCTTTTTACAACACTGCCACATGTAAACAAAGTCTCAAAGTATTAACCGACCATTTAAAGGAGAAAGATTTTACAAATAGAATGAAGCACTGGTACGAGGTAATATACAGAAGTAACCATTTGTTTAAGGCTCAATTTTTTTTCTCCATTATAACTTTCTTTTAAAAGGCATTGAGTAGGTAATACTGAGTTTGAGTATTTAATAAATACAAGTTGAGAAACTGATTAAAGAAATCAATTAAAATATTAAAAATTAACCCTTGCATATTAGCCGTCAATAAGAACTTAGAAAGCTATAAAAGGACTGATTGATAAAGAACAGATTTTAAACGTATGGTAAACGTGCTAAGCATTCCTGTTTAAGGTCGTTGGATCTTGAAGGCCAAAGACCTTATGCACTTAATTAGATGTATGGCAACATGCTGTAATAGAGACAGGTTTACCAAGGCTCAGTTCTGCAACCCAGGTTGTAAAGTTCTCCAAAGCAGCATCTGTGCAAATTTCCTCTGAGTTTTATCTGCAATTAAGATTTAAAAAAAGTCACAAAATGCAGAAATCTAGAGTTTACGAAGAGAACACTGACAACTGATCTGTAAGTACAAACATGGAGGTGGTTAACAAGCATAACAATCTCAACGTGGGATCTTACTGGATTCCCCATCCGTTTAAGTTAAAAAAAAAAAAAAAGAGTAATTTGCTGTGGTCCCGAAAAGTCATCAGAAACTAGAAATACAGTAATGACGTGCTGGATATAGACTGCATGTATTTGGAATCATACTATTTCCATAACGTGATCCCACTGTACACCTGTACTATACAATAGTAAAAATGTCCTTACTGTAACTGATCTTGCTGTATGAAAGCTGTGGCGAATGCTGGTTCTACTTTGAACCTGATCTCTTCTTATCTTAACTAGAAATGGTATTAGAAATAAATGCATATTAATTATGAGTTAACTTGGCAGTATGCTGAACTTCTCCAAAATGTAGTTTTTCAGGAATTTAAAATAAGAAAACAGGACTCCACGCGGTGTGGACACTGAACACCTACTAGGTGCCCTGGCCTGGCCTGGATGCTGGACGCCAGCGGCAGTTCCCATTTCCCCGTTCGGAAGTGCGGCCCCCAGGAATTCCTGCTGTAATTGGGATTCCTCGGTCTGCTCTTCCAGCTGATAGGTTTCTGCCCCTCCAGTTAATCGTTTGGACAGACACAACGTCCTTTAGCTGTGCTGAATCACCAGCTAGCTTCTAGGGGAATGGAATTACATCTTTTCTTAACACAGAAGATAAAATGTTATCCTAAAGCTGGAAATAAAAGTAGAACAGCGACTATGAAAGAATGGCAAGCAAAACGAGTGTCAGACCATCTAAGGGCTTGCCGGTATTTACCAATGTGTCATTTAACGTCACTGGATAGCATTCAAAGAACCTGAGAGAAGACTAGTAAGCAGCTATTTCATAAATATGTTTAACTTGAAAAAACGTAGCTCTGCTCATTCTTACTGAAATTCTGGCCCTAAACACATGAGGGAAAAAAAAAACAAAGCTTGCTTTTTTAAACTAAAGTTCAGATTTTGGGGCATTAAATTGTTAATTAGGACACTGGTCATTTAAATTTAGGCAAGTCTAGTTTCCTGAAGATTAATGTAGGGATAAAATACTTTGCTCACAGGATTGTAAACATCACAGGATGTAATACACAAAAGTACCTTAGAAAGCATAAGTGGCTATACAAGTGTCAAGTATTGTTTTTATTACCCAGCTGTTACAATTTCTAAAAGACCAGGATTGTATCTTTGATATCCAAACTAAGGATCTACATTTCTTTTTAGCTTAGTCTGAACCTCTACACCTACTTGAGACACAACCATATTCACTATATATGCATTTCATTACAAAGACTTTCCAGTAATTCAGACTACACTTCCCTTCAATTAATCAGGACCAGTAAATTTCCTATACATTTTTATCTACATTTGCAAAAGTAAACAAGTATAAACAGCTCAATATTTTAAAATATGACTTAAATATTGAAGCCTTATAATGTGATGATTTAATAGCTTAGGCATTCACTGAAATCAATCTGAGACCATAGTTAACTTTATTTATAGCCAAAAAAAAACACAAGAATACAAACCCACTTATTAGCCATTACGCTATATAAAATTAAAAGTGTTATGCTTATCACTTCCCACTCTCCAATAACCTGGCTAAAATTTGGTCCATCCACTTTCTACCAGATTATGATACTCCAGTGAGACTAAGAGAGAAATCCCAAGTCAGACTCAGCAATATTAACATCAGGCATAGTTCTAAACAAAGTAGTAATACTGGCTACTTCTCAAAACAGCAATACATTATACTTCTTGGTAGCACTAAACCCTGAAGCAAGAGTTTGCATTAAGCAAAAAGTCTCTCAGATCAGAATTTCACAGAATGCAGTAACTAAATGTTCTTGCTCCACACTGACAGCAAAATTGTCAGTGTGCTAACACGCTCAGTCATTCTGAAAAACATCCCGGGACCTTTGAAGTCAGCTGGCCAAATGAGTCCTGCTTCACTCACAGAAGAGCACTATCGAGACACATGGCAAAGGTGTATCACACTGTTTTTGATATCATAACCCAAGTTACCCTGCTCATTCTCAAGATTGCAACAAGACACCCACAAAAACCTTAACTCTCGAAGCTTTTCCTCAAACTCTTACTTAACTATTTGGTTTCACCTTTTCATATTTTTCTACTGAAGTACAAAAGCAAGCAAACAACAGTCCCGATCTTGTGCTTAGGAGATCAGGAAACAGGGTCCTCCCAGTAGGGTAAATTGGTACACAAGAATACCAAACACAGAACTGAAGGACCAGAGACCACTACGTATGTCAGCCTGAAGAAAAAGGGAGATTCCTGACTCAAGACTAGCACATCACTTCCCAGGGTAGCAGAATGCCTGGGATGTTAACAAAGGCTCCTGAAAGGCTTAGCAGTTTGTAGATGTCTTTCTAGCTTAACTGGACTTACCGTTCCTAAACACAGTGGTATTTACTAGCATTCTTCAAATGTGCCATCATAACTGCTTTTATTTTTTTCCCCCAGTTTTAGCTATATAATATTCTGGAGATTTAAGCCAAGGAATTTTTTTAAAAGTAAACTTCTCTTCATGTTTTTTTACTTGGCATTTTCATACCCAAGTTAAATATCAATTGTATTAGCAAAATACCATGCTGGAATTCTGTTGACAGAAGTTAAGCTTTTGTTAAATATCTTGCTTCATTTCTCTAATCTGCAAAACACTCATGAAGCTTTTGGGGGGTGAAGGGGGAGAATTTTGTCATTAAAAGTGCTCACTGTCACCTCCCCACGACAGAGAGCAAAGACTGACCCTCTGGCAGATTCCTTGAGAGAATGCATGCATACTCAGTGTTGATGGTGAAATCACAGCGCAAGAAAAGATGAGTTATTTCTCTTATGCACCAGACCTAAAATGTCCACAAATTTAAATGAATATGATGAATTCAATTCTGAAATCTCAAATAGGATAATAGGATCATGTTCAGTGAAAATGCACAAGAGTGCAAGCCTAGTGAGCTGACTCCAGCTCCAAGCTGTGACTTGGACCAGGTAGGATATTGCTTGCCTCACCTTTCAACTGCATTTTCTGGGGGCCAGCACTGTGGTGCAGATCAGGCGACATCTGATATGGGCACTGGTTCAAATCCTGGCTGCTTCCGATCCAGCTCCCTGATAATGCACCTGGGAAAGCAGCAGAAGATGGCCCAAGTGCTTGGGCCCCTGCACCCACTTGGGAGGCCTGGAGGAAGCTCTTGGCTCCTGGCTTTGGTCTGGTCCAGTCCTGGCCATTGCGGCCATTTGGGGAGTGAACCAGCAGATGGAAGATTTCTCTCTGCCTCTGCCTGTCTGTAACTCCACCTTCCAAATACATAAATCTTTAAACTGCATTTTCTAAATCTGATATCTCTTGATCTTAGCCAAAAGGCCGAGAAGCGATGGATCTGAATACCTCTTAACACTGTAGCTAATCAAAGGAATTCAGGAGTATGTTTTTGAGTGGATGATTTTTTTCCAACAGCCAACAGGAATTAAGCTTTTCTCAGTGAATTGTAGAATTGTGAATTGTAGAATTCCACTGAGAAGTAATCCCACACGGAAAATCTTTCCTATAGTATGGCTAGAACACTTCCTTGGTGGCAAGGCTCCAATTTTATGATGCAAGTTTTTGTTAATTCTACTGATGGTTCATTCTAAGCCAGAGAAGTAATGGAGTAAAGCTGAATGTCTCACAGGCATTTCATTCTGCAATAAAAGCCTACACTTGAGGTTAAAAGGAAGCAATTAAAGAGGGAACAGATATACAGAGTCATTCTAATCACCAGACAGCTCCACACCCAGAGCAGGTCTAACTAGGTACCTATACACTCAGAACAATCTCACAGCCCTTGTGGGGGCCAGTGATGGTCTAGGAGAACTAGAGGTGCCAGCAAGGGCAAAGCAGCTCTGTTCTTCCCTTGTACCCCGCGTCCACCAAACGCCTTTATGGTACACACTACCCCAAAACATATTTCATCCTCCATTCAAGTCCTCCACTTCACTTGGGCTCATGATATGAGCTAGATGACAGATCAGCCATTTTCCGTACTCAAGATGACATGGAAAATAAGGCAGGGGAGGAAAAGACGTATCTAATAAAAGCAACTTCTGCAACAGAATTACACCCCAGTGTTTGATTGATGATTACTATTTTAATTGGTTATGAAAAAGCCAGTATTTCAATCTATACGCTGTGACTGATCTTGAGGACTTCCTTTCACGTTTGCTGGAGTAAAGTCAGCATGTATCTGATAATTAAAAGCACTACAGCTAAATCAGAAACAATCCCGAGTCTACTTTATTTACTTAAAAATTGCTGAAAATGCTCATCAATTCCACTGTACTTATTCAGAAGTAGTGAAGTCTAGCTAGACAAAAAGGACATGGATTGTTCAGCCTTTCGGGAGCCTTTGCTAACATCCCAGGCTTTCTGCTGCCCCGTGAAATGATGTGCTAGTCTTGAATCAAGAATCTCCCTTTTTCTTCAGGCTGACGTATATAATGAACTGGGGCTGACATAAATAATGATCTTTGTTCTTTCCCTGCTTCCTGGTGTTTGGTACTCTTATGCACCATTTACTCTAGCTGGGAGAATCCATTCCAGTATATACTGTGAAAAATGGTATAAAATCTCAGGAGACATTTAGACAGTACTAAAGAATCCCAACCCCCTTTGTCTTTCTTTGTAACTGGACTAGCACATAGGAATCCTTGAAAAATCATCTTTAAAAATTTCTACTTGCCTAAAGCATATACCAAATTGTCACATTTAAGGGGTAACTTTACTGCGCTTCCTCTCTTCCTTTCAAGGAACTGGTAGAATATTTCAGGATATTATTATGCTACTTGTTGGCATTCTTTCTACTTTGAAATCACCTCTACCTCATTCTCTCAAATCCTACGCACTCTTCAAGGCCTGACTCAAATGCTACTGCTCCTTCAATTTGTCTCACTCCGTGATTGTTAACTAGGGGTGATTCTATCCTCCTCCCACCCCCTGGGGGATGTTAGGAAATTTCTGGGGATATTCTTGTCTGTCTCAACTGGGAGGCTGGGGGATTGCTACTGGCACCTAGTGGGTAGAAGCCAGGGATGCTGCTAAATAACCGATAAGGCGCAGGACAGCTCCAAACCACAGTCAAAAATGCTGAGCAACAGTTTTAACTGGAGGTAGTCCCTCTTGCCCTAAGTGCCCACAGAACTGCGGCTGACTTCTCTTAATAGTGGCATGAGATTATTGATAAAACATCCATCCTTGTCAACAGCAATATACCAAAAGAGCAAACTTCCAATTCTTTACACCAGCACAGAGGAGCAGTGATGCTGTGAATAAAGCCAGAATAGGAGGACAACGCTGATCTGGGTTTCTCTTATTCTGTTGTCGGACAGTGAAAGTGCTACAAAGTACTTATACTCAAGTTGAATCAGGATGAGGGCAGTGTACAAAGAAGCTTGGTCTTGTTTCCAAATTCACACTAAAATTACTGTCAATGGGAGGGAAAAGGTGAAGAAACAACCCTGGGATTAATGCAAATAAACAGGTGTAAGGTAAGAGACCGGTGAACCAAATTGAAGGATGTCAAGAAGTAATTGGGAGGATTTATCGAAACGATTTATTTCTTAGGGCACTGATAAAATTTCCCTCAGTTAAAAGCAACAAATTAACAACAACCACAGTGTGATTATTTAAGTCTTCTTATTCCTTCTTGGGCAAAGTACTCCTAAATGTTAAGGACAAGCATTTCTCAAATCACCTTCACTTGCTGAAGTTGGATCTTCAGTCTAGATCTAGGATGGACAGACATCAGAGCTCCGTGACTCATACTGCAGGATTCAAAAGCCGTCATCTATTCTTTTAGGCAAATGGTGTGAGCAGGGACAATCAGAAACTTTACCAGCCTCAGATTACAGTTTCCCATGCACATCGGTTCAATCTTATTTGATATCAAAACAAAACCCTGCTCATAGTGTGCTTTCTTCTAAAAGATCATGATCAGAGAGTTCATTTAATATTCGCAGAAATGCAGCTGATTGGCTATTTTCTCAAGGCCTACATTTTCATTTGTGCATTTTGCTTACAAAACGAAAAACCAAGCCAAACACTACACAGTGAACATTACCCATTACTGTAAAAATGAGTAACTATTAGTGTTAATTTCCAATCTTTAATCAACAGAAACGTAAATAGATTTCTTTTTTCCTATCACAAGCCTACTATGTACTCCTCTCTGTAGATAACCAAATGGATTAAAAAATAATTCAGATCACAAAATGTTGTGAAATGAAATAAACTCAGAAATAACTTAGAATAAAAGTTTTTGAAATTGCTTTAGAAATTGTCCATTTGGGGTGAATGATTGGCCCATGTCCCAGATCAGAGTATCTGGGTTTGATACCTGTCGTTGACTCCTGACAATTCAGACCCTGCAAGGCTGAAGTGATGGTTTAAGTTATTGTTCCTGCCGCTGGTGTGGGAGACCTGGCTCCAGGCTTGGGGGTCTCTGAGAGCATTTGGGGAGTGAACTATCAGACAGAAGCACTCTCACTCTGCTCA
The DNA here is from genome assembly GCF_033115175.1 of Lepus europaeus. Lineage (NCBI taxonomy): Eukaryota > Metazoa > Chordata > Mammalia > Lagomorpha > Leporidae > Lepus > Lepus europaeus. Next base: position 24,114,704 of record NC_084850.1, on the reverse strand, counting down.
TTCTTACTCTCATGCATGCTCTCTTTGTGTCCCTCAGATAAATAGTAGTAATAAAAAGAAATTATCCATTTGCCGTTTTGGCTGAGACCAATTTTATTCTGCTTACCTCCTATAGCTATCTACATTAATGCTGCAAAGAACTGGAAACATCTTACAGGACTGGGTTAAATTTTTCTACAAAGATGATAAAACTAAAACCAAGCATGCATACTTGTTCGCCGGCCCAGTTAAAAGTGTCAGCTAGCGAAAGAGAGCACAATGGTAAAGATGCAGTCACCACACAGAACCTGTTCTAACTTGAACCTCACACATTAAAGAGATTCTAGAAGCAAGAATATGGTACTCAGCCACCTACATACACCTGTCCCTTCCTCAAAAGACGATACTGCCAAGTGCCATGCTCCAATCAAAATGGAAGCTGGACTACAGTAACACATTAGCTAGACACAGGAAAATAAGTGAGTTTTCATCATATTCTGGTATGCTAAAAGGCTGATGAGGGAAAGCATTTTGAATAAGGTACTGTTGTCATCCTTCGTTTTCAAAGACGACGCTACCTGACAGGAGACCTTGTCTGAAAAGATAAATTAGAGACCGTTAGTCTATCCTCAGGGGAGCACCTATAAAGCCAGACCTTTGATTAGGAATCATGAGTGCGATCTAAAATGCCTGTTGCCATTTGCAACACTGCCTCCCAGACTCGAGGTCAGCCTTGGCTCAGAAAGATCAATTCCATTCCTGATACTGTCAGGCTATCTTCCTGTGGTTCCTCAGTCATCCACAGTGTTGGTTGTCTTTATTATCTGAGTATTACTGTCCAAGTGAGACTATTTGCTCAATTACAATCGAGACTAAAAGACCATGACATGAACAAAATAATCTCATTTTAAATGTTCAGTAAGTTTTATGTTTTTCAAAACCTCGTGTAAAACTTTTTTTAATTTCTCAACTGGACACTTAATCTACTTCCAGTTAGACAATACCATAGACAAATTCTTTCACCCATACTCAAGCTCCTCCAATGTGTATGTCCCTATATCAACTATTGTTGCTTAAGGCAAAGGGAAAACAACATTTGTGCTATTAGAAATTAGCTGAACTATTGGGTATTTCTTTCATTACCAGTTATTTTCATTACCAAGAATAAACATTTTTCAGTGTCAATAAATATGAACCATAATACCAGTACTTCAACAATGCTTCTTTTAAAGGATATACCAAATTTGAACAAATTTATATTTCTGATTATTAGGTTTGTTAATTTTACTGTAAGTTAAAAACTTACAACTTTTATGAAATACGTCTTTTAAAATTTGTGCATGTATTTAAAATTTTTATTTATTGTGATAACATTTTTATTTACTAAAACATTTTATCATTTAACTCAATGAAAGGTTTGAAAGTTTGTTACTGTGTCTATTCATTTCATTAATCAACGGAATGCTTCCTGTGCTTACAACTGTACCTTCTAGCACCTCAGATGGTTTAACCAGATTCTCATTTGGACCACATAGTCATAATTAAGTCAAGATATATTGTGGCACTATCATTTTCTATTTTCGGAGGTCACTTAAGTCCCTCAAGTGCAAGGTGCAGAAGAAAGTGATTAAATAATCATCCAGTTAAATACAGCACTTGGATGATTAATAAACTGATTATTTCAATTATAAGCAACTCTGCTGCCTGCATCTAAAAGCTGAAAAGTGTAGAAAACATCACCAAACGAATCACCTTCTGAAGTTATTACTGAAGGCTCTCCAGTGCATGTTAGAAGACACATCAGCAAAACAGGGACAAGGTGTATTGTGCTTTGACTCACCCCAAAGAAATGTCATCTATAAAGCAGAGAGAATAGTAACTCAAAAAAAAAAAAAAGGTGATGGGAATACAGGCAATTTCTTACCTTTGTTTCACTTATCTGAATTTTTTTAAGTTTTCTGCATTGAATGTTTACCATTTTGTGCTAGGGAAGATATCATTTTAAACTGCAGAAAAATTTAAGATTGTGCCTTGTATATTACTAACCAGCTTTTTGTTATACCTGTTAAAAACAAAAAACAAAAACCCACCCCATTGCCTAGCTATTACAGTCCCACCAACTAACCTGCTCGGTATGGCCATGATTGAGGTTATCTTTTTTTACTGGACAACGCAAGTTGTGCAACACTGATCTTGCTTCTCAGGCAGGGATGAATAGTTCATTTGTCTGACGATCTCAGCAAAAAGTTCATCCACCATTGATTTACTTTTTGCCGATGTCTCCATGAAAGGGCAACCCCATTCTTGAGCCAGAGCTCTGCCTTCTGAAGACATAACCTCTCTTTCTGGTTCCAGATCCACTTTATTTCCTACTAGGATTAGCGGGACTTTTTCATATCTCTTCACTCTGACAATCTGATCTCTCATGGGCTTGATATCCTATTCAAACAATCACAAAGAGAAAGAAAAATAAGGCATTTGTATAACAATAGCAAGATAACTGCGGTATTACAAGAAAGTCATCCCTTGGTAAGTACATAAAGCTACATTCAAAATAGAATCACATACTCAAGTACAGAAAACATCATCATTTTGTTCACTGAAGTAAGAACTCAATAAATTCCACAGGCCCTACCTGCTGACTTTATATCAAGAATATAAAATGTAGCTTGCCTACTAACCATAAACTCATAGTAATTACCTCCCCTCATCATCCCCAGGCTGTAGTGATGAAAAAAAAAAAAGTTCCCAAATACCACTGATCCATTCACACACATGGATGTTCGGCCAATCCTCAACCTGCCTGCTTGTCACTGCTTTCTTGTAACACCTGCTATCCTAGCACAGGGGCACCATCTATGCATTCCTGGCCATTTAGCAAGCTGGCTCGAGAGAAAGCGTTTCAGGTGGGAACAAACAACAAAAACCACTTTGTAATGCCCAGAAGACAAAGAGTAAAAAACAGATTAATACAGTCGAAATATTTCATTTTATATTGAACATTACACCTTTATCTCAATAAAACTGAACACCTTAAAATGCACTTATATATACTAGATATTTCTGTACTAGTGAGCAACTCCTAGGAGAGAGAATGCAGGAGGAGTCTGGGTGGGAAGAGGTCTTTTTTTGCCTATGTTTGTTTTTAATACTTCATCTTTCCCCTACAAAAGATAAGAGCTTTAGCAGTTTTCCTGTAGCACCAATTCTGGGAGGGAGAGGTATCGATTTAAGACAATATTAGAGATTTAATCCTAGCATTAAAGTTTTTGAGATTTCTCACAACCCTAAAAGATATGCCTTAAAAACAAAACATGTGTTTAATTTGGATAATTACAATCAACTCAGAATATTCACATGCAGATAGAAGGAAAAATAAGGGGCTGTAAAAATTTATAAAAATACAGTTATTTGCCAAAATTTGATCTGATCATGAATCATCAGTTCAATCTTCCAGGTTAAACTGCTTTTCCCGTGGTCCTTATGGTAACCCAAGCTCAGCTGAGAATCCAAACTTAATGGCATTTGGGCTCAAAGGAGTCTGTCTGTGTTGAAATAATGGCAGTTTTTTCTACTCCCTATTTATGTCTGGAACAGAAATGGATTTGATGGGAATCTTAGGAGACACCCTTCAAAAAGACTCGCAATCTCAAGAGAGTCAGCTGTGAGAATAACCAATCTCCCGAGGATCTGCAGAAAGAAAACACCTGTCAAATAGCACCTTTCCTACTTTCTGGGGGAGAAATGCTTTTATGATATTATCTCTTTGGAATTTAAGCCTACATAAATTGAACTTTACTTTGGTCTCAATAGCTTTCATTTACCCAAAACTTCTTATCTCAGGAATAAAAACTTGAAGTTGCTGTGTCAGGTTACTGGAAAAGTTCACTATAGTACTTTAATTTAAAGTACTAAAGAAACTCAAATTAGTACATTGTATTGGCTCAAGCACTTAAGGTCTCTTAAGTAAGCAACATTAAGTGCATACCTTTAAATGCAGAAAAAAAATATATATCCATTTCCTAAATCAATGGGGGTCAATATAATGAGTCAATATGAGGTTATTTATTTTCAAGGAATAAATAGCAACATTTATAGCATTTCTTAAAATAACGTTAAACCTCCAGTCCCGTCTCCCGGTGAAGGCCAAGGCAGAGTTTCCTAAGAAACTGGACCATATCCAGTTTGGTCACTCAGCCTGGGGTAAGAAATCTACACTTCTTTAGTGTCCTCAGACCCACTTATTTTATGTAAATACAGGCAAACAATCTGGATTGACCGCCAAAGGAGGTCATTCATTTTTCCTTGTTGTGTGTGTGTGTGTGTGGGGGGGGGGGTTGCTGTTAATTGTAGGTACTAATCTTTTCAGTTGGTAACTTCCCTTTGTATTCCACGCCCCAAAATAAAATGACTGGAAGGAAGGTCTTGGGTTCTTTATCTAGCAATAGTAAGATTTACAAATCTGGCTGAGAACTTGGGAGATAACAGAAAGGGGAGGTACCCGGGAAGCAGACACAGATGTATTATCTGTGCAACAGATAATGGGCCCCAAATCCTTTTCCTTTCAAAGCCCTCTATTTGCACAAGATTATTTGGTAAAGGTTGTTTTGTTGAATGGGTTAATCAATACTCAAGAAACTTCCAAAAGGTTACATTCTAAGCTAAAGACACCCCATCTGTTCCTGGTCTTTTCTTTCCTTCGACTTAAAAATAACTTGAAAAAGATTCGTGGCTGCATGATACCTTAATACTCTGTCTCTAGAAACAACCTGACACTTTTCCACGCCAGGAGTAACCTCAAAAATGCGCCATGTCTAACTTTCAAAAGCCAAACACAGTCCTGAACGCGCGGTTCCAGCAAATCAGAGGTAAATCAGGATTACCACACCCCCTTCCACCAAATTACAAGACTTGGTTTGGTTACCTGAAAAGACTGTTGATTAACCAGACTATACACCAGGATGAAACCTTGGCCGTTTTTGATGTAGAGATCTCTCATGGAGGCAAACTGCTCAGTTCCTGCGGTGTCCAGAATTTCGAGCACGGAGGGCGAAGAGTCCACTTCGATCTCTTTGCGGTAGAAATCTTCAATGGTGGGGTCATATTTCTCAATGAAAGTCCCGGTGACAAACTGCACAGTAAGGGCAGATTTGCCAACCCCTCCGCTCCCTAACACCACTACCTTGTATTCCCTCATGAGTCTCCCCTTCGCCAACTCCTACCCGACGGGGGGGAAAAGAACACCCCGCTAGCTGCGCGGGCTGCGGCGCGGCTAGGCGGAAGGTGGGCGGAAATCTGCGAACTGGCGAGGAGAGTGCAGAGGAGCCGAGGGCCCAACCGGGGAAGAAGAGGAAGTTACGGGAGGGGGAGGGGAAAGAGCCAAGTGTCGGGTGGGTGGGGATGGGATGGTAATGCCCTTCCTATAGGAACTGAAGCCCAGGCAGGGGGCGTGGGGAGGAGGGCGAGCCTGGGAGCAGCCGAGCGCGGGTGGGGAGACGCGGCGCACCCCAAGGAGGGAGAGGGGTGGGGGCCGCGGAAAGGCAGCCCCGCGGGCAGTCGGCCGGTCCGAGGAGCCCGCAGCCAGGGGCTGCCCGGCAGCCCTCCCCCGCCCTTCACACAAAGGGGCCCGGGACCCCGCTTCCTGCTAGCGCCGCCGCCGAGCCGGCCCAGGCCTGCGGGCCCCGCTCCCGTCACTGCAGCCCGGGCGGGTCTCTGGGCCCCGGCTCCAGCGGGGGTCGTCCGGCCTGTGGTGGGGAGAAAGACACGCATTACCCGCCTGACCCTCGCCCCAAACCAGAGGCCCCGGCTTCTCCTTCCCCAGCTGCTACCCGCACCGGGCTGCCGCCGCCAACGCCGCCGCCGCCGCCGCCGCTTACCCTGCCGTCCGCACCCGCCCAGCCGCCCGGGAGGCTCTGTCACGCCAAGGCCATGGCCACCCGCTGGCTCCTGTGTGTCACCGCCGCCCCAGCGTGGCTGCTCGCCGAGGGGGAAAGGGGCGGGGGCCGTCCGGCGGCGGCGGCCGCAGGGACTCCAGGCGAACCCACCTCTTTTTTTTTTTTTCTTACCCACCCCCCACCCCACCCCCTAGCACACACCCGGAAGGGTTTCCCTGACACACTGACTGAGGTGCCCCAGTTCCCCGAGACTGGACGGGATCACTTCCGGTGGGGGAAAGTCCCACCTCTTCGGGCCGAGCCGGGTGGCGCTGGGGCCGCGCCCTGCTGAGCGGGCGAGCCGGCGAGCCGGCGAGCCGGCCGGGCACGGTTTCGGCTCCGGGCTCCGGCCCTGGGAAAGGGCCTCTCCGAGAACCTCCGGCGCCTGGCCCTTCCCGCCCGCGGCTGCTGCTGACCGTCCCACCCCCAAAGCCCTTGCAGCTCCTCTGCCTCACTTCAGCCTCCCGCAGCTGGGCCTGAGGACTTGATCCGCTCCTTGGCCCGCGCAGTGCCGTCAGCTAACCGTCTAGCGACCGGGAGAGCGCCTCACGTCCCTGGACTACAAGTTGGCAGGGAGCATAAAACCGCCCAGAAGTTTATTCTCTTTGCTGGTATTTTTTCCACTTGATATGCCTCTAAGAAATGCATGCAACATATTCCTAGACTTCGCTATGGCTCTGATTTGATATGTGGTGTGTTGCTTAGCCGTACCTGACAGTTAAATATGCACAGTAGTTTTATCATCTTCTAGCAAATCTGCCTTGACTCCACTAGCAAATATTAAAGTCACTCCTTAAATTAAAAAAAAAAAAAAAGCACAAGGCTAGATAGAAAAGAGCATTAGAAAAAGAATTTATGGTACTCCATTTGATTTCAACCATGCACAGCAGAAAAGCTAACCAAGTCAGGGAAGCGTTTATGGAAAATCCTTTGGACCTGCAGACTAATTTCCATTAAATTCCCGATTATCTGCATGCATAGCAATTTGCATGTTGTCTCTTCCACGTTCAAGTTTTTTTTTTTAAAGGCCATCCTTTAGCGTCACTGGAATCTTAAATACAAATATTAATTCCACTGTTAGCAAACACTAAGTTTCTACTTTTCGATAGAATTGTTACATATCTTTCCCTTTACTGACTTTCTACTTGTAAACTTTGTGTCAGATCCACAGGGCCCCTGGGCCAGAATGCTAGGCTGTATTTTAGGCATGTCACTCCCTTTTTGATTAAAGCATGCACCCAGAAATCTATCAGAATCGGGGGCCAGTCGGGTTAAAGTCTCCCCAAATTCCCTTCTTGCAAGCCCTAATGACCAAATTGTGTAAAAAAATGATTACGCAAACCAAATTGCTAGGCGTTAGAAAACAGGCGAATCACAGCAGCGTGAAGTCCCACTGTCCCTCCCTGAGTATACCCCAATGTCACTTACAGTATTCGAGGGACTGTTTAGTTCAGTTTCTCCTCGGCCTCAAGCTGGTGCAATCTCTCCCACGGAGTCCCCAGCTCTGGCTCCAGCTGGCCTGGGGCCTGCCAGATATCTGAGGCACTGCCCCCTGCTGGAAGAGTATTGGTCTGTAAGTTAGGAGTCTCCCCATAGGTCAGCGCTCCTTCCACACGTGCTGTTGCCTGATTTGGAGCTCTGCTGCTCATCTCCCTGTCTGGCTGTCTCCAGACTGTCTGGTGCAATCCACAGCCTTCCACCAGCCGTGCCTGTAACCGAGTCTGGAAATTCCTCTTCTCATCCATCCAGCGTTGAGCAATCGTAGCCAGTCTCTGCTCTATTACTAAACTGTCAAAACAGGGAGTTCTTTTTGAAGTTGTCCCACCTGTTGGCAGCTCTAATCAGCCCCCAACGTGTTGGCCCTGGTTTGGAGCGTTCTTTGTCCACACAGTGAAACTTACTCCTCCCCATGCTACACACTGCCACTGGGTCACTTTCATTAACTACAGGGTTGGCAAGTGTCACACTCAGTCTGAAGATCCTTCTAAACTTTCTTAGGAAGGGAAGTCATTACAGCATTCATTAGAAAAATGCAAAATTGGAAATGACTTCAGTGTCTTACAGGCGATGATTCTTATAAATTATATACATATACTCACAAAATAGGACAGTATGCAGCTATTAAAAAGAGAAATATATTTGTAAGTGCTAATTATGAAAATAAGGCCAAGCTATGTTGTAAGGCTAAAGTAGATACTGAAAAATGTACAGTTACGGGCCGGCGCCATGGCTTAACAGGCTAATCCTCCGCCTGCGGCGCCGGCACACCGGGTTCTAGTCCCGGTTGGGGCGCCGGATTCTGTCCCGGTTGCCCCTCTTCCAGTCCAGCTCTCTGCTGTGGCCCAGGAGTGCAGAGGAGGATGGCCCAAGTGCTTAGGCCCTGCACCCCATGGGAGACCAGGAGAAGCACCTGGCTCCTGGCTTCAGATCAGCGCGATGTGCTGGCCGCAGTGGCCATTGGAGGGTGAACCAATGGCAAAAAGGAAGACCTTTCTCTCTGTCTGTCTCTCTCACTATCCACTCTGCCTGTCAAAAAAAAAAAAAAAAGAAAAAGAAAAATGTACAATTGCTCCCATTAGTGTCAAATAAGAGTATGCGTGATAGTTATAGAACCATGGAACCATGGAAGTCTGAAACAAAGTAATTATAGGTGAGAGATATTAAAGAACTTTCCTTTCTCATGTTAAGTTTTGAACAATGATCAATTGTTTTCAGGAAAGGGGGTAGTAAATATAAAATTAGCATATATTTAAAGGAGAAATGAAAGGAAGTTGTTGATCAACACTTTGTCAATAGACAATTCTGCCTGGGGGTCAGCAGGGGGCCGGCTCTGTGGCTTGTAAAGCCACCGCCTGCTGTGCTGGCGCCAGCATCTCCCTAGGGCGCCGGCTCCTGTCCCTGCTTCTCCACTTCCCATCCAGCTCCATGCTGATGTGCCTGGGAAAGCAGCAGAAGGTGGCTCAAGTCCTTGGGCCCCTGCCACCCACGTAGGAGACACAGAAGAAGCTCCTGGTTTAGGACTGGCTTTGCTCCAGTCTTCGCAGCCATTTGGGGAGTGAACCAGTGGATGGAAGATCTTTATCTCCCCTCTGTAACTGTGCCTTTCAAATAAAAAAAATAAATAAATAAAAAGATAGGGATCAGCAGATAGGCCTGCCCAATTTAAACAAACTGGCAACTCCTGCTTGCTGTCCTCAAACATCTCTATACTTAGAAAAGTAATTTCACATACATTATCTCACTTGTTTGCCAGTGTACTTTCATTAGGCAATAAGAGTATAAAGTCCAATTAGAATAGTGAGGCCTGGTAACTGAGGCTCAGGGCTCTGAAATGAGGCAGAGACATTTAAATTGCAGCTTCCCATCATCTAGCAGTGTGACCTCAAGCAAATGATTTCACCAGGCTGAGCTTCTAACTCCTTATCTCTAAAAAGGAGCTGAAATTTACTGTGACAATGTAATGAGGTATTACAGGTAAAGTGCCTAGCACAGTCCTTTGTATATTATGAATCCGCAATAAATGCTAGCTATCTGGTTTCAATTCAAAGATTTAATGGGGTTCAATATTTTTTTTAATGTATGTATTTGGGGCCGGCGCCATGGCACAGTAGGTTAATCCTTCAGCTGCAGCACCCACATCCCATATGGGCCCTGGTTTCTAGTCCCGGTTGCTCCTCTTCCAGTCCAGCTCTCTGTTGTGGCCTGGGAGGGCAGTGGAGGATGGCCCTGGTGCTTGGGCCCCTGCACCCTCATGGGAGACCAGGAAGAAGCGCCTGGCTCCTGGCTTTGGATCAGTGCAGTGCTGGCCATGGTGGCCATTTGGAGGGGTGAACCAATGGAAGGAAGACCTTTCTCTCTGACTCTCTCTGTCTATAACTCTGTCAAATTAAAAAAAAAAAACTTCTATGAATCCTTTCTAAAAAAAAAAATTGTGGTCAGTGCCGCGGCTCACTAGGCTAATCCTCTGCCTGCAGCGCCGGCACCCCGGGTTCTAGTCCTGGTTGGGGTGCCAGTTCTGTCCCGGTTGCTCCTCTTCCAGTCCAGCTCTCTGCTGTGGCCCAGGAAGGCAGTGGAGGATGGCCTAGGTCCTTGGGCCCTGCACCCATATGGGAGACCAGGAGGAAGCGCCTGGCTCCTGGCTTCGGATCGATGAACCAATGGAAGGAAGACCTCTCTCTCTGTCTCTCTCTGTCTAACTCTGCCTGTCAAAAAAAAAAAATATTGTGCTGGACTATCAATCCACCTCCTTCATGTATTTTGAAAAATTATTACAAAAGTAATCATCTATATGCTATTTTGACCTTCCTCTTGTCACTTACTGTATTTTGATGATTTTTTTTTCACTTCAGAACACGTATAGGAGTGCTTCAAAAAAGTCCGTGGAGGGGCAGGTATTTGGTCTAGCAGTTAAGAGTAGAATTATTATTATTAGAATACATTGGTTGGATACCAGGCTCCAGTTTCTCATTCTAGCTTTCTGTTAATGGAGACCCTAGTGGCCTGATGATGGCTCAAATTGAGTTCCTGACTCATACCTGAGACCTGCATTGAATTCCTGGCCCCACCCCCACCCCTAAGCCTTTGCAAACATTTGGAGAATGACCCAATGGATAAGAATGCTCTCTGTTTCTCAAATACATTATTTTTTTTAAAAAAATTAATTACTGAATATTGATTTTTCTTTTTAAAAAGATTTATTTATTTATTTGAAAGTCAGAGTTACATAGAGCAGAGAGGCCGAGAGAGAGAGAGAGAGAGAGAGAGGTCTTCCATCTGCTGGTTCACTCCCCAGATGGCTGCAACAGCCAGAGCTGCACCAATCCAAAGCCAGGAGCCAGGTGCTTCTTCCAGGTCTCCTACATGGATGCAGGGGCCCAAGGACTTGGGCTATCTTTCACTGCTTTCCCAGGCCATAGCAGAGAGCTGGATCGGAAGTGGAGCAGCCAGGTCTTGAACCAGTGCCCATATGGGATGTCGGTGCTTCAGGCCAGGGCATTAACCCGCTGTGCCAAGCACCAGCCCCTAGATACATTATTTTTAAAAGTACAGGTTATTATTTTTAAAAAGTCTGTGGAAAATGAATTAAAAGAAATTAATTTTGGTGGAGAAAATTGTGAGATTCATGCACAATTTTGTCATACATTTTCCCATGAGCTTTATGAAGTACCTTCATAGATCCCCATGTTTTTGCTTTTTTTTTAAGAGAGACTCTTTTTTAAAACACTTTTTAAAAAGGTTTATTTATTTGAGAAACAGAGCTACAAAAAGAGGGAGAGACAGAGAAAGAGAGAGATCTTGCATGCACTGATTCACTCCCCAAATGGCTGCAATGGCCAGATCTGGACTGATCTAAAGCCAGGAGCTTCCTCTGGGTCTCCCACATGGGTTCAGGGGCCCAAGCACTCTGCTTTTCCTGGCCATTAAGGAGCTGGATCAGAAGTGGAGCAGCCTGGATTCAACCAGTGCCCATGTGGGATTCAGGTGCCACAGGCAAAGGCCATGGCGCTGGCCCCAAGAGACTCTTTTCTTTTTTTATGTGTTTATTTGAAAGAGTTAAAGAGACAGAGAGCGCTTTTCCATCTTCTGTTTCACCCTGAAAATGGCAGCAATGTCTGGGGCTGAACGAGGCCAAAGGCAGGAGCCAGGAGTTTCTTCTAGGTCTCCTATGTGTGTGGAGGAGCCCAAGCACTTGGGCCATATTCCACTGCTTTCCCAGGAGCATTAGCTGGATTGGAATTGGAGCAGCCAGGACTCGAACCAGCACCCATATGGAATGTAGGTGTCGCAGGCTGTAGCTTTACCTGCTATGCTACAATACTGGCCTCCCCCATCTTTTTTTTTAAATGGCTGAATGTTCTTTAGTTAACCAGTTCTCCATTGACACTGGTTGCTCTTAGTTCTTTGCAATGAATGTTTGCACCTCAAAAAGTTTATGAAAAATTCATATTATGAAAAAAATGATTCATGGATTTCAAAAATTTTTGCACCAAAATTATCTTTTAATTCTCATTTTCCATGAACTTTTTGAAGTTCCTTGTATCACATTGCCAGTTAATCTTTAGGTTGACTTCCTAGTAATTCAATAATTAAAACTAAGGGTATTTACATTTAAAATTCTTTTGGGGAATATTCAGAAATTGTGCTTCAGAAAGGTCACACCAATTCACATGGGTGCAGTATGATCATATAATTTTCTTTATAACTTCAGTCCACGGATTACTAATTGTAGCATTTTATGGCTATTGTTACTTGCTTTAGGACACTTGCAGGACTGAAAAATGCAGGATACTATTTTAGAAGGAATTTGGGCTTCAGAGTCATTGCCTTTTTACAGCTACAGGTCCAGTCCCTCATTTGTAAATTTGGGCATCAAGGCGGTGTCTAGCTCCCATTCAAAGCCATTCAAAGCCATTAGCCTTCCCCCTGCTCAAATAATCATTATCCATGCCCAAGGCTCTAGGATGAGGGAGGGGGTGAATTCTCCAGAGAGCATGCCCTTGATGTTCAGAATTTCTGACTCAGTTCTGTATCAGCCTCCTAGTGATCAGGTATCGCTTCCAAGAACACAACCCCTTTTTAATCCATCGTGTGAAGAAATAGTAGGCGATAAACTGCTATGTATTTCTGTTAGGCCGTCACAAAGCACACCAAACACTGGAGTACGAGAAAGGGTTTATTGGGAAAAATCCAACAGACCGGAGGGGTGGGGCGACGAAGGGGAAAAAAAAGGGAGAGAAGGAGAGTATAAGAGAGAGACAGAGAGGAGAGGAACTGGTGAGGAGAGAAGAGAGAGCAGAGAGAAGAGAGACAAGAGGAGAGCAGACGAGAGGAGCCAAGAGAGCACCTGTTCAGGAACAGGCCCTTTTAAAACTTTGCCGGAGGGCGGCAGGGAAGCAGGAGCAGTGAATCCCATTAGGATGGGGGTGGAGCTTGGCACAGGTAGTTGGGCCATGTGGCTACCTGGCTTGCAGCAATGGCGGCGGGAACCAGGGCATAGGATGTAAATCAGGGTGTAGATCGCGCCATAGATAAAACTGCGCCAGTTTCCTAACATAAACTACATACAGAACATGTGAATTACAGGCACAGAATCTCAGTTTACAAAAGTAGTTTGCTACACATATGAGGCGCAGGACAATTTGGCTTAGGCACAAACTGCTTACTTCTCTTTCTACCTGTGTTCATATTTGGGGAGTGAACCAGCAGATGGAAGATCTCTCTCTCTGTCTCCTTCTCTCTGTAACTCTAACTCTCAAATAAACAAATAAAATCTTTTAAAAAAAGTAGCTTAAAAAAATTACATATGGGTGGCCGGCGCTGTGGGGAGTGGGTTAACCCCCTGGCCCGAAGCACCCATATGGGCGCTAGTTCGAGGCCCAGCAGCTCCTTTTCTGATCCGGCTCTCTGCTATGGCCTGGGAAAGCAGTAGAAGATGGTCTAAGTCCTTGGGTCCCTGTACTCCATGGGAGACCCTGGCTTCGGATTGGCACAGCTCCGGCCGGTGAGGCCAATTGGGGAGTGAACCATCAGGTGGAAGACCTCTCTCTCTCTCTGCCTCTCCTCACTCTGTGTAACTTTGACTTTCAAATAAATAAATGAATCTTTAAAAAAAAATCACATATGGATATCTCCTTCCGTGGCAACACTTGAAGCTATTAACTGTCCTGGCAATTTCACCCTCATACTCATTCTCCATCTGAGTCCTTTGGCATTTTGGGTCCCGGAAGAAGCCAAATGCATTATTATTCATGCCCTAGGTCCTTGCCTCCCCCGCTCCTTTTCTTCTCAAAGTTGCCATTGAGTTAGCAGAAAGCTTGAGTTGGTATTGTTCTGGGTCCTGCCTCCACTTATCTTTTTTTTTTTTTTTGGACAGGCAGAGTGGACAGTGAGAGAGAGAGACAGAGAGAAAGGTCTTCCTTCCATGGGTTCACCCCCCAAAGTGGCCGCTGCAGCTGGCACGCTGCGCCGATCCGAAGGCAGGAGCCAGGTGCTTCTCCTGGTCTCCCATGCGGGTGCAGGGCCCAAGCACTTGGGCCATCCTCCACTGCCTTCCCGGGCCACAGCAGAGAGCTGGACTGGAAGAGGAGCAACCAGGACTGAATCCGGTGCCCCAACCGGGACTAGAACCCGGGGTGCAGGCACCGCAGGCGGAGGATTAGCCAAATGGGCCGCGGCACCGGCCTCCACTTATCTTTTGAAGGGTATCTGCTCTTCTGATTTCAATGCTTCCATTAAGAGTAGTTAAATTATCCTGAGTTCTTTCCAGCCCCTTCCAGCCTCTAAGATTCCAATATTCCCTTCAAACCCTGCTTCCAACTTCATCAGCCAGTTTTCCTGCCTGCTGGCCTCCCTATATACAGACCCTTACTATCTTTTTCTCATTATAAAAACTGTTCCTTTCCAAAAAAAAAAAAAAAACACCATAAAATAAAAACCTAATCCCACTACCCAGAGAAATTCATTATTAATATTTTACTGTCTTTCACAAATTTCTTCTCAGGGTAAGGTATATTTTTTAAGCTATGAATAGGGCCATGCAATTTTGCAAGTAGGTAACTTCTTCCACTTGCTAAAGCACCGTGTTTACATAAAGTATTAAAACTACTCTGTAACTCTCCCTTTGCCTGCCTGAGTAAACCTTCTTGCTTGTGCCTTGCCTTTTCCTACAACCCATTGGTATTTAATCACATTCAGCGCTGCCCAAGGGAAAGCCTTCATTCAACCAGTGGCATTTCCCAGGAGGCTCTGCACACAGCAGAACTCACTATCCCAGCTTGGCCAGGCTATTGACAAAGAAACCTTATTTTCCGGTGTGACAGCTGAGAAAGTCCCCAGGAACTCAGGGCCCTCCTAAATAGGGGTTTATCTAAAACAGGTCTGAACTCCTTAATCATTTCCTCCTCTCCGTTTGGTGCTTTCCAAGATAGTAGAAAAGCATTTTATAATCTACTAAGCACCAAATCAATGTAAGGAATCTCTTTTCCATAATAACAATACCCCTAATTTCTATGCATCAGCTTCACCCAGATGTGATGTGAAACCACAGGTGGCCAGGCGCCTCCCCCAGACTTTCCAATTCAGTAGGTCTGGGGCAGGGCAGAGCATTTGCATTTCTACATTCTCAGTTGATGCTGTGGCTTCTGGCCCAGGGACTACACTTCAAGCAAACTGGTAGAACTTGAATTTGGGGCCTTCTGCACTCAGTTCTTATTGATTTATCTACTCATTCATTCAACACACATTTACTGAATTCCTACTCCATGCCAAGCACTTCGCTAGCACTTTCGAGGAAAACAGACAATGCAATCAACAGTTACACTGCCGTGCGGCAGGTGCTAGGATAGACAAGGCCAGAGTGCTTCCAGGAGACTCGCAAAGGCCATGGGGGAAGGTTTCTTGGAGACGGGTGACTGCTGTGTAGGCAAGGAAGCCAGAAGGGTTGATAGGGAAAGGCGACAGATAAAAAGAAGCCTTGTGTAGTAAACGAAGGGGGTTGACCTTTCCCCTGAAGGCTGTGGGAAGCCATGAAAGGTGTGCTTGCAAAGGTCAGGCAGTGAATTACCCGGAGCCAAAGTCCAGGCCCAGGCTCAACCATCCACTGTGCTGCTTCACAAGTCGCTTACCTTCTCAGAGCCTCCAGTTTCCCAAGTATCTACTTACTATTACTTATCATACTATGTAGTATAGTATATTGAAATGTGGTGAACATTAAGCAAGCAAAAGCACCTTAATGTCTGGCATATGACAGGTGTTTAACAAATGGTGATTATTATCAGGTCTGCGCTTTAGAAAGCTAAAAGCAGGGACTGGTGCTGTGGCATAGTGGGTAAAGCCGCTGTCGCTTGCAGTGCCAGCATCCCACATGGGCACAGGCTTGGAGTCCCGGCTGCTCCACTTCCGATCCGGCTCCCTGCTAATCACCAGGGAAAGCAGTGGAAGGTAGCCTAAGTACTTGGGCCCCTGAGCCCACGTGGGAGGCCTGGAGAAAGCTCCTGGCTTCAGGTGGGCCCAGCTGTGCCCTTTACAGACATCCGGGGAGTGAACCAGCAGATGGAAGACTTTTCTCTCTCCGTCTCTAGCCTCTGCCTACACCCCCCCCCCCAACTCTGCCTTTCAAATGAATAACTTTTTTAAAAGATTTATTTATTTATTTGAAAGTCAGAGTTACACAGAGGAGAGAGAGAAAGAGAGAGAGAGAGAGAGAGAGGTCTCCCATCTCATGTTTCACTCCCCAATTGTCCGCAATGGCTGGAGCTGCGCTGATCTGAAGCCAGGAGCCTCTTCCAGGTCTCCCATGGGGGTGCAGGGGTCCAAGGACTTGGGCCATCTTCTGCTTTCCCAGGCCACAGCAGAGAGATGGATTGGACTTGGAGCAGCTGGGTCTCTAACCGGCGCCCATATGAGATGCTGGCGCTTCAGGCCAGGGCGTTAACCTGCTGTGCCACAGCGCCGGCCTCTCAAATTAATAACTCTTTATAAATAGAATCTAAAAACATGGAAGACATGATTCTCAGATTATTACAGTTCATTTGAAACTGCCAGGCTGGTTCAAATTCTCCCTCTCTCTGCCTCTCCTTCTCTGTGTAACCTGACTTTCAAGTAAAATAAATAAATCTTTTAAAAAATAAATACTTGGATGTGGTGGCAAGGTGGATGATTTAATGATATAATGATAGTGATTGATTGATTACAGACTATATGTTAGGCTTTGTGAAAAGTGATTCATGCTCATCATTTCATTTAATCCTTGCAATAAGCTTAAGAATTAGGTACTGTTATTGCTGCTGTTTCCAATTTTACAAATTAGGGCTCAGACAAGTTAAGTAACTTAAACAAAATTAAACAACTTGTCAGCTGTAGAACTTGAATGCTAACTCAAGTCAATCTGTCCCCATTAACCACCTTGTTCACAGCAAGAAGTTCTTTTTCTTTGAAGAATAGGGCAATTAATGGGTAATGAAACAATGGGTAGTAAAACAAACAAAAAAAGAATTTGGAGTTTCCACTCCTGTGTCTCTGACTTTGAGTAAATCTGGTTGTTTCTATTCTGTCTGGGAACATACCTGTATGATCTGTCAGGAGCCACTTGACCTTGCTTCTGTGGCTCTTGATATTGATGTGGGGGTGTTTAACAAATTATCTTCCATGGCGCTCTAGAGCATTTACAATAGAGAAACTCTTGCCACTGGGACCTTGGTAGACTCCGCAGAACAGGTGGGGGGTGTGGGTAGTGGGAAGTTTAATTAGTTTTAATACTGTTGTAGGGAATAGTAGTTATTTCTTGGCACTTGCCATGTGTCAGCACTTCTGTGGGACATTTCAATCCTCCCAGTAATTCTGTAAGGCAAGTACTACTACTATCCTGTCTAGTTTAGACATGAGCAAACCGAAGCTCACACAACTAAGTTCCCACAGCCAGGGGATGTAGAGTCAAGTGGAAAAGTGGTACATTCATTTTAGAAACCTCACATTTGTAACTTCTTCCTTTGCCTCTGTAGCTATAATGCCACCACACACAAATGTAATCCTCTTGAATGCTTCTACTCCATGCACGATGTAGTTACCATCAAGAGTACAAACACCGCTTTAACGATGTCTAGGCAAATCACGTCTGTTTCTACTTAAAAGCATTTCATAGCATAAGAGATCATTCTTCCTTTCCCCTGTCTCTGTGCATTTATTCTTCTTTATAAATGCCTGCTCATAATAATGACATGCAGGGCTAGATTTTTGCTCTTTACTGTAAGTCCTGAATGGGAATTGGAAGATTCTTCAAGAAGCATAAAGTATGATTGTAGAAACATTCTCGGCTCCAGCCCTACCCGATACAACTTCCACAAGAGATTTTTCCTGTGTGCTTTGGGTGTTGCAGCACAGCAGGTTAAGCCCCTGCTTGGGATGCCTCCATCCCATTATTGCCATGCCCGGTTCAAGTCCTGGCACCTCTGCTTTCAGTCTCAGCTTGCTGCTAGTGTACCTGGGAACAGAAAAGGATGGCCCAAGTACTCGGGTTCCTGTGACCTACATGGGAAGCTCGGGGGACTTTTCTGGCTTCGGGCTTTGATCTGGCCTAGACCTGGCTGTTGCAGGCATTTGAGGGGATGAATCAGTGGATGGAAGAGTTCTCCCTCTCTCTCTGCCTTTCAAACAAGTTAATATCTTTTAAGGTTTATTTTGTTTATTTGAAGGCAAAGTTGCAGAGAAAAAAGGAGAGACAGAGACAGAGGGAGAAGGGGGGGGGAGATCTTCCATCCGTTGGTTCACTTTCCAAATGACTGCAACATTCTGGCCTGTGCCAGGCTGAAGCCAGGAGCCAGGAGCTTCTTCCAGGTCTCCGACATGGATGCAGGGGCCCAGGGACTTAGGCCATCTTCTACTGCTTTCCCAGACTCATTAGCAGGGGGCTGGCTCAGCAGTGGAGCAGATGGGACTCAAACCAGTGCCCATAAGGGATGCTGGCACTGCAGACCGCAGCTTAACCTTCTGTGCCACAATGCCAGCCCCCCAATTTAATACATTTAAAAACGTACAGAGTGAAATCTTGACCTACTTAGACCTCCATGTGTTCTCCCCAAGCAAGTAACCAAAAATGAGAATAGAAGAAAATTGCCTCAAGATTGAATTCTTAGACATTTGAAATGAATGCTGTCTGAATGCTTTAAAAGGCTTATATTTAAATGTGTGAAATTGTGTGAAAAAAAGTCAATGAAAAGTTTGCCAGAATAGGTCATCATTTGTTTCAAGTTCGTAGCAATTCAGAGTTTTGGCACTAGGTGTCAGCAAAGGATTAAACTGGAAACACACACACACACACACACACACACCCACCAGCCCCACCACCCCCTTTTTTTTCTCTTTGATTTTTTTTTTTTTTTAGATTTTAAAACAATAAAAATGAAACATTCGTCCTGGATTTTAAAAAGAAGACACAACACGCTACCTTGTTGCTGTGATAACAAGAGGTTGGGTTGGGGACTGGTGCCGTGGCTCACTTGGTTAATCCTCTGCCTGCGGCATCAGCAACCCATATGGGCGCCAGGTTCTAGTGCCAGTCGCTCTTCTTCCAGTCCAGCTCTCTGCTGTGGCCCGGGAGGGCAGTAGAGGATGGCCCAAGTGCTTCCCTGCACCCGCTTGGGAGATCAGAAGGAAGCACCTGGCTCCTGGCTTTGGATTGGTGCAGTGCCGGTCATGGTGGCCATTTTGGGAGTGAACCAACAGAAAGAAGACCTTTCTCTCTGTCTCTCTTTCACTATCTATAACTTACTGTCAAATTAAAAAAAAACCTATTTAAAATAAAAAGAAGTTGGGTTGGTGCTCTCCAAGTAGGCACCTTAAGGAGACACCATGGATCAAGGAATCACGAGGTGAAATTTGATCCTTAGCTTTGAATGGTCTAGAACGCAATTTTGTGTCATCCAGGAACGTGGAGGTTTAGAAGTTTGAAGTTCAGGATGGGATCGTGAGGTACATTCTTATGAACCAACTGGTAAAAGTCTAAAGAGTTATTTGACTCAGAGAAATATAATATTGAAGCTGACCACATTGCTTATGCTGATTAACTCGAGTTAATGTTCTTCCCACAATGATGAGAGGAACAAAGTAAGCTTTGTCATTTAAAAAGCTAAGGGACTTGGATGATCCTAAGAGTCTCTCAAACTTACTGTACAAGAGAACTTCAAAATGTTACTGGAAAAAGAGAATTAAAACAAAGTTTATGTTGGGGCAAAAACAATTGAAATCCATGCATTGGAGATATCTTCAAAATAGCCTTGGGAAATGAGTACTATGAACGAATTATGTATGATTTTCAAAAAAAATTTTGAACTAAAATAATAAAGTTATCTTTTAATTCCACTATCTATGACCTCTTTGAAGTGCCCTCATATTCATTATTTAGCATATCATTGCTTTTTTCTCTTTATTTCCAGAGCTTCCCCCCTCCATGTTCCTTCTGACACAGTAAATGGTACAACCATCCATCAGTTACTCAAAATAGAACATTGGGCATCATCCTCAACTCTGCCTTCATCCTCACTTCCTATAACCAAACAACGATGAAGTCCTGCCAAGTCTAACTCCTTAATACTTTTTACATCTGACTTCTCCTATGCCTGCTCTGGTGGGCAGAGGGAGTTAAGAAACATTTGTGTGACATCCCTTTCCTAAACTTTCTCAAGTGATTTGCTTGTCTCCAACAATTCCTGGATACTTGCACCAATGCCATAGTTAACCAGAAGTAAGTCTGACTATATCTTTTTGCAGATTTCAGTAACTTTCTCTAGGGTTAAAGTCCAAGCTCATGTGCATGAATACAAAGTCTTTAATGCTGTTCCTCCAACCCTTCAAGCTCATTTCTCACCTCACACCCTTTATGTTCTGGTATAACTCATGATTTCTTCACTAAATTTGTTTTTTTCCCCAAGAAACCTTTTATTTCAGGAATACAAATTTTATATTTACAACTTTAGGAATATAGTGATTCTTCCCACCATACCTGCCCTTCCACCCACACTCCCACCCGTCCTCCTCATACCTCTCCCATTCCCAGTCCTATTCTCCACTAAGATCCATTTTCAATTAGCTTTGTACCCAGAAGGCCAACTCTATACTAAGAAAAGAGTTCAACAGTTTGTACACACACACACACAGAATTAGTTTTACAGTTAACTCTCGTAATACAACTCATTGAGGACAGAGGTCCTGCATGAGGAGTTAGTGGAGTTAGTGCACAGTGCCTCCTGTTGTTAATTTAACAATTAACACTCTTATGTATGATGTCAGTGATCACCCAAGGCTCTTGTCATGAGCTGCCAAGGCTATGGAAGCCTTTGAGTCCACAAACTCCGACCTTATTTAGACAGGGCCATAAGCAAAGTAGAAGTTCTCTCCTCCCTTTGGAGAAAGGTACCTCCTTCTTTGATGGTCACGTCTTTCCACTGGGGTCTCACTCACCGAGATCTTCATGTAGGACATTTTTTGCCACAGCGTTTTGGCTTTCCGTGCCTAAAATGCTCTCATGGGCTTTTCAGCCAGACCAGGATGACTTAAGTGCTGATTTGCCTCAGTAAATTAGCACCTGGTGTCATGGCTTTAAATGCAGACTCCCAGATACACCTCTCCAGGGCAGCCTGCTCCCTCAGCTCTAGATTCATGCTTCCTCTATTGTTCCACTGGTGTGTGTTTGGACAGCTCAGACTTAACATGTCCAAACACTGAAGTGCTGTTTGGCAAGAGTGTGGGGAAACTAACTCTCAGACACTAATAATGGACTTCAAGTGGTTATCTTCCATCAAGGGTAGTTTTTTAAAAGATTTATTTATTTATTTGAAAGTCAGAGTTACACAGAGAGAGGAGAGGCAGAGAGAGAGGTCCTCCATCAGATGATTCACCCCCCAGATGGTCACAATGGCCGGAGCTGCGCTGATCCAAAGCCAGGAGCTTCCTTCGGGTCTCCCACATGGGTGCAGGGATCTAAGGACCTGGGCCATCTTCTACTGCTTTCCCAGGCCATAGCAGAGAGCTGGATCAGAAGAGGAGCAGCAGGGACTAGAACCGGCGCCCAAATGGGATGCTGGCGCTTCAGGCCAGGGCGTTAACCCTCTGTGCCACAGCGCCTGCCCCGATCAAGGGTATTTTGACAATTTTTATCACCATTTTAAATTTACATCCCCTGTGACCAGCAATTGCACGGTCAGAAACTTATCCTCACATATATGGACATGCATTTGAAATGATACCAGTAAAGAGTATTTGTTGCAGCATTGTCCAAACAATAAAATATTGAAAATAATCTAATTGTTCTTCAGTGTGAGACTGGCAAATCGTGGTCACGTAGTGGAGTGTTATGTAACCATAAAGAGCAAGGAACTGCTTATGTAATGATATTGAAATAATCTTAAAGATGCATAATTTAATTTACAAAATCAAAATTGAGGTAAGCATTGTAGCACAGCATGTTAAGCTGCCACTTGGGTTGCCTGCATCCTATATTGGAATGTCAGTTCGAGTCCCACCACTTCCACTTCTAATCCAGCTCCCTGATAATACGCACCATGGCAGGCAGTTAATGATGGCCCAGGTGCTTGAGCCCTTGCCATCTACATGGAAGACCCAGATGGAGTTCCGGGCTCCTGGCCAGCCTGGCCCAGCCCTGGCTGTTGAAGGCACCTGGGGAGTGAACTAGAATATGGACGACCTCTCCCTCTTTCTTTCTGTATCACTCCGCCTTTTAACCAACCAAACAAATAAGTATTTAAGAAGAAAAGATTTTCAAACTAAGAATTGTAGATACCTAGGAGATTGCAAATTCATGCAAATGTCAAACATCATCTATTCATGGTAAACAGATCTGGTACATATGTGCAGTGTTTTAAGTTTATATAGATGTTATTGTGATGAACTAAATATGAATTCACATGCTTTTACAAATAAATTTAATTTTTTCCTCATTACAAAGCAATAAGGCTAAGGGTAGAAAACTAAGGAATGGTAGAAGGAAAAACATAAAGATAACCCAGAATTGTACCACTCATAGGTAACTATAGTTGTATATTTTTAGTAGAATAGATTTAGATTTAGATAAAAAATGGAGAGTTGCCTTATAATTAGATCCAGTTCCTGCTATTATTACCATGAATATGGTACATTTGTTACAATTAATGAGTCAATATTGAGTCCATACTTTACTCTAATTTCCTGCTTTTATACCTAATGTCCCTTTCTCTGTTCCAAGATCCCATCCAGGATCCCACGTTATTACATTGAATTGTCGTGTCTCCCTAGGCTCCTCTTAGTTGTGACAGCTTCTCAGATTTTCCTTATTTTTGATGATGCTGGCAGTTTTGAGGAGCACTGGTTAGGTATTTCGAGAATGTCCCTCAGTTGGAGGTGCCTGGTGGTTTTCTCATGATTAGATTGGAGTTATGGAGATTGAGGAGGAAGACCACAGAAATAAAGGCCATTCCCATCAATACCATATCAAAGGTATTACATTAAAGTATAAGTATGTAATATATAATATATTACAAAGCACTAGATATGTATGTATAGCCTCATATATATATATATATATATATATTTACATTGTATGTACTGTTTTGTATTCTGCTTTTCTTCACTGATTTATTTGTCAAGAACCCTTAATGTTATTAATAGTGGTGTGTGAATATCTACAAGTTCATTTTTTTAAAGATTTATCTGTTTGAAAGTCAGAGTTACACAGAGAGAGAAGGAGAGGCAGAGAGAGAGAGAGGTCTTCCATCCGCTGGTTCACTCCCCAGTTGGCCACAACGGTCAGAGCTGAAGTCGGGAGCCAGGAGCTTCTTCCGGGTCTCCCAGGTGGGTGCAGGGGCCCAAGGAATTGAGCCATCTTCTACTGCTTTTCCAGACCATAGCAGAGAGCTGGATCAGAAGTGGAGCAACTGGGATACGAACCGGCACCCATATGGGTTGCCGGCACTGCAGGTGGCGACTTTACCCACTATGCTACAGCGCTGGCCCCTACAAGTTCATTTTTAAATGTTAATAACTTCAGAGATTTATGTCTCCATGTCTTTCCTCAAATCATGGATTCCCTGGTTCCCATTCGTGTCACATGAAGGCAGTACAATGTGTTTACCTTATATGAAGAGTTCTAATCAAATAATTTGTTTCTGATATTCTGGCATTACACCTTTAGGGTTGTAGATTGGGCTGAGTTTTATGAGAAGTTTTGTTCTGAATCCTCTGCTGGTTCGGTGGCATATGAGCAGGTAAGATAAAAATGTGAGGATAGACTAGACAGAAAATTAAGGAAAATAGGAGACACTTAAAATTTTGACCTAATGGGAGCAAATCCAATTCAGAATCAATTACTACCTGGGATAGTATTGGAATTCACATTCTCAAAGACTGTGTTTTCATTGAAGTACAACTTATCTCCATGAATTAAGATACACGGTGTTTAGAAAATTTCTTGCAGTAGCTATTTATGTCATTTCAGAATGTCAACTAAACTTATGACATCTTTATGGATTGAAAAGTGACTACAAGTCACTTTGGTGGTAGCATTTTATTGAATATTAGAGTTTGGTTCTTCTGGTCATCTTTTAGGCCAGTATTGTGGTTGAACACAACCTCATATTTGAATTGTTACTGCCAATCGGACAATATTTACTTCCTACTCAATATGGGTTGGAGGTAAATTAATTGCATTATTTCTTTGGTTCTAGCTCTGCTTATATTGATCCCAAATGGCATTGATTTCTGCTAACATTATTATCTGAATGACATGAAATTAGGTGTGATTCATTATGAATAATAGGGGTTTTGTGTTAAGCATTTGGGACTGACTACCAGGGATTACAATAGGAGATCCTGCCAAGTTTTGCCTACACACAAAGAAAAGTGCATATGTAGTATCATGCCAGGAAAGGAGTGGCAGGGCTTTGGACTGGGTCCATTATACCAAAGTGTAATGTATTTGCAGCAGTAAACCAGAGGCCAGAGGAGTTATATAAACAAGACTGCCAACTCATGCAGTGACAGAAACAAGACTGCCAACTCATGCAAATAATTAGCAATCACGGGATCTGGGTTTATTCATTCAGATGTGATGTACTGGTAGCATTGTGAAAGGCTACTCTTAACCTATACACCGGCTTCTTGTAGAACCTGGACTCATCACTTCCTCTCTCTGAGTTTCTAGCTCCCAAGTTTCTTTCTGGCTCTAGCAGCCTATGAATTCTGTGATGCTCCTTAGTGTAAGAGGCACTATGCTAGTTGCTTTGCAGCAGCCAAAGTTGTATAAGGCACCATTAAACTTCTTAAAAATCAAGGAGTTGAATGGTTCCATTAATACTGAGAAAACATTTGCTTCCAGGTCTCAATAAGACCCCAAGTACTGAGGCAGAGACAGAGAGCCCAAGTGGACAGTGCCATACTTCCAACAATGAGACAATGCTATGATGTTTGTCTTAGCTCTAGTTCCATGTATGATGCTCCAGATACCCATCTATACACTGTGAATGACAAGTGATAACACTGTGTCTTAGACCATTTTGTGCTGCTGTAACACAGTGTCACAGGCTGAGTAATCTATAATGAACAGAAAGACATTTCTCGCGGTTTGAGAAGCAGAGAAATCCAAGACCAATGTGCTTTTATCTGGTTTCTGGTTAAGGCCTTCTTGTTGGGTCCTCACTTGGCAGAAGGCAGAAGGGAAAGCAGGGAGGAACATATCCTTATGTGGCGGAAGAGTGAAAAAAGAGCAAACCTGCTCCCACCAATTTGTTTTCTAGAAACATTAATCTGTTCATGAAGGTAGAGCCCTCATATCTTAAACATCTTCCATTACACCCCAAATCCCAACACTGTCTCGGGGGGATTAAATTTCAGGATGAGTTTAAGAGACAGAAGCATTCAAACCATTGTGCATTGATTCAAAAACAAATATACCAGAAGTGAGACAGGTTTATACTTGCTTTGAAATAAAAGAAATATTATTCAAAGACACTTGGTAACTGTCAACATAGTTTGTGACACACGTTCAGTATTACTCTGTGGGAACAGATTTTGGTCACTGGAGAATAGGCAATAGAGTTAAGTCAAATGAATAAAATCAATGATAAAGCTGGTCCATATATTTTTGAAGTAAAAATGAAATGTGATAATTAAAAATGAGATTGGTTTTCTTGAGGGCCTTAGAATTAGTTCTGAAGGCAATTCCTTTTCTTAGGGCTTATTTGTTTATTTGAAAGGCAGAGAGAAAGCAAGAGAAGAGTGAGAGAAAGAGAGAGAGAGAAGAGAGAGAGAGAGAGAAGATATCTCTCTTATGCTGGTTCACTTCCCAAGTAGCCATCTGCTGCTGCTTTATCAGGCACATTAACAGGCAGCTGGATAGGCAGTGGAGCAGCTGGGACTTCAACTGGTGCCCATGTGGGATACTTGCACTGCAAGTGGCAGCTTTACCCATTATGTCACAGTGCCAGCCCCCAGAGGGAGAATATTTCAAAAGGCAGTGGGACTTATCTGGTCTACTCACTGTTTTCAGAATTTGTTTAGTTAGAAATACTAGCTATGGTACTAACTGTTAAATATTACACTTGAGTGATCCTCATTGCTCTATCTTTCAGACAAATAACACTTTTATTTCTCAAGGAAAACAAAATTTAAAATAACACTTAGTTTCCCCTCTACTCAGCCATTCATTATGTGCTATATGCTGAATTAGATCAACTCTCAGAGCAGGCATTGGCATTATGGCACAGCAGGTTAAGCCAATTTAAGTCCCAGCGGCCCCACTTCTAATCCAGTTCCCTGCTAACATGCCTGAGAAAGTGGTAGAAGATGGCCCAGGTGTGCTTGGGCCCTTGCCACCCATGTGGGAGACCAAGATGGAGTTCCAGGCTCCTGGTCTAGCCCTGACTGTTGCCACCATGTGGGGAGTGAGCCAGTGGATGGAAGATCTCTGCCCCCTCCACTCCCCAGTGTGTGTGTGTGTGTGTGTGTCCCTGTCTCTGTCACTCTTTCAGATAAATAAACTTTAAAAAAATATTTATTTATCTGAAAGGCATATATATGTATATATATATATATATAGAGAGAGAGAGAGAGAGAGAGAAAGAGAGAGAGAGAGAGGGAGAGAGAGAGAAAGAGAGAGAGAGAGGAGAGAGAGAGAGATCTTCCACCTGCTGATTCACTCCCCAAATGGACACAACAACCAGGCTGGGCCAAGTCAAAGTCAGGAGCCAGGAGCTTCTTCCAGGTCTCTCAAGTAGGTACAGGGGCCCAAGCACTTGAATTATCTTCTGCTACTTCTCCGGGCCACTAGCAGGGAGCTGGATCAAAAGCAGAGCAGCCGGGACTGGAAACAAAGTCCATATGAGATGCCAGGGCTGCAGGCCATGGCTTTAACCCACTGCGCCACAGCACCAGTCTCCATAAGTAAATCTTAAAAACCTCACACAGCAATGCCACGAAATAGGCATCTGAAAAGTTATGTGACATATATGTAAGAATTAGAACCTTCTTTCCTTTTTTTTTTTTAAACAGTCTGGCAGAGTTCCATCCTGTTGGTTATTTTATTTTTTATTAATATTTTTTTGACAGGCAGAGTGGATAGTGAGAGAAAGAGAGACAGAGAGAAAGGTCTTCCTTTTTGCCGCTGGTTCACCCTCCAATGGCTGCTGCGGCCGGCACATCTCGCTGATCTGAAGCCAGGAGCCAGGTGCTTCTCCCGGTCTCCCATGCGGGTGCAGGGCCCAAGCACTTGGGCAATCCTCCACTGCCTTCCCGGGCCATAGCAGAGAGCTGGCCTGGAAGAGGGGCAACCGGGATAGAATCCGGTGCCCAAACTGAGACTAGAACCCGGTGTGCCAGCGCCGCAAGGCGGAGGATTAGCCTGTTAAGCCATGGCGCCGACCAGAACCTTCTTTCCTTTAAGTATGGCAAAAATCATAAATGAAATGAAATGTTTGGTGCAATATTTAAGATGCCTGGTTTGAGTCCTGGCTCCTCCACTTCAGATCCATATTCCTGCTAATGTGCATCCTAGGAAACAGCAGATGATGACCCAAGTACTTGGGTCCCTACCCCCTATGTGGGAGACCTAGACTGAGTTCCAGGCTCATGGCTTTGGCCTGGTGCAGCCCTGGTTGTTGTAGGCATTCGAGAAGTAAACCAGGCAATGAAAGTGCTCTCTTTCTCTCTATAATGAGAAGTGCAATTGAATTTTAAACAGCCCTGCCCTCCTGCATAGTGTATTTATGTGTAAAAAGTTCATGCTCATTGGTTAGCATTGTAGCATGAGCACAATTGACTTTCCCTTTTGTTGTGTTGTAATACAAATTTTTGGAATTAAAAGATGATTTTGTTGTCATGCAAAAAACTTTGAAATACATTAATAGTTTTTCCTAATATGCATTTTCCATAGACTTTTTTTAGCATTTTTTGTTTAGTAAATATAAATTTCCAAAGTACAGTTTATGGATTACAATGGCTTCCACTCCCCCATAATTTCCCTCCCACTCGCACCCCCCCATCTCCCGCTCCCTCTCCCATTCCATTCACATCAAGATTCATTTTCAATTATCTTTATATACAGAAGATCGATTTAGTATATATTAAGTAAAGATTTCATCAGTTTGCCCCCACATAGAAACACAAAGTGTAAAATACTGTTTGAGTACTAGTTATAGCATTACTTCACATTGGACAACACATTAAGGACAGATCCCACATGAGACGTAAGTACACAGTGACTCCTGTTGTTGACTTAACAATTTGACACTCTTGTTTATGGAGTCAGTAATCTCCCTAGGTTCTAGTCATGAGTTGCCAAGGCTATGGAAGCCTTTTGAATTCGCCGACTTTGATCTTATTCCGACAGGGTCATAGTCAAAGTGGAAGTTCTCTCCTCCCTTCAGAGAAAGGTACCTCCTTCTTTGATGGCCCTGTTCTTTCCACTGGGATCTCACTCACAGAGATCTTTCATTTAGGTCTTCTTTTTATTTTTTTCCAGAGTGTCTTGTCTTTCCATGCCTACAATACTCTCATGGGCTCTTGAGCCAGATCCAAATGCCTTAAGGGCTGATTCTGAGGCCAGAGTGCTATTTAGGTCATCTGCCATGCTATGAGCCTGCTGTGTGTAATACGATTTTTTAAAATATTTATTTATCTCTTTGAAAGCCAGAGTTACAGAGAGGCAGAGAGAGAGAGAGAGAGAGAGAGAGAGAGAGAGAGAAATCTTCTACATGCTGGTTCACTCCCAAATGGCCACAACAGCAGGAGCTGGGTGAATCTGTAACCATGAGCTTCTTCCAGGTCTCCTATGTGGGTGCAGGGGCCCAAGGACTTGGGCCATCTTCCACTGCTTTCCCAAGTCATAGCAGAGAGTTGGATCAGAAGAAGAGCAGGCAGAACTCGAACCAGCACCCACATGGGATGCCGACACTGCAAATGGTGGCTTTACCCACTATGCCACAGCACCAGCCCCTGTAATACCATTTTATTTATTTATTTGAGAGATAGAGTTGTAGACAGTGAGAGGGAGAAACAAAGAGAAAGATCTTCTTCCATCCACTGGTTCACTCCCCAAATGGCTGCAATGGCCAGAGCTGAGCCTATCCTACACAGACGCAAGGGCCCAAGGATCTGGGCCATCTTCTACTGCTTTCCCAGGCCATATCAGAGAGCTGAATCAGAAGAGGAGCAGCCGGGACTAGAACTGGGGCCAAATGGGATGCTGGCGCCTCAGGTGGAGGATTAACCTACTGTGCCACAGGCCCGGCCTTTGTAATATCATTACAACTAACTAGAGTATACCACTGGTTTCATACTTGCATGCCAGAGGCTGATATAATAAAATGAATTTTCATTTATTGGATAAATAAAGGAATGATCATGCTTTCAATTTTTCTATTATCTGGGAAAGGGCTTCTCCTCTTTTGGTGTGTCATTGGTTTGCTTTCTGCTGCTTGGGGCGCTCACATCTCCACTGGGAGTGCTTGTTTAAAATCTTGGCTCCTCTACCTCTCACCCAGCTGCCTTGTGTCAGCTCCAGTCAAAGTCATGTCTTTTTGAACTATAGTTCATATTCATCTTGGATCCTGCTAAAAATTATTTTAAAATGTCTCTAGGCTTCTACAACTTTTTTTTTTAATTAAAAAAAATTTTTTTTGGACAGGCAGAGTGGACAGTGAGAGAGAGACAGAGAGAAAGGTCTTCCTTTGCCGTTGGTTCACCCTCCACTGGCCGCCGCGGCCGGCGCGCTGCGGCCGGCGCATCACACTGATCAGAAGGCAGGAGCCAGGTACTTATCCTGGTCTCCCATGGGGTGCAGGGCCCAAGCACTTGGGCCATCCTCCACTGCACTCCCGGGCCATAGCAGAGAGCTGGCCTGGAAGAGGGGCAACCGGGACAGAATCCGGCGCCCCGACCAGGACTAGAACCCGGTATGCCGGCGCCGCAAGGCGGAGGATTAGCCTAGTGAGCCGTGGCGCTGGCCTTCTACAACTTTTTAAAGCCAAGAAATTAGTAACTTTCAAACCCTAGGTAGTTTACTTAATCATTCCCAATCTATTCTCTTGTTTTTCACCTGGGGATAAAAATGTCCATGTTAACACCCCTCACGGAACTGAGGGATGATCGGAATCTAATGGTGTGTGTTTAGCCATGTCCTAGTGGAGAGTAGCACAAAGCAAGCAGTGGTTAGTTCTAGCTGGTGGTAGAAATGGGAGATCTGGGAAATAGTTTTTCTTTTAAAGATTTATTTATTTATTTGAAAGTCAGAGTTACACAGAGAGAGAAGAGGCAGAGAGAGAGAGAGAGAGAGAGAGAGAGAGAGGCCTTCCATCCAATGGTTCACTCCCCAACTGGCCGCAATGGCTGGAGTTGTGCCGATCCAAAGCCAGGAGCCAGGAGCTTCTTCTGGGTCACCCACGTGGGTGCAGGGGCTCAAGGACTTGGGCCATCTTCTACTGCTTTCCCAGGCCATTGCAGAGAGCTGGATTGGTAGTGGAACAACCAGGACTTGAACCCACACCCATATGGGATGCCAGTTCTTCAGGCCAGGATGTTAACTTGCTGTGCCACAGTGCAGGCCCTGAAACAGTCTTTTTGTTTGTTTGTTTGTTTGACAGGCAGAGTGGACAGTGAGAGAGAGAGACAGAGAGAAAGGTCTTCCTTTTTGCCATTGGTTCACCCTCCAATGGCCACTGCGGTCGGCGCATTGCGCTGATCTGAAGCCAGGAGCCAGGTGCTTCTCCTGGTCTCCCATGCGGGTGCAGGGCCCAAGGACTTGGGCCATCCTCCACTGCCTTCCCGGGCCATAGCAGAGAGCTGGCCTGGAAGAGGGGCAACCGGGATAGAATCTGATGCCCCAACCGGGACTAGAACCCGGTGTGCCGGCACCGTAAGGCGGAGGATTAGCCTGTTAAGCCACAGCGCCGGCCACGTCTTTTTTTTTAAAAGATGTACTTATCTATTCGTCTTCACTTATGTGAAAGGCAAAGAGATATACATGCATACACAAACAGAAAAGAGATATCTTCCATCTACTGTTTCACCCCACCCTCACTCCCAAATGCCTGTAACTGCTGGGGCTGGGGCTGGGCCAGGCCAAAGCCAAGAGCCAGAAACTCTACTCAGGTCTCTCAGATGGTGACAAGGCCCTGGATACTCAGGCTGTCACCTGCTGCTGCCCAAGGTGTACATGTGTAGGAAGCTGGAATCAGGAACACAGCTCGTACTTGAACCCAGGCACTCCAATATGGGATGCGAACATCCCAAGGGGTGGCTTAACTGCTGTACCAAAGGCCCACTCACCGTGGAGTCTGGAGGGAGTGGGAGAACTCCTTCAACCAGACAAGGGGCAAGGAACCTAGGACATCTGATTTTGTTTCCAAACTTTGTTACAAGTGTTTTTCATGTAAACATGGGACTGAATGGTACAACTGGATTTAAAGTGGCTCATTACTATCTACTGTGTATTGGTTCAAGACTTTCTGGTGACCTTCTTCTCTTATTGGAAAAAAACACCGTCAGAGAAACTTTATTTAATCATTCAGATTTCTAGAACTCTGAGCCAGTTGTCAGCTCACTAAACACTAGTATTGTTCTGGACTATTTTTCAACCAAAGACTGCATTCTCCTTGATTCTATTCCTTTCCTCCTACTCAATGGCTTCACTTGCAATATTGTCTACCCATCTGGTGCAAATGAGGGCTTTCCCTGGTGCTGTAGAACTTATCAGCTATTGTATTAGAGCTCTCAGAAATGAATGTGCAGTGGTCCTAAGGAGCTGACACATAAATGCTCTTTTGTGATACATTTCCTTCTCAAAATTGGAGAGTCTTTATCTGCTGTTGACTCCAGGCTATCTTGCATGAACATCATTCCTGCCTTTTCAACAGGAGTTAGTCTACTGCAATAGCCATTTGCCATAGGGGAATTCCATTACCTTTGCTTACCAGAAAGATAGATTCTGTCTGGTGTTTACACTGAAGATCGAGGAAACTTAATTAAATTCTTTCAGGTGCTAGATTTACTTACACTATCAATTTACTGCTAAAACCACCATTCTCATTTTGGAGAAAGAGAATAGGACCATACGTCTCAAACTTATCAACTGTCAGCACTTGCAGTAATAGTTTTCTGGTTAGAATCAAAGAAAGATTTGGGTTTTTGAGTCCCCAGAGCCCTCTACTTAGAATCTTATGGACATCATGATTTGGAACGGAATTTACTATCCACTTTTGTTTATTGGAATGAGTTTTGCAATAAATCTAAAAACTTATTTGCAAAATGTCTTAGGGCAAAGTTTGGCCGCTTCTTCAAAGGGGAGTTCTTCTTCTGCCTCCCATCATTGCCTGGTGAAGACTATGAAGGAATTAGATTAAACACCACCACCAATAAATCATCCACATGTTTGGCCAAGTAACAAAATCATGACCTGTGGGGAAAGCTAGAGAAATCTAGCCCAACTACACACAATCATTGGCACAGAAATGGATAAATATAAAAATAAACTGGCTAAAAATTTCTCATGTCAGAGATAGATATTCCTTAATTCTGCCCCAAAAATGATATTGTGGGAAAACTCCCATTGAGTTTTGATTTACATGACAATTTGATTCGTAGGTAGAACAGAAATACATATGCATTTTCACATTTCTCTGCTTTGAATATGTTTTACACTTGGATAAAAGCTGAAAAAAATCCTTTTCATAATCTAATAGGACAAGATCTGTCCTCAATTAGCTTATAGTGCAATTGGAAAGATGAGACTTCCATACATGGCATCATTAAAGTCAAAGAAAGTTTGTGAAGAAGAGAGAAATGTATATAATGCATTGTGTAAAGCAGTGTGGTAAAAAAAAAAAACACATCAAAAGCTATGGACATTTAGGAAGGGTAACAAGGGAAGATTGAATCTTGGGGCAAGAATTCAGGAAGAGTGTATGTGACTCAAAGGCTAGGTATGCTTTGTATGCAGGGGAGAGAGAGAATGAGACATTCTCATTGAGAAGAGGCATAAGGGATAAGAGGTAGAATCAATATGGTGGGCAGAAGATGAAGGGGCCAGGCTGTATTGGATACAGTATGTGAGAAAATTGGTGTGGCCTGGTAGACTCGGACTTGGCTGTGCAGGCCTAAGAATTTGGTTGGCGTTCCAGAGGCAAAGAAGAGCTGCCAGGATCCACTGAACAGTGTAGTGACAGGATGAAAGCAAACTTTGCTGCTTGTTGTGGGAAAATTAGACCAGGATTTATATGCCATAAGGCCATCCAGATGGTAAATGCGCCAGTTGCAAAGATTCTTACTTGCCAGTGCAATGAGTAGTTGGATGACTATTAAGGGAAAGAGCCTGAAGATGGACATGAAATCAGACTATGATGTAGGCTAGGATCAACAAGAATTAATTCAAATGGGGAGGACCGATAGTTTCAAGTTGCACATGAGAAAGTAGATACATTCTGATATAGTGTATCCAAAAGAAGGGACAAATGCAAACTAACAGGAACAAAAGAGCAGGAATAGTGAGGGCCTATTATTACCTTCCCCTGGACTCCCAGTCCAAACATGCTTTCCTCATTTAAAAATGTAAGTTATACATATTATGGAGTACCATGTGATGTTTTGATATATGCCTAGATTGTGTATTATCCAATCAAGGTAAATATAACTATCCTTTCAATCATTTAATGTTTATTTATAGTAAAAACCTTCAAAACACTGTCTTCTAGTTTTTTTTTTCTTCGTATACAGTAGCATTATCTGTAGTTGCCCTACAGTGCAATGGGACCCCAGAACTTCTTACTCCTACCTAGAACTTGGTATTTGTTAATCAACCTTTTTCCATCTTTCCTTTACCCCTCTCTCCCCAGTCTCTGGTAGCACCATTATACTTTGAACTTTTATAAGATTACCTTTTTTAAGACTCCATTCCTGGGCATGATCCTGTAATACTTGTCTTTTTGTGATTGGCTCATTTCACTTACTATAATAACCTCAAGTTCCATCCATGTGTTTGGCAATGACAAAATTTCACCCTCTTT
Organism: Lepus europaeus; assembly: GCF_033115175.1. NCBI lineage: Eukaryota > Metazoa > Chordata > Mammalia > Lagomorpha > Leporidae > Lepus > Lepus europaeus. The sequence goes on along the minus strand of NC_084850.1, from coordinate 24,080,758 downwards.
ATGACTAAGTAGTATTCCTTTGTGTATTTTTACCACATATTCTTTGTGTATTCATTAGTGGATGGACACTTAGATTGTTCACATTTCTTGACTATTGTAAACCATGCTGCAATGAACATGGAAGTTCTGGAGTCTCTTTGACAGACTCTTGTCATTTTCTTTGGTTACATACCTAATAATGGGATTGCTGGATCCTATGGTAGTTTTTTTTAGTTTTTTGAGGAATTTTCATACTGTTTTCCACAATAACTGTACTTATGTATTCATTTCCTTACATACTCTATCCATATTGAGCTCTCTGTGGTTCACTAAAATCAATGTTTTTCCACCTTTCCAGGCCTTTTCCCAGAATACACGTTCTCCCATTTTTCCTACAAGAATTTGTCTAGGCAGAATTGTTCTCAAAGACATCCAGATCTGTATCCCTGGAGCCTGTAAATATGCTCCATTATATAGCAGAAGGGACTTTGCATATATAGCTAAGTTTTACAGATATCAAGATAGGCAAGATTTTGCTGGATTTTCTGGGTAGGTCCCATCTAATCACAGAATTTGGCTGGATTCAGAGTGATATGGTAGAAGGAGAAATCAGAGAGGTAAGAAATATGAAAGGAACTCAACCCATTGTTGTTGCTGGAGGGGGATGGTGTGGAAATCATAAGAAACAGTGTGGTGGCAAGAGTCACTGGAGATGCAAGTCAATGCTGAAAGGAAATGTCCAGGTTGGAAGGGAATACTGACAATTAAGCAAACTGATTCATCTTAGAGGTCTCTGTGAATACTTAGAAATTGTAGATGTTAAGTTACACTCACCAGTTACTAAGCACCACTTACAAGTTGTATCTTCAAATATGCCTTTTAGCTCTTCAAAATTAATTAGAAATTGATAGCTAAAGATCACCAGTCATTTTAAGGAAAACTCCACCTTGAAAGAGAGTGACTAAGGGGCTGGCCACTTCCCATCCAGCTCTCTGCTATTGCCTAAGAAAGCAGTGCAAGATGGCCCAGGTCCTTGGGCCCCTGGAGCCATGTAGAAGACCCAGAAGAAGCTCCTGGCTCCTGGCTTCTGGCTTCAGATTTGGTGCATCTCTGGCCATTATGGCCATCTGGGGAGTGAACCAGCGGATGGAAGACCTCTCTCTCTCTCCCTCTCTCTCTCTCTGCCTCTCCTTCTCTCTGTGTGCAAAGCTGACTTGCAAGTAAAGAAACAAATCTTTAAAAAGAAAGAAAGAAAGAGAGTGACCAAAGCAAAGAGGAGAAAGAAAACAGTTTGGAAAAAAAGTTGAGAACCAAAGAAAATGTCTGTGAAAAAATAATTGGGGCTGGCGCTGTGGCAGAGCAGGTTAACGCCCTGGCTCAAAGCACCAGCATCCCATATGGTGCCAGTTCAAGTCCTGGCTACTCCATTTCTGATCCAGCTCTCTGCTATGGCCTGGGAAAGCAGTAGAAGATGTCCCAAGTCCTTGGGCCTCTGCACCCACGTGGGAGACCCGGAAGAAGCTCCTGGCTCCTGGCTTCGGATCGGCACAGCTCCAGCAGTTGCGGCCAATTGGGGAATGAACCAGCAGATGAAAGATCTCTCTCTCCCTCTCTCTCTCTGCCTCTCCTCTCTCTGTGTAACTCTGACTTTCAAATAAAAATAAAAAAACCTTTTAAAAAGTAATTAATGTACTTAAAGAAATAAGTGAAGATATTGTATCACTAAAGACATAACGTAATTATAGGAAGGAAAGAACAATCAAAGTACAAAAACGTACCTGGAAATTTAAAAATATGGTAGAAAAAAATTAAACAAATTTGAAGAAGGTAACATTGAGTGAATTACACAGAAAGTACACCAACAAAATAGAAATGTCATTCATCAAAATCACTTGAGTGCTTGCTATGTGTCAGACACTCTTCTAGACCCTTGGAATGTAGTATTACATTATCAACAATACACAAAGATTCTCTGCCCTTGTTTAGCTCATATTTTGGTGGACAATATGATTATCAAGATAAGAATAGTAGAAGGCCAATCCAAGCAATCCAGCTAATCAGCTAATGTACGAATGAGGATGGAACAACACTAGGATCCAGGACTGGTTGCCTGCGATCCCAGCCTCTGTAGCACTCCGCAAGGTGCTTTCACATGAATTTTTTGTGACCCTCTCCCCACTACCCATAAAAGATTAAAGTGGCCAGAAATCTAGTGCAACCACATGCCTCAGCTGTCCTTGAAACCCTCTACCCAACTGCCCTGCCCTCTGCATCTTTTCTTTCTGAGCATGAGATGTAAGTAAGTAAGAGTAGGGCAAGCAAGTGAGATGGGGTGCAGAAGAAATGGGAGCAAAGCCAGTCCCAGTTCTGTTTCTGTTTGGTAACTGGAATTCCAAAGATGGCACCTAGGTGCACTCAATACTAATCTCATCAAATTCATAGAAATGAGCCCCTTCCATTCCTAACATCAAGGCGGAAGATGGGCCTTTAAGATCATGTACACTAACAGAAACATATGAGGAAAGGAAGAAATCATTGTCCCTCAATCAGCAAACTATCCAAAAGGCCAATTTAGCAGTCTGCTTACAGGGTTTATCAACCTTCCCAGCAAGAAACAAAAATCTGCAGGCAGGGCTGGCCCTACCAGGGTTTCTCTAATTGTCTCCCACCAGAAACCTGGCAAGCTCAATGCCGTCCAATGCAGCATCTCAATCAATACCTCAAGAAAATCCGCCAACACCAGTCCAAAGTCTGGAAAGGTTCCCCATTGAAAGGTAAGAGGGATGAGTGATGAGGGGACTTTGCGGCAAAGTTGCTCAAAGCCTGAGCCTGGCAGTGCCCAGGCACCCACTATTTGGGCCACTGTTGGGAATTTGAGGGGTTAGCTTCCTGAGGAGTGCTTATATTTTTTCTCAAGCAAGTCTCTCTGCAAAGCTGGGGTGGCGCCTGCCAGTGCTTAATCATAGGGATGCCGCTTCTGCATTGCTTCCTTTCCCCAATAATGCCAGCTGCTCCCTTCATGCCTTTCACTTTGTAATCAATCGAGGAGACGTGGATCATAGATCACAGATCACAAATGACTCCCTCATTCCAACTGGGAGAGACAATGGGATTGGCAGAAAGAAATCCATTGAGGTACTTGAGATTTAATGGAATATTCCTCTGATGCTTTGTGTTTTAGCAGAGATGCGAGAGAGCTCATCTTTCCACAGAACTTTAGGCACTGACAAACACCCTGTGGCTGTCTTCCAAGACATGTGGAAGTGTACAGTTAGCAGAAGCACTGGCAATCACTTGTCTACACCCTCACTTCACAGATGGCCCAGATAGTGGAGGGGAATTGCTCATAGTGCTTGGGGAGTCAGTGGCAGAGAACCTAAGCCCCTTACCAGTGAGGCATGGTTGTTTGCACTTAATCACACCATCTCTAATGAACTCACAGCCCCAGTTGAATGTGTGATAAACAAACTGTGGAGCCCAGTTCATTCATAAGACAGCACTGTACACTTTCCTGTCTCCTCTTGGGAACTGTCAGGAAGTACATTCTTAATGTAATTACTTAATGTAAACCAATAAGTGCAGGCACAGTGTTAACTACTGGAAATCAGAGACTTTGAACAAGCTCGCTCTAGTAAAGGAGAAAAGATCGAAGAGATAATTAACCTGCTGTGTGGGAGTGAGCATTGGACACATTGGTTAAGATGCCACTTGGGACACTGACTCCCCTATCAGAATACCCAGGTTTAAGTCTGGGCTCCACTTCCTTCCAATTCCACCCTCCATAATGTGTATCCTGGGAGGTAGCAGGTACTGGCTCATGTACTTGGTCCCCTGCCATCATGCAGAAGACCCAGATTGAGTTCCAGGCCCCAGGTTTTGGCCTGGCCTAGCCCTTTCTGTTGTGGTTATTTGGGGAGTGAACCAGTGCATGCGAGATCTCTCTCTCTCTCCCTTTAAGATAAAATAACTCTACAAATCTACTTTCTCAAAAACTGCAGTGTGATCCTTGTTGTCTAGGTGGTAAGTTGGAGTTGTTTTGATTTTTCAGGCACACATGCCATCTGGACAAGAGACCAGATAAAGCTTTTCAGACTAGGTTATGTCCAAAATGAGTTCTTAAATCGGTGGGAAAACAGCAATGAAAAATTCAGGTTGGGTCTAACTATCAAGAAACTCTTTCCTATGAGGAGGGTAGATAAGTCCACAGACAATAACAGTCTTGTGTGTTACATACTACAAACAAGATAATCTCGGGTTCTTGCGGAACACAGAGAAGAAACTCCTAACAGAGTCAGGAGCAAGGATTAGGTGGACAGAATAATTGCAATGTTGATTGTACCTGAGTTTAGTCTTCATGGGCATTGTCTAAGGTGACTTGAGAGAAGGCTGAAGACAGGTTATAGGCCCAAGAGCAAAGAAAACCATCTGCTGGATGATGGATGAAGAACAACACACTAAGATGGAAATCCTAACAAGACAGAAGTTTCTCTTTCTCTTGTGCAACAGACCAAAGGGAAAATATGTCAGCTTATCTGCTCTGTAAGATCCTCCAGAGATCGAGTTTCTTTCTACCTTGTGGTTCCATGATCTCCTGTAATAGGGTCCTTGTCTGCAGAGTCAAAAACAAACATATAACCACTATATGAGTGGTATAGTGCCTAGGAAGGGAGGAAGAAAAAAGCAAATGCAGGCTACGTTATTTCCATTTAAGGAAAGAGATTGCAGGCCTCACTTCCGCCTGCACACTTGGTCACAGGACCACAAATAACTGCCAAAGAGGTTGGGAAATATAGTCTCTGTTCTGGGGAGCCAGGTTACTTGCTAAATTGGAGCGATTTATGTTACTAAAAGAAATCAAGGAAAAAACTGTACAGTGGGGAGAAAGTAACAGTCTCTACCATAGGCTAGGCTGTCTCCCACTGTACACAGAAAGGCTGTTTTAGAGGGGAAGAAGTTTGATGTTAGAATGAGAGAAGGGGCTGAACCAAGGCCAATTAAAGACTTATAGTGTTTGAAGAAGGCTGGTTTGGGTAACGAACAAGCCAAGAGTATGTTCAAGTATCATGGAATGACTAACTCCCACCCCCTACACCCCTCAATTAGCAGGCTAGAACAAAGAATTAGAACCCTTGATCAGAATGCCCCATGTAGAGTTACTGCTATATTAAAATTGTGTCACTCAGGCTTTCTTAATCAGTTCCACTTTGCTTAACTTGAGTGTTATGAGCTGCGGTGTTCAAGACGGAGGAACGGAAGGTAACTCAAGGAATGGTAATCCTAGGGCTTAAACTTTATCTCAGAATGCAGGAGGGAAAGGAGAATAAGCTTGCATCTCAGAAGACAATCCTCTCTTATCCATGCTACCTCTATTATCCTATACTCTGTACGCAAATTAGAAAACAGGGTATCACGCTTGACTCTTCTCACATCACCTTAACACATTCTAATCATAACCACTAAATGCCATTTGTTCTAGCCTCTGATGTTCGTTTCAAGCAATCCAATTATTTCTAGTCCCTCTTCCATTGTTTAGTCCAATCTGTCAAATCCTGTCTCTTCTGGATGACTGCTGTAGTTTTATCACTGGCCTCCTGTCTACTATTTTTGAAATGTTTATTCATCTATTTAAAAGACAGAGAAAGAGGCAGAGAAAGAGCTTTCCTATCCCCTGGTTCACTCCCTAAATAACTGCAACAGCTGGGGATGGCCCAAGAATTTAGCCAGAAGCCCAGAATTTCATCCAGGTCTCTCACATTAGTGGCAGACGCCCAAGTACTTGAGCATCATCTGCTGCTCCCCAGGATCTGCATTATCAGGAAACTGGAGTCAGGAGTCAGAACCAGAAATTAAGCACAGACATTCCAATGTGGGATGCTAGCATCTTTTCTTTAAAGGTTTATTTATTTATTTGAAATGCAGAATCAGAGAGAGAGAGAGAGAGAGAGAGAAAGAGGAGAGAGGTCTTCCATTCGCTGGTTCACTGGCCACAACAACCAGGCTGGACTAGGCCATAGTCAGGAGCCAGGAGCTTTTTCTGAGTCTCCTACGTGGGTGCAAGGACCCAAGGACCCAGGCCATCTTTGCTTCTCTCCCAGGTGCATTAGCAGGGGGCTGAATCAGAAGTGGAACAGCTGGGACTTGAACTGGCGCCCATATGGGATGCGGGCACTGCAGGCGGCGGCTTTACCTGCTATGCCACAAGTGCTGGGGATGCCAGCATCTTAACTGCTAGACTAAACATCCACTCCCCTGACTCTACCTGTTCTTTCAGCCCTCCAATCCACGTGTTATGTACTGAATTGTGACTCTCCCTCCCTCTAAAACTTTACAGATTGAAGCCCTAACTACCTAGAAACTCAAACTGTGGCTGTATTTGGAGATAAGATCTGTAATAAGGTAAGTAAAAAGAAAGTCATTAGGGTGGGTCCTCTGAGAAGAAGAAATTTAGATATGGACAGGCACTGAGTAAAGTAACAATCTATGCAATGAGAGAATACTGTAAAACTATACATCTGATTAGAGGTTCATATCCAAAATATATAAGGCACTTAAGCAATTCAACAACAAAACAATAAAAAATTTAAAAATGGGGAAAAGTTCTGAGTAGATATTTCTCAAAAGAAAACATACAACTGTCCAATAGGTATATGAAAAAAATGGTCACCGTCACTAATCATCAGGGAAATACATGTCAAAACTACAAATGAGATATTATCAAAAAAAACAAAAGAAAACAAGTTTTGGTGAAGATGTGGAGAAAAGGGAATCCTTGTGTACTATTGGTGGGAATTAAGTTAGTGCAGCCATTGTGGGCAAATGAAAAGAAGACCTATCATATAATCCAGTATTTAGCCAAAGGAAATGAAATCAGTGAATAAAATAGATACCTACCTTCTCATGTTTATTGTGGCACTATTCATAATGCATAAGTTATGGAATAAATATAAGTGTCCACAGATGGATGAATGGATAAAAAAAGTTGGTGTACTTATATCATAGAATAGTATTCAGCCATAAAAAAGAATGAAATTCCATCATTTCAGCAAAAGGGATGGACCTGGAAGACACTATGTTAAGTGAAATAAGTCAGGTACAGACAGAAAAATACTGCATGATTTCATGCACACGTTCAATGTAAAAAAGTTAAATTCACAGAAGGACAGAGTAGGATGGTGGATCTCTGGGGCTGGGAGGTGGAAATAGGAAGATCTTCAATCAAATGAAATGAAGTTTCAGCTTTGCAGGCTGAATAAATTCTGGAGATATAAGGTACAACATGCTGAGCACAGTTAATAATGTTTATTGTATATTAATTTGCTAAGAGAGTAAATATTCAATGTTCTCACCACACACATAAAGAAAGTACCTACTAAGTGTTTGTTAATTAGCTTGATTGTGGCAATTATTTCATTATGTATCTCAAAACATCATGTGATATGCCATAAACATATATAATTTTTACTTGTTAATTCTACCTCAATAAAACTGGGAAAAAAGATAAATAAAGCTCTAAGAAAGATTTGGAAAAAAAAACCTTCAGTGGACTTCTGCTTTCAGTCCCATCAATAACAAGTAGAAAATCTGCATAAATTTAAAAAATCTGTGTAAAGTCATTGAAAGCTTCTGAAAGAGTCAGCATTGGAGGTTGGAGGGACAGAGATTTCAAAGAGGGCTGTACTGCTCTGAGGAGAGTCAGGTTTTCCCAAGGATCATTGCAAATTCTGAATGCATAGTTGATATTGAGAATCTAGGCTTTCGCCAGACAGTTGGCCACTGCTGGATATGAAGAAAAAAAACTGCATTTTGGTGATTATTTGGGGCTGGTTTGAGGGACCAAGACCCTAGTGAAAAAGAAAAAAGAAAGAAGTGAATATGATACATACCAAGTATCTTTCTCATGACTTTTGATTAATTTTGAAATTGTGTGTGGTAGAAGACTAAGAAGCTAAGTAGGAAGCCTCAAAAGACAGAATAGTGCTTTGGGCAGTCTCACTGTGCTGAATAATGTATGAATTAGAGTTCAGATCTTTCAGGGCTAAGGGCCCCATTGAACACACAATATCATCGACTAAAAGTTGTGGAGGTTAAGGCCTTAGAAGCAGGGGACAAAAAAAAGAAAGAACTTTACCAATATGGAATCTGGCTTTGAAAAATATTTATTTATTGGCAAGTTGGAGTTATGAGGGGCTGGGAAAGAATGAGAGAGGTGTCCTTCATCTGCTGGCTCACTCCTCAGGTGGCTGCAACAGCTGGGACTAGGCCAGGAGCCAGGAGCTTCATCTGGATCTCTCACGTGGATGTTAAGAGCCCAAGCACTTGGGGAATTTTTTACTGCTTTTCCCAGGCCATTAGCAGGGAGCTGGATTTGAAATAGAGCAGCCAGAATGGGAACCAGTGCCCATATGTGATGCTGGCATCATAGGTGAGGGCTTTACGCACTACACCAACAATGCTCGCCCTCAGGAATCTGGCTTTGATTCCTTTGATTCCTGGTCAGCTTATCCTTATTGGTAAAGGATATCAGCCTTTACTTGATCTACCTAACAGAGAAAAAAGTGACTCCTTTCTGAGACAAGATAACACCATCTGGAGTCTCTATTACTATTTATGCATAATTAGATGGCATTTATCCAAATCTTCTAGGCATTATAAGAGACAAAGACATACATCTGAAATCCTAGAGGAAAATAAAAGAGTAGATAACAGACAGAAACCCATAGGTGAGCAAGATGTGTAAGTTACCAGACAAGGAATTTGTAAATACAGTCTTGTGTTGCATAACAACATTTTGGTCAGACACAGATCACATATGCAATGGTGGTCCCATAAGCTAGTAAAAGAGCTAAAGATGTTCAGTTGATGTGTAAGATTGTAGCTGCCATATTGTTATAAAACACTGCATTACATGTTTGTGGTGACGCTGGTATAAACAAACCTACTGCATTGGCGTTACGTGAAAGTATAGTGCATACAATTATGTGCTGTACACAATATTTGATGATGATAATACATGACTAAGTCCACTGGTTTAGGTACGTATTATACTGTACACTTAATTATTATTGTAGAGTAGTCCTTCTACTAATCAGGAAAAAATGACTGTAATTAGCCTCTGACAGAGTAGTTCAGGAGGTATCCTGAAGAAGGCAGTATTATCATAGGACATGACAGTTTCATGTGTGTTATTGCCCTGATGACCTTTCAGTGGGACAAGATGTGCAGGTGGAATACAGTGTTGCTAGTGATCCTGACACTGTGTAGCCTGAAGCTACACACTACACCATGTTTGTGTCTTCATTTTTAGGAAAATACTTTAAAAAATAAAATATTTAAACAATTTATGTAAATATAAATTATAGAATAGATGGATATTAAGTTATAGCATCTTAGTTGATGTAAGTACACTCTATGATGTTCATATAATCACAGAATTAATGACATTTCTTTTTTTTTCAAAGAAGCCTTTGATTTAATGAGTACAAATTTCATAAATACGTTAGGAATATAGTGATTCTTCCTACCATACACTCCCTCCCACCCCCACAGCTACCCCCTCTCATGCTCCCTCTCCCATTCCCAGTCCCATTCTCCATTAAGATTTGTTTTCAATTAACTTTATACACAGAAGATCAACTCTATACTAAGTATGGATTTCAACAATTTGTGCACACACACACACACAAACTGTATGAGAACAAATTTTACAGTTAATTCTCACAGTACAACTCATTAAGGACAGAGGTCCTACATGGGGAATAAGTGCACAGTGACTCCTGTTAATTTATCAATTAATGCTCTTATGCATGATGTCAATGATCACCTGAGGCACTTGACATGAGTTACCTAGGCTATGGAAGCCTTTTGAGTCCACAGTCTCCATCAGTATTTAGACAAGGCCATAAGCAAAGTGGAAGTTCTTTCCTCCCTTCAGAGAAAAGTACATCCTTCTTTGATGGTCACTTCTTTCCACTGTGGTCTCACTCACAGAGATCCTTCACACAGGACATTTTTTCTTGTCACAGTGTCTTGGCTTTCCATACTTGAAATGTTCTCATGGACTTTTCAGCCAGACCAGAATTCCTTAAGGGTTGATTCTGAGGTCAGAGTGCTATTTAGATTGATGGTCAATTTATTAGTCTGCTGTGTGGACTGCTTCACATTCTCTCCTTTTTAATTCTACTTATTGTTATTACCAGACACTTGATCTTATTTATATGATCCATTTAACACTTAATCCTATCTATATGATCAATTTAATGCCTAATATGATTACTTTAACAATTAGCATGACATTATTACCACCCAGCTTAATGGGATTTGGAGTGCCATGGCAAGTTTTTAGCTATACCCTTAGAATTAAGTCTGTAGGAATGTATGCAGAATTATACAGCTCCTCCCTCTCTTATTACCGCTCTTATTTTTTACTGGGATCTATTTTCAATTGACTTTATACACATATGATTAATTCTATATTAAGTAAAGAGTTCAACCAATGGTATTAAAAAGGAAAAAAGAAAAAATAAACAAAAACCTGTTCCTCGACAGTAAAGACAAGGGCTGTTCAAGTCATTGCTTCTCATAGTGTCAATTTCACTTCTAAAAGTTTCCTGTTAAGTACTCTGCTAGCTATCACAGATCAGGGAGGACATATGGTATTTGTCCCTTTGAGACTGGCTTATTTCACTAAGAATGATATTTTCCAGATTCATCTATTTTGATGCAAATGACTGGAATTTTTTTTACCACTGTGTAGTATTCCATAGAGAACATATCCCATAATTTCTTTATTCAGCCTTCATTTGACGGGCATTTAGGTTGATTCCATGTCTTAGCTATTGTGAATTGAGCTGCAATAAACATGGGGGTGCAAATAAATTTATTTGCTGATTTCATTTCCCTTGGTTACAGTCCAAGGAGTGGGATGGCTGGGTCATATGGTAGGACTATATTTAGATTTGCAAGGTATCTCCAAACTGTGTTCCATAGTGGTTTTACTAGTCTACATTCCCAGCAATAGTGGATTAGGTTACATTTTTCCCCACATCCTCACCATCATTTGTTGTTTGTTGATTTGTGTATGAAAGCCATTCTAACTGGTGTGAGGTGGAACCTCATTGTGGTTTTGATTTACATTTCCCTGATGCCTAGTGATCTTTCATGTGTTCAACATTTGGATTTCGTCTTTTGAAAAATGTTTAAGTCCTTGGCCTATTTCTTTTTTTTCAACTTTTATTTAATAAATATAAAATTACAAAGTACAACTTTTGGATTATAGTGGCTTTCCCCCCCATAACCTCCCTCCAACCCACAACCATCCCATCTCCCACTTCCTCTCCCATCCCATTCTTCATCAAGATTCATTTTCAATTATCTTTGTATACAGAAGATCAACTTAGTATATACTAAGCAAAGATTTCAACAAACTGTACCCACACAGACGCACAAAGTATAGAGTACTGTTTGAGTAGTAGTTTTACTGTTAATTCGCATAGTACAACACAGTAAGGACAGACATCCTACATGGGGAGTAGGTTCAGTCACTCCTGTTGTTGATTTAACAATTGACACTCTTATTTATGACGTCAGTAATCACCCTAGGCTCTTGTCATGAGCTGCCAAGGCTATGGAAGCCTTTTGAGTTCACCAACTCTGATCTTATTTAGACAAGGCCATAGTCAAAGTGGAAGTTCTCTTCTCCCTTCAGAGAAAGGTCCCCCTTCTTTGGTGGCCCATTCTTTCCACTGGGATCTCACTCACAGTGATCTTTCATTTAAGTCACTTTTTAATTTTTGCCACAGTATCTTGGCTTTCGATGCCTAAAATACTCTCATGGGCTTTTCAGCTGGATCCGAATGCTTTAAGTGCTGATTCTGAGGCCAGAGTGCTGTTTAGGACATCTGCCATTCTATGAGTCTGCTGTGTATCCCACTTCCCATGTTGGATCATTCTCTCCTTTTTAATTCTATCAGTTAGTATTAACAGACACTAGTCTTGTTTGTGTGATCCCTTTGACACTTAATCTTATCATTATGATCAATTATGAACTTAAACTGATCACTTTGATTAGTAAGATGGCATTGGTACATGCCGCCTTGATGGGATTGTATTGGAATCCCCTGGCACATTTCTAGCTCTACCATTAGGGGTAAGTCCGAGTGAGCATGTGCCAAACTGTACATCTCCCCCCTCTCTTATTCCTACTCTTATATTTAACAGGGATCACTTTTCAGTTAAATTTAAGTGCCTAAGAATAATTGTGTGTAAATTAGAGTTCAGCCAATGGTATTAAGTAGAACAAAAAATACTAAAAGGAATAAAATAGTAAGTTGTTTCTGAACTGTCAGAACAAAGGCTGATCAAGTCATTTTTTCTCATAGTGTCCATTTCACTTCAACAGGTTTCCTTTTAGGTGCTCAGTTAGTTGTCACAGATCAGGGAGAACATATGATATTTTTCCCTTTGCAACTGGCTAATTTCACTCAGCATGATGTTTTCCAGATTCCTCCATTTTGTTGCAGATGACCAGATTTCATTTTTTTTACTGCAGTATAGTATTCTGTAGAGTACATATCCCATAATTTCTTTATCCAGTCTTCTGTTGATGGGCAATATGTTGATTCTATGTCTTAGCTATTGTGAATTGAGCTGCAGTAAACATTGAGGTGCAGACAGCTCTTTATTTGCCAATTTAATTTCCTTTGGTTAAATTCCAAGGAGTAGGATGTCTGGGTCATGTGGTAGGGCTATATTCAGGTTTCTGAGGAATCTCCAAACTGTCCAAAGACATTCTTCTAAGATCTGAAAAAAATGATGCTGAAATTCATATGGAGGCACAGGAGACCTTGAATAGCTAAAGCAATCTTGTACAACAAAAACAAAACTGGAGGCATCACAATACCAGATTTTCAGACACACTACAGGGCAGTTATAATCAAAACAGCATGGTACTGGTACAGAAACAGATTGCTAGACCAATAGAACAGAATAGAAACATCAGAAATCAATCCAAACATCTACAGCCAACTTATATTTGATCAAGGATCTAAAACCAATTCCTGGAGCAAGGACAGTCTATTCAACAAATGGTGCTGGGAAAACTGGATTTCCACATGCAGAAGCATGAAGCAAGACCCCTACCTTTCACCTTACACAAAAATCCACTCAACATGGATTGAAGATCTAAATCTACGACCCGACACCATCAAATTATTAGAGAACTTCAGAGAAACCCTACAAGATATTGGCACCGGCAAAGACCTCTTAGAAAAGACCCAGAGGCACAGGCAGTCAAAGCCAAAATTAACAATTGGGATTACATCAAATTGAGAAATTTCTGTACTTCAAAAGAAACAGACAGGAAAGTGAAGAGGCAACCAACAGAATGGGAAAAAAATTTGCAAATTATACAACTGATAAAGGTTTAATAACCAGAATCTACAAGGAGATCAAGAAACTCCACAACAACAAAACAAACAACCCACTTAAGAGATGGGCCAAGGACCGAAACAGACATTTTTCAAGAGAGGAAATCCGAATGGCCAACAGACAAATGAAAAAATGTTCAGGATCACTTGCCTATTTCTTAACTGCATTGTTTGTTTTGTTGTTGTGGAGTTTCTTGATCTTTTTATATATTCTGGTTATTAATCCTTTATCAGTTGCATAGTTTGCAAATAATTTCTCCCATTCTGTCAGTTACCCCTTCACTTTCTTGAGTGTCACTTTTGTAGTAAAGAAGCTTTTCAATTTGATGTAATCTCATTTGTTAATTTTGGCTTTCATTGCCTTTTCCTCTGAGGTTTTTCCAGGAATTCTTTGCCTGTGCCAACATCTTGCAGGGTTTCCCCAACATTCTCTAGTAATTTGATGGTATCAGGTCATAGATTTATGTCTTTAATCCATTGTGAATGGATTTTTGTATAAGGTGTAAGGAAGGGGTCCTTTTTCATATTTCTGTATATGGAAATCCAGTTTTCCCAGCACCATTGTTTAAGAGATTGTCCTTGCTCCAGGGATTGGATTTAGCTTCTTGGTCAAATAGAAGCTGGTTGCAGATGCTTGGGTTGATTTCTGGCATTTCTATTCTGTTCCATTGGTCTATCCATCTGTTTTTGTACCAGTGTCAGGCTGTTTTGTCTATAACTGCCTTGTAGTATGTCTTTTTTTTTTAAAGATATACAAACTTCATGCATTTCATATATACAAATTTTGGAATACAGCAATTCTTTTTTTAAGATTTATTATTTTATTTATTTGAAAGACAGAGTTACAGAGTGTAGTATGTCTTGAAATCTGGTATTGTGATGCCTCTGGCTTTGTTTTTTTAAAATTTTTATTTATTTTATTTAATCAATGCAGTTTCACGTAGATACAACTTTAGGAATATAGTGGTTCTTTTCCCCATACACCCCACCCCGTTCATCCTACCTCCCATTCCCTCTCCCGTCTCTTTCTTCATTATGTATCCTTTTTAGTATGAATTTATATGCAGAGGACCAACTCTATGCTAATCATAGATTTCAACAATTTGCCCCCACGCCCACACACAACATATAGAGTACAGTTTGGGGAGAGAATTTGGAGTCAATTCTCATATTACAATTCAATAGGGACAGAGGTCCTACCTGAGGAGCAAGTTCCCAGTGACTGCTGTTGTTCCTTTAACAATTGACACTTTTTAAAATGACGTCAGTGATCATCCAAGGATCTTGTCATGGGCTGCCAAGGCTATGTTTTTGTTATATAATATTGCTTTAGCTATTCAGTCACCTGTGCTTCCAAATGAAATTTAGCATCATTTTTTCTAGATCTGAGAAGAATGTCTTTGGTATTCTGATTGATATTGTATTGAATCTGTATATTGCTTTTGGAAGAATGAACATTATGATGATATTGATTCTTCCAATCCATGAACATGGAAGTTTTTTCCATTTTTTGTATCTTCTATTTCTTTCTTTAACGTTTTGTGATTCTCATCATAGAAAACTTTGACACCCTTGGTTAAATTTATTCCAATATTTGAATTTTTTTGTAGCTACAGTGAATGGAATTTATTTTAGAAGTCCTTCCTCAGCTATGCCATTGTCTGTGTATACACAGGCTGTTGATTTTTGTGTATTGATTTTATATCCTGCTACCTTACCAAACTCTTCTAAGAGTTCCAATAGTCCTTTGGTGGAGTCTTTTGGGTCATGTCATCTGCAAATATGGATAGTTTGACTTCTTCTTTCTTGATTTGAATAAATTTGATTTCTTTTTCTTGCCTAATGGCTCTGGATAAAACTTCTATGATGATATTGAATAGCAATGGTGACAGTGGACATCCTTGTGTGGTTCTGGATCTCAGTGGGAATGCTTCCAACTTTCCCCCATCCAATAGGATGATGGTCATGGGTTTGTAATAAATTGCCTTGATTGTGTTGAAGAATGTTTCTTGTAAACCCAATTTGCTTAGGCTTTTCATCATGAAAGGGTGTTGTATTTTATCAAGTGCTTTATCTGCATCTTTTGAGAAAATCATATAGTTTTTGTTCAGCATTTATATATATATGTATCTATATATTATGTGTGTGTGTGTGTGTGTCTGAGATGAAAAGACACTGGGTGATTATAAAATACAGGGCCATAAAAATGTTAAATGAGTCTTTGCCTATACTCCAAGGCTGAGATTCCTCATCCAACACTGCAACAGAAAAGCTAATTAGACATTCTTCCTGGTATTCGTGTCCCAATGTGCCCTCCTACCACATTGACTTGGGGGCAGCCTGTGACTGAAATAATGAGCACAATGCTTCTGAAGTGAAGTTGTGCCAGTTCTGGGCCTATTATTTAAAGGAGCTGTCAGTTTTCACTCCCTGTCTCTTGGAACAGTTGCTTTGGGGAACCCTGTACAACATCTCAATCTCCTGCTGGAGAGCCCACAGGCAGAGCAGAGGTCCTGAGAGTATGAGTAGAGAAAGAGGGGGCCAGCCATGTCAGAGATCCAGTTGAGCCTGTGGATAACTCCAGCTGCCATTTAACTGCAAATACTTGAAAAACTCTGAGTAAGAATATCAGAAGAACTGCTCTGCTGAGCCTAGCCAGTCCAAAGAACAGTGAGAGAAAACAGATGGATGCCTTAGTCATTACATTTTGAGGCAGTTGTTTAAGCAACAACAAACAATAGAAACAGTCCATTTATAACTACTGCATTCCTTACACTTATATTAAGTGGAGTAAAAGAAATCTGATTTCCAAATCTTCCTGAACTCACAAGATCAGATCTCTTTCCTGGTAACCAGTTATGTCCCCACGGAAAAGGCTTTGCTCTTGACTCATCCACATCTCTATGTGAGCCACACCTCAGGATGATATCTTGCCAGAAGGTAGTATGGTTGAACTTTCATATCCATGAATTCTGCATCCAAGGATTCAACAAACCACTGACTAAACACATTTGAAACAAAAATGCATCTGTCTTGAACATGTGGAAACTTTTTTTCTTGTTATTTCCTCAACAGTGCAGCATAACAAATAGTTACAAAGTATTATGTATTTCATGTAATCTAGAAGAGATTTAAAGTATACCCACGAATATATGTAGGCTATAGGCAGACACTCGCCATTTTATATAAGAGTTGAGCATGGACAGATTTTGGTATCTGTGAAGGGTGCTGGAGCCAATACCCTACAGAAGAGTAATAGTCTAAGTCTTCTCTTGGGTTACACATGAAAATCCCAGATCTTGGCATTTGGAGGTTCAATAAGTAGGGGAGTAGCCTCTTCCGTCTAAATGTCTGTTTACAGGCTGGGAATAGTTCAATGGTATTGCCTTTCTAGAGAACCATAGCTTCCCACCACCCCCACATACCCTTCCAAGTTCTGGTTTCACTCAAAACTTCTTATATATGAATACGTGATGTCACCCTGAGGTTTGCATCTGATTCAGTTCAGATTGCATATTTTTCCATAAGCATCATTCTGCTGCAAATTTAGAAGACATAGTGCTGCTGGCTTTCTTTATTTTTGCTTCCTTGACAAGAGTTCCATTTCAACAGGCCCTGTGCAAACATTAATTTGCAGCTATAATCATTTCAAAGTACAGTTTGGAAGTAGCTGATAGGCACATCAGCCAAAAGACTACTTATATAAAGCAACCTTCCTTGTATTGTTTTATGTAGAATGCACATCTTTATTTTATAAATAGAGCCAACTTGATGTTCTGGGTTATGGAAAGGGCAAAGTGGTGTAAATAATCTGAAACGTAAGAGAAAAGGTCATTTGTATTTGTTTTGGGAATATATTATCGTTTATTTTGCTCCGCAGCAGCAGCAGGTGTTCCTAATTATGGTTTGGCTTAGGCTAATACTGGAATTAGCCTGTGTATCCTGAGCTTATACGTGTCAAGTGCTTGTTGGGCGACTGAGCAGGGAGAGCTGACCCGAGACTCTCAAGCTGTTTGATGCACAGTTTCCCTGCAGCCTTGAATCCTCATTTTGGTAAGGGACCTATAAGGCTTCACACATGCAATGAAAGCAGCCTCTCACGCTGACAGGGTGCATGCCAACTCCAAAGAAAATTTCCCAGATGTTCTCATTGCAATTTACCTCCCAAATCCATCCTACTTTTCTTCAGTAGTGGGAACATTGGGGCTGTTGTGTCAGCTCATCCACTACAATGTTCTGTCCTTCATGGACTTTGGGGGCCAAGCACAGCCGGGAGGCATGAGAAGCAGGGGAGTGGGGAATGTGCTGGGACCAGGATGAGACTGGAGGCCTTCAGCCACCATCATCATCTCAACGACTCCTGAATCCCTGTCCTTGGCCCAAACCTCCCTCCCAACCTCTAGTAATGTATAGATTTGCCTATTTATTGCTGAGTGTCCCACAGGACTTAAAACTGGACTTCTCTTGCTCATTCGCTTCCAAGTCCCCTTTTTTCTTCTGTGGTCGTCAGTGGCTGGTGCCACTATACATCCAGATTCCAAACTAAGAACTGAAGAATCATTTTTGCCTTCTCCTTCTCCATTCTCCACTACGTTCTGCCGCTCTTGCTGACTGTATCTCCTTATTTTCACTGCATCTGATGACCTCTCTCCACTCTCACTTCTACTCAGACCAAGCCCCCATTATCCTTGTCTCTCAGACTCAAGCACTCATCACTGGCTTCCTTGCATCAAATCTTGCTCCCTGCCTCCATCCATCCTCTACAGAGTAAAGATTCAGATGGATTGTTTCCATACACACATCTTAACAACTAAATCCTATGCTACAACTCCTAAGGTCTTCCCATTAGCTTTAGGGTAAGGTTCAAAATCCTGACCTTGCCTACAGAAGCCCTGTGCAAGTGTGACCCCTGCCAACCCTTCTGACTTTCTGTCTTGTCTCTCTCCTTAGGTTTTCTTCACTTCAGGCGTGCTCCACTTTTCTCAGTCTCAGAATGTGCTGGGCTTTCTCCTCTCTAGGTCTCTGGGGGCCCCCTCCCTTTGCCTGTGGTACCCTTTCACTTTCCTCTTCAGCATGCCAACCCTTCTTCACTCTGCAGATCGAGACCAAAACATAACTGGCTCCAGACAGTTCTCTGTGATCCCCCGCAGACTTTTAGGTCTTTCTCTTTCTTGCTGTTCTAGAATGTTGACCATAACCTTTGTAGCACCCCTCACTCAGACTGTGAGGGCCACAAGGGGGTAGGACCTGAATGTGTTTGTTGCTTGCGGAACATCATGGGAGCAGAACAGGAGCTCAATAAATACTTCCTGCAGGGCTCACTAAACAACAGCCTCCTCATTGGTCTATCTTCCTCCAGGGTCTCTGCTTCCAATCTATCCTTTCCACTCACCAGAGCAAGCTCTAAAACCTGGACGTAAGGCACAGCTCTGGTCAATTCTCTGTTGAACTAAAAACAAAACAAAGCAAAACACAAAAAAAAAAACACCAACAATCAATTCTCCATATCTAATGCAGAGTGAAGTCCAAGCACTTTTGCACAGCATAACATCAAAGTTTTGTGCGACCTACTCCTAGCCTACCCAATCAACCTTCATAAGTCTATCCTGCCTCCTTCTGAGACGCACACGTCCCATCCCGGTTAAACTGAATTGCACGCTGCTTCCTGCCCACGCCACAGGTTTTCTAGCCTCTGTGCCTTGCCTCTGCTGAGGCTCTGCTGTGTTTCTGCATTTTAAATCCCTTTGCTTCTTCATGATCCAGCTGAAAACTCGTGTTCTGTCTGAAGCTGGAAGTGACCACTCCCGCCTCCAAACATCCCCAGCCCTTTCCACCTGCCTTGGGACACCGACTCTGTTATGTGCACACAAGGCTCTTTCTCTACTAGACTGCAAACTGCTGAAGAGTCCAATCACGTTTGTGTGGCTGATAGAACTCAGCCAATGCTAGCGGTTTGGGGCCAATATGCGGGCCTACCCCATTTTTCTAACCTTGTCCATGAAGTGTGGTCCAAGGACCAGCTGCTTAGGTATTGCCTGGGGGCTTGTTAATCATTCATAGTCTCAGGCTCACCAGACTTGGAACATCTGAATCTACATTTTATCAAGATTCCCAAGTGATCCACAAGCACATCACATTTAAGAAGTGCACAGTTTCATTACACAAGGGAAAGAGCATCTGCCAAGAAAAAACGACAGACACTCACACGTTGTAATTTGGGACTCCCAGAATGGGTGCCAACTTTCCGATCAGCTGCACCATGTGTGTTTCTCTGCTTCCAAATTCAATTTCCTTTCTGCTTTTAGCTTGGGACTTTCCCTTTCTCCAAAACCCTGGGAGGCGCTCTATCCCAGACGAGGAGACTCTTTCTACAGTGCTGCGGACAGGCAAAGCTGGCCCCAGTCAGGCAGGGAGGTTGTGACTCCTTGCAGCTTGCCTTAATCAACGTGGTCTCTGGCCAAGGTATGAGTCAAGCCTTGTGTCCTCTGTTAAACATCAATGAAAGGAATGCCACGGAATGATGTCAAGTGAGCTTTTGAGCTAACCGCTCCTAGAAACATCTGGCGCTGGCAGAGGATCATGGCTATGGATGTGGCTGAAGGGAAAAATTGAGCAATTTGACTTAATCGCAGTCTTAAGTGTCTTGTATGAAATGTATTCACGTTTCGATCTAAAGAGGCAGGTTTTAGAAGAAAGGCAAAGACCCCATTAAAAGGACTGTCTTTCCTGTACTTTCTTTTTCTCCAGATCATTTGAACTAAAATAGCCTTCTCTGCTTCCCTAGGCCCTCCTTAATTATCAACACAGCTCAAGCGTGTTGTTCAGCGCCCACCTTGTCTATGGCTGCTGGGGTGGGGGTGGGGGTGGGGGTCCTGCAGAGCGCATTGTCTCACTTCTTGGACGTGCACTGCCGAGGAAGCTGGTAATTGGCAAAGCTCTCAAGTTCAGGCAAATCAGCTCAAACTGGCAAGTGGCAAAACCCGCCGCTTTTGCCTCGGGCATGTATTTGTTGATAAATGACTGCTCCTGAAACTTCTCCCTCTCTCATTTGAGCTTGCTTGGCTTCTAATCACAACCACACCCAGACTCTCACAGGAGTGGTTTCAGACCGGCTTCTGTCTCACAGTGGGAAAGAAAGATAACACTGTCCTTCTGCCACCGTAGTGACAGAAAACCCAGGCCTCGCTAGAAACCTCTCTGTCACAGGCCCCTGACTGCACATTTCATCAGAAGTGTTTATTGTCAAGTAGGACTTTGCCAGGCAAAGAAACAACTGTTTTGAATTAGAAGCTGAAAGACGGTGAACAGGCTGCTGATGGAAGCTGGCTTTCTCATGGGAAAGTTGCCCCTAGACAAAATTGTGATTTGGACACACATGTCACATGTTTTTCTCCTGAACTATTTCTCCGTTTGCTGGGGGTATCAGTCAGGGTTCGTTAGAGAAGCAGAACAAATAGGATATATATGGGGGATTCAGGAAGATCATGGAGAATGGGTATCATTTTTAATTCCATTTGTCCATGAACTTTTTGAAGTGTGTGTGTGTGTGTGTGTGTGGAGAGGGAGAGAGAGAGAAAGAAAAAGAAAGAGAGAGATTTTTGGGAGTATCTCAAGTTCAAAATTGAGAATCAGAAATCCATAAGGCAGGCCAGCAGGCTGAAAACTTAGGCAAGATTTCTGTTACAAACATAAGGCAGAGAATTCCTTCTTGTACAGCATACCAAGGCAGTTATGTAGCATTTCAACTTCATTTAGTATAGGCCACATTTTGTCCCATGTTTCATCCATCCAATCAAACTGTCAGACTAAGCTAGAGCCAGCTAGCCTTTCTGGCTGAAGGCTACACAGGTTCAAAGTTGTTAGTCTGGAACACAAGGCCACCTGATGGGCTCCCTGTGGAATTAAGAAGCCTTTGTCTGATATGACCCAAGCATACATAGAAGTCTATATGGCAATGTCAACAGAGGTCAAACTCTCAGGAGTTATAGCCCCAGAAGATGTCTATGTTAGGTCATGATTCAAGAACTACTATAAGGCCTTATTTTGCCTTTTAAGCCACAACAGTTTCGCCCTCTCTCTTCTGTACAGCCCTACCCTGGCTGGCTGGCCAGCTCCTTTGAATTGAAAGAATTCCCACTGGTTGTTTCCTCTCTGCCTGCTACTTGTCTCAATGCTGGTGGCTCACAATATCCCCTCTCCCAGCCATGCCTCTGTTGGCTTTCTGGTGGCCCAGCCGTCTGCACTGTAGGGCCACCCTCCATATTACCAAGCAGGCCTGCTCTACCCTTCCATGTGTTCTGTGAGCTTGTTCCAGCTCAAGGGGCATTGAATATCACTCTAATAAAGTGGAGCGACAGCATGATAAGCATGATGGGTAGTCTACCTAAGATCATTTACTCAACTGACAAATATGTAACTAGAGTCTATGGCACATCAGCCCTGTCCTAGGAGCTTGGAAGAGAGAGGTAAATCTCACTTGAGCCCACGATGAACTCATCAACTGCTTTAGAAAGCAAGCAGGTGAACTCAATTTCCATAGAGTTCTGAAAAAGGCACAGTGAGAGAGGTGTGTGTTGGGAACAGTCCCGCCAGAGGAAAGGGAGAGTGGAGATCAGGAAGAGAGGAAGGACTAGTGCTGCTTCCTGGAAAATAAGTCAGAACTCACTAGATAAACAAAGCAAACGAGACATCACAGGGGGAGGAGGGGAACAGGAGGAGCAGATGCACAGTTGTGCAGCCATACACAGGCTGTGTGAACAATGGACATAAGTGCACAGTGCATACCAGATTGCACAGTTCCCTAGGAGTGAAGCTCTGGCCTTCTGGCCATGAACATTGGACTTCATGCTTAGGCAAATAGAAGTTTTTGTTTTGGCAATAGCTTTATTGAGATATAAATACAATTCACATACTTAGAAGATACAAGTCACGATTTTCAGAATATTCCCAGAATTCTAACATCATATAATTCCAGAACATTTTTACCATTCCCAAAAGAA
Organism: Lepus europaeus; assembly: GCF_033115175.1. Lineage (NCBI taxonomy): Eukaryota > Metazoa > Chordata > Mammalia > Lagomorpha > Leporidae > Lepus > Lepus europaeus. The sequence goes on along the minus strand of NC_084850.1, from coordinate 24,058,356 downwards.
AACTGATATCTATTAACAGTTACCCTCCCCCATTCCCTCTACCCTCCAGCCAGTGACAGCCACTAATCTGTATCTACTTCTATAAATTTGCCTATTCTGGATATTTTATATGAATGGCATCATGCAATATGTGACTTTTTGTAAACAGTTTCTTTCACTTAGCATGTTTCCTAGGTTTATCCACCTGCAGTATGGATCAGTACTCCATTGTTTTTCATACCCAAATAATATCCCATTGATTGGATGTACCACATTTTATTTATATATTCATGAACCAATGGATATTTGGGTTATCAAATAATGCTGCTACAAACATTTGTACAATTTTTTTTGTGTGGACATATTAAGGTGCTTCCAAAAGTTCATGTAAAATGCACATTCTGAGAAAAATTGCACAGATTTCAAAAAAATTTGCACTAAAATAAACTTATCTTTTAGTTCACATTTTCTACACACTTTCTGAAGTACCCTTGTATGGTTTCATTTCTTTGGCCTAGGAGCAGGATTTGTGGGTTAGATAGTAAGTCTATGCTTATTTAACTCTTGAAGAACTGTCACTCTTTTCTAAAGTGACTATACCATTTTACTTTGCCCCCAGCAGTGTAGAAGGGTTCTGATTGCTAAAAAAGTTGTCAATACTTGCTGTCTTTCTTTGTGCTTATAACCATCCTAGTGGATGTGACACAATATGTTGTTATTTTGACTTGCAGTTCCCTAATGAGTTTGTGTTTGAGCATATTGTTTTTGGAGAAATGTCTGTTCAGACCCTTTTCAAAAGTTTCATTTGGGCTATTTGCCTTTCAAGCATTGCATTCTAAGGGCTTTTTAAATTAAAAATTTATTCTTTTTAATTTTTTAATTTTTATTTATTTATTTTAAAATCAGAGCTACACAGAGAGGAACGAGGTAAGAACAGAAGAAAAGTACGTTCGCTTAACAGTAAGCATACCAGCATGTTTTTCCTCAAATAGTATTTGTCTTGTGTTTTAGAGATCTAGCTGCACACATACTAGAAATTTAGTGAAAACTACATGATGATTTCACTCTGAAATTGTAGCACAAGACTAAGACGTTTTGAATATGAGCCTGTTTGTATGCCAGGCAATCTCCAGAAACTCACTTCATAGCCCTTTTTAAAAAGAAATTCCACCTCTATTCTGGTGTGGTTGAGTTGGCCAATGCAATTAAAGGCTAAGGGCCCTGATGGGGCCAGCGCTGTGGCATAGCGGGTGGAGCCACTTCCTGTAGTGCTGGCATCCCACATGGGCACCAGTTCGAGTCCCGGTTGCTCCACTTCCGATCCAGCTCTCTGCTGTGGCCTGGGAAAGCAGTGGAGGATGGCTCAAGTCTTTGGGCCCCTACACCTGCATGGGAGACAGGGAGGAAGCTCCTGCTCCTGGCTTCAGATCAACACAGCTCCGGCTGTTGTGGCCATCTGGGGAGTGAACCAGCAGATGGAAGACCTCTCTCTCTCTCTCTGCCTCTCATTCTCTGTGTGTAACTCTGACTTTCAAATAAATAAATCTTAAAAAAAAAAAAACAAACCGCTAAGGGCTCGAAAGCTAACTTCCTTAAAGGAAAAAAGGAAAAGTTTTTCCAGCTACCTCTGTACGACAAAAAACATTTCTTTCAAGTACCAAACTAATTTCTTCAAGAGTACAATAAATCCTAATTTGATGGTAGATAGCATCTACCAAGGTTGGTAGAGTAACAACAATATGATAAAATTAAGACAATATGAAACAATAAGGCACAGTGGCTTAAGCCACTGACTGTGCCAGCATCCCCTAGAGTGCTGGTTCCCACCCAGGTCCCTGCTAATATGCCTGGGAGAAGCAGTGGAGGATGGCCGAAGTACACGTTGGGCTTCTGCCATCCATGGCCCAGCTCTGGCTGTTGTGACCATTTGGGAGTTTACCAAAGGATGGAAAATCTCACATTCTCTGTAACTTTGTTTTTCAAATAAATAAATATTAAAAAAAGAAGATGGGAAAAAAGACAATATGAAACAATAAATGAAATATTAAAATATAAACTAAAATGACATTGTTAATGAATGTGGTAATCAATGTAATTACGTCTTTTTATTTTACTTTATAAACTTGAGATTACTGCTAAGCACGTTATCCACAATATAAAATTTTACTACCAGCTAGTTTTTCTGTTTTCTCACAACTAATCATATTCACTTCTAAAGGCAACCTGTAAATTTGTTTAGAAAATAATAACTAAGTACCTTTCCTCCCAAACTTTTCTTGATAGTAAGAAAAAGTAAATAATGCTTTGACAATTCTACTATAGATACTTAGCCTTTTGATTATGGCTTAGTATTGAAGACTAATGGGAATTTTTCTAATTAACTGACTTTCAAATCTCCCCACAACCTCTCTGTTCAAAGAAATACCATTGTTGAAATAATCTGGGTAAATACTTTGTAAAACAAACACAGATTCGCAAGACTCTATTATCATAATAACTAATTTTAGTACGTCTCCCAAATACTTCCTTTATCAGTTTTCTTGACTATAAGGTGTTAATAACATGGAAGCAATAGAATATTTAATTACATCAGTTTCCCATCAACCTATCAAAAATCACATAATGATGATTTCCACTGGTTGGCAGGAGGTTCTTCCACTAATGGCTCCCATGGTTTCCAATGCATCATTTTTCTTGCCAAACTTAATTCCTTTTCAGCCTGAAGAATCAACTCTTCTATTTGGCCACCCTGAAGTAGACCTTCTAATTTATTTTTATTATGTTGCACTTTTAGGCATTTATTTAAAAATGTCACGAATCTTTGTGTACAATGTTCTTATCCTCTCACGTGGACTGTCACATACAGCCAATCCCACAAGGCCAGTGGTCTTCCTCAGCAAACCCACCATGACTGTGCCAAGAAATGGAGAAAACCACAGGAAAGCTTTTATGTAGACAAAAATCAATTCATTAATTTTAAATTTTCCATCTAGTGTGCTGGGTATTGTATATAAGAACTCTGCCCAACCTAATGCCACAAGATTTTCTCTCATGTTTTCCTAGAAATTTTACGGATGTATCCCAGACATTTCGCTGTATAACCTATTTTAAATTACTTTGTATGTGTGTGTGGGTGGGGGGGTGGTATGCAGTAACAATATGAATTCTTCTTTTCACATGTGGATAACCAGTTGTCCTAGACCATTTGTTGAAAAGATGATGCATCCTCTGTTGACTTAACGTTGCCATGTTTGATCAAAATCAATTGACTATAAATGGACTCTCAACTCGGTCCCACTGAACTCTGCTTGTCCTGTACAAATATTAACTTGTCTAGATGTCTGTGTTTTGAAACCAATTCGTTGTTCCTTTTCCAAACTGTTTTGGCTATTCTGTATCCTTCGTATTTCTGTACAAACTTGTCAGTTTCTATACAAAAGGTTGCTATGGTTCTGATAAGGTTGCCTTAACATTATATATCTATTTGGGGATAATTGCCCTCCTACAATATTGAGACTTTCAATCCATGAACATGATTTCTATCGGTACTCCAAAAAGGTTATGGAAAATGGAATTTAAAAGTAGGTTCATTTTGGAATAAAGTATTTCAAAATCTTTGTATAGTTTTTCCATAATAAAAATTTCCATAAGCATTTGGAAGTTTCCTTGTATTTTTGCTGAGTAATGCTTTACAGTTTTCAGCACACAGGGTTTTTTTTTTAAATATATATTTTGTTAGATTTATTCCTAATTTTGTTCATTTTTGTGCTATTGTAAGTGGCATTTTAAAGCATTCACCATTAAGTGTGACATGAAGCTGCATGTTGTCCTAGTTATTTATTAATCCTATTATTTATTGCTTTTGTGGATGTCCCTTACCAATATGAGGAAGTCTTCCTTTATTACTAGTTTATTTAGAGCTTTTATTATGATGGATGCTGGATTTCAGTTTTCAGAAAATAGTGTTTTGGGGGCATTTATTGAGATGATCAAATGGTTTTTGTCCATTAATATGATCTATTATTTTAAATTGATTTTCAAACATTAAACTAACATTACATATCTGAAATAAATCTTACTTGGCCACAGACTATAAGCCATGTCACATGTCGCTACTTTTGGTTTCCTAATACTTTGTTAAGAATTTTGTCTATGTTTATGACCATGAACAATGTTGGTTTGTATTTTTGTTTTCTTGTGATTTCATGATCAGGCTAACATCAACACTGCAGAATGATCTGGGCGGTATTCTCTTTACTATTTTTTGGAAGAGATTGTGAGGGATTGGGGTTATTTCTTATTTAAATATTTGATAATACTCACTAGAAAATCCATCTGATCCTGGGCTTTTCTTTGTAGGAAGATATTTAATTTCTAGATAAATTTCTTTACTATATAAATTCCTTTACTTAGTATATATTTAGTTAAATTTTCTATTTCTTTTCTGGTCAGCTTTGGTAATTCTAGTCTTTTTTCTTTTTTTACAAACTTTCCTATTTCATCTACATTGCTTGATGTTTGCCATTCAGATTTTCATAGTAAGGGCCAGCGCTGTGGTATAGCTGGTAAAGCCATGGCCTGCAACACAGGAATCCCATATAGTCTGTACTGGAGAATGTTACTTCTGTGTTTTAAAAGCATTGAGAGTGGGGGACAATGACTTTTAGGGTTGCATTATTGGAAGGGTTGGGGGACAGGCACAAAAATAAGGAACAATGGATGGAGACAAATTGTGAGAAGAAAAGAGAAGGAAGTGAATTTTGGAAAATTTAATTTTCAAGTCATGAAGACATACAAATAGACATGTCCGCAGGTAGTTGGAACTGTAGGTCTGAAGATCAGGAGCAGGAAAAGACTTCAAATGTGACAGGACCAAAGAATTTTACATAAATATTTTGGTACAGATGTGTCCAGAGACTGGGACATCTTTAGCATTATTCTTTTCAAAAAAACAATGTTTCATCCTTCATAGTCTCCTACACTTATCTACAGACCCAAGAAAGTATTTTTTGTTGTTGTTTGAAGGTTTTTCCATTTCTATTTTTCTTTTGGAGAAATTGAACATGCAGTGATCGTGGGAGGAAGCATACAGACTAGCAAGAAATTGAGAATGAAAGAGATGAAAAGCCCATAAGGCATACCAGGAGCTTCTTCCAACCCCATCCTCATAAAGCTATAGTGGAGTTGGTGGTCCAGAGTGAGCAATTGTGCTAATTCTGCCCCCCTCCATGCCCACCATGCATTTTCAATGAAAAGTTCACCTAACTTCATGAATATCTGTGTATACCCTTGTCTCACCTTCTTTGGCCTTGTCTTTGTCTCTGTCTCTCTTAGTTTCTTTATCAAGCTTTCCTTCAGGAGGCTTTTTCAGTCCACTGTTTCATCCTTGAGTTGGTCCACGTGTCTCCAAAAGTCTGGCAGCCCCATCTGAGAATACAAGGATGAGTTGCACCAACTATATCTCTGAACTTCCACTAGGTGGCAGTGTCTGGGAACTTTGTTAACCTGGTCTAGTGATTCTTGAGTGCTTGACTGCTGAATGGTAGGTACTTGTGCTTGGGTTTTCTGCTTTTAGGCTGTTGCAACAGTTTACTAACAAAAGGCACTAGACCTAGATAGATCCCTTTGCGTATGAAAAGTAAAATTAATGTCTGTAAGACATGTCGGACTGCAAAGGGGTATTCTTTAAAGCTTGCATTTTCCCCCGCCTTAATTCTCACACAGGTTCCTAGCCACAAACCTTCCTTTAGCTTCCCCTTTATTCCCTCTTCAGTTGTTGTTTGTTGTTTAGTTGTATTTTTTATGCAAAATGATTCCCTTCGCATTTCCCAATTACTAAGCTGGGTTGATTCTCTCCTCATTTTAAGCATGGACTTGTAGAATTGTAGAATTGTATACTGTTAAAATTTGAAGGGCTCTTAGGTTTTGTTGCATCGAATCCCATTATTTACAGATGTGGGGGACTGAGGAAAAGAAAGAGCAGAAATTTGCTTAATATCATATGAAAAATTAGGACAGAGTCCTATGGGTTAGTCTCATGATATACTTGTAATAATCAACAAAAGCAACCAGGAGGTCATTTTTTGACCCATTAATTGTGGATCTAGCACAGCTGGAAAAGGTGAGAGGGGCAAGCCAGGGTTCTATATTCTCCAGGCCTTTGGAATCGAGGTGACAAGACAGACCCATACACAGAGAAAGAGAATTAGTGTGATAAAGCGGTGTAAGAAAAATGATAATGTGAGTGAGTGGCACAAGAGTTCAGAGGAGTAACACTTCTCCGAGGACACAGGGCATGGGTGGGAGTGAAGACAAAGATAGTGATTGGATGTAGGAAACCCCAGGATTATTTGTATTCAGAGATCATGACCTATGCTGACATAAATAGAGAGTGAGAGTCAAAGAGAAGTAAGAGACAAGACTCAGTGATAACGGCAGGTTCTTAAATGTCAAGTTAATTTCCAACGAAGGCTGAACAGGAACTTTCAAATGCTTTCAATCATCAGATTTCCTATTTTCAATGGAAATTTTCTACCCTGATTTCCCAAGAAGTTGCCTCCTCTCTTTGCCCCACTTTCCTCCACTACTCTCAGCTCTCAGTAGAGAAATGAAAATGAACTGAAAAATTAGGCTGGGGTTTATTTTCTCTACAGCTATTCCCTAGTGACTCAACCAAGAGAAACCTGGCCATTCTCCCACTCAAAACTCCATTCATTCACTTTGTTTTCATTTTGCACTCACTGATGAGAGTCTGAGCACCTGGTTTCTTCACTCCAACAGCTCCTTTTGTTACAAGGCCTGCCAGAAGGTTTGGAGAGCTCTCCATAGCTGAGAAACACCTATAGGAACTGAGCATGCCCTCATGCAAATGAAAGAGGCATACAAACTAAAAGGCTCTTTAAAAGCCATCTGAACATGGGAACAGCCCAAGACCCCTTTCAGATTGTCTGGAGCACAAGCATCTTGGCCAACCATAGTTCAAAGCAAACAGCCCTCCCTCCCCTAGACACACAGTGGTGCATGGCTGCCAGCAGGGAGAAAGCACCATCGTAATACAAATAGAGGCTATGGGGGCTCACCTGCTTATGTGACTAGGGGATTTTACCAGAGGGATAAATCCGTGCTCCCCACTGACATTGAGTTGTCCTGGAGGGTTGGCAGGGAACTGTACACCCAATAGGACTATGAAGCACTCCCATCCCCCCACTCTATCACAGGCTCCAGGGCTCAAACTACCAAGGCAGAGCACCCATAGCCAGCTGACTTGGAACTCCTCTGATTTCTCCATGGATGGAGTAGGTTCATAGGGCTGATAGCAGATCCTCTGTACTCTGTGACTATTGGAGCCTTGCAGACTATGACTGTGGGAATTCTCTAGCTGCACAATAGGGCATGCAGTATAGCTGGGTCTCTGGGCAATCACTGTCTGACATCAGAGACTCAGAGTTCCCTGATTGTCTTGGGGTGGGTCAGTGCAGAGAGTTCTGTACTCACACAGAAGACTGCACAGATCCTTTGTCTGGTTCATACACCTGTGTGGGTAGTGATTGTAGCCACTCTGGGCTAGCCTCTGGGGTATTGATCATCTTGGGACAGAGATAAGGCTGTCACTATATCAGCAGACGTGATCATATCCTCCCCACTGCTGACCATAGAGGGGATCTACCAAGCTCAACTTGTGTGTCATCCTGGACTTCTGATCCACCATTGAGCACTGAGCAGAGCTCCCTAGATCCACCCAGCACACACCTCTGGATATCCACTGAAGGAGCAGACACTCCACTAAGCCATGGAGGATTAGTTCAAAGAGAAAAACCCTCAGAGAAAACCAACAAGTATTTCAACAAATGCCTAAAACTAAATGTATAAATACAAGAAACAACAGCAAGTAAGACAATATGACTCCTCAAAAGGAACACAGCAACATTTCAGTATTAGAAAGTGAAGACAGAGATTGATTAAATGCCTGAAAAGGAATTAAAAAGAATGATCATAAGATTACTCAAAAACACAGAGGAACAAATTCAAGAAATAAAGAAATATATACATTATATGGATGAAAGATTTTGCCAAGAGATAGAGGATATTGAAGAGATATCAAACTGAAATATTAGAAATGAACAATTCAATATGTCAAATAGGAAATACAGTGGAAAGCCTCAGCAACAGACTTGGTGAGGCAAAAGAAAGAATATCCACGCTAGGAGACAAATCCTTGGAAATACCTCAGTCAGACAAAAAAAAAAGAACAAAAAATTAGAAAAACTGAAAATAGTGTTTGAGATGCATGGGGTGCTATCAAACACTCAAACATACATGTCTTAGGAGTTCCATACAAAATTTGCCTAAGGATGTGCTACACACAGAAACAGAATGATATGATAGTCATCATTATGAAAGAATGTGAAGGCTGAAAATCTTCTAGTGAAAGTACAAGGAGATCACAAGTAAATAATAGCAATATTTATATAAAAATGGCAGGACCAAGTCATTACTTATCAATAACAATCTTGAATGTAAATGGACTAAATTCTCCAATGAAAAGAAACAGATTGGTTGAATGGATTAAAAAACAAGACCCATCTATTCGATATGTACAAGATACACAACTCACCAACAAAGATACACACAGACTGAAAATGAAAGGATGGAAAAAGATCTTCCATGCTAACAGAAAGCCAAAAAAGCAGGTGTAACCATCCTAATTTCACACAAAATAAACTTTAACACAAAACTGTTAAAAGATAAAAGTCATTATGTACTGATTAAGGAATCAATTCCACAGGAAGATGTGACAATAATAAATGTATATGCACCAATGCCAGGGTACCTAGATATTTAAAACAAATGTTAGTGGATCTAAAGGGAAACAGACTCAAGTGCAGTAATAATGGGGGATTTCTACACCCGTTTTCATCAATGAACAGAGCAACTAGACAGAAAGTGAACCAAGAAACAACAGAGCTAATCTACACTAAGTACTAAATGGACCTAATTGATATCTACAGAACACTTTATACCACAGGTGCAGAATACACATTCTTTCCATCAATGCATAGAACTGTCTATAGGATAGACCACCTGCTAGGCCATAAAACAAGTTTCAGCACATTAAAAACAATGGAGGGCTTGGTACTGTGGCATAGCAGGTAAAGCCACTGCCTGCAGTGCCAACATCCTATATGGGGGCCAGTTTGAGTCCCAGCTGCTCCACTTCTGATCCAGCTCTCTGCTATGTCCTGGCAAAGCACTGCAAGTTGACCAAAGTCCTTGGGCCTCTGCACCCACGTGGGAGACCCAGAAGAAGCTCCTGGCTCCTGGCTTCAGATCAGCTCAGCTCCAGTCATTGTGGCCATTTGAGGAGTGATGGGGCAAGTGCTGTGGTGCTGCCTGCAGTGCTGGCATCCATATGGGCACCAGTTCATGTCCCAGCTGCTCCTCTTTCAATCCAGCTCTCTGCCTATGCACCTGGGAAAGCAGCAGAAGATGGGCTAGGTGCTTGGTCTCCAGCAGCCACATGGGAGACCCAGAAGAAGCTCCTGACTCTTGGCTTCAGATCAGCCCAGCTCCGGCCATTGTGGCCATTTGTAGAGTGAACCAGTGGATAGAAGACCCTTCTCTCTGTCTCTCCATCTCTCTGTATCCACTTTCTTTCTGTCTCTCCCTCTCTGTGTCTGTAACTCTACCTCTCAAAATAAATAAAATCTTTTTTGAAAAAGGTGATAAAAAATTCCTGGAAACAAATGAAGATGACAGCACAGCATATCAAAACTTATGGGATACCGCAAAAGCAGTGTTAACAGGGAAGTTTATAGCAATTAGTGCCTACATCAAGAAATTGAAAAAGCATTAAATAAATGAGCAATCAGTGCATCTCAAGGACCTAGAAAAAGAACAAACCAAACCCCAATTAGTAGGAGGGAAGGAATAATCAAAATACAAGAATAAACAAAACTTAAAACAAAAAAAGATGCAAAAGATCAGTGAAATAAAGAGCTGACTTTTTGAAGAAATTAAGAAAATTGAAATACCATTTCCCAATTAACCAAAAAAATGAGGGAGAAGACCTAACTCAATAAAATCAGAAATAAAAAAAAGAGGTGTTACAATGGATACCACAGAAATACAAAGAACCATCAAAAAATACTACAAACTGCTACATGGCAACAAATTGGAAAATCTAGACAAAATGGATAGATTTCTGGACACATACAATCTGCCCAAATTGAATCATGAAGACATAGAAAACCTAAATATACCAGTAACTAAGGCAGAGATTGAATCAGTGAATAAAGACTCTTCCAAAAAAGAAAACTCAGGACCAGATGGCTTCATTGCAGAATTCTACCATACTTTTAAAGAAGAACTAATTCCAATTCTTCTCAAGCTATTCAAAACAGTTGAAAAGGAGGGAATCCTCCAAAACTACTTCTATAAGATCATCATCACCTTAATTCCAAAACCAGAGAAAATTACAACAAAGACAGAGAACCATAGACCAATGTCTATGGTCAACAAATTACCAAATTACCAAAATTGAATTGATTGTTCACTTGGACCTCTGGGATTTATTCCTCATATGTAGGGATGATTCAATACACATAAATCAATCAAAATGATACATCATATTAACAAATTGAAGAATAAAAATCATATGATTATCTCAACAGATACAGAGAAAGCATTTGATAACATACAATATTCTTTCATTAAATAAACCTTATGCAAATTGAGTATAGAAGGAACATTCCTCAACACAATCATGGCAATTGGTGACAAATCCACAGCCAGCATCATACTGAATGCGTAAAATCCGGAAGTATTTACACTAAGATCTGTAACCAGAAAAGAATGCACACTTTCACCATTGTTATTCAATGTACTTCTGGAAGTTTTAGCTAGAGCCATTAGACAAGAAAAAGAAATCAAAGGGATACAAATTGGAAGAGAAGTCAAATTTTCCCTCTTAGCAGATGCCATGATTCTATATATAGGGGAACCAAAAGACTCCAGTAAGAGACTATTGGAATGCATAAAAGAGTTTGGTTAAGTGCCAGGGTATAAAATCAGTACACAAAAATCAATAGCCTTTCTATGCACAAACAATGTCATGACTGAGAAAGAACTTGTAAGATAAATCTCATTCACAATAGCTATAAAAAGTTTAAATAATTTGGAATAAATTTAACCAAAAATGTGAAAAATCTCTACAATTACAATTATAAAACATTAAAGAAAGACATAGAAGAAGACATAAAAAAGAATTAATATCAAAATGTCCATACTACAGAAAGCAATTTACAGATTCAATATGATCCCAATCAAAATACCAATGACATTCTTCTCAGATTTATGAAGAATGCTGCTAAAATTGATATGGGGACACAAGAGAACCAGAGTAGCTAAGGCAATCTTAAACAACAAAAACAAAGCTGGAGGCATCATGATACCAGAATTCAAGACACACTGCAGGGGCTGGTGCTGTGGAATAGTGGGTAAAGCTGTGGCCTGCAGTGCTGGCATTCCATATGGATGCTGGTTCGAGTCCCAGCTACTTCACTGTGATCCAGCTCCCTGATAATCCACCTGGGAAAGTATTGGAAGATGTTCCAAGTCCTTGGGCCCCTGCACTCACATGGGAGACCTGGAAGAAGCTCCTGGCTCCTGGCTTCAGATCAGCCCAGCTCTGGCTATTGTGGCCAGTTGGGGAGTGAACTAACAAATGGAAGATCTCTCTCTGTCTCTGCTTCTGCATCTCTGTAACTCTGCCTTTTAAATAAATAAATAAATTTCATTTAAAAAGACACACTATAGGGCAGTTACAATCAAAACAGCCTGGTACTGGCACAAAAATAGGCATGTAGACTAATGAAACAGAATAGAAACCCCAGAAATTAATATATGCATCTCAATCAACTAATCTTTGACAAATGAGCTAAAATCAATCCCTGGAGAAAGGAAAGTTTCTTAAAAATTGGTGCTGGGTAAATTGGATCTCTGTGTATAGAAGTATGAAACAAGAACCTTACCTTACATATGCAAAAATCAACTTAAACTGGATAAAGAATCTAAATCTATGATATCATCAAATTGTTAGAGAAAAACATTGGGGAAACTCTGCAAGACATTGGCATAGGCAATGACTTCTTAGAAAAGACCCCAGAAGCACAAGCAGTCAAAGCAAAAATATACAAATGGAAATGCATCAAGCTGAGAAGTTTCCACAATGCAAAGGAAACATTTAACAAAGTGAAGAGGCAACTGACAGAATGGGAAAAATATTTGTATACTCTGCAACTGATAAATTATTAATACCCAGAATCTATAAAGAGCTTAAGAAACTCAAAAACAGCAAAACAAAAAATCCAGTTAAGAAATGGGCAAAGGAATTGAATAAGCATTTTTTAAAAGTTGAAATTCAAATGGCCAACAGACACATGACAAAATGCTCAGGATCACTAGCCATCAGGGAAATGCAAATAAAAACCACAGTGAGGTTTCACCTCATCACTGCTAGAATGGCTATCATCCCAAAAATAATAAATAATAAATACTGGCAAGGATGTGGGGAAAAGGGTACCCAATATACTTTGGGGGGAATGTAAATTAGTGCACAATCAATATGGAAGACAGTATAGGGAGTCCTCGGAGATCTGAAAATAGATCTGCCATATGACCCAGCCATCCCATGCCTGGATATTTACCCAAGGGAAATGAAATCACCATAAGAAAGAGTTATCTGTACTCCCATGTTCATTGCAGCTCAATTCACAATAGGCAAGATATGGAATCAATACAGATGTCCATCAACTCATGACTGGATAAAGAAAAAGTGATATATATATATATATATATATATATATATATACACATTATGGAATAATACTCAGCCATAAAAAAGGATGAAATTCTGTCTTTTGCAACAAAATGTATGCAATTGGAAACCATAGTGAAATAAGCCAGTCTCAAAAAGATAAATATCATACATTTTCTCTGATGTGGGCCAGTTAATATAGAATGCAAAAAAAATGTATCAGAATGCAACTGACATTTTGGGATATGATTGTCTTTTTTAGCCTTTGAACTGTGGTCTTCCTACTTTTCAGTTGTCGAATATTATGATTAGTGGCAAATTAAGCATGTGAATATAGAGTGTGTTAAAATTATGTCTTTGCAAAAACTGATGAAGAAAAGGGAGGGAGAGAGGGGATGAGGGGAGCAGGGGAGTGAGGGAAGTGATTTTCTCCTTGGAATTGTACCTGCATAAAAAAGGTTCACTTTATAATAATAAAATTAAAAAATATCAAGTAAACTGCTTTACAATGGCAGGAAACATGGTAAGTCAGTGAATTCATGAGCATGGACCCATTGCTGCACTTCATTTCCTGTGAAGTGATTTTCTTGGTCAGAAGCAATGCTGTATGGAAAGTCTTGACAGTGAATAAGGCGTTCTATAAGTTCACAGTGGATAGTTTTCATTTTCCATTTTCAAAGTGTCTGGTCTGGTAAGGGCAGAGCACTGCCTCTTTTTTCCATGCCAGAAAAGGCCCAAAGTAATCAGTTTCCAGGTACTTACCTGATCACCCCCAAGGAAATGTGCCATATCAGGGGTTCAGTGTGATCTCTGTTGCTGGCAAAGTGGGCACTCAGTAGTGGCTGTAGCCCTGTTGGCCTTGGTAAGTGAAAGTCCATGTTGCTGAGCCCAGGCACTATCTCCATTCCATCTGATGAACACATTGTTCATGAGCCCACTGGATGATGACAGATGTGACAGGAAAAAGAGGCTGACTGATATCCACAGAATGGGTCATCCTATCTATTTGATTATTAAGAGCCCCTTCTGCTTACTCAACCTTTGATGTGCATTCTTATGGGACAAAAATATCCTCAATTTTTTTGTGCATTCAAAACATTCTACACACATACCTCTTCTCCCAATTTTCTTCTCCCCAATTTTCCAACCAAGTTCTTTCCAAGTTCCTGATCATCCAGATAAACTTTTGGCCATAATCCAAGACTCAATATATAATTGTTATATATATTATATATATAATTATATATATAATTATATATATAATTTCTGGATATTTTGCCTTCCAAGCAAAATAGACAAGCATGTGAGTTACTCAAATCCCTGCCCACTGGGAGCGTTTTCTTTCCCTATCCTTCAGGAATATTCCAGAAAGGGGATATGGTTCTGCAACTGTCCACTTTCAGGTTGTGCCCGAATATCTTGCAGAACTATCTATAAACCAGATCCAAATCCTCTCTTTCTGACAACTTATCATAAGATACTCTGCATGAGGTCATAAATGATGGATTGAAGAGAGAAGATTGTGTAGCAGGGTTGGGGACCATGAGCATCAGTTCACTTCTTCATAAAACTTATTTGTGCCTTCTGGGTCCTCTTGGACTAATCAAATATATATATGTAATTTCAATTTGATGATGGAGCATGCAAGTGCATGTGAGACTTTATGGCTTGGTGGGTCAAATGAAACCCAATTTGTTATAGGCAGATCAGAGCACATAGTAACTTGGTGGCGCATGGCTAAACATTCAATCTCTACTAAGGCTCAGTAGCAGGCCAAAGATTGTTTCTCAAAAGGAGAGTAGTTATCTGTGGAGGACAATAGGGCTTTGCTCCAAAATTCTAAGGATGTGCATGGCAATTCACCTATAGGGGCCATCTTCTACTGCTTTCCTAGGCCACAGCAGACACCTGGATCTGGAAGTGGGGCAGCCGGGACTTTAACTGGTACCCATATGAGATGCTGGTGCTTCAGGCCAGGACTTTAACTTGCTGCTCCACAGCGCTGGCCCCTATCCATTATTTCTTAAAATATTTTTTTTTGTCTCACCCTGTACCCTCAGGGATCTGATTACAAGCATATTATGCCATTTGTTATTTTTCTGAGCTCATTGTTATTTACTCACTTTTTTTCTTTCTGTTCTTAATAGTTTCTATTGATAGATCTTCATGCTCACTAACCTCTTCTGCAGTGTGTATTCTGCTATTTATCTCATCTAGCATATTTTTGATATTAGACATTGTATTTTTAATATTTTCAATTTGGGTCTTTTTATATCTATATGTATCTACTCATGTTATTTTCAAAATGCTGCTTGATTTTTGACAATTATAAATACATATAACTAGAACATGTCTCAGTGAGGATTTCTTTGAATTCATTTTGTTTAATATGCTTTAGCCTTCTTGGATATAGATATTCATTTCCTTTCCCATAATTGGGAACTTTTCAGCCATTATTTCTTTGAATACACTTTCTATTCTCCTCTCCTCTCTTCTCTCTCTCTCTCTCTCTCTCATCCATGATGGATATGTTGATCTGCTAGATATTGCCCTATAAATTCCTTAAGATTTTTTCACTGTTTTACATTCTTTCTTCTTTTTGCTTCCCTGAATCACTTCCAATGGTTGTCTTCAAGTTTTCTGGACCTTTGTTCTGTTTGATTTAGACTGCTGAGTTAATTTTTCAATTTAGTTTTGTTCCTTGGTGCAATGCTTTCAGTTTGGTGTTTAAAAAACATGTTCTATTGCTATTGAACTTCTCATTTGTTCATACATTGTTCTCTTGACCTTGGTGAGCATCTTTATGACAGTTTTTAAAATTCTCTGTCATGTGAATCATATAATTGTGCTTCCTAGGGTCAGTTTCTGGAGATTTATCTTGTTCCTTTGTTTGGAGCAGGTTTGCCTGATTGTACAGCTTCCTTGACTCCCTGTGCTGTGTCTGTACATTACACAAAGTAGCCCCTTCTAGTTTACACAGACTGGCCTTGTATGCGAGAAAACCCCCAGCAATCAGCCCAGCCAGAGATTCTGAGGACCTCTCAAACTTTCTTGTTAGTCCAGCCTGATTTCTTTTGCTTTCCAGCACCAAGTTGTCTAACATATGCTGGGTTACATCAGTGTAGTGGGGGCAAGTGATATGGAAACTAAGTTCTTGGGAAACTCTCAGAAAATTGGATGCTCCATCTTTCTCTTTCCCTCCCCAGAGAGAAGCTAGTAGCTGAGGTTTTATATCTGCCCACAGTGCGCTGAACTGGGACCTATGGTGACCATTGCCCAAATGTCAATCTCTGTTCTCACATGCTCCCAGGTGGTTAGATTATGCCAGATTTTATCAGCACTCTGATAGGTAAGTCACAAGTAGGTTCCTTGGAAAGCCCCCAGAGAAGTTGTGGCATTGGATTCCTGGACTAATTCTTTCCTTCTCCAGGGAGAAACAGGCAACTGTGACTTTTTCTATTTGCTCCATTCTGACCTAGTGAAGGAGCTATGATGTGTACCAGTTCAAGCCAGTCTTCATTCTCTCCTAGGTGGTTAGACTGTGCCAGGTTCTTCAGAACTCCAAGAATGGCAAGAAAGATGCCATTCATTTGAGCAGCTCTAGAGAATTTGGGGCATTGGATGCATGGATGAAAACCTTTCCCTTCCAATGGGGAAGCCAGGAGCTTGGAAATGTTCATTGTCTCCCTCTATGCTAAGCAGGGAGAAAGAGCTATTGAATTTACCAGTCCAAGTCATAATCTGTTCTCCCACAGGTTGCTAGATTATACTGGAAGCCTTAGAGTTCCATAGGCTGGCAAGTAGGAAGACAATAATCTGGTAAACTGCTTCAGAAAATTTGAGGTGCTAGATACATGAACCAGCTCCCTCCATTAGGAGAGGCTGGGAGTTCCAGAGTGTCTTTCCGCTCATATGTTGCTATGCCAAGGATAGGAATTCTGATGAGAGTGTATCCAGACTCTCCTCACTGTTCTAGAGAATACTATTCAGCTGTGTGTTCTTTTTTTTTTAACTTTTATTTAATGAATATAAATTTCCAAAGTACAGCTTATGGATTACAATGGCTTCCCCCCCCCCATAACTTCCCTCCCACCTGCAACCCTCCCCTTTCCCGCTCCCTCTCCCCTTCCATTCACATCAAGATTCATTTTCAATTCTCTTTATATACAGAAAATCAGTTTAGTATATATTAAGTAAAGATTTCAAAGGTTTGCACCCACATAGAAACAAAGTGAAAAATACTGTTTGAGTACTAGTTATAGCATTAAATCACAATGTACAGCACATTAAGGACAGAGATCCTACATGAGGAGTAAATGTACAGTCACTTCTGTTGTTGACTTAACAAATTGACACTCTTGTTTATGGCATCAGTAATCACCCTAGGCTCTTGTCATGAGTTGCCAAAGCTATGGAAGCCTTTTGAGTTCACCGACTCTTATCATATTTAGACAAACTCATAGTCAAAGTGGAAGTTCTCTCCTCCCTTCAGAGAAAGGTACCCCCTTCTTTGAAGACCTGTTCTTTCCACTGGGATCTCACTCGCGGAGATCTTTCATTTAGGTTTTTTTTTTTTTTTTGACAGAGTGTCTTAGCATTGGTGTATTTGTGAGGGGAAGGAGAGTCCAGGGACTCCTATTCCATCATCTTGCTGATAGCATTCATTGTTTCACGTCTTTCACTCTCATCTCTCTCCTTTCTCTCCTCTTTATACTCACATTTTCCTTTCAATAGTTAAAAATTCATGGGGCCGGCGCTGTAGCTCACTTGGTTAATCCTCTGCCTGTGGTGCCGGCATCCCATATAAGTGCTGGGTTCTAGTCCCAGTTGCTCCTCTTCCAGTACAGCTCTCTGCTGTGGCCCAGGAGAGCAGTGGAGGATGGCCCAAGTGCTTGAGCCCCTGAACCCACATGGGAGACCAGGAGGAAGCCTCTGGCTCCTGGCTTCAGATTGGCGCAGCACCGGCCTTAGAGGCCATTTGGGGAGTGAACCAACAGAAGGAAGACATTTCTCTCTGTCTCTCTCTCTCATTGTCTATAACTCTACCTGTCAAATAAATAAAAATAAAAAATAAAAAATGAAAAATTCATATTTCTAATAGTTTTCAAAAAATCTGTCTGCTGGGGCTGGCATGTGGCATAGCAAGCAATGTCGACATCCCATATGGATGCCAGTTTGAGTCCTGGCTGCTCCACTTCTGATCCAGTTCCCTGCTAATGCAGCTGGGAGGGCAGTGGAGGATGACCCAAGTGCTTGGTCCCCTGCTACCCACATGGGAGACTGGATGAAGCTCCTGGCTTCTGGCTGGCCCATCCCCAGCTGTTGTAGCCATCTGGGGAGTGAACCAGTGGATAGAAGATCTCTCTGTGTCTCTCCCTCTCTCTCTGTAACTCTTTCAAATAAATAAATAAAGCTTTAAAAAAAAAAACTTTGCTGATTTTATTATCGCTGTCATTTCTGAGTCTGTTTATATGGACTGGACTTCTCCTGGCTCTAGATCACCTTTCCCTGACTCTTTCATGTTAGTTATATTTTATTGGATGGTACGTATCATGAATATTACATGACTGAGGGTCTAGATTTTTTATGTTCCTGCAGAGAGTGTTAAAGTTTGTGGGTCATCTTAATCTTTTCAAATCTTAGTCTTATATTTAGTTCAGGTGGGTCTAGTGTAACCTCTGGATTAGTGCTAATTTAGTGCATTACGAATGCATGACCCTCTCCTTCTTTACTAAATGCAGTTGTTCAATGTGGCTTCTCCATTTTGGTCAGAATTCAAATGTCTCCTGCCTAGTGACAGTCCTGGGAATTCTTCAGGTTACAAGTCCTCACTAATTATTCTTTGCCTGTCCTTGAGGAGTGTCCCCATAGGCATGCACAGCAAAAGACCCAACAGGACCCCATGTAACTTCTGCGGGACTTTTTTCTGCATAGCTGTCTCTTGTTTGGTACTCTGTCCTGCAAGCTCCAGCTGTTTCAGCCCCCACAAACCCTCATCTTTATCTTCTTAATTCAGCAAGACCACTATGCTCTGTTTGGGTTTCCCCTCCTGGCACCAATAGTCTGGGAAGTACTTCCAGTCAGAAGGCTGAGAAAAGCACTAGACATACTTTATTTTACACCTCTAAGTACTCACAGTACTTCACTCTTTGTTGTCCAATGTCTGACACGAGTTGTTTTATAGATTTTGTCTAACTGTGGTTATTTATGCAGATAATCAAATTTTCTACCATTTACTCTATCATGATCAGAAGAACTGCTGTCACCTTCAGGATTCACTGACCCACAACTTTTTATTCAACATCTTCTATATTACCTTCCTGTGTTAAATCCAAACTGATATACAGAAGATAAATAAGACAGAATCTCTGATGTGAGCATATCAACCCAGCCAAATGGAAAAGATAATTAGGTATGACTTATTGTTCTCTTTACTCAGAAGATCCTATCTGGCCTGTTTTTGGATTTATTCAATACCCTCGTCATCTAAAATCCAAGGCTACTTTGTACATGAGGCCATTACCTGGGTAGAACTAACCATACTGTCCTCTGAACTGACTATATTCCGCATATCTTTATATCTGTGCCCCTTAAACATCATCTTGTGTTTCTTTGTTTATCTAGTATATTTGTCTTCCTCATTGAACAGTAAGTTTGTTTTTTTTTTTTTTTTTGACAGGCAGAGAGGATAGTGAGAGAGAGAGAGACAGAGAGAAAGGTCTTCCTTTTTGCCGTTGGTTCACCCTCCAATGGCTGCCGCGGCCGGCGCATCTCGCTGATCCGAAGCCAGGAGCCAGGTGCTTCTCCTGGTCTCCCATGCGAGTGCAGGGCCCAAGCACTTGGGCCATCCTCCACTGCCTTCCCGGGCCATAGCAGAGAGCTGGCCTGGAAGAAGGGCAACCGGGATAGAATCCGGCGCCCCAACCGGGACTAGAACCCGGTGTGCCGGCGCCGCAAGGCGGAGGATTAGCCTGTTAAGCCACAGCGCCGGTCGAACAGTAAGCTTTTCTAAGACAAGGGTAATGTCCTTTCTCCAGCATCCAGCACAGTAACTAGCACAGATTAGACATGCAATTTAATAAATATTAGTTGAAATAAAGAGTAAACATACAGATGTAAACTGGCTAAAGCATAACAAGTGCTAAGCAGAATGGTACTCACTCATATGCAATGAAATTTTTAAAAAGAGAAGGGTTGCAGAGTGTTGGGAAAATCAGGAAAAGCTTTGAAGATGAAGTGATCTTGAGCTGATGACCCTCTCCCAAATGTCCACATCTTAGTGTTGAGAAGCTGTGAGTATGTTACTTCACATGACAGAAGGGACTTTGCAGGTATGATTAAGTAAAGGACTTTAAAATGAATAGATTATCCTGGATTATCAGGGTAGCTCCAATGTAATCTCACGAGTTTTTAAAAGAGTCATAGAAGGAGATATGATGAATTACTAGAGAACACTGGGGAAACCCTACAAGATATTGGCATACAGAAATACTTCTTGGAAAAGACCCCAGAAGCACAGACAATCAAAGCCAAAATTAATAAGCGGAACTACATCAAATTGAGAAACTTCTACACTGCAAAAGAAACACTCAACAAAGTGAAGAGGCAGCCGACAGAATGGGAAAAAATAGTTGCAAAGAATGCAGCTCACAAAGGATTAACTTCCAGAATTTATAAAGAGCTCAAGAAACTCAACAGCAACAAAACAAACAATTTAATTAAGAAATGGGTGAAGGAACTGAACAGACATTTTTCAAATAGCCAACAGACACATGAAAAAATGCTCAGGATTGCTAGCCATTAGGGGAATGCAAATCAAAATCACAATGAGGTTTCACCTCACCCCCATTAGAATGGCTAACATACAGAAATCAATAGACAACACATTCTGGAGAGGATGTGGGGAGAAGGATACCTTAATCCACTGTTGGTGGGAATATAAACTGGTATAGCCACTGTGGAAAACAGTATGGAGATAGCTCAGAAAGCTAAACATAGACCTACCATTTGACCAGCCATAGCACTCCTGGGAATTTATCCAAAGGAAGTGAAATCAGCATATGAAAGTGTGATCTGTACCCCCATGTTCATTTCAGCTCAATTTACAATAGCTAAGATACAGAATCAATCCAGATGTCCATCAACTGAAGACTAGATAAAGAAATTATGGTACATGTAAGCTGTGGAATACTATACAGCAGTAAAAAATAATAAAATGTTGTCATTTGCAATAAAATGGATGCAACAGGGAACCATTATAGTTAGTGAAATAAGCCAGTCACAAAATTACAAATACCACATGGTCTCTCTGATCTGTGGTAACTGATAGAGTATTCAAAATGTAATCTATGGGAGTGAAACTGACACTTTGAAATGCGAGGATCTTGAACAGACCTTGACTACAGGGGAACAATGTTTTCCTTGTTGTTGTTCTTTACTTCTTATTTTTTTCCCTTCATATTAATCAGTGAACTCTTTACTTGGTGTAGGGATAACCTTATGAGTATAAAAATTAACTGAAAATTGAACTCTGTAAGAAATAAGAATGGGAAGGGAAGAGGGAGGAGGGGGAAGAAGGACAGCAGTATGGGGGAGGGAGGGAAGTGGGTGGGAAGAAGAATGATGTTCCCAAATCTGTATATATTAAATACATGAAGTTGTATCCCTTAAACAAAATAAATTATGAAAGACAAAAAAGAGGGTGATATGATGGCAAAATAAAAAAAAGATCCCAGAATGATGCAGTATGAGAAAGACTTGATCAGCCGCTATTGGTTCTGAAGATAGAGGAATGGAGCCACTAACCAAAGAATTTGGGCAGTTGACAAAGGCAAGAGAATGTAGTTTCTGATAGAGCCTCCAGAAGGGTACAGTCCTTCCAGCACTTTGATTTTAGCCCATTGAGATCTATTTTAGACTTCTAACCTCTAGAACTGCAAGATATTAAACTTGTATTTTAGTAATTTGTTATAGCAGTAATAGGAAACTAATACAGCTGGAAGTAGAAGACTGGGTTGAATTTGAGACAACCAAAGAATCTGCATGACTTTAAGAATTGGGGACATTATATGAAGAACCATGAGAGCTTAAGTTGGCAACTCAAATGGAGTGCATCTGGGTAGCTGGAAATGAAAACAGCGTTGATGCTCAAAAGTCAGCAGAAGTGAAATGTTGGCTTGGACAGGCTTAAGATATGGGTCAGGGGCCGGCGCCGTGGCTCACTTGGTTAATCCTCTACCTGCGGCGCCAGCATCCCATATGGGCACCGGGTTCTAATCCTGGTTGCTCCTCTTCCGGTCCATCTCTCTGCTGTGGCTCTGGGAAGGCAGTGGAAGATAGCCAAAAGCGCTTGGGCCCCTGCACCCACGTGGGAGACCAGGAGGAAGCACCTGACTCCTGGCTTCGGATAGGCGCAGTGCTGGCCTTAGCAGCCATTTGGGGGTGAACCAATGGAAGGAAGATCTCTCTCTCTCTCTCTCTAACTCTGTCAAATAAATAAATAAATAATTTTTTTAAAAAAAGATGTGGGTCAAAAGACTACCATTTCCACTCCCAGAGATTTCACAAAGGGCAAAGATAACTCCTTCATTTCACTCTCTCTTTGGGAGAATCTTGTAAGCCCATTGACAAGGGTGAATTTCCTTGCAACTATGCTTCAAAAAGAAGAAAGGCTCATGGAATATTCATTTATTTGCATATTCATTCTCTGCCCCAATATTGTTGAGCTACTAATGCTCTTACTACTGGAGATGCGGTCCTTGCCCTGCAATAACCTGTGTATATTGAGAATGACAGACAATGTTAATATAAATATAGTGGGACATAATTCTCCATCACCTTCATTGTCTTCATTTACTTCCCTCTTTATTTCTGGTAGGGGGTGGATTTTTTTTTAACAGAATGATGCATTAAAGCATTGCCACTAATGACTTTCAATATTAGTAAGAATATACCTTCTCTATGCTGAAAGTTTTGAAAGAATCAAGTTTACCTCCAAAAGATGCCGCTGTAGGAAAAGATTCACTGTCACCTATCCACCCACCAAATAAAAAGTCCCCAAATGTATGATACTCAAGATTCCAGAGCATTTGGAAAGCTTACAGGATGGTCCTGAAACATGTGGGTTGGAAGGAGAGGAGGAAGATCAGGGACTCTCATCAGAAATGGGCTTTGAATAGACTGAAAGGAAAACAAATGGATAAAATGACAAAGTGGCATGTGGGTTCCACATGTGTGTGATCAGAGAATTACCAAGTATGATTTTCAACTTCCCAATTATCTCTCCACAAACAGCTCAGAATCTGAAATTCTACCATTGAAATCCAATATATCTGTCTGAAACATTGCTCTCTTTATATGTTATCCATTTTAGAGAGAAATCCCCTTAATCTAAAAAAGTAGATGGGATGTGGGGTGGGAGTGGTAGGAAGATGGAAGATGCACTTCTTCAGTCTCATTTGCAAAGGCTCTGGTTTTCATCATGTGTAGCAATCTCACTATTTACTACTGCTGATGTGCTCTTTGCTCTTCAGAACTCCCTGATTATGAAGGAGAACGTACATAAAAATGGAATGCAACTGAATTGCTCTGTGGTGGATTCTCGACAAAGGAGTGATTACTCCTCAGGCTTTAGCTCAGTTGGAAGCAAATTTCACTCTTTGAGTGATACGCCCTGGTATTTCAACTGGTGCAAGATTTTCATTTAGTGTGCTTAAAGGATCAGGTCTCAGGATAAAGCCAGCTACCCAGAAAGAGGGTGGCGACTGTGACATGTGAAAATGGCTAAATGGCCAGAAGTAGTAGCTTTCAGCATCTGCCAGGAATAGCAGGCTTGGTGCTGTCAGTGGGGGCTACTTATGGTGCTTCCAGAATGAGCTCCATTCGGATTTTCCCATCAGACACACCCAGAACATTAATGCTTATCTAGTTCCACATGCCAGTGTTTCTTTCTCCACCTTCTCTTGGTCCTGAGATGCATGTCTTGGTGGCTTTCCTGCTATGTTTAGTGTCTATATGTTCCCTTTGTGCTATCTATGGGCAGAGTGGGCACAGCAGGAAGTATAAGGAGCAGCCCACAAGAGACTAGCAAGTGGCCCTCAGGTACATTCCAGACCCCAAGCATCTTCTTCCTTCTACTTTCAATCTCCTGATGGGTACTTGCCAATTAGCTGAGTTACATCATTGAAACAGACCATCATTAATCCAAGTGGTGAGTATCAGTTGCTAACAAGGCTCAAGCTAGCCAGCAGCAGACCAGTGGAATCCTAGAGGCAAATAAAAATATATAAATGCCTGCTGAGGCCAATTGTTTCAGGCTGGCCGACTTGAACACATTTGATAAGGAGGGTAGGGACTTCAGGGCTGTTGTGGGAACAGTTCAATGAAGATATTGGCCTCAATGATCCCAATAGTTTCACTTCCTTCCTTTGTAACTCCTCTTTGCTCCCAAACAGAATCCAAGAAGTAACAGACTTTAGAGGAAAGAACATTCGCTTGTGCTTTGGGAGACTAGTTGAGGCATTATTTAGTTGTATGACCTTGAACAAAACTCTTCTAATATCTAGACCTCAGTTTTTCCCTCTATAAGATGAAGAGCAGGGTAGGCTGCCTCCTTAAGGATCTCAAATTTCTGATGTTCAAGAAGTCAGAAGAGAGCAAATAACTTTGTTCCACTCTTTGTATCTGACCGTGGACTGATAACCTGCCTTCTTTTTCCTCAGTTTCTCCATCTGCACTGAGAGCCGGAACCACATTGTGACTAAGAGGCTTGCCAATCTGGACATTCTGTGCAGTACTTTCTGAGGCCAGGATAGCTGCTGACATCCTGACAAGGAAAGTCCTCATGGGGCATTTCAGGAGAAGAGAGTTGCATCTTTTCTCACAGTGATGTGCTCAGGTGTCTGGCACAACTCATTGGGTGGGTCCCATTTTCCAACAGTTGCATTTTTGCTTGCTTGCTTGCTTGTTGGGGCAAGTGTGCAATTCATTCTGTGAATGTCATTAAACAAGAGCAGGGAGATTAACCTTCAGTTCTCAGGAGCTGCAGATTCCACTCTTCCCCAAAGGAGTAAAAACATTTGCAATGGCAGCCAGACCTTGAGGGATGCCTCCCAGAAGCTGGTGATCCCCTGGCATGAGGGGGGGCACCTACATGGTGCACAGTGAGGGGTAATGGTGGAACTGCTACTGCAACAGTTTTAAAAGAAGATTTGAATTTGAATATTGTTAGACAGGGCAATGGTTCTCCTGTGAGACAGATACAAAAGCACCATTCCCTTTTGTATCCTTGCTTACTGTTTTGCTGGGTCCTGGGATACTTTCATGATAATGGTTTATGTGTAGCCAGGTTTCCACTGCCCACTTTAAGATGGGAGTTAAGTTCTTGGGAAGGGAACATTCCAACCAAGAAGACATGTGCTGGGTAGCAGCTTAAAGTTTTAAAAGTATCTGATATGTTCCAATGCCCCTGCCTGAAATTCCAAGGAGGATTTTAAATCCTGGGTTAACTTGGTTACCTTGCCCACCCAGAGGGTTCTAATGTGTACCACTTGGACCCAAATATAGAGTTGCCCAGTGCAGATGGCTCTGGCACAGGGACTCAAGCAGTGTTTTCCAAATGCAGTCATTACTTGGGGAGGATACAACAGCTAGCAGTGGACTCTGACCATAGGAGCACTTCCCTTGACTGGACTTTGGCCTGAGACACAGGAAGGCGGGCAAGAATGCTGAACAACCATTCTGTGTTATTAGAACTCTTATTTAATTTCGCAAAGCTTAGAAGGAAGCCTCTAGAAATGCCTTTTGGACACAAAGGTCAAGTTTTCCTCAGTTATGAGGACTCTTTCAGGTTATGTGCAAAGGGCTTCCTTTTAGTATACAAAGCGTTTTTTAACTGCCGAACTTGTTTTTCCAGCTCTCAGCCTCCACGTTCCATGCAAGTCATCCTGAAGAGACGTAACGGCGTGTGTTTGGAGGGGTGGTAAAAGCACGTCATTCATGCTCGTCTAGTGGCTCACTTCTTGTTCTAGGGAGGCAAGCCCAGAAGGAACTGGCACAGGAAAGCAAGACCTGACTAACTGTAGGGAAATTCTTTATGTTAAAAAGGATGAGGAACTCAATATTATTCTCTAGTGGAAGAGCCCCATGGAACCCTCCAGAAGTCTAGATGGTTTGTCCCTATTGATTGGTGCTCACCTCTACTTTCTAACCCAGCAGTCTCAATCCACATGTCCATTTATAGCTACCTCACTCATCTAGAAAGTGATCAATGATGTTTAAAGAAGGCCAATAGCTGCATAATTGAGTGTAAAAGCTTCTCATTAGGCTTGTTTGGATTTAAAAAGAAATGTTTGAGATTTTAAAGAACATGCTTCAACTCCCTAAGTAACTGTTCTCCTAATCTCTAAATATGTGTTCACCAAGGTCCCATCTCTGACTACTGTTTCTTATCACCCTTTGCCCTGCAAATACCATCTTTCCATTATTCTAAGAACTCATGGATTTTTCAGACATTGATTTACTAACAGCTTTACAGAATTTCTTTGTAAGATGCCTTCTTACTTCAGAAACACCAAAAAGAGAAAAATGTTGCCTTAAATATCAAGGAAGCATGGTATAACTTTTCTGCTAATACTCCTGGACTTTTAACTACATCTTTGATGGCTCTCCAGAAATACATATACAACTCTCCACCAGAAGTCTTCACTTACCAGGGATTTATTATGTACCCAGGCACTGTTCTTACTGCTGAGATGCAACAAGAAAGAAGATACCTTCAGCTACTACACTTGTGGGTTTTAAACTCAAATGGGGGAAGGCAGGTAATAAGTAAGCATGCAAATAAACCAATAATAGAAATCATAATACATTCTATTAAAAGATGGAGCCTTATTACCATAATGGAGAGGGACAGGAAGAGGAGTATGTTCTAAGCTTTGGGAAATTGAATAGAAGTTCTAATAATACAGAACATAGAACATAGACAGGGAGAGTGAGATGTTGGAAGAAATATTTGAGCAGAGATCTGAGTCATGAAAAGGAGCCAGCTACAGGGAGATTTGGAGAAGAGCATTCCAGACAGAGGAGAAAACAAATATTAAGGTTCTGAGGTGAGAATAAGCTTGGGCATGTTTGATGAGCAATGTGTCTGAAGGGCAGCAAGTGATATTGGTCATAGAAGAAAGATAAGAGAATGAAGCAGTAACCAGATTAAGGCCTTAAAGGCCAGAGTAAGAAGTCTGGATTTTATTCTAAGTACTATTCATATAAACAAAATGTAGAAAAAATGAAATGTCCATCAACTATTAAAAATAATAAGTAAAATGTGGCATATCTACACAATGGAATATTATATGGCTATAAAAGGGAGAAAATCTTGATAGATGCTACAACATGATTAGCCCTTGAAAACATACTAAGTGATACTAAGTGAAAGAAGCCATACATCTAGAATACAATTCACCAATTTAAGTTTTTTAATTCAATGGCTTTTAGGGCATTCATAGCATTTTGTCACCACTACCACAGTCACTTTTAGAACATTTTCATCACCTCAAAATGAAACCATGTGTGTGGCTTGGGTTTGGGACATGGAGCATGAGGGACAAGTTGGAGATATTGGGTGGTTCATTGTGTCTCCACTGGTCTATAGATTTAGAGAAGTCCAGGCTGAGGAAATAAATATGGGAGAGGTGTTTAAAAAATATCTTTAGCTTTGTTTTTTCTCCTCACTCCTAGTGAAGATGGGTCTTTTAGTGTAATTCTGCATCAAGGGCATGGTATTAAGGACTCAGTACTGGCAAGAAGGAAGATTGCAAGACTAATCCATTGGAAGGCTCTGAAAGATGTTAAGGAAGACTCTAGTCACTGGATGAAAGCATCCACCGTAACTTTCCAAGAATAGAGAGGACTCCTAGTCCTAATCCATGTTTCCCAACACTGTATTCACAACTTCCAGACAGGTTTACAACATATACTTCTTTGTTTTCATCAGAGTGATTGCTCTGGTTTACAATATGAATCTTTAACTTATTTAAATCTTTAAATTAGCAAAAAAATTTTAACATAGTTGCCCACATGTTTACCATTCTGGAACTCATCATTCCTTTATTTATATTCTAATTTCTATTTGTTATAGTTTTCCTTTAGGCTAAAGAATTTCCCTTAATATTTCTTGCATTACAGTTCTACTGGCATGAAATCTCTTTAGCTTTTGTTTATTAGGAAATTGTCTTCATCTTGCCTTCATGCAAAAGAACATATTTTGAATGATATTTGGAACTTTATTTATTTATTTAGTAAATATAAATTTCCAAAGTACAGCTTATAGATTACAATGGATCCCCCCCCCATAATTTCCCTCCCACCTGCACCCCTCCCATCTCCCGCTCCCTCTCCCATTCCATTCACATCAAGATTCATTTTCAATTATCTTTATATACAGAAGATCGATTTAGTATATATTAAGTAAAGATTTCAACGGTTTGCACCCACACAGAAACACAAAGTGTAAAATACTGTTTCAGTACTAGTTATAGCATTACTTCACATTGGACAACACATTAAGGACAGATCCCACATAAGAAGTAAGTACACAGTGACTCCTGTTGTTGACTTAACAATTTGACACTCTTGTTTATGGAGTCAGTAATCTCCCTAGGCTCTAGTCATGAGTTGCCAAGGCTATGGAAGCCTTTTGAGTTCGATGACTTCGATATTATTTAGCCAAGGTCATAGTCAAAGAGGAAGTTCTCTCCTCCCTTCAGACAAAGGTACCTCCTTCTTTGATGGCCCCATTCTTTCCACTGGGGTCTCACTCGCAGAGATCTTTTATTTAGGTCTTCTTCCTTTTTTCCAGAGTGTCTTGGCTTTCCATGTCTAAAATACTCTCATAGGCTCTTCAGCCATATCCGAAAGCCTTAAGGGCTGATTCTGAGACCAGAGTTCTATTTAGGACGTCTGCCATTCTATGAGTCTGCTGTGTATCCCGCTTCCCATGTTGGACCATTCTCTCCCTTTTTGATTCTATCAGTTAGTATTAGCAGACATTAGTCTTGTTTGTGTGATCCCTTTGACTCTTAGACCTATCAGTGTGATCAATTGTGAACTGAAATTGATCACTTGGACTAGAGAGATGGCATTGGTACATGCCACCTTGATGGGATTGTATTGGAATCCCCTGGCAGGTTTCTAACTCCACCATTTGGGGCAAGTCCAATTGAGCATGTCCCAAATTGTACATCTTCTCCCTCTCTTATTCCCACTCTTACATTTAACAGGGATCACTTTTCAGTTAACATTTAAATACCTAAGAATAATTGTGTGCTAATTAAAGAGTTCAACCAATAGTGCTAGATCAAAAAAAATACTAAAATGGATAAAGTATTACATTGTACATCAACAGTCAGGACAAGAGCTGATCAAGTACTGTTTCTCACAGTGTCCATTTCACTTCCACAGGTTTCCCCTTTGGTACTCAGTTAGTTAGTTGTTGCCGATCAGGGAGAACATATAATATTTGTCCCTTTGGGACTGGCTTAATTCACTCAGCATAATGTTTTCCAGATTCCTCCACCTTGTTGCAAATGACCGGATTTCATTGTTTTTGACTGCTGTATAGTATCCTATAGAGTACATGTCCCATAATTTCTTTATCCAGTCTACTGTTGATGGGCATTTGGGTTGGTTCCAGGTCTTAGCTATTGTGAATTGAGCTGCAATAAACATTAATGTGCAGACAGCTTTTTTGTTTGCCAATTTAATTTCCTTTGGGTAAATTCCAAGGAGTGGGATGGCTGGGTTGTATGGTAGGGTTATTTTTTTTTTTTAACTTTTATTTAATGAATATAAATTTCCAGTGTACAGCTTATGGATTACAATGGCTTCCCCCCCCCAATAACTTCCCTCCCACCCGCAACCCTCCCCCCTCCCGCTCCCTCTCCCCTTCCATTTGCATCAAGATTCATTTTCAATTCTCTTTATATACAGAAGATCAATTTAGTATAAAGATTTCAACAGTTTGCACCCACATAGAAACACAAAGTGAAACATACTGTTTGAGTACTAGTTATAGCATTAAATCACAATGTACAGCACATTAAGGACAGAGATCCCACATGAGGAGCAAGTGCACAGTGGCTCCTGTTGTTGACCCAACAAATTGACACTCTAGTTTATGGCGCCAGTAACCATCCTAGGCTGTCGTCATGAGTTGCCAAGGCTATGGAAGCCTTCCAAGTTTGCCGACTCTGATCATATTTAGACAAGGTCATAAAAGACAGAGTGAGGATAGTAACCAATGATCCTAAGAGTGGCATTTACCAGGTTTGAACAATTATTCAGCATTAAGTGGGGAAGAGGACCATCAGTACACACATGTTGGGAGTAGAGCCATTGGTCGTAGAGTAGAGGTTATGATTACAAAGGAATGAGGCCCAAGTGCACTAGACAGGGCCTAGAACAAAGGACAGAGTCATTATTAGAGGAGCTAAGAAAGGTGCTGTCTAAGCTACAATTAAGTTTTCTGATTGAGAGGCAAATAGAACCTGATAGAAGGGGCTTGATAATAATCTGGTGGGCTTTAGGCCTTGTAAATTCAGAGGCCCAGACCTATCTATCTCTTCACATGGGGTATATCCTAAGGGAGGTGTGAACCTCCTAGGGGAAGGCACTCTGTTGACTTTCATTACTTGGCTGGCCTGGGAGGAGAGCTGGCCAGGTAAAGGCAGGTGGCATCTCTAACAAGAAATGTACAGTTCTGCCTGCAATGTTGCTGACCCTACTTGACCATCCCCTCAGCTGCAGTGGTCACTTTGGAAGTTGGGCTGAGTGAAGGGCTTTTCAGCTTAGAGCCAATAAGATCTGTGGCTCTGACCTGGGCATCCTTCGACTCCAGGGCAGGTCCATTACCAGTGATCCAACTCTTGGCAGAGCTGCCAGGGCTCTTCACAAGCTGACTTCTGCTGAAGCCCAGGCTTACCACATTGAAAGCCACTGCAGTGGACTGGCCTGTTGGGTCTCCTTGAGGGCAGATCACTGTACAGATCAGCCATTAATAGGCCTGCCACCCATTGCTTCTGATGCCGAGCTTTCTTTTCCTCCTGGTTTGTGTTAAAGCAGACCAGAGGATGCAAGTCAAGGGAGTGCCCGTTTCCCATCTCTAATCTTCGGTGGCCTGAACTACAAGTCTATAGTCACAGGCATGTTCTGTAGTAGTTTTTCTAAGGTAGACAATGCCCATGAGGAAAATTATATTCTCGCTTAAAAACTTTCTTTCCCTTTGGTCTGAAAGGGAGGTTTTTTCTACTTACTGTATACTTCGCTGATGGCGAAGTGAATCTAGCTATGAGATTATTATTTGAGTTCTTATTTTGGCTATGCTATTGCAGAAAAATGTTAGCCATCTCTTTTATAAGGTCTAAAGATTAAATTGTGCATCCTACAGATTCCTTCATAATAGAATTAGTTTCCTACCTTGAAGAGAATAGAGAAATGAAAGAACAAGTTGGGCTTAGAATAGAGAAATGAGGGAGCAAGTCCTAGATCGCTTGCTGACAATAGCAATATTACATGAATACTTAGCAAACCGTTTCAACCATTAGATAACAACTTAAGAAAACATTTACCAGAAGGTCCAATGCCTTCTATAAATTTTAAGAATCATGTATTTGAAAACACCTCTTAAATATCTAACATGGTGTAGTTTGTTTAGCCAGTAAACTTAAGCACAACCATCTAAAATGTTTTTAGTTTCTTTCTACCAACAAGTCTAAAACATATGATACACAGATTCAGGTCCCACAAATTAAAATGTATCTTTGATTGATTTTAGCAGCTTAAATTTATGGACAATCTTATCTATAAGCCATTTAAAATAAAACTCTTAATAAAATTTCCCCATGTGGACATACAATATGTACACACATATAATATACATAATAGACCAATACATCAATTTTAATAATAGCTTTTAAAATCTTTAACTCTTTTTGTAGATTGCCAATTGATTTGAATTGCTTTTTCTTTTTAGTAACCTCAGTTAACCATACTTTCTCTCAGTTGGTACTGTTAATACATTATTGGCTTCATCTGTTTACAGAGCCATCCCAAAGTACTGAATACAATAAAAGTGGCTGGAAAAAGTCCATAGGAAGCTATAGGAGGACAGCTAAACACAGAACCAACAACGCTTTAGTTTTATGAGCAGCAGATATTCAAATTTTTGAAAAAAGCACATATTTAAATAACCCATAGCTCTTAATAAAAATTAAGCTGTTTTTGAACAATTAGAATTTAACAGACATCAAGAGAACATAATAGATTACTTTAACACATTGCTTTAACAGAGCATCAGAGTTTAATTCTATGTCAAAGAGAAATTGAGCTTCCTGTGATCTTTTGCTGTGAGGTTTCCTTCCTTTACCTTCTTTCATATTGGTGACCATGTTTCTGTGTTTCTGTGTGTAACACATCTTTAAGCATCTTTTGCAGGGCAGGATGAGTGGCAACAAATTCTTTCAGTTTCTGTTTGCTGTGAAAAGTCTTAATTTCACCTTCATTCACAAATGAGAGCTTTGCAGGATATAGTATTCTGGGCTGGCAGTTTTTCTCTCTTAGTACCTGGGCTATGTCTCGCCATTCCCTTCTAGCTTGTAGGGTTTCTGATGAGAAGTCTGCCGTGAGTCTAATTGGAGATCCTCTGAGAGTGATCCGACGTTTCTCTCTTGCACCTTTTAGGATCTTTTCTTTATGTTTCACTGTGGTGAGTTTGATTACAACATGTCGTGGTGAGGATCTCTTTTGGTCATGTTTATTAGGGGTTCTATAAGCTTCCTGTACTAAGATGCCTCTGTCCTTCTCCAAACCTGGGAAATTTTCTGCTAGTATCTCACTGAAAATGCCTTCTAATCCTTTCTCCCTCTCCATGCCTTCAGGAACTCCTAGAACCCGAATGTTGGGTTTTTTAATAGTATCCTGTAAATTCCTGACAATATTTTTTAGATTTCTAATTTCTTCTTCTTTTCTTTGGTTTGCCTGTTTCCTTTCCTGTTCTCTGTCTTCTAAGTCTGATATTCTCTCTTCTGCTTCGCCCATTCTGTTTTTAAGGCTCTCTAATGTGTTTGTCATTTGATCTATTGAATTCTTCATTTCATTATGATTTCTAGTCACTATCAGAGTTTCTTGTTCCACTAGTTGTTTCATTTCATTTTGATTCCTCCTTAATATTTCACTTTCACGAGAGAGATTTTCTATCTTGTCCATGAAGGATTTCTGTAGTTCAAGAATTTGTTTTTGAGAACTTCTTAATGTTCTTATCAATTTTTTGAGATCTGCTTCTTGCATTTCTTCGATCTTATCATCTTCATAATCTTGAATTGGGGTGTCTTTTTCATTTGGGGGCGTCATAGTTTCTTCCTTGTTCTTGTTAGCTTGGTTTTTGCGTTTGTTGTTTGGCATGTTGGAGATATTTGGTTTCTTCACTGTGGTGTTTTTTCTTGTTACACTATGGCTCTATATTAAGTGGACTGTCTGCTTTCAGTGGAGCCTTAGAGGCTTGAGATGAGTGTGGACTGAGAGCTGTGTTTGGTTCCTCAGGGTTGAGGGTGTGTCAAGGATGACACTCCCAGGTTAGGTGTGGTAAATCTCTCTTTCTTTTTTTGATTTAAAAGGGAAGTAATTCCGCACAGCTGAACGTAATTGGAGGTAGTTAGCAGGCAAATGATATACCCACAGGAGCCAGAGATCGGAAGCTCTTTCCCAAGGACCACACAGGGAATCTCTGCTGCCCTCAGTGTGGGCTCCAATTCTCCTGCAGTCTCCCACTGGGTTGCCAAGTTAGATGCTAATCTCCTGTTATTTCACCCCTCCCCACAGAGTCAGGTTTTTCTGCTAGGCTCAGGGCTGGTGCAGACCTGAGGTCGCCCTGCTTATGACGTATGTCCAAAATGGCGCCTGCTCTGTCTTGCTCGCCTGTGAGAGGTGAGCGGAGAGAGAGAAACTTGTGTCCGTATCAGTCACTTTTTTTATTTTATTTTTCTCTCTCTTCTAGTTAGCCTGGTGAACTTTTCCCCACGGAGTTTCAAGCCTCGTTCCCTCTAGCCTCCTCTTTCCGCTTGCCTGCTGGTATCTCGGGCTATGGAGGTTCGGCTCACCTCGCGTTCCAGCGCTGGCGCGTTGAGTCTGCTGCTGGTGTCCCGAACTTGGGCTCCCACGCTCTCCACGCAGGTCCACTGTGAATCACTAGTTCCAGAAGAGTTTCCTCTGCTGTTTCATCCCCTACTCTTCCTTGACACTGCAGTATCTCCACTTATATTAAACTTTCTCTCCCCCCGGACTAAGTGTGCTTCCTGCCTATTCCGCCATCTTGCCGCCTCTCCGTATGGTAGGGTTATATTCAGGTTTCTGAGGAATCTCCAGACTGACTTCCATAGTGGCTTAACCAGTTTGCATTCCCACCAACAGTGGGTTAGTGTCCCTTTTTCCCCACATCCTCTCCAGCATCTATTGTTGGTAGATTTCTGCATGTGCGCCATTCTAACCAGGGTGAGGTGAAACCTCATTGTGGTTTTGATTTGCATTTCCGTGATTGCTAGTGATCTTGAACATTTTTTCATGTGTCTGTTGGCCATTTGGATTTCGTCTTTCAAAAAATGTCTATTGAGGTCCTTGGCCCATCTCTTAAGTGGGTTGTTTGTTTTGATGTGGAGTTTATTGATTTCTTTGTAGGTTCTGGTTATCAACCCTTTATCTGTTGCATAGTTTGCAAATATTTTTTCCCATTCTGTCGGTTGCCTCTTCACTTTCCTGACTGTTTCTTTTGAAGTACAGAAACTTCTCAGTTTGATGCAATCCCAATAGTTAATTTTTGCTTTGACTGCCTGTGCTTCTGGGGTCTTTTCCAAGAAGACTTTGGCGGTACCTATATCTTGCAGGGTTTCTCCAATGCTCTCTAATAATTTGATTGGAAGGGGAGAGGGAGCGGGAAAGGGGAGGGTTGTGGGTGGGAGGGAAGTTTTGGGAGGGGGAAGCCATTGTAACCCATAAGCTGTACTTTGGAAATTTATATTCATTAAATAAAAGTTTAATAATAAAAAAAGATTAACTTTACACTAAGTAAAGTGTTCCACAAATAAAAAAAAAAGAAAGAGATAGCCTGTAGAAATATTTTTTGCTGATTTTTCTAGGGTTTTAAGATATTTTGAATCCATTGCCAACATTTGAAAATCAGAACATTTCTAATTAATTCTGAATTTGCAGCATATCTGACAACATCAGGTCCTCATTGACTAAAATAGCAATGTCTCTCTCTTCATATTGGCATAGCTCCTAGCCTTTCTCCACATGGCCCACTACATTGGTTATTAATACCTGCCTGGTCTTGTATGCTTTCAATTCCTTAAGTATGGCTTTCTTGAAGGATCTTTGGTAGTCAATTTTCTATTCCAACCCTCAGGCAGAAACTTCTTCTGCCTTTCATAGGTAGCAAGAAATATGACATCTTGAATGGAAGGGGAGAGGGAGCGGGAAAGGGGAGGGTTGCGGGTGGGAGGGAAGTTATAGGGGGGGAAGCCATTATAATCCATAAGCTGTACTTTGGAATTTTATATTCATTAAATGAAAGTTAAAAAAAAGAAATATGACATCCCTGGAACTGCATCTATCCATACCTCTGAACACTTTTAGCCAGGTTCCTCAAGAAATTTATCTCTGTTACAAATGCATTGGAAATGTGGAGGATACTGCCCTTGAGCATGGTGCCCAAAGGTAACTAGACTCCTGTTCTTTCCTACACCTGACCCCTGCCGTCCTTGAGACATCATTTTGGTGTCTTCCTCACAAGTTTTCCCCTAGAAATGAATAAGCACTGCCTAAGAATAACTCACGCTTGGAAGGTTAGTAGACATTAACGATTATTAGAACTATTTGCTCCACTGTGTTACTCTACTTCTCTAGTGCACTTAGACTTGGAGTAATGTTCATATATGTACCATTTCTTGATTTAACCTTCTCTTTCTCTAGTGTGAATCACAGTAAGTTTTTTTTAAAGATACATTTATTTGAAAGTCAGAGTTACAGAGAGAGAGGAGAGGCAGAGAGAGAGAGAGAGAGGTCTTCCACCCGATGGTTCACTCCCCAATTGGCCACAATGGCCAGAGCTGTGCCGATCCAAAGCCAGGAGCCAGGAGCTTCTTCCAGGTCTCCCATGCGGGTGCAGGGGCCCAAGGACTTGGGCCATCTTCTACTGCTTTCCCAGGCCACAGCAGAGAGCTGGATTGGAAGTGGAGCAGCCAGGTCTCGAACTGGCGCCCATATGGGATACCAGTGCTTCAGGCCAGTGTGTTAACCTGCTGTGCCACAGCGCTGGCCCACAATAAATTTTAACATCAATGTTTCTGTGGGTGTAAATGGATACAAATCTTTTGGGAAACGCTCAGGCAAAATTGACTAACATTTTAAACCTGGACTACCTTTGATGCAGCATTGCCTCTTCTAAGAAAATCTGCCAAACAAATACTTTCACAAGTATGTGAATTCATATATAAGGATATCGAATTTTCTTCTAGCTATACAGGAAGAGCAATGAAAATGTCTTTCAATAGAGTACTAGTTAAACAAAAAGCAATAGTCCAATAATTTGGCGTCCAGAGGTTCCAGGGGACCTCAAAAAACAGTAATGGAAGAATAGAGAAAGAAAAAACATACATAAAAACAAATTTACAGACATAAATATTTATTTCATCTGCAATTACCTTAAATGCAAAGAGACTAAATAGTCTAATCAAAATGTAGAAATTTAAAGACTTGATCTAACAACATGCTCTCTATAGCAAACACGCTTTAATTTCAAAGATACATAAAAGTCAAAACTAAAAGTCTAGGGTGGCTGATTGGCACAGTGGCTAAAACACCACTTGGGATGCTCACATCCCCCATCAGCGTGCCTGGGTTTGAGTCCTGGCTCTGCTCAGATTCCACTTTTCTGCTAACGCCCTGGGAGACAGCAAGTGAGGTCTTAAGTCGTTAGGCTTCTGCCACCCACCTGGGAGACTCGGATTAAGTTCAAGTCTCATGGCTTTGACCTGGCCCAGCCTTGGCTGTTACAGGCATTTGGAGTGGTAAATGAGTGCAAGGATGAGCTCTCTCTGCCTGTGTCTCTGTCTCTGTCTCTGTCTCTGTCTGTCTCTGTTTCTGTCTCTCCCCACCATTGCACCATGTGTGTGTGTGTGTGTGTGTTTCTGCCTTTTAATAAAGGGAAAAACAAATTTGTTTAAATTAAAATGTAAAATTATAGATCAATGACTTAAATGTAACAGCTAAAATCACAAAATTCTTTAGTGAAAACACAGGAATAAATCATTGTGACCTTGGGTTATAAAATAGTTTCTTAATATATGACATCAATAACATCAAATCCAAAGAAAGAAATAGTTAAATTGAACTTCATCAACATTAAAAACTTACCATTGCAAATGATACCATCAGTAAAGTGAGACAACACACAGAATTAGAGAAAATATTTACAAATTATATATCTGATAAGACTTGTGTTCAGAATATGTCAGCAACTCTCACAAATCAACATTAAAAGGAAACAAACCAGGGCTGGTCCTGTGGCACAGCAGGTTAAGCCACAGCCTGCAGTACTGGCATCCCTTTATGGGCATCAGTTTGAGTCCCGGCTGCCCCACTTCTGATCCAGCACTTTGCTA
The DNA here is from genome assembly GCF_033115175.1 of Lepus europaeus. Taxonomy (NCBI): domain Eukaryota; kingdom Metazoa; phylum Chordata; class Mammalia; order Lagomorpha; family Leporidae; genus Lepus; species Lepus europaeus. The sequence continues at coordinate 24,020,856 of NC_084850.1, read as the reverse complement.
ATGTGCCTGGGAAAGCAGCAAAAGATGGCCAAAGTCCCCGGGAGTCTGCACTCCCGTGGGAGACCTGAATGAAGCTCCTGGCTCCTGGCTTTGGCCTGGCTTTTGGCCTGGTCATTGTGGCCAGTTGGGGAGTGAACCAGTGGATGGATGGAAGATTCTCTCTCTCTCTCTCTCTCTCTCTCTCTCTCTCTCCTTCTCTCTATCTCTAACTCTATCTTTAAAATAAATAAATCTTAAAATATTCTCAATATCATTAGTCCCAACTACTGTGTGCTTCCAATCCAGCTTCCTGCTAATGCTCCTGGGAGACAGTAAATTATGAACCAAGTAGTTGGGTTCCTTCCTCCCATGTGGGAGACCAGGATGGAGTTCCTGGCTCTTGACTTCAGCATGGTCTAACCCTAGCTGAGAGCATTTGGGGAGTAAACCAACAAATGCAATCTCTCCCCCACCACTCCAACTCTTGCTCTCTAACATTCTTTCTCTCTTCTCTGTTGCTCTGCTTTTCAAATAAAACTTTTTTTTTTTAAAAAAAGGATATCTAAACTAATGGAGAAAGTTTATGTTCATAAATATGAAGGCTTAATACTGTACATAGGTCAATTATCTCCAAATGTATTTGTTGTTTAGAAACTGTCCTACCTGCTCCAAAATTTATTATAAAACTAAACTAAGACAGTGTATGTTTTTTAAAGATTTATTTATTTGGTTGAAAGTTAGAATTTCAGAGAGAGAGGGAGAAACAGAGAAATATCTTCCATTCACTTGTTCACTCCCTAAATGGCCAGACCAGGCCCAATCCAGGATCCAGGAGTTTCTTCATTGTCTCCTATATGCGTGCAAGTACCCAAGCATTTGGGCTGTCTTTCATTGTCTTCCCAGGCCATTAGCAGGGAGCCAGATCAAAGTGGAGCAGCTAGGACATGAACTGCCGCCCATATGGGATGTGGTGATGTAAGCAGTGGCTTTAACCACTATGTCACAATGCCTGCCCCTATGGTGTGTTTTTAAGTGAAGGGATAAATAAAATCATTATTGTAAAATAATTTTAGTGTATGACAGAGACATTGAAATTATTGGTAAGGAAGATCCAGTTGTTCAATAAATAGAACTGGGACAATTGATTATCCATATACAAAATGAAATATAGGCATTACTACATACCTTACAGTTAAGTAAAACCATATGGATTAAAGGACTAATATGTGAAATAATTCAAACTGATAAGATAAAATCAAAATACCTTTATTTGCAACTCATATGATTTTTGTGTTGAAAACCAGAAAGAATCTAAGTGGAATTATTAAACTATTAGTAGTATTCATCAACATGGCTCACAATGTGATCAATAAGAGTAATTGCATTTATAGACTATAAAAACAAATAGAATAATTTTTTAATGAATATAACATTTACAATATTTAGAAAACTATTAAGATACTTAGGAATGAATATAATATGTATAATAGATCATGGAGAAATTTATGATCTTTCATTTAAGGAAGACCTAAATAAATGGAGATACATGTCTTTGAATTTCATGTTCATCTTCAAATACTTCTAGAAGAAATTACAAGAGACTGTCTCTATCTTTCTGGCCTTGTACTAATTTAGGCTTTAGACCAAAACCAAATAATAAGGCACACATCCTAAAAAACAAAATTTGATAATTCAACCACTTTAAGAATTTTTATTTTAAAAATATCTTAGAGAAAGTGAAAAGACAAGCCATAATTCGGGAGAGGATATTTGCAGGAGGTGGAAGCCAGGAGCCAAGAGCTTCTTCTGGATCTCCCACAAGGGTGCAGGGGCCCAAGGACTTTGACCATCTTGCACTGCTTTTCCAGGCCATTAGCAAGGAGCTGGACTGGATTCAAACTGGCCCCCATGTGGGATGCTGATGTTGCAGGCGGCAGGTTTACCCACCATGCCACAACGCCGGCCCCCACAAAACATTCTTAAATGATGCTATATCTTCCTGCTGTCAATAATTTAAGATGGCTCAGAATCATTATAAATGTGGTGTATTTTTCCATATTTTAAATTTTTTTAAATTTGAAAGAGATACAGAGAGAGGAGGAGAGACACACAAAGAGAGAGAGAGATCTTCTATCCTCTGGTTCACTCCCCAAATGGCTGCAACAACTGGGAACAGGCAAGGCTGTAGCTAGGAGCTAGGAGTTTTATCTGGGTCTCCAACATGGGTACAGGGGTCCAAGCACTTGGGCCATTTTCACGCTGCCTTATAAGGCGCATTAGCAGGGAGCTGGATCAGACATGGGGCAGCCAGGACTGGAACTGTTGCGCATATGGGATGCTAGCCTTGCAGGCAGAGACTTAACCTGCTATGCCACAATGTTGGCCCCCATATTTTAACTTTCAACCTATATCTCTTTTTATACTTAAAATGTGTTTATTGATTTTGTAAATAGATACAATTGGAGCCTCTTTTTAATAGTTACAACAACTCAATTATTTTCATTGGAGTGTTTATTTATACTTAATATAATTACTGATATAGGTGGTCTTAGAATTTTTACAATGTGTAACCTTAAATACATTCACTTATTTTGAAAATAGTATTTTGTATAACATTATTTTTAAGAATTTTATCCATTTACGAGTGTTTATCTACTTTATCTGAGATTTGTTCAGAAGTTTGACATTTGTACACCCATGTTCATAGCAGTATGATTCAGAAAACCTAAAAGGTGGAAGTAATCCACATGTCCGTCAATGGGTTAATGGATTAAAAAATGTGGTATGTACATACAATGGACTATTATTTAGTCCTAAATGGAAATAAATTTAGGGGCAGACATTTGGCACAGTGGTTAAATTGCCAGTTAAGATGCCTGCACCCCATATTGAAATGCCCGGTTTGAGTCCCAGCTGCACCACTTCTAATCCAGATACCTGATAATATGTACTTTAAGAGTCGGTGGATGATGGCTCAAGTGCTTGGGTCCCTGCAACCCACATGAGAGATCCAGATTGAATTCTGAATTTTGGCTTTTGCCTATACCAGATCTGGCTGTTTGGGCAATTCAGGGAGTGAACCAGCAAATGAAAAATCAATCTCTCTCCATCTGTCTCTGCCTGTTTTTATGACTTTTAAATAAAATGAAAATTAATCAATGCATAAATAATTTAAAAGAAACAAATAGTGACACAAGCAATATGAATGAATGCTGAGGACCTTATGCTAAGTGAAAAAAGATAGACACAACATGACAAACACTGTATGATATTTTGTATATGAGGTATTAAGATTAGTCAAACTCAAAAAAGAGAAACTAGACTGGTGATTGCCAAGGCTAGACAACAGGGGAAGGTTGGGGAATTTTTTTGATGGGAATAGTTTTTTACAAAGATGGAAAAGTCCTGGATCCTGATTGCACAAAAATCTGAACATACTTAGCACTGTACAGTTAAAATGTACGCTTAAAATGGTTATGATGATACATTTTATGTTGTCTTTAACATACATGTTATATTATGTATTTTCTTACATTTAAACATTTTGTCACCATTGGTGGCATAGTGGTGAGCATAGCTGCCTTCCACTTAAACATTTTAAAATGAAGAGTGGATACTGTGGTGCAGTGAGTTAAACCTCTGCTTTGGGACATCTACATCCTATATCAGAGTGCCGAAGCCCTGCCTATTACAGGCATTTAGAGAATGAACCAGCAGATAGATCTCTCTCTCTCTCTCTCTCTGTCTCACAAACACACACAATCTTTCTCTCTCCCCTCCCATACTTTTCTTTTCAAATAAATCAGTCTTTTAAAATTTTTTTTTTTTTTAATTAAACTTTTATTTAATGAATATAAATTTCCAAAGTACAGCCTATGGGTTACAATGGCCTCCCCCCTCCCACAACTTCCCTCCCGCCCGCCACCCTCCCCCCTCCCGCTCCCCCTCCCCTTCCATTCATGTAAAGATTCATTTTCAATTCTCTCTGTATACAGAAGACCAGTTTAGTATATATTAGGTAAAGATTTCAACTTTTTGCCCACACAGCAACATCAAGTGAAAAAACTACCATTGGACTACTAATTATAGCATTAAATAGCAATGTACAGCACATTAAAGACAGAGATCCTACATAATTATTTTTTTTCAAATTAATTAATTTTCTATGCCATTTCCATTTTAACACCAGGTTGTTTTTTTTTTTTTTCATTTCCAATTCTCTTTATATACAGAAGATCACTTCAGTATATAATTAGCAAAGACCTCATCAGTCTGCGCCCACACAGAAACGCAAAGTATAAAAATACCGTTTCAGTACCAGTCATAGCATCACTTGGCTTTAGACGACACATTAGGGACAGATCCCACATGGGGTGCAAGTACACAGTGACTCCCGTTGCTGATTTAACAATTTGACACTCCTGTTCATGGCGTCAGTAATCTCCCTAGGCTCTAGTCATGAGTTGCCAGGGCTATGGAAGCCTTTAGAGTTCGCCGACTTTGATCTTATTCCGATAGGGTCATAGTCAAAGTGGAGGTTCTCTCCTCCCTTCGGAGAAGGGTACCTCCTTCTTTGATGGCCCCGTTCTTTCCACTGGGATCTCACTCACAGAGATCATTCATTTAGGTCTTTTTTTTTTTTTTTCCATGATATCTTGGCTTTCCATGCCTGCTATACTCTCATGGGCTCTTCAGCCAGATCTGAATGCCTTGAGGGCTGATTCTGAGGCCAGAGTGTTGTTTAGGACATCTGCCATCCTATGAGTCTGCTGTGTATCCCACTTCCCATGTTGGATCTTTCTCTCCCTTTTTGATTCTATCAGTTAGTATTAGCAGATACTTGTCTTGTTTGTGTGATCTCTTTGAGTCTTAGACCTATCAGAGCTATCAATTGTGAGCTGAAATTGGTCACTTGGACTAGTGCGATGGCATTGGTACATGCCATCTTGATGGAATTGTGTTGGAATCCCCTGGCACGTTTCTAACTCCACCATTTGCGGCCAGTCCGATTGAGCATGTTCCAAATTGTTCATCTCCTCCCTCTCTTTTTCCACTCTTAGATTTAACAGGGATCACTTTTCAGTTAAAATTTAAACACCTAAGAATAATTGTGTGTTAATTACTGAGTTCAACCAATAGTACTAGAACAACAACAATAACAACAAATACTAAAATGGATAAAGTATTACATTGTACATCTAAAGTCAGGACAGGAGCTGATCAGTTCATTGTTGCTTATAGTGTCCATTTCACTTAACAGGTTTCCCCTTTGGCACTCAGTTGTCACCGATCAGGGAAAACAAATGATATTTTTCTCTTTGGGTCTGGCTTAATTCACTCAGCATGATGTTTTCCAGATTGCTCCATCTTGTTGCAAATGACTGGGTTTCGTTGTTTCTTACTGCTGTATAGTATTCTATGGAGTACATGTCCCATAATTTCTTTATCCAGTCTACTGTTGATGGGCATTTGGGTTGGTTCCAGGTCTTAGCTATTGTGAATTGAGCTGCAATAAACATTAATGTGCAGATGGCTTTTTTATTAGCCAAATTAATTTCCTTTGGGTAAATTCCAAGGAGTGGGATGGCTGGGTTGTATGGTAGGGTTATGTTCAGGTTTCTGAGGAATCTCCAGACAGACTTCCATAGTGGCTTAACCAGTTTGCATTCCCACCAACAGTGGGTTAGTGTCCCTTTTTCCCCACATCCTCTCCAGCATCTGTTGTTGGTAGATTTCTGAATGTGAGCCATTCTCACCGGGGTGAGGTGGAACCTCATTGTGGTTTTGATTTGCATTTCTCTGATTGCTAGTGATCTTGAACATTTTTTCATGTGTCTGTTGGCCATTTGTATTTCCTCTTTCGAAAAATGTCTATTGAGGTCCTTGGCCCATCTCTTTAGTGGGTTGTTTGTTTTGTTGTTGTGGATTTTCTTGATTTCTTTGTAGATTCTGGTTATCAATCCTTTATCTGTAGTATAGTTTGCGAATATTTTTTCCCATTCTGTTGGTTGCCTCTTCACTTTCCTGACTGTTTCTTTTGAAGTACAGAAACTTCTCAATTTGATGCAATCCCAAATGTTAATTTTGGTTTTGACTGCCTGTGCTGTTGGAGTATTTTCCAGGAAGTCTTTGCCTGTGCCTATATCTTGCAGGGTTTCTCCAATGCTCTCTAATAATTTGATGGTTTCGGGTCGTAGATTTAAGTCTTTAATCCATGTTGAGTGGATTTTTGTGTAAGGTGATAGGTATGGGTCTTGCTTCAAGCTTCTGCACGTGGAAATCCAATTTTCCCAGCACCATTTATTGAATAGACTGTCCTTATTCCAGGGATTAGATTTGGATCTTTGGTCAAATATAAGTTGGCTGTAGATGTTTGGATTGATTTCTGGTGTTTCTATTCTGTTCCATTGGTCTATCCATCTGTTTCTGTACCAGTACCATGCTGTTTTGATAACAACTGCCCTGTAGTATGTCCTGAAATCAGGTATTGTGATGCCTCCGGCTTTGTTTTTGTTGTACAGGATTGCTTTGGCTATTCGAGGTCTTCTGTGTCTCCATATGAATTTCAGCATCGTTTTTTCTAGGTCTGAGAAGAAGGTCTTCGGGATCTTAATGGGTATTGCATTGAATGTATAAATTGCTTTTGGGAGAATAGACATTTTGATGATATTGATTCTTCCAATCCATGAGCATGGAAGATTTCTCCATTTTTTGGTATCCTCTTCTATTTCTTTCTTTAAGGTTTTGTAGTTTTCATCGTAGAGATCTTTAACGTCTTTGGTTAAGTTTATTCCAAGATATTTGATTGTTTTTGTAGCTATTGTGAATGGGATTGATTTTAGAAGTTCTTCCTCAGCCGTGGCATTGCCTGTGTATACAAAGGCTGTTGATTTTTGTGGATTGATTTTATATCCTGCTACTTTGCCAAACTCTTCGATGAGTTCCAGCAGTCTCTTAGTAGAGTTCTTTGGGTCCCCTAAATAAAGAATCATATCATCTGCAAAGAGGGATAGTTTGAGTTCGTCCTTCCCGATTTGTATCCCTTTAATTTCTTTTTCTTGCCTAATAGCTCTGGCCAAAACTTCCAGAACTATATTGAATAGCAGTGGTGAGAGAGGGCATCCCTGTCTGGTACCAGATTTCAGTGGAAATGCTTCCAACTTTTCCCCATTCAATAGGATGTTGGCCGTGGGTTTTTCATATATTGCTTTGATTGTATTGAGGAATGTTCCTTCCATACCCAGTTTGCTTAGAGTTTTCATCATGAAAGGGTGTTGTATTTTATCAAATGCTTTCTCTGCGTCTATTGAGAGAATCATATGGTTTTTCTTCTGCAGTCTGTTAATGTAGTGTATTACGTTGATTGTTTTGCGAATGTTGAACCATCCCTGCATACCGGGGATGAATCCCACTTGGTCTGGGTGGATGATCTTTCTGATGTGTTGTTGCATTCTATTGGCCAGAATTTTATTGAGTATTTTTGCATCTATGTTCATCAGGGATATTGGTCTGTAATTCTCTTTCAATGTTGCGTCTCTTTCTGGCTTAGGAATTAAGGTGATGGTGGCTTCATAGAAAGAATTTGGGAGGATTCCCTCTTTTTCGATTGCTCTGAATAGTTTGAGAAGAATTGGAGTTAGTTCTTCTCTAAATGCCTGGTAGAACTCAGCAGTGAATCCATCTGGCCCTGGGCTTTTCTTTGTTGGGAGGGCCTTTATTACTGTTTCAATTTCTGTGTCAGTTATTGGTCTGTTTAGGTTTTCTATGTCTTCCTCGCTCAATTTAGGGAGGTTGTATGTGTCCAAGAATCTGTCCATTTCTGATAGATTTCCCTGTTTGCTGGCATACAAGTCCTTGTAGTAATTTCTGATGATTCTTTTTATTTCTGTGGCGTCTGTTGTTACGTTTCCCATTTCATCTCTGATCCTATTGATTTGGGTCTTTTCTCTTCTTTTTTTAGTTAGTTGGGCCAATGGGGTGTCAATTTTGTTTATTTTTTCAAAAAACCAGCTCCTCGTTTGGCTGATTTTTTGTAATGTTTTTTTGGATTCAATCCTGTTGATTTCTTCTCTGATTTTAATTATTTCTCTTCTCCTACTGGGTTTGGGTTTGGCTTGCTGCAGATTTTCTAGATCCTTGAGATGACTTGAAAGCTCATCTATTTGGTGCCTTTCCAATTTCTTGATGTAGGCACCTATTGATATAAACTTTCCTCTTAACACTGCTTTTGTTGTATCCCATAGGTTTTGGTATGTTGTGCTGTTATCCTCATTTACTTCCAGAAAATTTTTGATTTCTCTTTTAATTTCTTCTATGACCCATTGTTCATTCAGGAGCATGTTGTTCAATCTCCATGTGTTTGCACGTGCTCTAGGGATTCCTGAGTTGCCAATTTCCAATTTCATTCCTTTGTGGTCTGAGAAGCTGCATGGTATTATTCTAATTCTTTTGAATTTGCTGAGACTTGCTTTATGGCCTAGTATGTGGTCAATCCTAGAGAGGGTTCCATGTACTGCTGAGAAGAATGTAAAGTCCTTAGATGTAGGATGAAATGTTCTGTAGATATCTGTTAGATCCATTTGGGCTATAGTGTCATTTAAATCTACTGTCTCCTTGTTGATCTTCTGTCCTGTTGATCTGTCTATCTCTGAGAGTGGAGTATTGAAGTCCCCCAGTACTATTGTATTGGGGTCTAAGTCTCCCTTTAAGTCCCTTAACAAGTCTTTTAAATAAGCTGGTGCCCTATGATTAGGTGCATATATGTTGATAATCGTTATATCTTCCTGTTGAATGGATCCCTTAATCATTATATAGTGCCCCTCTTTGTCTCTCCTAACAGTTTTTGTGGTAAAGTTTATGTTGTCCGATATTAAGATGGCTACGCCCGCTCTCTTTTCATTTCTGTTGGCGTGGTATATCTTTTTCCAGCCTTTCACTCTCAGCTTGTATGGATCATTGTTGGATAGATGGGTTTCTTGTAAGCAGCAAAAGGATGGGTTTTGTTCCTTAACCCAGTCAGCCAATCGGTGTCTTTTAACTGGACAGTTCAAGCCATTAACATTCAATGTGACTATTGAGAAGGAGTAACTTTGCCCTGCCATTTGCCAAAGATATTTTCTAATATCTGGTTTGAGATTCCTGTGATCTTTTGCTGTGAGGTTTCCTTCCTTTAACTTCTTTCATATTGGTGACCGTGTTTCTGTGTTTCTGTATGTAACACATCTTTAAGCATCTTTTGCAGGGCTGGACGAGTGGCGACAAATTCTTTCAATTTCTGTTTGCTGTGAAAGGTCTTAATTTCACCTTCATTCACAAATGAGAGCTTTGCAGGATATAGTATTCTGGGCTGGCAGTTTTTCTCTCTTAGTACCTGGGCTATATCTCGCCATTCTCTCCTGGCTTGTAGGGTTTCTGATGAGAAATCAGCTGTAAGTCTAATTGGAGATCCTCTGAGAGTAATCTGGCGTTTCTCTCTTGCACATTTTAGGATCTTTTCTTTGTGTTTCACTGTGGTGAGTTTGATTACGACGTGTCGTGGTGAGGATCTCTTTTGATCATGTTTATTAGGGGTTCTCTGAGCTTCCTGTACTAGGATGTCTCTGTCCTTCTCCAAACTTGGGAAATTTTCTGCTAGTATCTCACTAAAAAGGCCTTCTAATCCTTTCTCCCTTTCCATGCCTTCAGGAACTCCTAGAACCCGAATGTTAGGTTTTTTAATAGTATCCTGTAGGTTCCTGACAGTATTTTTTAGATTTCTGATTTCTTCTTCTTTTCTTTGATTTGACTGTTTCCTTTCCTGTTCTCTGTCTTCTAATTCCGATATTCTCTCTTCTGCTTCACCCATTCTGTTTTTAAGGCTCTCTAATGTGTTTGCCATTTGATCTATTGTGTTCTTCATTTCATTGTGGTTTTTTGTCAGTATCGCGAATTCCTGCTCCATTAGTTTTTTCATTTCATTTTGATTCCTCCTTAATATTTCATTTTCACGGGAGAGATTTTCTATCTTGTCCATTAAGGATTTCTGTAGTTCAAGAATTTGTTTTTGAGAACTTCTTAATGTTCTTATCATAAATTTTTTGAAATCTGTATCTTTCATTTCTTCTATCTCATAATCTTCATAATCTTGCATTGGCGTGTCTTGTTCACTTGGGGGCGTCATAGTGCCTTCCCTGTCCTTGGTACCTCCGCTTCTATGTTTCTTGCTTGGCATGTTAGAGATAATTTGTGGTGTTTTTGTTTTTGTTTTTTTCTCTCGTTATACTATGCCTCTAAGTGAGCTGTCTGCTTTGTTGGAGCCTTAGGGGCTGTGATGGGTGTGGCCAGAGAGCTATGCTTGTTTCTTCAGGTTTAAGGCTGTGTAAAGAGCAACTCTCCCAGATTTCTCACTCACTTGCTCCTTGCTGGCTCGCTCTCTCTCTCTCTCTTTTTTTTTTTTTTTTGACTCAGTTGGGAGTGGGGTTGAGTGTAGTTGAAATCTGGCCTTTGTGAGTATTCGTTTGATCTACCCCTGGGACCATCCACAGAGATTATGCAGCCCTCAATGTGTTCTCCAGTTTCGCTAAAGATACTGAGTTTGGCTGAGCTTTACATATGTAAATTCGCAGTGTTCTTTGTTTTGCTTGGTGAGTGAAGGGAGAGGCCTCTGTTCCCCCTCCCCCCAATGTCTCGGACTTCTCAGGTCTTTGTCTTACCCTCCTCCTCCGTTCCCGCGCTGGCGAGATTCTGAGGCTCTGGCTCCTCTCTCGCCGCTGCCACTCGGCTCCTCTCGGTTGGTTTTCCACGCGGTGGGTTCCCTGTAAGTCCTCTGTGTCTCATCCACGAGATCCGGAAGCGTTTCCTCTGCAGTTTTTTTCTTGAGTCTTTTCCTGAGGCTACAGTAATTCCACTTTTATGAAAGTTTATTTTCCCAAACTAAGGCACACGTCCTCACTATCCGCCATCTTGGCTCCGAGTCTTTTAAAATTTAAAAATGCTTTTTGTGGAAGAACTATGACCATGTAAGAAATAGAAATGAAAGATTATAGGAGAAATAAACTACACAATGTTAATAAATATGGAGAAAGGATTGAACGAAGGCTTAAACATGGGATTAAGAATTTTATAAACAACAATAAAGCATAAGTATATTGATAATTAGTAAGAAGTATATGAAGTATACTATAAGGACAATATACAAGTATATTACAAGGACATAATGTGGACAATATGTGTTCAGTTGTGAGTCACGAAATGCAAGGAGCAGGAGATGGAAGTTCAATGTCACACGTACACACACACATACACCCCAAATCATGGTTCTGTGGAAAATATCTGAGACATCTACTCTACTCCAAGAATAGAGGCTCCACCAGACACAGACACTGAAAAGTGGACAAAATGCATGAGTGCAGCTCACAGGGCCAGTGTTGTTTAGCGGGTTAAGCCATCGCCTGTGATGTCATCATTCTCTACCATTCAGGAGATGATCTTAATAAAGATCCCAAGCAACATGATCAAAAATGTCACACATATAAATAAAGTACAGTCTCTATGATCCTATGTTTAAGAACAAAGTGATGAGATCATGGACTAAGCATTTATGATTACTTTTTTTTTTTGGTCTGGACTCTGTCTAATGACTATAACAACTTTTCCCTTTACTCTGCATACGACATTTAGTGCTGATTATTTTAGGCTTTTCTGACCTTGGTATATTCTTTAAATTTTTAATTTGTTTATTTGAGAGAGAGAGAGAGAGACAGAGAGAGAGAGACAGAGAGAGAGAGAGAGAGAGAGAGATCAGACATAAAGAGAGATGTGACTCAGCTGCTTCACTCCCCAAAAGCCCACAATAGTTGGGGCTGGACAGGACCAAAGCCAGGATACTGAAACTCCATCTGGATCTCCCATGTAGGTGGCAGGGACCCAACTACTTGAGCCATCACTTCCTGCCTCCCAAGGTGCACATTGTCAGGAAGCTGAATTCTGGAGCAGAGCTAGAATGTGAACCCAATCATCCTAACTGGCATAGTAACCGAAAGGCCAAACACTTTCCCATATCTGATTCTGATTTCATGTTTATCCTTGGACAATGATAAGAAAGCAGGACCAAAGATCTTTATAACATATTCCTCCCAGCGTATACTTATTGTTTATAACTTCAGTCCTATACCTCACATTTCTGAGGGACTCATCCGGTTGATCACGCTCACATACCAGAAAAGTTATGATTGTATTGATTGTGCTTCTTCACATCTCCAGGCAAAACCTGGAATTGTATTTTTCTGTCACAGGATGAGAAGAGGGGTCTAATTACAAAGACTATTCTGTCATCCTCAAATCTATGTCTCATGCTTTATGGTCTGTCTAAGCAATATGGAGATTTTGGGGGAGATCATTTTGAATTCTCCCAGGCATCAGCACCAGTTGAACAGCTAGGTACCTGGAATATATACAAGCCCAAATAGAAGCCACGAGACCCTATAAATACCCTGTATGTGTTTGCCCATTTAAATGGAAGCCCTCCATCACTTTTGAAAGATTATCCCTTTCCTTCCTGAGAGTGGGAGGGTCCGTGTTCCATGAAAATTCTAAGGACGGTAGGCAGTGGAGCCACCTACCTTTAAAAGAGGCCCAAGCGTGGTAATCGGTGTGTACACATTCATCTAAATCTGTAGCATATGCTTCCTATTTCACTCTCCTATCCTCCTTCTTCAGTAAGTACTAATTTTCATGAGCTAGGTACTGAGAATGGGGAGTAAACAACATGGACGGAGTCCTGTTCTCATGGAGCTTAGATCCCATATCAGTTCAAGTCCTGACTGCTCTACTTCTGACCCAATTTCTTGTGAATGCACCTGGGAGGAAGTAGATGATGGTTCAAATGTTTGGGCCTCTGCCACCCACGTAGGAGACATGGATGAAGCTCCTGGCCCCTGGATTTGACCTGGCCCAGACCTGTCTATTGCATCCATTTGGGGAGTAAACCATTAGACAGAAGATCCTCCCTCCCTCCCTCCCTCCTTACCTTTCAAGTAGATGAAAATAAATAAACTTATTTTTAAAAAGAGGCATGATGCTTTCTAGGAATTAAAGGAAATTTGGGGTGGCTACAATGAGGTTAGAATATAGAATAAGGGAAGGAGTTGGAACTTGATTGTAACTACTTGGGCTGGAGGAAGGATTAATGTAAATCTAAGAAACATTAGATGTGGGAAATTAATAAATGGGGAGACACAATATAGGATTCCAATTTTTCATCCATGAGCAGGCAATTGGCAATGGTGCCATATTTTAAGATAGGGAATATTAGGATAAAAGCATGGGCAACATGGAAGATGGTAAATTCTATTTTATACATGTAGGGTTTGAGATGCTTGTGAGGTATTCGACTGAATCAGAAGATGTGGGTATGTCACATGGCATAACCAGCACCATTTTAAAGGTAATCACCATTTTTGTTTGCTTCTTGAACTCCTGCATATATACAGAAATGGCCTCATTAATAGACCTACTGAGTCATACATACTGCCCTGTTTATCTTGAAATGCAACTGTGTCTTTTGTCTTCCTTGCCCTTGACAAGAAACACACCCCATGTAGTCAGCACAGAGCCACCTTTGTCTGGTTAGCATACAAACTCCTTCCCTTTAGCACTGAGCATTGGAGATCCTCTGTTCTTGTAGCCAGCTGCTCTAGACCACGCTTCTGTATGGAAGTTTCCTCTAATAAACCACATACTTTGCAATCTTGGATTTGTCTGCTGCTTTCTTGGTCTTTTGCCACCTTCTGCTTTTGGCAGCCACTTATCTTACACTTGGGCTAATCACAACAGAAGGTGTGAAGCTCTGAAGTGTCTGCGCTACAGATGCATATCACAGCAATGGATGAGATTGCCTTTGAGTAGAGCATAGAATAAAAAAAGAAGGAGGTGGAGTCTTGGGTCAAGCCTTGAAGATCCTTATTTGCTCTCTGGGTACAGGAGGATGAGTCATGAAAGAAAGGAGGACAATGCAACATGTTGCCATAAAAGCCAAAGGAACAAGTTCTTATTTCTTTATTTTAATTGAAACATTTTAAAGTTCATGCTTGTGATGTACAGCTCTATGTATCTGAGCAAATGTATAGTTGTATAACCATGAACACAACTAAGAAACACAATCGTTTCAGACCCCCCCCCCCCCCCAATTTCCTTGTGCTGCTCCTTTTGAGTCCACCCTCACCCACTCCTTACAACCATCACCATAGTTTTGGCTTTTCAAGAGGGAGATATAAATGGATTCATACAATGCATAGGATTTGGAGGATGACTTCTTTTACTTACCATAATGCATTTGATATTCATACGTGCTGTTATGTGTATCGATAATTAATTCCTCTTTATTGATGAGTAGTGTTCCATTGTATACTTGTGCCACAGTTTGTCCATTCATCAGTTGAAGGACACTTGGGTTGTTACCAGATTGTGAACAAAGCTACTGCAATCATTCATGTATAGATTTTTTGCAAATAAGTTTTCATTCATCTGGAATAAATACCTAGGAAGTCAGATGGCTAGGTGAGTATGATAAATATAGGGGCCAGTGCTGTGGCATAGCTGTTAAAGACCTGGCCTGCAGTGCCGACATCCCATATGCGTGCCGGTTCTAGTCCTAGCTACTCCACTTCTAATCCAGCCCTCAGCTATGGCCTGGGAAAGCAGTAGAAGATGGCTCAAGTCCTTGAGCTCCTGTACCTGCGTGGGAAACCTAGAGGAATCTCCTGGCTCCTGGCTTCGGATTGGCCCAGCTCCGGCCATTGCAGCTAACTGGGCAGTGAACCTGCAGATGGAAGACCTCTCTCTCGCTCTCTCTGCCTCTCCTTCTCTCTGTGTGTAACTCTTTCAAATAAATAAACAAAACAAAATTTTTAAAAGATTTTTATTTATTTATTTGACAGGTAGAATCACAGACAGTGAGAGAGAGAGAAACAGAGAAAGGTCTTCCTTCCGTTGTTCACTCCCCAAATGGCCGCGATGGATGGAGCTGCGCCGATCCAAAGCCAGGAGCCAAGAGCTTCTTCCTGGTCTCCCATGCGGGTGTAGGGGGCCAGGCACCCAGGCCATCCTCCACTGCTTTCCCAGGCCACAGCAGAGAGCTGGACTAGAAGAGGAGCTTCTGAGACCAGAACTGGTGCCCATATGCGATGCCGGCGCCACAGGCAGAGGATCAACCCACTGCGCCACAGCACCAGCGCCAGTTCCAGCAAGACGAAATTTTAAAAATTGTATGTTTAACTTTACAAGACAGTGACAAACTAATTTCCAAAGCAATTGCACCCTCTTGATTCCACACAGACAGTGTGTACAAGTTCTATATGCTTAATATTTGATCAGCATTTAGTACTGTCAGATTTTATAAGTCATTCTAATAGGCAGCTGATAGTATGGTACAGTGGTTTTAAATTGCATTTACATAGTAACTAATTATTTTTAAAGTTATTTATTTATTTGAGAGGCAGAGAGAGAGAGAGAGAGAGAGAGAGAGAGAGAAAGATCTCATCCGTTGGTTGACTCTCCTCAAAGGTCCACAAACAGATGCGACTGGGCCAACCAAAGCAAGAGCCAGAAATGCAGGAACTCACGGACTTGAGCCATCATCTACTGTCTCAGCAGGTGCACATCAGCAGAAAACTAGCACTGCGAGAAGAGCCTGAGCTCAAACCCAGGCTCTCTGATATGGGGATGCGAGTGTCACAGACAGCACTAATGATTTTAAACACGTTTTCATATGCTTATTTACCATCACATGTCTTATTTGGCGAAGTGTTTTTGTATGTTTCACTAATTTGAAAGTACAGTTTTCTATTGTATTATTATTGAGTTGTAAAAATTATTTATTTATTTTAGATACAAGTCCTTTGCCAGGTATGTGATTTATGTGATTTGCAAATATTTTCTCCCCATCTTTAGCTTTTCTTTTTGCTTTCTAACAGTGTCTTTAAAGAATAGAAGTTTTTAAGTTTAATGTCAAGCATATTAAATTTTCCTTTTATGAATGGTGGCTTTGCTCTTACATCTAAGAACTCTATGCTTAAATCAAAAGAGGAATTTTAATCAAAAATGGTCAACAATGCCACTAATGTCCTTATTCAGGAAAGTTTTAAAGCGATATGGGGGCAGAAGATATATGAATGGGTTGAGAAGTGAATGAAAGGTAATAACAAGAGTGTCAATTTGTTAAGTCAACAACAGGAGTCACTGTGTACTTATGTCTCATGTGGGATCTGTCTTTAATGTGTTGTCCAATGTGAAGTAATGCTATAACTAGTACTGAAACAGTATTTTTACACTTTGTGTTTCTGTGTGGGTGCAAACTGATGAAATCTTAGTATATACTGAATTGATCTTCAGTATATAAAGATAATTGAAAATGAAAAAAAAAACCACTTGGTTTTAAATTGGACATTGCATAGAAAATTAATCAATTTTTAAAAAATATCATGTAGGATCTCTGTCCTTAATGTGCTGTACATTGTGATTTAATGCTATAACTAGTACTCCAACAGTATTTTTCACTTGGTGTTGCTATGTGGGTGCAAACTGTTGAGATCTTTACTTAATATATACTAAACTGATCTTCTGTATATAAAGAGAATTGAAAATGAATCTTGATGTGAATGGAAGGGGAGAGAGAGCGGGAAAGGGGAGGGTTGCGGGTGAGAGGGAAGTTATGGGAGGGGGGAGCCGTTGTAATCCATAAGCTGTACTTTGGAAATTTATATTCATTAAATAAAAGTTAAAAAAAAGAAAACAGCAAATAGATAACTTCTCTGAGAAATTGTGTAACAAATGAGGAAAGAAGAGTGGAAAATGGAAATGAGGTTTTAAAAGTTTTTCAAAATTGGGAGAGCCTCTATTGAGATGAACCATCAGAGAAGATCAAATTTCATCCTTTGTGACTTTGATTTTAAATCAGTTTCTACATTCCAGATCGTTTGCTCATCTTGGATGAATTGGACATCTGACTTTAGCTGATCCCTCGCTGAACCTGTAAAGGAGGGGCTGACCTACTGTGCAGCCTGACCTATGACACTAGAACACTGGCTTAGTTCTAGCCAAAGCTCTTAAATCTTAATTATTACACAGAGAGCTGGGCTATAGTCTTTTTACACAGTGGACCACCACTCCCACAGCCCCTTTCTGAAGAACACAGCCTCCAGGGTTCATCCTGCGTAAGTTGCCAGAGTCTATGCCACAGGCATTGAACACAACCCCAGCTACAATAGATTGAACCAGAGATCAGCACACAATCAAAGCCAACTATTATTTAAGACTAACACTGCTTTATATTGGTGCTCTAGATAAGAAGGCATTGGTGCTGATTGCAAACATGTATAGGAAGGACATAAAGCATACAATCCAGCTGTCTTGTGCTGGTTTAATGAGATACCCAAATCCTAGAGTCCCTATAGATGTATAGAAAGTAGAGAAGGAGGAGATGTCTCTGAGGTTCTGAATGTTTACTCTTAAATGTTGACCTATTCTTACCATTTTTCTTAAAACTTGATAACCTGCCAAGTATAGGAATTATGGGGATCTAAAATAACTGTGTAGATAAAAGTTAATATTTTCCACTGGGAGGCAGTAGAGCATTAAGATGGATACAGGCTCTGGAGCCACATTATCTATGCTTGAATACTGTCTCCACCACTTGGTAGTAGCTATATGACCTTATCCAGTGACACAACCTCTTTGTACATTAGCTTTTTCCATCTATAATTTAGGGATAATATTGGTACCTATCAGATCAAATTGTGTGCCCGAAATGAGATAACACATGTCAGTGACTGGTACATAGTATGTGCAACAAAAATACAAGCTGCTATTGCTATTATTTTTATTGTGGTACTAAATGAGGCAGGGTAATTTGTTTAGACATTGTATTCATTCTTTCTCTATCTTTACTTTCTTGTATTCCAGATGAAAATACAGGCCCTTTGAGTTTCCATTCCTGAAGAGAAGGTAGATTATGTTGTCAGGCTTAAAGCCTATTTCCAGAGCTTTTGCTCACGTAGAATCCTGAGCACATTGTAGGGATTATGTTCAAAGAAAGAAAGGAGGAAGTTGCCTCTGGATCAGGCAGAAGGAGAGAGATTTCTCCAAGCCTTGGGGAGGATTTACAGCATCCAGTTAGGGAATAATGAAGAAGTAGGGCCACTGTCTCAAAGAACTCGTAATTTTTAAAAAATTTTTCTCCTTGTTATAAGCTATTTTTTAATTATTTTTTTAAGATTTATTAATTTATTTGAAAGTCAGAGTTACACACACACACATAGAGGGAGATATATATATATATATATATATATATATCGTCCATCCACTGGTTCACTCCCCAGTTGGCCACAACGGCTGGAGCTGCGCCAACCAGAAGCCAGGAGGCAGGAGCTTCTTCCGGGTCTCCCACGTGGGTGCAGGGGCCCAAAGACTTGGGCCATCTTCTACTGCTTTCCCAGGCCATAGCAGAGATGGATCAGAAGAGGAGCAGCCGGGACTAGAACCGGTGCCCATATGAGATGCCGGCGCTTCAGGCTAGGGCATTAACCCACTACGCCACAGGCCATAGCAGAGAGCTGGATCAGAAGTGGAGCAGCCGGGTCTCAAACCAGTGCCCATATGGGATGCTGGCACTTCAGGGCAGGGTGTTAACCTGCTGCGCCACAGCGCTGGCCCCAAAACTCATAATTTTAATCCAGTCATGGAGTAAGTGTGGCTGCTTGCTTACACACCACCATCCAGGCTTGAACTAGGATTAGAGGTACTCTCCATACTTGACAGTTGTCACACTGATCACCTATATGTGAGTAGGGAGCTCCTGAAAATGGTGGGAATTTCTTTCTTTTAAAAAAAGGTTTATTTATTTGAAACTGCTATAGAGAAAGAGGGAGGGGGGGAGAGGGAGAGAGAATGAGAATTTGCCATCCATCCGCTGGTTTACTTCTCAAATAACCACAATGGTCAGGGCTGGATCAAGCTGAAGCCAGGAGCAGGAGCTTCTTCCATGTCTCCCACATGAGTAGCAGGGGTCCAAGCACTTGGGCCATTTTCTGCTGCTTTTCCCAGGCCATCAGCAAGGAGCTGGATTGGAAGTGGAGCAGCCAGGACACAAACTGATGCCCATATGGGACACTGGCATTGCAGGTGGCGGCTTTACCTGCTACACTACAACAACGGCTCTGGAATTTCTAGTTTTTATTTTTTGCTTTTATGACAGCATGGAACTTGTGGAGTTAGAATAAATGGTATTTTAAAAAAATTTTAAATATGGCAGTTCTTGCAGATCAGTTTGTAGAATACCATCCCTAAAATCACACAATGAACCACTATTACCAAAAGTAAGACTGTAGGGTTTCTTCCTTACAACATTAGACAGGCTAAATTATATATAAATTGGTGCTAAGAAACAAGTTATAAGGAAATATCCTTAGTGGGATAAAAAGCCAGAGGGGTAGAGTGGGGAGCAGCTAAACTCTTCCCACTGTAGTATTTGTTATGAATCTATTCATCCAGAAGTCTTTCAAACTATGGTAAGTCATTGGGCTGCATAATATCTGTCACTTGAGAATGTGTATTAGTTTCCTAGGGCTTCCATGACAAAGTACAACAAACTGGATGTCTTAACAAATATCTATTCCCCTACAGTTATTTTAAGCTACAAGACCAAAATCAAGGCATTTCTGATATTGAAAACTAGTATATTAGGCATTGATATGTAGGGAAGTTTGTATGAGTTTCCTTTTACTTTTTTTTTTTGACAGGCAGAGTGGATAGTGAGAGAGAGAGACAGAGAGAAAGGTCTTCCTTTTTGCCATTGGTTCACCCTCCAATGGCCGCTGCGGCCGGCGCATTGCGCTGATCCGAAGCCAGGAGCCAGGTGCTTCTCCTGGTCTCCCATGCAGGTGCAGGGCCCAAGGACTTGGGCCATCCTCCACTGCCTTCCCGGGCCATAGCAGAGAGCTGGCCTGGAAGAGGGGCAACCAGGATAGAATCTGGTGCCCCAACCGGGACTAGAACCCGGTATGCCAGTGCCACAAGGCGGAGGATTAGCCTGTTAAGCCACAGTGCCGGCCCTTTTACTTCTGAAACACACTGTATAGAACACACAGCTGAACAGTATTCTCTAGAACACTTTTAGCTGAAGGAGAGCCTTCTGGAGACATCCTTTAAAAATACCGAACAAAGGCCGGCGCAGCGGCTCACTAGGCTAATCCTCCACCTGCAGCGCTGGCACTCCAGGTTCTAGCCCCTCTCTGCTGTGGCCTGGGAGGGCAGTGGAGGATGGCCCAAGTGCTTGGGCCCTGCACCCGCATGGGAGACCAGGAGAAGCACCTGGCTCCTGGCTTTGGATCGGCGCAGCACACCGGCTGTAGCGGCCATTGGGGGGGGGTGAACCAACGGAAGGAAGACCTTTCTCTCTCTCTCTCTCTCTCACTCTCTAACTCTGCCTGTCAAAAAAAACCCACTATTTCTAAGATAGGGTGATTTCTGCCTGTGGTTTGAACTCTAAATTGATCAATTGTCCTGTAGTTTAGAGACTTATAAAATTCAAAAGAGTCAACAACTCTGTATCTCAAAACTGTAGCTGGTAGAATCAGTGGCAAAGAATTGGCAGCCACAGGAGAAGACACAACTGTTGGTCTAAGCTTTTCTTTTCTTTTCTTTTCTTTTCTTTTCTTTTCTTTTCTTTTCTTTTCTTTTCTTTTCTTTTTTTAAAGATTCATTTGTTTGAAATGCCGAGAGAGAGAGAGAGAGAGAGAGAGAATGAATCTTTCATCTACTGGTTGACTCTTTAAATGGCCACAACAGCAGGAGCTGGGCCAATCTGAAGCCAGGAGCCAGGAGCTTCTTCTGACTCTCCCATGTGGGTTCAGGGCCCAAGTACTTGGGCTTTCTTCTGCTGCTTTCCCAGGCACATTAAGAGGGAGCTGGATTGAATGTGGAGCAGCCGGGACTTGAACTGGCACCCTTATGGAATGCCAGCACTCTAGGCAGTGGCTTTACCTGCTGCACTGCAGCACAGGCCCTGGTCTAGGCATTTTTTTTTTTGATAGGCAGAGTGGACAGTGAGAGAGAGACAGAGAGAAAGGTCTTCCTTTTGCCGTTGGTTCACCCTCCAATGGCCACCGCGGTAGCGCGCTGCAGCCGGCGCACCGCACTGATCCGATGGCAGGAGCCAGGTGCTTCTCCTGGTCTCCCATGGGGTGCAGGGCCCAAGGACTTGGGCCATCCTCCACTGCACTCCCTGGCCACAGCAGAGAGCTGGCCTGGAAGAGGGGCAACCGGGACAGGATCGGTGCCCCGACCAGGACTAGAACCCGGTGTGCCGGCGCCGCAAGGCGGAGGATTAGCCTAGTGAGCCGCAGCGCCGGCTAGGCATTTCTTAAGTAAGTTCCATTAGTAATTATCTGCCAACTCAAGAGGCAAAACCGCTAATAACAACCTTATTATGAGTGATGTCTTTAGCAAGGTTATTTTAGTGCTAGAGGAATGGCTAGGCTACAGAGATGAACAGACAACGGGGGATGAGGCTTCAGACTTAGGCACTATGTTTTGATATTTGACTGTTACTTGCACATGGAATTTGATTGGAAGGTTAAGCTTTTGAGGGAACTCTATTGCCCAAACCGACAAAAAATATGGCTGTTCATTTCCTAAGCAAACCCAAGGTATGCAATAGGAAATGCTGTGAAACTGTATAGTTTCCAGTGTACTGTCTCACAGATTGCCTCAAGTCTGGCCAAGAATGAAAAAGAAGGACTCCCTCAAGGAGAGATTTTTTAATGAAGGAAAATGCTTCAGGGAGATCCTCCCAGAGAGTGAAACCAGGAGCTGCATAGTTAGTTAGCTCATGAAGCCCCTTTTTCACTGCCTGCACAAGAAGTTCTTGTTATTCCTGCCTAGCAGGATTTCACATAAGGTTTGGCCCAATGACTGCTGTGTGTTTCCCTTGTATGAATTTTATAAATGGAATTTTTATTGCAGCTATCCTGTTCCAACTACAACATTTTATAGTGGTTAAGTGAGGAAAAGACCACTTATGATTGAAGTTATGGGTTATAAGAGCCACTTTATCAAGGGGACCCTACAACATCCGAGAGTGTCTAGCTTCAAGGTAAAGCCATTGTCAGACAAGACTTTGGGCCTGTCTCATTTTTTAACTAAAGGAAAACAAAAAGACGTGTATAAATATTGGTCACTAAATGTGGTGAATTATAGCAGACACTATAGGTTGATTCCCCAACACCACTGTATAATCTTATCATTCCTTCATTTCCTTACTATTATAGAGGCCACATGATTGGCTATATGATTCGGTATTAACCAATGAGTTAATGTCAGAACACACTGATTGGCATTTCTGGGGAAGTTTTTCTTAAGGAGCTATGTAATTGAAAGAGAGAACAACAGAGAGGAGTGAGGGGGACACACACACACACACACACATCTTCCATCTGCTGGTTCACTCCCCAAATGCCTGCAACAACCAGGCAGGTCTCGGCCAACTCACAAACTGGAGCCCAGAACGCCATCTGGATCTCTCACATGGTGGCAGGAAACCAAGTACTTGGGCCATCTTCCACTGCATTCCCAGGCATATTACTAAGCAGATCAGAATCAGAGTAGCTGGAATTCTGATTTGGGATGCCCATTTTGCAAGTGGCAGCTTAACCCAGTGCACCACATGACCAGCCCTTGGTAAAGGTTCTTTTCTTTTGTTAATAATCATACTTAGGTGACATATCCTTCAGTCTTTTGGGGGCTCTTTATTTTTGCCTAGCAAATACTCAAAAATACCTGGAGATACAACGACCATCTTGTGATCATAAGATATGAGATGAAAACTATCTACATTCCAAGAATAGCAGACAGGGCAGGCACTGTGGTGTAGCAGGTAAAGCCTCCACCTGCTGTGCCGGCATCCCATACGGGCACCAATTCAAGTCCCAGTTGCTCCACTTCTGATCCAGCTCTCTGCTATGCACTGGGAAAGCAGTAGAGGACAGCCCCTGCAAGGATAGTGCTTGGGCCCTGCACCCGTGTGGGAGACCCGGAAGAATCTCCTGGCTTCAGATCAGCCCAGCTCCAGCTGTTGTGGCCATTTGAGAGTAAACCAGCAGACTGAAGACCTTTCTCTCTGTTCCTCCCTCTTCCTATCTCCCCCTCTCTCTGTCTATGGCTCTGCCCTTAAATAAATAAATAAATAAATAAATAGAATCTTTTTTTTAAAAAAAAGAATATCTGAGTATTAGGCACCTGCAAAAAAATTTGAGTATGATGGACCATATAGTGACCTCTGTGGCCTGCACAAATAGCCTGCGAAAAAGCCAACAAGCTGGGCCTGAAATTAATACACCTGAAAGCAGAAGGGAGATGTGCAGTTTTGCAAATTGGCCCTTAATGCCACTCTAAATCATTCAAGATGAATGAGAATATTAATAAGAAAGCCTAAACAATTTCCCCCAATATATAGTTTTTAAAAAGTAAGAGGAAGGAAACAAAGCTAAGCACAAGACCAGGACCTGACAAAAGCCTGATCTAGAAGTCTCCCAAGCACCTACTCCTTACCTTGGTTCATTTGTGTCTCCCCACCTTGCAGTAAGTTTTAATTCCCCCAGTGCAGTTGTAAGAGGAAGTCAGTGGTTGGCATCACCATTCTGATTTCTTTTTCCATGAATTTGACAGTAGTACCTCACATATGTGGAATCATACAGTATTTTCCTTCTGTGACTGGCTTATTTCACTTAGTGTCTTCAAGATTTGTTAATGTTGAACATGACAGAATTTCCTTATTTTTAAAGTCTAAAACACTCCTTTGTGTATGTGTGTGTAAATAAGTATATACACACATACACATGTATATGTACCTATGTGTGTATATATACACTAGAATTTGCTTATCCATTCATCCATCAAGGGACACGTGGTTTGCTTCCATCTTTGGACTGTTGTGAGTAATGCTGTTATGAACAGGAATGTACAGATGTGCATATGAGAACCTGCTTTCCATTCTTTTGAGTAAACAAAGAGGCTTCCAAAAGTTCATGTAAAATAAACATAATGTTTTAATTCCATTTTTCCGCAAACTTTTGGAAGTTCCTTCATATATCCAGAAGTGGAATTGCTGGTTGATATGGTAATTCTCTTTTTTCTATTTATTTCATCTGAGAGGCATAGCAACACAGTCAGAGACAGACATAGATCTGCTGGTTTACTTCCCAAATGGCCATAAGAGCCGAAAGTGGGCCAGGCCAAAGCCAGGAGTCCAGAACTCAATCTGAGTCTCCCATGTGGGTGACAGGGACCCAACTACTTAAGCCTCACCTGTTGCCTTCCACGGTGCACATTGGTGAGAAGTTGGAATCAGAGCAGAGTCAGTATTTGAACTCAGATGCTGTGATATGGGATGTGGGTATCCTAAGTAGTGTCTTAACCAATTTCCACAATTAATATAGTAATTTTTTGAACTTTTTGAGGAACTGCCATACTACTTTCCATACTTACTGCACCATTATTTATTCTTACCTGCAAAGCACAAGTGTTTGAATTTTTACATCCTTACCATGTTAATTTTCATTTTTTCCCATTATAGCCATCCTAGTAGATGTGAAGTGGTGTCTCATAGTGGTTTTGATTTATATTCCCTAATGAATAGTGATGTTGTACATCTTTTGATGTGATTTTTGACCATTTGTATAACTTCTTTGGAAAAAATATCTTCTGAACTCCTTTGCCCATTTTCCAGTTGGGTTTCGTTATTGTTGTTGAATTGTATGTTACTACTTTTTAATAATTGTACTGGGGGATGGAAATACAGCAATGAATGATATACAGATCCTATCCTCAAGAAACTCACAGGTTAGTGAGAGAAGCAAAAACGCTATTTAAACACAATGTGGTAAGTCCCATGACAATGACATGTTCGGCTATTATTGTTGTGAGATGGCTGGGTCCACATTCTTGTCTCCAACACAAGAATGAATTTGAGAATGAAGCATAAGTAAGGATTAGCAGAGGAAAGAGATTTATTTGCATGTAAAGTGAAAGTACACATTTGAGAGCAAGTGTGCATGTACTTGAGAGTGAGCTGTACTCAACGAGCTTCAGAGTCATTTCTATATTATCTGGAGACTAAGGGTGTGATGTTTGTGGCAGGGTATAATTAGATATTCATAACGGGTAGTGTTTTTGGGGCAGAGATTTAGTACTGTCCATTTCTTTTCCCTTTTTTTGAAAGTCTCTGAAATGTCATGATGGGAGTAGGAGTGTCCGTAATGGTAATTTTGTAACTTTATTATTGTAATATTATAATCAGCACTAGGCCATTTTAGGAAGATAGTTGACAGCCATATTGATTACTTTTGGTCAGTGCCAGTTGCTAAAAACTGTGAAAATTGTGGTTTTCTGTAACACAAGGTGGGCAGCAGTTTGGGTGGAGTGGGGAGGGCTGGAAGGAGGGGCTGGTGACTGCAGGTCTTCCTTGCTAGCTATCTCCTTGCCTATATCATCTTTTCTGCTCTTGGATATTCTTGTCCCTTAATCCTTATGGTAAGTTGGGGGAGGAAGATCTACCTTTTGTAATTTTTCATCCTGTATCAGGGTGTTGTATCTGCCTAGTTAGGGAGTGAAAATCCCTTGCTAACTGATCTAGAAGTTCCAATTGAGGAGCTAGAGATTCATCATCAATCATTGGTAATGGCTGGAATCCCTGCGTGGCCATCATGTTTACATTGATTTTACATGTTTAAATGGATTCTGGAACAGACAAATTTAACAATTAGGATGAGTATATATGGACCAAAAAAAGAGCATGAGTAAGAACCATGTCAGAGCTAGAAACGTGCCATAGGACTCCAAATCCCATTAAGTTGGCATATACCAATGCCATCTCACTAGTCAGAGTGATCAGTTTAAGTTCATAATTTATCACAAAGATAGCATTAAGTGTCAAAGAGATCACATAAATAAGACCAGTGACTGCTAATAATAATTGATGGAATTAAAAAGGAGAGAACGATCCAACGTGGAAGGTGGGATACACAGCAGACTCATAGAATGGCAAATGCCCTAAACAGCACTCTGGCCTCAGAATTAGCCCCTAAGGCATTCGGATCTGGCTAAAAAGCCCATTAGAGTTTCTCAGGCATGGAAAGCCAAGACACTGTGGCAAAAAATGACCTAAATGAAAGATCTCTGTGAGTGAGATCCCAGTGGAAAGAATGGGCCATCAAAGAAGGAGGTACCTTTCTCTAAAAGGAGGAGAGAACTTCCACTTTGACTATGGCCTTGTCTAAATAAGATCAGAGCTGGCTAACTCAAGAGGCTTCCATAGCCTTGGCAGTTCATGACAAGAGCCTCAGGTGATTACTGATGTCATAAATAAGAGTGTCAATTGTTAAATCAACAACAGGAGTCACTGTGCACTTACTCGCCATGTAGGATGTCTGTCCTTAATGTGTTGTACTATGTGAATTAACAGTAAAACTGGTCTCCAAACAGTACTTTATACTTTGTGTGTCTGTATGGGTGCAATCTGATGAAGTCTTTACTTAGTATATACTAAGTTGATCTTCTGTATATAAAGATAATTAAAAATGAAAATAAGAACTATGTAAGAGAATGGAGAGCACTTTGGCTGCTATCCTGGTGATAAAAATCAAGGGACTTCCCTTATCAAAATCATGGAGCCACTTAGCCTGTTCATAAAGTCTTTTGATATCTTCTTCCATGAGACTACTGTTGTTCATGTAAATGGAGCAGGTTTTATTAATCAGCGCATATACTATATTCTGTTTGGGCAGTAGGCAATCTAGGGCTAGTTGATTGACTATGACTTCTTTAGCAAGGGAATCAAAAGAATATTGAAGTTGCTCTAGAGCCTGACCGGAAGTCTGGGTCAAATTGTCCAGGGCAGCACACAGATTTCTCAAAGCAACTTCACAGCATGTAATTAGATTTTCTCCTTTTGCTACTATAGTGGAAAAGTTTACCAGGAAGTTTTTCTGCCAATGGGGAATTTCTCAAGGAGGATAAATGAAGAAGTAGGAAAGGCATGTCAGCTAGAAACATAACAGCTTTAATGTCGCTTTTTTTTTTACAGAGAAGTTTATGGCAAAAGAAAAAGTTTTACTTATCTTTAGCCTTTTGAAGATAAACTTGAGTTCCTTGATTGGCTTATTAGAGTAAGCAGAATTCTCCTCTGGATGTGCCTGTGAAGACTCAAGGGGTAGAGGTTTAACCCTTGACAGATGTATATGCTAGAAATTCCTTGTAATTTAACTTCAGTAGTTGTGCTACTAGCACCTGATAGGGTTCTTTCCGTTTGGGCTGTAATTGGTCACAGGGGAATCCTCTAACCAAGATTTTAACAAAAATAAATATCTTTGGGAAATTGTTTGTTCATGGTTTTTAGCATCTGGTGCTGGAAGAATATTGTTGCCATATTCTGTCAGAGCCTTCTGCTACTGATCTAATTTGATAATATGTTTTATTTGTTATTGAATATCTAAATCAAAAAGGAGGTCAGTGGTGAGGAAGGGCCTCTTGGATAACATCTTTTCTTAAAAAGACCTATTTATTTTAGAGGGAGGGAGAAAGGGAGGGAGGGAGAGGAGAGACAGAGAGAGACAGAGACAGAGAGAATCTCCCATCCTCTGTTTCACTCCCCCAAATGGCTGCAATGACTAGGGCTGGGCCAGGCAAAGCCTGGAGCCAGGAACCCCATCCTAGTCTGCCACATGGGTGGCAGGGGCCCAAGTAATTGAGGCATCCTCTACTGCCTTCCTAGGTGCATTAGCAGAGAGCTGGATCACAAGAGCAGCCAGGATTACAATTGGCACTGCCATATGGTATGCCAGCTTTGTAGGCAACAATTGAGCCTGCTGTTTCACAATGTTCCCCCTCCCCGAAATAGCATCTTAAAAGGGCTAAGCTCTAAGGTTGTCTTTTTCTTCTGAAAATTTTTTTTATTTTTAAAACTTTTATTTAGTAAATATAAATTTCAAAACTATAGTTTATGGATTACAAAGGCTTTTTCCCCCCAATAACTTCCCTCCCACCCGCAACCCTCCCATCTCCTGCTCCCTCTCCCATTCCATTCACATCAAGATTCATTTTCAATTCTCTTTATATACAGAAGATTGATTTAGTATATATTAAGTAAAGATTTCATCAGTTTGCACCCACACAGACCATAAAGTGTAAAATACTGTTTGAGTACTAGTTCTAGCATTAATTCACATTGGACAACACATTAAGGACAGAGATCCCACATGAGGAGTAAGTACACAGTGACTCCTGTTGTTGACTTAACAATTTGACACTCTTGTTTATGGTGTCAGTAATCACCCTAGGCTCTCATGATGAGTTGCCAAGGCTATGGAAGCCTTTTGAGTTCGATGACTTTGATATTATTTAGCCAAGGTCATAGTCAAAGTGGAAGTTCTCTCCTCCCTTCAGAGAAAGGTACCTCCTGCTTTGATGGCCTGTTTTTTCTACTGGGATCTCACCTGCAGAGATCTTTCATTTAGGTTTTTTTTTTTTTTCCAGAGTGTCTTGGCTTTCCATGCCTAAAATATTCTCATGGGCTCTTGAGCCATATCCGAATGCCTTAAGGGCTGATTCCGAGGCCAGAGTGCTGCTTAGGACATCTGCCATTATATGAGTCTGCTGTGTATCTCGCTTCCCATGTTGGATCATTCTCTCCCTTTTTGATTCTATCAGTTAGTATTAGCAGACACTTGTCTTGTTTGTGTGATCCCTTTGACTCTCAGACCTATCAGTGTGATCAATTGTAAACTGAAGTTGATCACTTGGACTAGAGAGATGGTATTGGTACATGCTACCTTGATGGGATTGTATTGGAATCCCTTGGCACATTTCTTTTTTTTAAACTTTTATTTAATGAATATAAATTTCCAATGTACAGCTTATGCATTACAATGGCTTCCCCCTCACATAACTTCCCTCCCACCAGCAACCCTCCCCTCTCCCGCTTCCTCTCCTCTTCCATTCACATCAAGATTCATTTTCAATTCTCTTTATATATAGCAGATCAATTTAGTATATATTAAGTAAAGATTTCAACAGTTTGCACCCACATAGAAACACAAAATGAAACATACTGTTTGAGTACTAGTTATAGCATTAAATCACAATGAACAGCACATTAAGGACAGAGATCCCACATGAGGAGCAAGTGCACTGTGACTCCTGTTGTTGACCCAACAAATTGACACTCTAGTTTATGGCACCAGTAACCACCCTAGGCTCTTGTCATGAGTTGCCAAGGCTATGGAAGCCTTCCAAGTTCACCGACTCTGCTCATATTTAGACAAGGTCATAAAAGACAGGGTGAGGATAATAACCAATGATCCTAAGAGTGGCATTAACCAGGTCTGAACAATTATACAGCATTAAGTGGGGAAGAGGACCATCAGTACACACAGGTTGGGAGTAGAGCCATGGGTGGTAGAGTAGAGGTTATGATTACGAAGGAATGAGGCCCAAGTGCACTAGACAGGGTCTAGAACAAAGGACAGAGTCATTATTAGAGGAGCTAAGAAAGGTGCTGTGTAAGCTACAATTAAGTTTTCTGATTGAGAGGCAAATAGAACCTGATAGAAGGGGCTTGATAATAATCTGGTGGGCTTTAGGCCTTGTAAGTTAAGAGGCCCAGACCTATCTATCTCTTCACATGGGGTACATCCTAAGGGAGGTGTGAACCTCCTAGGGGAAGGCACTCTGTTGACTTTCATTACTTGGCTGGCCTGGGAGGAGAGCTGGCCAGGTCAAGGCAGGGGGCATCTCTAACAAGAAATGTACAGTTCTGCCTGCAATGTTGCTGACCCTACTTGGCCATACCCTCAGCTGCAGTGGTCACTTTGGAAGTTGGGCTGAGTGAAGGGCTTTTCAGCTTAGAGCCAATAAGATCTGTGGCTCTGACCTGGGCATCCTTCGACTCCAGGGCAGGTCCATTTCCAGTGATCCAACTCTTGGCAGAGCTGCCAGGCTCTTCACAAGTTGACTTCTGCTGAAGCCCAGGCTTACCACATTGAAAGCCATTGCAGTGGACTGGCCTGGTGGGTCTCCTTGAGGGCAGATCACTGTACAGATCAGCCATTAATAGGCCTGCCACCCAATTGCTTCTGATGCCTAGCTTTCTTTTCCTCCTGGTTTTTGTTAAAGCAGACCAGAGGATGCAAGTCAAGGGAGTGCCCAAGTCCCATCTCTAATCTTCGGTGGCCTGAACTACAAGTCTGTAGTCACAGGCATGTTCTGTACTAGTTTTTCTAAGGTAGACAATGCCCATGAGGAAAATTATATTCTCACTTTAAAACTTTCTTTCCCTTTGGTCTGAAAGGGAGGTTTTTTCTACTTACTGTATACTTCGCTGACGGCGAAGTGAATCTAGCTATGAGATTATTATTTAAGCTCTTATTTTGGCTATGCTATTGCAGAAAAATGTTAGCCATCTCTTGTATAAGGTCTAAAGATTAAATTGTGCGTCCTACAGATTCCTTCATAATACAATTAGTTTCCTACTTTGAAGAGAATAGAGAAATGAAAGAACAAGTTGGGCTTAGAATAGAGAAATGAGGGGGCAAGTCCTAGATCGCTTGCTGACAATAGCAATATCACATGAATACTTAGCAAACAGTTTCAACCATTAGATAACAACTTAAGAAAACATTTACCAGAAGGTCCAATGCCTTCTATAAATTTTAAGAATCATGTATTTGGAAACACCTCTTAAATATCTAACATGGTGTAGTTTGTTTAGCCAGTAAACTTAAGCACAACCCTATAAAATGTTTTTAGTTTCTTTCTACCAACAAGTTTATAACATATGATGCAGATATTCAGGTCACACGAATTAAAATGTATCTTTGATTAATTTTAGCAGCTTAAATTTATGGACAATCTTATCTATAAGCCAATTAAAATAAAATTCTTAATAAAATTTTCCCATGTGGACATACAATATGTACACACATATAACATAGCATAGTAGACCAATATAGCAATTTTAATAATAGCTTTTAAAATCTTTAAATCTTTTTGTAGATTGCCAATTGATTTGAATTGCTTTTTGTTTTTAGTAACCTCAGTTAACCATACTTTCTCTCAGTTGGTACTGTTAATACATTATTGGCTTCATCTGTTTACAGGGCCATCCCAAAGTACTAAATACAATAGAAGAGGCTGGAAAAAGTCCATAGGAACCTATAGGAGGACAGGTAAACACAGAACCAACAACGCTTTAGTTTTATGAGCAGCAGATCATATATAACTGTGGATGACAAAAGACTTTAAGTCGCCATGTTTAAAATTAAAAACTCATCTACCAACAAGAGGCACTTGTTCACTTCACAGTATTTTTGAAAGCACCTGTAGGATTTTACAAGTATTTAACCCTTTAGGCCTCTGGGGCTTTCTCATTAAGATAACTAGCATGTCTAGTAACACAAGATCATTAGACTTTTTAATTCTCAAACATTTGTATTAATAGCGTTTTCCATTATGGAAACTTAAAGTTTGGTACCACATCACATCTTGACAGTACTTCTAATATAATCCAAATAGCCTGATTAGTTGATGTCTCTATAAGATGAGAGACATAGGTCCTTCGATTTTTTCAGTTGGGCCCAAACTGGAAAAACCAAAGTCTAAGATTTACTGGAAATTTTGGAGTCCATATTGTTTGAAACAATCTGAAATCTGAAAAAATCTTTGATTTTTTGAATGCCTGTCAAGAATGCCAAGAAGGCTCAAAATCCAAAATATCTGGTTGAAAAAAGATTCCTTAAAATCATGACATAATATAGACCACATTTGATCATTGTTACAAGGTGATTATTCAAATCTTTGAAAATAAGCACATATTTAAATAACCCATAGCTCTTAATAAAAGTTCAGCTGTTTTTGAACAATTAGAATTTAACAGACATTAAGAGAACATAATAGATTACTTCAACACATTGCTTTAACAGATCATCAGAGTTTAATTCTATGTCAAAGAGAAATTGAGCTTCCTGTGATCTTTTCTGTGAGGTTTCCTAAGGTTGTCTTAGATGCAACTCTCATCCTAAGGATCACATCAGGCAACAGCTTGAAGTGGGATTCTGAGGTCTTTGGGCATAGCTTACCTAGGGTTCTGTTAAGATAATGATTGATCCTTTCTGTGATGCCTGAAGATTGGGGCTTCCAGAAAGCATTGACATGGTAAGAGATTCCAAGAGTGGTGTTTGGTGGTCTGCTGAGTTTCCTTGGACACAAAAGAGGGATCATTGTCACTCTGGAAACAACTTGGCATCCCAAATTGTGGTATTTTTTATTTAGTAGGACTCTGGACACTTTTTGTGCCTTTTCTATTTGGGCTGGAAAGGCTTGTATTCATCCAAAGTGTCAATGAGGACTAATAAATATTTGTGATCATTGGGTCTGTTAGTGAACTCTATTTGCCAATCCTCTCCAAGGTAGGTTCCTCTCCTTCTTACAGGAGTGAGTAAGGGAGGTGATTTGGTATGGCTCCCAGGGTTATTCTGTAGACAAAGGAGACAGGATTGGGTCACTTCCTTTATAACGGGATGTATGCTCTTTTCTCCCAAAATACAACAGACTATTTGATTTAGGGTCTGTCTTCCCAGATGGATGGAGACATGCATGTCTTTGTTAATTCTCCACTGAGAGACTACCGGGAGCATGATTTTATGATCTAAAGTCTAGCACCCTTCGGGATCAATAGTGAATCTCATTGCTGAGCCCTTTCTACATTGTTTATTTTTTATTTGACAGGCTGTGAGAGAGAGAGAGACAGAGAGAAAGGTCTTCCGTGGGTTCACCCCCCAAATGGCCACCACGGCTGGCATGCTGCGCCGATCTGAAACCAGGAGCCAGGTGCTTCTTCCTGGTCTCCCATGCAGGTGCAGGGCCCAAGCACCTGGGCCATCCTCCACTGTCTTCCTGGGCCACAGCAGAGAGCTGGACTGGAAGAGGGGCAACTGGGACTAGCCCATATGGGATGCCGGCGCTGTAGGTGGAGGATTAACCAGATGAGCCACGGCGCCGGCCCTCTATATTGTTTTATAGTAGGGGCTTCCAGCTAGCTCTAAAGGCTAGGGTATTATAGCCATTTCTGGAACTTTCCAAGTGGCAGCCTTATTTGCTGCCCTATCTGCCAGTGCATTTCATCTGATGACATACCTATTCTCCTTTTGTTGGCTCCTGCACTTTATTACAGCCACCTCCAGAGGCGCCAAAACTGGAATAGAGTAAAAAATTCCTTAGCCATTCTTTAAAGGGGAGTTATTTGCAGTCAGAAAGCCTCTTTCTGCCTAAATTGATGTGTGTGCATGTCACACAAGGAAAGAGTATTTGTAGTCTATCATTTTTAAAATTTTTTCCCAAAGAAACCTTTTATTTAAGGAATACAAACTTCATGCATTTCATAAGTACATTAAGAATATAGTGATTCTTCCCACCATACCCGCCCTACCACTCACATTCCCTTCCCTCCTCCTCCTCCCTCTCCCATTCCTGGTCCCATTCCCCACTAAGAGCCATTTTCAATTAACTTTATACACAGGAGACCAACTCTATACTAAGTAAAGAGTTCAACAATTTGCACACACAAAAAAATGTTCCTCGACAGTTGAGACAAGGGCTGTTCAAAGTCATTTTATCTCAAAATTAATTTCACTTTTTTTGAGAAACTTAATTAACTTTAAAGAATGATACATCTTTTGTGAGCACATAGATGTAACTATGAGACATAAGAATATCTTCCATTTAATAGATTAAAAGAAAGTAAGTCCTTGAGAACAAGTTTTATCAATAAAGAAGCACCTAAAAAAACAAGTAATGGAGTTGGACACTTAGACATAACTAAAACTTATGAAACATAAGAATATCCTCCATTGAATACACTAATATGAAATAAATCTCTGAGAACCAGTTTTCTCATAACACAACTCTTTGAGGACAGAGGTCCTGCATGGAGGGGTTAGTGCACAGTGACTCCTGTTGTTAATTTAACAATTAACACTCTTACGTATGACGTCAGTGATCACCTGAGGCTCTTGACATGAGCTGCAAAGGCTATGGAAGCCTCTTGAATCCAAAAACTCCGTCAGTATTTAGACAAGGCCATAAGTAAAGTAGAAGTTCTCTTCTCCCTTCAGAGAAAAGTACATTCTTCTTTGATGACCACTTCTTTCCACTGGGGTTTTACCCAAAGAGGTCGTTCATGTAGGACATTTTTTGCCACAGTGTCTTGGTTTTCCATGCCTGAAATGCTCTCGTGGGCTTTTCAACCAGACCAGAATGTCATAAGGACTAATTCTGAAGTCTGTAAATATTGACTCTCCAGACTTTCTCTAGTTTAAAGGCTATAGTCAAGGTGATGAGTTTGGACTTTTGAGTCTAGATATTGGGCAGTAGAGCTGGCACTGTAGCATAATGGGTAAGGCTGTTGCCTGCAGCGCTGGTATCCCATATGGGCATCGGTTCAAGTCCTGGCTGCTCCACTTCCAATCCAGCTCTCTGCTACGGCCTGGGAAAGCAGTAGAGGATGGCCCAAGTCCTTGGGCCCCTGCACCCACGTGGGAGACCCGGAAGAATCTCTAGGCTCCTGGCTTTGGACTGGCCATTGTAGCCAACTGGGAAGTGAACCAACAGATGAAAGACAGTCCTTCTTTCTCTCTTTGCCTCTCCTTCTCTCTCTGTGTAACTCTGACTTTCAAATAAATGAATAAATCTTTAAAAAAATAGATATTGGGCAGTAATGCATGGATCTCCATAACTTGTTTAAGATTTACTATGTGATATCTGGCCTTTCTATTTCCATCCTTCATGAAACTACAGTTATCAATAGTTGCTGGGTTCTCCAGAGGTTCATCTTGTAGATCAGGTCTACTGCATTGGCCCTTGTCTATAGTCTCTACACAAGAGTGAACTAGCTTTCCAGTATGTTTAGATGACAGAAGAGTAGCTAGATTGAGGACTTGGCACTCTATGAGAGTTGCCTCTGGTTAATCTAAAAGAGAGTCTGGTATTTAGTAAGACATCCTTCTGTTAGCCTTTGGTGTCATTTAATCTCTAGATCCCCTTGTACTGGTTGTGGAATTTGAACTTCAAGAGGCTGGCCTAAATCAATTTGGTGGTTTCCTCTTCCAAAAGTGTGGTAGTAGCAACTGCCCTCAAGAATCTAGGCCATCCATAGCCACTGAGTCCAACTGTTTAGAAAAGTAGGTCACTGATTTTGGAAGTAGACTCAACTTTTAGGTGAGTACACCCAAAGCTGTTCTCTTTCAGCGACAAATGCAGTGAAGGGCTTATCTAAATTAGTTATCCCTAGCATGGGGGCTGTTGTCAGAAGACTTTTACTTCTTCAAAAAGGCTTTGTGTTGTTTTCCTGCCTATTCAAATGGTTCAATATCAGGAGAGTTTAAGGCCTCATATAGGAGTTTGGCTACCAACCTGGATCCTAGAATCCAGATTCTGCAGAAACCTGCCATTCTCAAAGGAATGTCTGGCTGTTTCCTTGCCTGTGGTGGCACTACATGTAGTATGGTTTACTTTAACTTAAGGAAGAGGGCATGATTTCCTGGGATCAGGACAAATCCCAGGTGGGCTACTTGTTAAGAGATCTGTGCTTTGGTTAGTGAAACTTTATATTCTCACTCCTCTAAAAAAATAAGACCTGAATTGTGTTTTCATCCAAGTCCTCCTTAGAAGACCTGCAGAAGAGGATAACATCTACATATTATAAAACGATTCCACTCTTTTATTTGAGGTCTCTATGTTCCTTGGTATAGGCATTGTGAAACAAATGGAGGATATCCCTAAAGTTTTGGGGAAGGACTGTCACCAGGTGTACTGTTAAGTCATATTTCAGGGTGGGTATGTACATTCAAAAGTGAACATCTATTGGGATTCTGAGTGTCAAGAGTGAACAAAAAAAGGAATTTCTCAGGTGAACCAAGTTGTGCCTTCAGGTATCTGGGCTAGAATGACAGCCTTATTTATGGCCTTTAGGTCCTGAAGCACTTGATATTCTCTATTTAGCATTAAAACTGAGACTGCAAGGGAACTGACCTGGAGTAAGGACTCCGTGATTGAGAAATTTATCAATCAAAGGTAGGGGTTCTCATGTGACTTTTGGTTTTAAGGAGTATTTACTTTAATGCGGAAACTTTGCCTTGTCCTTTAGGAGGACCATGACTGGAGCAGATGTGTAGCCCATTCACATGTGCCCTGATATCCAAGGATCTACTTTATTTTGAAGTCCAACAGGAAGATTGTTCAAGTTGGATCCTGATTGGTATTCATCGATATCATAATAAAAGATGTAGGTATAGTGGTGATTAACCTGAAAGAAGTGTTCAGGGGGGATATCAAATCTCTGCCAAGTAGAGCTAGACATTCTAGCATTGCCAACACCTGATGGGAAATAAGTATATCTTCTATCTAGTCAACCAGAGACAAAATAAATTGTCATCATTTCCCATGATGACACAGGTTTTTGAGGATAGGAGTGCTGCATGGAAATTCAGAAGAGAGTAAATGGTTCCTGCATCAATTAGAAGAGCAACCTTCTTACTTGAAACTTCCAGGGTCACCCAGGGATCTGAGAGTGTGATGATCATATGGCTTGTGGGAGCCACCTGAAATCCTGGGCCAAAGTGCAGTCCTTGGATAAGAACACCAGGGAACTAAAGTCCTTCCTTCCCTTCAGAACCAGGGACACACCCATTTCCATTGCCTCACTTGTTTACATCAGGGGCAGGAACTGCGCATGTTTTTAAAGCAGGAACATTCCTTGCCCCAATTTCCCAGCTTCTGCACTCAAAATATTCTCTCTTGGACTTTTCATCCATGGTTGGACACCCCTTGGGTTGGCCATGAGGTCACAGTGCAGTGGTTACAGTTGCTGCTATAATATGAGACAGTTGTTTAGACTGTTGTTTCCCTTGTTGAAGTTCTCTTTTCACTTAAGTTTTGTTTCTATAAGTAAACACTAAGAATGCTATATTAGTATCTGCTTCATGGGACTTTGGATTCTGTTGCCATTTCCTGGTTTCGTCTGAATAGCTAGGACTGACCAACTGACAGAATGGGTACTGAGTAAGATCTTTCCTTCATGGATGTTGGGATCTATGTTAGTGTATCTTTTCAAGACCTCTACCTGTCATCACTGGAATAAGGCTAGATTTTGTTCCTTGTGTTGTATTGCCCTCCTGATTTTATCATAATTTATGGGTCTTTTTAAAAAAGATTTATTTTATTTATTTGAAAGAGTTACAGAGAGGTAGAGACAGAGATCTTCCATCTGCTGGTTCACTCCCCAGATGACCGCAACAGCCGGAGTTGTGCTGATCTGAAGCCAGGAGCCAGGAGCTTCTTCTGGGTCTCCCATGTGGGTGTAGGGGCCCAAGGACTTGGGCCATCTACTTCTTTCCCAGGCCATAGCAGAGAGCTGGATCAGAAGTGGAGCAACCAGCACTAGAACCGGCACCCACTAGAACCGGCACTTCAGGCCAGGGCTTTAACCTGCTGCACCACAGTGCTGGCCCCTATGGGTCTTATAATGCATTTTTTTTCATTCCAGCAACTAGACAGGTCACTGCATGATCTCAGTGCTTCAAATCTTTTTGGCCCTGCTGATAATTCCAGTTAGGGTTGATTTGTGGAAATTCTGTGGCTCCCACATCATACTGATTAGGCTGCTAAGCTGCCATGGAGTCAGCATGGGCTTGAGCCTTGGTCCAAGATTCACAGTTTCTCCTCTGGGGTGCAATAAGTAGACAGGACACAAAAGTTCCATCAAAGGCAGGATTAGGGCCTGAAACTCCCCAGTAAATTCAGTGGGGTCTTCTGAAAGCTTCTGTACCTTTGTTTACATTGATTGAACTTAGTCCTGATAAAAGGGATAGGCACTCAATTGTCCTAGCATCCCTATTAGCCACTTCTGTCAGAAGACAGAGCTTACTTGTACGTGGATGATAGGAGGCCCCAGTGTGAGTGTCCAGCCAGACTGTCCTCTAGTAGATGAAACAGGCCTGGTTGTTGAGTAGAGACTGTTAGCTAGTGGAAGATGACAGAGAATTGAGACCTGATGGTGATGGAGAGAACTTTTTCCCCTGTGGATGGTTCTGACAACAGGACAAGCTGAGCTTGGGGTAGCTGAGCTCTGGGTAGTGGAGAACCACTCAATAGTGGGTCATCCATCATATCTATCTCTGCCCTTTTGAGTCTGGTGTCACTAAAAGGATACAACATAACAGATCCTACAGCTCCCTCTAATGGTGGGGTTTTGAAATAGCGTCATGAAGATCAGAATGTAAGGAGTTTCTGACCATTTTTGTTGTCTTTTACAGAGGTTGTCAAGTTAAAGGCTAACATTAAAGTTGAAGGTCCTTTCTGGTGACCAAGTTTCTCCATTCTTTAGCTTGTATAGTGGACAGACAGTGCTGAAAAAGAAAACCATCTTTTTAACTTGTTTAGAACATGTAGTGTAAAGGTTTCTTGATTTTTAAAGATGCGACCCAGGAATGAATCCATGAGAATGATCAGGGAGTGTCCCATAGTTGAAAAGCCTCTTGATGACCTAGGGAAAAAGTGAAAGAGTGAGTCATAGCAGACTAGGTCAGATTTGAGTATCCCAGGATCTCCAGTGTGTCCCTGGGGCTCCTTATGGACTGATTTGGACCTGGGATCCCTGTGACTATGATCCATGGCACCCAAGCATCCTTTGGCACCTTTATTTTTCCCACATGTTCATGGATCCTGGGGATTTCCTTGAAAGAGATTGTATGAGGTTGATCATGAGAGACCTTAGGTCTTATTTTTAGTGTTTACGTAGGGTGGTAGCATAATTCAGGTCCATCCTGTAGCAGTTCAATATGACTCTTAAAATAATCCTAAAAGTTATCACTTGAAGGGTGGGTATAGGATCTTCTTTCAAAGAATACCAAGAGACTCTTGAATGGAGTATTTCTTAGAACTCCCATCAGTCATGTCCCAGGACCACACCCAGACCACTCACTCTGAGTGCGCCCAGAGATATGAGGGATGACAACACTGTAACAAGTGAGGGAGGAAACAGAAGCCCCAAGTAAATGAGGGTGTGTTGGAGCCAGGAACACAAGGGTGTCCATATGTCAAGGGTTTTCCATAGAGACAGCAATGGTTCTCAGGGGTCAGAGGATGGCAGAATTTATTTGCTAGAAGCTTTCTGCAAGGGGACCAAACAACTCATTAGTAATGGTGGTAAAATACGTGATGGTGCACTCACCAAAAGGAGCAAAAATGTTGAATGCTTAGAAGGCAAAATTAAAAGAAAATGCCTGCAGTGTAGAATGTCCATGGACAAGTGGTGATTGAAACATGGAGACCCTCTGGATACTGCATGGGCTGAGGGCAAGTTCCAACCACTTTATCAATCTTCTTTACAACGACCCAAGGTGTTCTGTCTGCACAGTGTTGTCTCTCAGCCTTCTGCCTCCACCAGTTGCTGCAGAGAGAAGACACGGTTGACTTAATAGGAGTTTGTCCATAATAGATCACGACAGAGTGAAGAGTATAAGACATGATGAAACCAAGACTTTCAAGTGCAAGGGAAACAAGAGTTGAGGGAAAGACTTGATGCCTGATTTCTGGGTGGGCTTTCACTACCTGGCTGATTCACCACAAATGTCATGGGTGGCTGGCTCTAGGTTCTTGTTCTGATGCAAGAAAGAATTTGACCAAGAGACATAGGTACAGGTTAACAGAGGACTAAGATTTATTTGCACACAAAGCAAAAATATAATCAAGAGAGAGTGCAGGCAGACTCAAGAGTGAACTGCACCCAATGAGGTCAAGGGCCATCTTTTAATATGATCTGGAGGCATAAGTAGTAGTATCTGGGGTGGGTTTTAAATGAATATTCATTTTTTTTTGACAGGCAGAGTGGACAGTGAGAGAGAGAGAGAGAAAGGTCTTCCTTTTTCCGTTGGTTCACCCCCCCAATGGCCGCTGCGGCCGGCGCACTGTGCTGATCTGAAGCCAGGAGCCAGGTGCTTCCTCCTGGTCTCCCATGCAGGTGCAGGGCCTAGGCACTTCGGCCATCCTCCACTGCACTCCCAGGCCACAGCAGAGAGCTGGACTGGAAGAGGAGCAACCGGGACAGAATCCGGTGCCCCAACTGGGACTAGAACCCGGGGTGCCGGCGCCGCAGGCAGAGGATTAGCCTATTGAGCTATGGCACCGGCCCTTAAATGAATATTCTTATGGGATGGTACTTTGGGTGAGAACTGAGTATACCCATCTTGCCATTTTTTTTTAAATATAAGAAGTGTCGTGGTGTCAGGTACATGGAAATAGGAGCATCAGCCATGAAAATTTTGTTACAATTAGCCATAGGTCATTATGGGGATGTAGTCAGCAGTCATGTAGATTATTGTTGGCTAGCACTGGTTCTCGGTGGCAGTTTCATAGAAACTGGTTTTCCACAGCACAAGGGACCAGGTTTTGGGCAGACCAGGTGAAGCCACAAGGAGGGGCTGGTGACCTTAGCTCTTCCTTGTTAAACTACTACTTTGCTATATCACATTCTGAGAGTTTCAAAAAGGTTTACACTAGTGGGGATGGTAAGTAAATGAGAAAGTTTTCCTAGGGGATATGTTCTTAGATAAAATCTCAAAGGATACTAGCTAGGCAACAAGGGAGGGGGTGGACATTCCAGGCAGAAAAAATACCACAAGCAATGACTTGCAGGCATGAAGCAGCAGGTGGGTGCTGGGACCTGCAAGCACCGACCTGCTGTTTAAGTAAGTCCAAGTCAGGCAATGGAAAGAGATGAGACTGAAAAGGCAGCTGAGGACTGGATCATATCAGATGATGTAGGCTATGGTAAGGTACCTTTAGGTTTTTATATGGAGAATGATGGGTTGTCATTGAAAGGTTTTAAGCAGAGGACTTACATAGTCCAATTTATGGTTTAGATCTGAGCCTCCCAATCCATCTTCATGTCACAGCACGGCATACATAACATGATAATTTTTGTATGGCACTCTGAGGGAGGTAGACTAGTAGCTTCATGCTGCTAGAGATGACAGGCCCAGGCTTCGTCTGCCAGGCCCAGCACAGCTGTCCCAAAAGCCAAGGCTGGAAAACTGTTTTAGATAGCACAGTCTGATGCTCCTGCGAAGAACAGATTGGAGAAAATCACACCAGAAGAAGGGTGTGAAGTGAAACTAACCAGACATAGAAACAATAAAGAAAATAATTAGGAGATAGAATTCACAGGACTTGCTTGATTGGATATAAGGAATGAGGAAGGAGGATTCAAAGGAATTTCTGGCTTGCAGAATTCGCTGGAGAAACAACATACTTAAGAGGGAAGATTATGAGTTTAGTTTTGTATATAAACATTTCTAAGTATTATTTACTGATTTTAGTTCATTTACTTTATTTGAAAGGAAGACACAGAGAAAGAGACAGATGGAGAGACAGACAAGAGATTTCCCATCCCCTGGTTCAACTTCCCAAATGACTACAAGAACCAAGACTGGGCCAAGAAGAAGCCAGGATCCAGGAAGTCAATCTGGGTCTCCCACATGGGTAGAAGGGACCCAACCAAGTGAGTCATCATGTCCTGCCTCCCAGAGTGTTCGCTGGCAGGGACCTAGAATTGGGAGCAGAGCTGACTTGCATCCAGGCACTCTGACATAGGACACAGGCACTTCAGTGTGGGCGATCCCATGGGACTGCTGTCCTGCCCGTGTAGGAGGGTGAGAGGGCATGGCACACCATGCTTCCCCGGAGGGACCCCATAGCCTGGCTGCTGGCAGGCGGCGGGAGCTCCAGGCCCATTTCCCCCACCCGCCTCTCCTGTTGGAAGCCTTGTGGCTGTGCCTTTACGATTGATAAAGAGAGCCGATAAGCAACTCCCACATTCCAGATGTGGGTCGGTTGCACAAAGGAGCCTACATGGCCTACGTGACCTATAAGTCGTTGGTTAGGGGCCTTTTGACATGCTGCCCCTTCTTCCCTATAGACTTGCTGTTACTACCCCAGGTTTTTTCACCCCCTCTTACCCTATAAACGTGTGTGCCTGATTGCTAATAAACAGACATGCTCATCAGGCTGGTCTCTGGTGTTTCTTGTTCAGAGACACCGTCACTCTTCCAGCTGGACAGCTGAGGGTCTCACAAAAAAAGACCACACTTCAGACGGCATCTTAACCACTGTGCCAAATGCCTGTGCCTGGATATAAACTTTGATTCGCTTTGCAAGGACTGGCTAAAGATGCCCAATACATGCGTGTTATATTCTTATAGGCAGCATTAGCTGTAGAGAACTAAACTGCATGGACTAAGGATCTAATTCAGTGTGGGAAATCTTCCAACTTTAAAAGCAGTCATGGCGGGCCAGCGCCACGGCTCACTAGGCTAATCCTCCGCCTTGCGGCGCCGGCACCCCAGGTTCTAGTTGGGGCGCCGGATTCTGTCCCGGTTGCTCCTCTTCCAGTCCAGCTCTCTGCTGTGGCCCGGGAATGCAGTGGAGGATGGGTGCTTGGGCCCTGCACCCCATGGGAGATCAGGAGGAAGCACCTGGCTCCTGGCTTCGGATCAGCGCAGTGCGCAGGCCGCAATGCGCCAGCCGTAGCAGCCACTTGGGGGGTGAACCAACAGAAAAAGGAAGACCTTTCTCCCTGTCTCTCTCTCTCTCTCACTCTCTAACTCTGCCTGTCAAAAAGAAAAACAAAAGAAACAAACAAAAAAAGCAGTCATGGCAATGATGCATCTTCTTGAAAACTCCCTAACCCACAGCCTCCAAAAGACAACCTGTCTTATGTACCAACCAGGTGACTCCAGCTTCTTGGTCACAATGGAATGTAAGAGGAGTAAACATTTGATTCAAGTTGGAGCAATCAGCTTCTCTCTCATAAAAGCCAGATACTGGCACCCACTATTGAATCAATTATTTGCAAGAGATCAAGCTTGAAGTTCATATAGCCAGTGGTTCTCAAAGCATTGCCCCAGCTCATCAAAATCAATCATCAGAGAACTTGCTAGAAATGTTACTTCCTGCACCTCATCTCAGATCCGTTGCAACACTCTGGTGTGAGTCTGAGTCTATGCATTTTACAAACCCTCCAGGCGCTCTGGTGCAGCCTGGTGTTGACTACACCTTTTAACAATGGCTACTGTTCTGTAAGTAACTCAATGAATCACCTGAGTGCTGATAAGTAAGTGGAGAAGGCTGATTTGCAGAGAAGCAGGAGACCGGAGGCAGAGACAAACAGAGGACAAACAAGCTGCTTGATAATTTTCCCAGTTCCATGATGCTCAGTTGTCCTTCCAAAATAGGAATTTGTGAAATTCTCTTGTATCATTACTTATATCTGAATGAGACTTTCCCCCGCTTTACAATGATAGTGCCCTGACTTCTTACTTATTTTGTTAGAAATTTTCTGTTGTGTATTTACTGTGTGGCTGCTCTCCTGGGTATCATAAAGGATACCATGATCAACCAGAGCTGCTTCTTGCTCTTCAGAAGCTCAAATTAATGGATGGGGACGTAGACTATGTCAGAAACACTGTAAGGGAGATGGTTACTGGAAGTTGAGCTCACCTGCTAAGCACTAAGGAAATATTAGTCACATCTTAGGTTATCAGGTCAGACCAGAGAAGATCTCGAGGAAGAGT
Organism: Lepus europaeus; assembly: GCF_033115175.1. Taxonomy (NCBI): domain Eukaryota; kingdom Metazoa; phylum Chordata; class Mammalia; order Lagomorpha; family Leporidae; genus Lepus; species Lepus europaeus. The sequence continues at coordinate 23,977,171 of NC_084850.1, read as the reverse complement.
TGATAAGAGTTGAGCATTGGTATATAACTTGAGTTATATAAGGGTGAGTTTACAAATAAGAGCAAGAAGAGGGGCAAGTGTTCCAATTGAAGAGGAAAACGGCACAGCGATGTGGGGAATCATGGTGTGTATCTGGAAAAGCAGTGTCGAGGGAAATATGAATTAAAACCAACTTAGTTATCCCTGTTGAAAATAAGGGAAGAGACTTTTCTCCATTCCCCTCCTCCCTTTTTAAATTTCTTTCTCTGTCCTTTTCAAACGCGCGTAAATCTTTATAACAACTAAATAAATAAGCCTCTTTCCCAGTCTCAGACTTCAAGGGAGATAGCACCCCTACCTTCCAGTTCCCATAGGAGAATTTGGGTGAGCCATGACCTTGCTCCATTTTTCCAAACTACTTATTGTCTAAACATATGAGAAGGGGCAGACCTTGTGGTTAAGTGGCTTAAGCCACCACTTGCGACTACACCAGCATTCCATATTAGAGCACCAGTTGGAGTTCCGGCTGCTCTGCTTCTAACACAGATTCCTACTAATGGGCCTGCGAAGGCAGCAGAAGATGGTCCAAGTACCTGGGCCCCTGCCACCTATGTGGGAGATCTGGATGGAGTTCCAGGCTTGTGACTTCTGTCTGCACTAGCCCAGCCATTGGGGCCATCTGGGGGAGTGAACCTGCAGAAGGAAGGTTCTGTCTCTCCCTCTCTCATTCTGCCTTTTTTTAAAAAAGGTTTTATTTCTTTATTTGAAAGGCAGAGTTATAGAAAGGCAGAGAGAAAAAAAGATCTTCCAACCGCTGGTTCAGTCCCCAAATGGTCGCAACGACCAGGGCTGGGCCAGACCGAAGCCAGGAGCCAGGAGCTTCTTCTGGGTCTCGCTCGTGGGTGCAGGGGCCCAAGGAGTTGGGCCACCCTCTGCTGCCTTCTCAGGCTGAAAGCAGAGACCTGGATCAGAAGTGGAGCAGCCAGGACTCAAACGGGCACCCATATGGGATGCTGGCACGGCAGGCGGTGGCTTTACCCCGCTATGCCACAGCACTGGCCCCTTATTCTGCCTTTTAAGTAAAAAAAATAAATAAACATATGAGAAATTTCTTTCTCTTCCGGAGAGACCATTTTCAATAGGGAGAACTCATTCTTCAGTATTGAACTGGGATCAGCTCTGAATACAAGGAAAAGTAGGAATTTACAGCCAGGAAGCAGGATGGAGTGGGTGGATGAGACATCACATGGGGACGGGGCAGAGTTCAGAGAACTAATATTTGGTCTACCAAATTATTATGATAAAGTTCGGACAAAATTTTGTGTGACAAATGGTGGTGTCAAGTCCTCTTGTTTGAAGACTACTTATTGCTTGTCTTGAGAACATGTACTGAAAAGGTTGTGTTTGCTTGGCTATATAAGGGAATGAGCTCGCTCTCTCTGTCTTCAGAACTTCTTAGGGTTTCCCCGTGGTGTGCATCACATTCTGGCTTAAGGCTTATTCAGCTCAAGTGTTTTCTTTCTTTACTACTTTTGTGGAGAGAATTTCTGGGTCAGGAGAAGATCCCTGTTTTCAAACAGCATTTTTTCCCTTTATTTTAAACTGATACATAAAAATTGTATCTATTCATGGTTTTGATACACATTTACATTGTGTAATGTCTAATCAAGGTAAGTATATCTATCTCCTTAAACTTTTATCATTACTTTATGGTGAAACAGTCCAGATCCTGTCTTCTAGTTTCGTGATTTTTAGTATAGAGAAATGTACAGTAGTGTATCATTTTTAAAACAATTTTCATTGTCCCTTTTTAAAAATGATTTATTTATTTCAAAGGTGGAGTTACAGAGAGAGAGAGAGAGAGAGAGAGAGAGAGAGAGAGATCTTCCATCTGGTTCACTCCCCAGATGGCAGCAACTGCTGGGGCTGAGCCAATCTGAAGCTAGGAGCCAGGAGTTTCTTCCAGGTCTCCCAAGCGAGTGCAGGGGCCCAAGCACTTGAGCCATCCTCCACTGCTTTCCCAGGCACATTAGCAAGGAGCTGGGTGGGAAGCAGAGCAGCTGGTACACAAACCAGTGCCCATTTGGGATGCCAGTACTGGAGGTGGCAGCTTTAACTGCTACACCACAGCACCAGCCCCAGTAGTTTATCATTACTTGCAACAGAGCATTGACCTTCTTACTCCTAACCAACTACAACTGAATGAATAACTTTTCCCCATTATTCCCCTGCCAACCCTCCCACCCTCCTTCTCAGTCTCTCATAACCACCATTCTACTCTCTACTTCTCTGAAACAAATTCTCAAATCCTGTTTCCCTAGAAGTTGTTTGATTTGTGCCAGAGTTGCCCCTTGAACAAATTTTAGTCAGATTTCTCTGAACTCTGCCCCGTCCCCATGTGATGTCTCATCCACCCACTCCATCCTGCTTCCTGGCTGTAAATTTCTACTTTTCCTTGTATTCAGAACTGATCCTAGTTCAATACTGATAAATAAGTTCTCCCTATTGAAAAAGTCCTGGATAAAACCTCTTCGTACCTCATTAAACTGCTTTCCACCTCTGTTTTTTTCTGATAAGTCACAAAAGGCACGGGGAAAAGATATAGCTAGAGAGCAGGTGGAAGGCCAATACAAGAAAGAATGCTATGTTAGAATGTAGACTTTATTCCCTGAGCAGGGACGGGTTGTGGAAGACCTTTAGTGGGGGATGTAAAAGAATCATTGTTCTCCTTTAAAAAACATGAATCTGGCAGTAATGAGGATGGGTTGGAATGGAGAAGTGTTAAGTGCCACAGCAGTGAATGAACACACAAGAATAATTTTAAAATATTCTTTAAGGCCTCTTTAGTCTGTTATTACTCAAAAAGTTATCCTTGGGCTGATTTTTCACCAAGCCACATAACAATATCTGGGGCGACATTTCTCTACAAAGTGAAGCATGGAGGACAGCAACAGTGACTTTGGCCAAACGTGCCTCACTCCTTGGCCATTGTTTTCTAAATCGTTTGGGTGTTCCTCTGGCCCCACAATCTCATCCCAACGACTCTCAAAATCCCAAGCATCTTTTGGAGCTGGAATATTTCTGATGGTATCCGTTCAGTAAAAGGAGTTGTTTAGTAGGTGGTCCCTACTATTATAGGCTGTTATGTCTATTGGCTTGGTTTATAGGAAACACTTGCTTTGTATTCTCAGTGAGGTCTTTTACATTAATAGTAAAATTGGAAAGTGGTTGTTAGTACAAATGCCTCATTTATTGGCAGCCCCTACCTAGAGCCCCATAGTGTGAGTATTGATGTGGGTTCAGATTTTTCAAACATAACAATGCATAAATGATTTCTTGAATTTTGAACTTTGTTATTAGAGATTGAGAAGAGCCAAGACACTTTGAACTATACACATATTTATTAAATAGTTAACAAAGGCACATCCATAATCACTTTATACATATATATATGTATATGACTATACATATATATATTTACACACACATACATACACACACATATACAGACACATAACACAAAAAATAGCACATATATGATTCTCTCTTAACTGTCCATTTTGCCAACAAAGAATTGTTCAATGCTTCAGGTTGCAAAGGTTAAAGGCAGAGTCCCAAGTCCTGATTGTATTCTTGCCCACCTTCTTATTGATGTCAACATTGATCCTGGAAGGGTTGATCACCTTATGTAGCCACAAGATCTCCAGGACACTGACAGCAGAGGCTCCTCAGGGCCACTGGGCAGTCCCTCAAGTCCAGTTGTTAATGGACAGGCTGCCTTCTTTAGCAGGTGCTATTGCTACTCATCTAGTTACTCTGATTTTCCCCAGTGTCTCTCTATGCCCTTGTGCCTGCAGGCAGCATTTTGCATCACTTACAAGGAGACACCTTCCTCTCTTTCATCACAAAAGCTTGGAATGTGTGTGTGTGTGTGTGTGTGTGTGATGTATTGCTCCAGATGCCCTGTCTGCCCCTGCACTGTGCTCTGTTGCCATCCACAACACCATAATGCTGGGCTATACTGATCAGAACTTCTTTCTTACACTGATTTCTCCATGCACATCACAATTTTGTGCTTCTGCTTTGGGCATTCGTCTGTATGAATGGGAATCAGCCTTTCTGTGTCTCCCACAAACCTTCCCTTACACTCTGGTGGCTGCCCTTTCTATCCAAAATGCACTGCTTGGAACTCATGGCTTTAATTTCCCAGACACCCACTGTTATCCTGCCTAAGGGAGTATATGTCAGGTGCTGAAAGAAAACTCTGGGAGGGCCCAGTTAAATTGGCATTTCTACTACAGGAAAGAGACAAGTAAAAAAATTCAGAGTCTCTATGTCCATTTGTTGGATGTTTGCCAGTATAGACATTGGATTGCCCCCCGAAATGTAATCACAGTATTGTTCCCATCATTGTGTCATGCTGTCTACAGATGTTAACCATGTGATTGGATTCTGACCCGTGGAATTTTAGCATGCTCACTATCTAAAATAACTAGGCATTATTTTAGGTTTATTATTACCTCAGAGCTTTCCTGACAATAACAAAATTAGAACCCTCCTTTTCAGCCTTCTTGTGGTTGATGACTGCACCACTCATCCAAAATGATTTGATTCAATGCCTAGAAGTTTGTTTCAGAAAAACCTCTCCTGTAACCAAGCATGCAACTGTCTGATAGTTGACCATTTAAGAAGCAAGCTCTTTTCCTTTTTCTTTCTTTCTTTCTTTCTTTCTTTCTTTCTTTCTTTCTTTCTTTCTTTTTTTTTTTTTTTTTGACAGGCAGAGTTAGACAGTGAGAGAGAGAGAGAGAGAGAGAGAGAGAGAGAGAGACAGAAAGGTCTTCCTTCCATTGGTTCACCCCCCAAATGGCCGCTACAGCCAGGAGCCAGGTGCTTCCTCCTGGTCTCCCATGCAGGTGCAGGGCCCAAACACTTGGGCCATCCTCCACTGCCTTCCCGGGCCACAGCAGAGAGCTGGACTGGAAGAGGAGCAACCAGAACAGAATCTGGCACCCCAACCTGGACTAGAATCTGGGGTGCCGGTGCCGCAGGTGGAGAATTAGCTTAGTGAGCCATGGCGCTGGCCTAGAAGCAAGCTCTTTTCAATACAAGTACTCCCAGGAGAAGTAGCACATAAGCACTATCATTTTTTAACATCGTAGTTGACATCTTACATCTCAGCTATGAGCTGCTCTCCAAAGCCTGAAATGCCAACCAGGAAAGTTCTGAAAGGCAAGAATCTAGATTTATATGAGTAAGCAGCCATGATAAATTGCTACCACAGGGATTTTGGAAGGCCAGAGGCCACCATGAAGGAAAAATGAGGGCTCGCCTTAAAAGGATGCTATGAAGAGAAGTTCAAGAGTACCTATGATCAACTTGACTTATATATAGTTTTGCCTGTGGGTCAACTTTCTTCCAGCCAATTGAAACTCCAAGTCTCCATTTGATCAGGAAGGCCTGCCCTGAAATTTAAACCTATCATTCAGCAGCTTCAAAGAGAAAGAGATAGGCTGAATTCTGCAGAGGTCAAAGACCTCTTGTAAATGTCTATATACTGAACTGGTTTTAGTGCTCAGAGTATCAGACTCGCGGAAGCGTGTACAACACATCAAAGGGTCAAAGGTGGCTCACTAACAAATACAGCAGTGGTGACCACATTGCAATAAAGTAGGGCACAATCAGCAAGAGAGCTCCGTATGGTACAGCTGATACTAGGGAAAGACTCTGTCTCCTTCCTGATCCTCCTCACTGTCATAGACACGTGAACACAATACTCTGCTGCAACCTCTGATCCAAACTCTCTTCCCCTCAGTCTTCTAGTGGCCCAATTATGGAAGGGTGGTCAACGCAGGGCTCCTGAGGAGTGTTTTTGAAGTGTTTAGAAGTGTTATAGAACAAAGTAGTATCAAGTTGCATTTGCTGCTTTCAATAACAGAAATGATTATCCTTTCATTCCCACACCATTTGTACATGATCAATTTTAGGTGAGAGAGAACATTTTAATTCATGCATCTCATTGTTAAGAAACTGTTGCTGCCCATCTTGAAAAGGATTAAATGAACACTTGTTTCATGTATTATACTGAAGGTGCAGCCTACAAATGAATAACTGGGACATACAAACTTCTAATAATGAATCTGAGAATATGCCTTAGAATTTCTGAGGCACAATAGAAGCCAGTAAGCATTATCTCAAAATTCTTATTTTCTTTTACTAAAATACATGTGTCTATCTTTTGTTCATCTTATAGCAATAATACATCTAACACAATGGATGTATTATCTATATAATTCAAAACACTGAAGGTATATCTGGAAATAAATTTATTCTATGTATTAAATAAAACATTGAAACAAATCATAGATTGAAATTTTATATTAGGATTACTAACCATTGATATACTAGGATGTAAATAGCTTCTAAGTGAACTCCTAATGTGTGAATATGGATTCATAAAAAAAAGACATAACAAGGAAGTTTACATACTTTATTAAAATAACAAGAAAAGAAGTAAGTAGCATACTAAAATGAGTTGCATAATGCGCACTTCTAAATACAAACAAGCATTAAAGCACAATAACTTGGAAAAAAGCAAAAAAAAATCAAAGCATCTGCAGTTGAGAGAATGAGCATTTTGGAGGCAGTTTGTATTCATAAAATATTCTGATCATTATTTAAATTAGTAATTTTGCAAAAGCCCAATCACGTTCTTATTATAGGTATTTTTAAGTTACCATTTTGCGGCCCCAAATATGTGCTCTCACTTTCTACATTATTCTGAATTGTTGTTATGTGAATTCATAAAGTTAGCCCTTAAAATTCTATATGTAGCATTATACTTTTTTTAAAAAATCTTAATTTAAATGTAATTTGGGAGGATGAGGACAAATGGCTTATTTTCTGATAATCAAAGCAGCAACAATATCATGGTCACATCATTCTCTCAACTGTTAGAAACAAAAGACATAGCAACAAAATAATTTGGTTTCCATCACTAACAAATAGCCACTGTATACAAAATAAAGCTTTGGAACCATGCATTCTAGGATAGATAAATCTTTATGCTATGCGTTTTGGGAGAAAAAAAAGCTGGCTGAAAGTTTGGTTGATATTATGTCTTGTTACAGAGGTATTTTTAAGATGAGTAGCAAGGATTTTTGTAGTATCTGCAAAGAGTGGTGACTTATTTCATATTTCATTTCACTTATTTCATAGTGATACTTTCTCTTTTAGGTTTATGATATTGAGGATGGGTTCTATTTAAAGATGAAATTTCTCTATTTCTCTGGAATTGGAATAACCTGGCTTTTTGAGTATTAATGAGTAATTCTCTTAGAAGCAAGGACAAGTTGGGGGTTTGAAGTCTATGAAATAGTTAAACTAAATTCTTTCCTGGGCTTAATAATGGAGTTTAGTTTTTGGTCTTAGTTAGAGTCATTTGTCATACTTCATTCCCTAAATTGTTTTGTTCATTTATATATAGCCACTGTGCTTAAGCTCCAAAGAGTTTGACCCAGTGGCCTGATGCACATTTCACCAACAATTCCCTGGAAAACTTTTGTGATGCTTCTAGCATCATTCCTACAATCTTAAGAGATAATTCTTCCTGACTTGGGCTCTCATCTCTCTATTAATTTTATGAAAATATATTCTTGTGTCTTATGCATTCACAAGGTGATGTTAACAAAGGAACATGGGTTAAAGTGGAAATTTATGATGGGGATAAGGCTGAAGTTGTTGCTCCTACTTACGAAATGGATAAGTGGTTAAATATCATCAATGGAAATGCTGGTCAGATTGTCAGGCTGTTGTCGTATGACTAAGTCTAAGGGACTACAGACTTGGGATGGGAGGGGCAGAAATTTCTAGCCAACTGGCCCTGAGATAATGGGTAACTGTAAGGCTTGGATTGCTTTCTGGCTTTGGCTTCTTTTTCTGTCTCTGAAGTGAGAGCTATTAAAATGGGTAACAATCACCCAATACCAACTCCTTCCACCTCAGGATGATCTCCTACTCCAGGGCAAGAGCTACAGCCCAAAGATGAGACATCCCTTAATCCTTCTAATCCCCACCTTTTCTAGGGCTCATTGACTTGGGGCATCAGGAAGTTGAATGGCTATCTGTAGGTGGTGTGGGAGCTGACACTGGCAGAGTTCAGCTGATTGAAACATTCTCTTCCAGCTCCTGTGTTAAGTAAGATTTGGGCTGGTTCTGTTATATTTAGTCAAAACCAAGGGGTGGGAGGCTGAAGTGGCACAGTACAGTACTTTGTAATCTGGCAAAGGTAGGTCAGAACACAGCTTCCACTGAACAGGCATAATGCAAATAAAACTATTTATAAAGTTGTGCTGGGAGCATCTTTTCCTTTGCTGAAGGGAATAAAAGACTCGACTGCTGCCCATACTTAATTCTTAAATGAAATCTTTCAATAGTTGTCAATTTGGTCTGTGGTTCTGGATCTCTGGTTCACCTTAGAAATCTGATTGTCACTTAAATACATAGTAAGTGATATAAAGATGAACTGATAATTTTCTGTGAATAATGAAATCTGATTCGATCACAATGGGAATATGTACCTTGTAACTTACAGGATATGTCACTATCATTACTGGTGTGTGTGTGTTCATGTGTTTTTGGTGAGGATTAATTTAAAAAACAAACCATCTTTGCTAGTGGTCTTGCTGAAAGGTGAAGTACTTCTGCTCTTGTTCAGAGCTCTTAGCTGAACTTGACCTTTAACTGGTACCAGTCTTCTCTTTTGGTGTACTACAGTGGACTAAAAAGCCTCCACACCAGCAAAGCAACATCATGCTTTAGGTAACTCTTCTAGAAAACACCCTTCTTCTCAAAGCCTTAGAAACAACTCTCTCTTACTAACTTTCCCACTATTATCACAGACTTCTTATATTTAAAAAAAAGCTGCAAGGATTGTTTTCATGGACTATGTACATAAGTGCAAAAAAGGTGTGTCTCACACATTCGCACCCTAACTGAGACAATCAGTTAACTGCAGCATATGTCTCTTAAACACTGTTAAGGGGTCATTCCATAGTATCTTTATGTATGGTTTTACAAGTAAGAATTAATTTCATAATATGCTTTAGTTATGCTTTAATCTTCATATAGAAATACATGTGTATATCATTCTAGAAAACCACTTTTGCAGCTAGAACTATGCTATTTATGTAAGATAATTTTGAATAAATAAAGTTATGAGGAAAAAAGGCCAGTTAATGTATCATAAATGCAATGACCATGTTTTCAAGTCTAAATACTGTAGAATAACCCTATCCACACAACAAATTCTACAAACTATAAAGCCTGACTCTAGAATCCACATGTTGTAAACTTTTTTAACCAAAAAGTCACACAAGGATACAAATTCAGCTTTCACATAGGATTTTGGGATCTAAAAGAATCAATCATAAAAATCTCTTTTCTGAATTTTGCACTGTATCTTCTACATGCTCATACTGTCACAAACTACAAAGAGTTTACAAGTAAAATTTTCACGCACACACACAGAATTTCTAAAGGTAGCCATGTTGTAGTTTTGTTGCCAAAGCAACAACTAAATATAATTAACAATTACTATTTGTATATAAAGTTAAAAGTGTCCTTAAACTGTGAACTGTAAAGAATAGTTATGGACTACAGTTTTTCAATTTGGAACCTATGTAGGCAAGCTGAATACGTGGAGTCAAAACTTAAACTTTGTCTAATTCTCCTTCAAAATGCAACTCATTAGTTACGTAGAGATATAAAAATGTAATGAAATAAAAACCCTAAAAACTAACAAAGACAAGACAGAAAACAGGGCACCAATCAGCCACTTGGTGCTCAGAACCTACATTTGCAGTTATCTTGACAGTTTGATTAGGCTATCAACTAAATTTGCAAAGAAGTCCTTATACTCTTTTACATGCTATTTGTTTTACTGCCTTAGGCAGACACTGGTAAAGGTAGGCCACTATCTTACTAAAGGTATTCATCCAAACTGAGAACTCAGATTTCCCTCATCAAATTTGCTTTCTATGGATGTGAAATATAGGAGAGAGACAAAGAACGAAGATTCCAGTTTCTATTTCTATTGTGTGTGCCACCACGTGGCTTACTGACTAAAAGAACCCAGAAGAACTCACGGCTGCATTTCATCCAAGAGCATCCTCATCTGCACTCTCCAACGGGGGAAAGAAAGAAGCAAAAAACATTCCAAATAGCACAGGAGCCTTTTCTCTCACTTAGCAAAAATGTAATGTAAACGCTGTTCCTTATTTAGACTTCACTGTGCTTACTGCTCAGGCCACTAAAAACACATTCCAGTTGGAAAGATTAATTTCACTTGCTTCCCGCTCATGGCAGGAAGGGGGTACTTGCTTTTTCCCAATTGGAGAGCAGCGGAGGTGAGGCCTTCCAGGAATGAACACAGCCTAGCAGTGTAGGACAACACTTACGGCAAGATCAAGGTGCTTTAGCATGTTCAAAAACAGATGGAGAAGGTCGATGGAGTAGGGAGAAGAGAGCTTTCCACATCACAAGTAACTACAAATTAAAGACTCTAATCTAGAAAAGTGAAATGAAATGGAACAACTGGTTGTGGAATCATGCTCCAATTGCAAAAGTAAATACTGTATTTAAATAGCAATTTTATGAATCCATTTATTTTAATCTTAATCCCTCTTTAAAATATACTTATGGTCACATAGTATTCTTTTATTAATTGATACTACTAAAACCTTCTTAAAAGATAATCTTTAGATTATTTTCTCTGTATACCTGACCCGTTTTATCCACATTTCAGTGCTCTTGCATATTTTGCAAAAGACTGAGAGAAATGGCCAAAAACAATAGTTTTGGATAAATAAAAATAGAGCCCCTTGTAAAATACAAAGCTTATAAAATGTTAACTAGGAATCACAAGTGGTTAGAATTTTATATGTACAAGTCATCTAGTAAATTTTTGTTTAGAGTCACTGATTAGCTTTGTGACTTGTCTTTTTAACTGGAAATTTATAGTCTAATGACTTATTTTTCTCTTTTCTTGAACAAAGGATATGAATAAGTCATTGCACAAGTAATTAAAAGAGTGCTATCTTAAAATTGCATTTTTATCTGTTGAATTAGATTAAAACATTAGGGCTTTGAATGTTGTTTCTTTAAATTCATTTACAAAACAACTCTTTAAATGCCAACAATACAGAAAATTGTGGCACCAAAAATACAAACCCTGAACATCTTTCACTGAAACTTTTACTAAAAATAAGTCATTATCATTTTACAGTGCTTCAAGCAACATGAAAACAGTTGAACTCTGGGTTTATTGTCTATATTTAAAAAGTTAAATGAGATAGTATGTTGCATCAAAATGTCAAAGTACACAAAATCCATTTTGCCCAAAATATGTTCCTATCTCCACTAAGGAATATACATCCAGACAAGCTAACCACGGTTTATTGAGATTCAGATTGCCAATTGTGATCACGAGGATATCAACTATCAGAGAGAGAATTTTGCTCTTATGTGTTTTGAACCAAACTAATCTGCTTTGGGATAAAGTTTCACATGTTCTGAATCAGACACAAGGTGGAAAGGAGGAACGATTTGGGAGTCAGGATTGACAGTTCCGGGTTCCATGTTGGCTACACAGCCTTGGGCAAGTCACAGGCCCTGGACCTCACTTCCACCAGCTGTGAAAAGATCTCAGCCAACTCCATTCTTTTGTCATTTCAAAACACTGCTGGCTGGTTTAAGGTATCCTAAATCAGATTTTCTCTTTGCTTGTCATTTTCATGAAGGAAGAAAACAACAAGTTCATTTTAAAATTGTGTTTTTCTCAAAACTCTGTTGAATTTGATCAAAACCTGAGGGCTTTGAGGTTTTTCTTCTCTTTAATTTACAAAGCAACTTTTAAAATGCCAACAATGTAGAAAATTGTGGCACCAAAAATACAATATATAAAATCTGATGTTTTTATACATTCTCATGGGTGCATAAAATCTATCTAAGCTGATCTAAAATAATCATGTTCCCATGACTCTATAATAGTAATGTTAGTAAGTAGCTGGGTAGAGTGGAAGAGGTTTGCCACATACCACAGGAAACAATGAGTTACAATATTACTTGGTTGCAAAATTATTTCCCAAGTATTAGTAGTTTGAATTCATCTCAAGTCTGTGGAATATCGCCATTCTATGTCATCCAAAGGGCACTAAAAACCTCTCCATTACATAAAGGCAAACAAATTCAAACCAATAGGCTTGGCTGTAATGCAAGAGACTGGGGTTAATGGTGCTCATCATGTATCATGGGGGCTTACTTCTTCCCTGAAGCGTTCAACAAAACGGGAAACTCAAACTGATGCTGAAGACAACTGAGGCCATCTTTCCTGGTTCTTTGGAACAAATCAAAGAAAGATGCCCAATGCCAACCTGCCTTCTGTCCCTGCCATTTCTCCAAATTTGTACTCAGGCTTCCTCTGTGATCAATAGAGAAGATTGTCCATTTGATGAGGAAAGGCCTTATTTGGAACCAATTGGCTTTCACCATTACTGACTTTTGCTAGATTGTGTCTTATTTAAAGAGTGGTCTAATCAGAGCAGGAGTCATTTGCATTGGGAAAATGGCACTAGTATAAAAGGTTACCCTGCAATGGTTTTACATACTTCTTTCCAGTATGTTAAAACCATTTCCACACCCTTCTCCCTGTGCTTGACTTATAACCTGTAATTTTCATACCTTTAAGCCCCCAAGTACCAGTTTCTTAGCTGAAGATGACAAATGGCTCAGTTTTAGACATTCAGCTTAGAAGATTCTTGAGCCATAAAAATGAATGGTAACTTTACATAATTTTTTAAATTTAAAATTTAAATTTAAATGCTGAGAAAGTCATTAAAAGGTAAATTCTTGTTGTCACACTATTCAAGAGGAGTGAACTAGGGGTTAATTATTAAGAAGTAATTATTTCTTTCTCAAAAAATTTCAGCAATTTGATTGCATTATGCAAGGTCAGATCTGCAGGAACAAATTACCCACATGCATGTTTATGGACTAGTTATATTCTAAAGAGAGAGCATATTCACATGAATTCACTGTCATATTTTTCAACCACATATATGTCTCTCCCCCACTAATAACATTGTAGTTGAAATGAAACACCACACATACAAAACACTACAGTAGGTAAAAAACCTAACACCACACAATACAACAATGAGGAAAATGATGCTGTTTATATTTGTTACATCCTAAATCAACCCAATAGATGATCATGTAAACAAAACAATAAGGTAACACTTCAAAAACAGAGGAACATTTATCCACCAAGAATGTACAGTAAGCATACAGTTCACTGTAGAAATTCACTTAGCATAAAGGCTATTGGAAAGTCGCAAAGAATAACATAGCAAGTTACAAAATTCCATGGTCATGTTCTACCTGATAATTCAAATAAGACAGATGGTAGTTATTAGTTTTCTACTCTTGTTTTTAACATCCCCATTGATTTTTTAATGCTTTATTTTTAGCGAATTTATTGGCTGGCATGTTTGCTTTGCTTAATATATCGACTGCACCATGCTTATAGTTGTGTTGGTAGAAGAGGACATTTGAGAGCATATATAGAAAGGCCATATGGAGGTTCTCATGGAGAGATTCCGATACTCCATAACTCTGCTGTTCAGAATTTCAACTGAAATGGAAAAAAAGAAAGAGTGAGAAACATTGAAGGGTTATTGAACTAGGAGTCAGGAGACTGTGGTCCTTGTTCCGGTCTTGTGAACAAACTTAAGGCAAGCTCTTTCCCACTCTGAATTTCAGACTCGACCTCTGTGAAAAGGGGACTGTTGGCAATGTCCACTGCATGCCGTACGGCTATGACAGTCTATGGGAAGTTCCAACAGAGTACTAATTTGAGGAACTGCCCAGAGTTAATAGAGGTGCACTCCATTATTTCAAGCATCACCTATACACTGCCAAAATTTACTGCTGGTCATCCACCCAGCTGTCCACCTCCTTCAACAGGCATACATTGAGAAAATGTTCAATACCAAACATTTTGAAACTTGCAAATATTCAATAAACTTTAATCTTTTTATCAGAATGTTTTAGAACCATGCAGAAAAACCCAAGTGTGAAATCTAGGTATTGATAGCATTGTATGAAATTACATTCTTGACCTTTGGAGAAATTTTCAATACAAATTACATGACTGAAGTGATTATGCTTTCCCAAACACCTCTACATTTTCTAATGGGATCAAGGAAAGAAGAATCACTCTTCCCAAACATGTTCTGTTGGGAAGTTGACTGTAATTTTCAACTTTCATTTACGTTGATGTGAAACAACCCATATAATTGGTCAAGCATTGGCCAAACCTACATTCTCATGTTTGGTGCTATTTTCAAGTTGCCACTATTCCAAATGACAGCCCTGAAAACTATTACAATGTGTAGGTCCATCAGTTATTCCATATACACTCCAAGGTATCTTTTGAAAACATTCCTTACAATTGAGGGAACCTAGTTACCTCATGTACAGTCAGCTATTGACTGTGTCCTGAATAGTGTTCTAGGCTCATGTGTCATCAGCAGGAAAGAAGGATTATCTGGAATGTAGGGAACTAGTGCATTAGGCAAAAGGATTTCTGTCTCCTTCAATCAAATGACACACTCTGGGTGTGAGAATTAAAACTTTCAATGACTAACATATGCAATTCAGACTTGGTACACTTGTTTAGTTAATGCCTAGATTTAAGATACCCACAAGTAACACGTTCCAAGTGAGTGATTACTCGGGTTAAGTATGTGACACTACAGGCTATCAACTATGTAAAAAAGAGATCAAAAGTGAAGGGGGAAAAAAAGCCAACAACAAAAAAGTTTTTAAAAATCACACATCTGATGAAAAGAATGATGACATTATTAATTTGTGTCACTCAAAATTTAAAAATGCTGGAAGAATTCTCACTTTATTGCATGGGAAGCAGTATATCAATGCATATGCAATACAGCATATCATCCAAGCACTGCTTTCTCTAGTGTTAAAGAGGAGCATGGTGTTTACTGCCTTTAAGAGAATCATCTTAGTCAAATCCTGAAAAAATTACTCTGTTTTACTTCAATTAAAAAAATGAAGCTATAATAATGTTAAAGAATTAAAATTCCAGAGTGATCTGTACTGTTGGTTAACAAAGCATGCCTTTAATAACAGGAGAGCATCAGAATTTATAAGCTCACTGGGAAAATACAGTACCGGCTATCATTTCTAAACTTAAGAGGGATATTTACTCTCACACTTCAAGTTAGCGAATTTAGAATGTGTTAAATGAAGCTCTATATTATAAGCAATGGTTATTAGTGAAAATATTTACCCAAGCTTGCAACAAATGCCAATTTTGTCAATAAAAGATATAGCCTATGAATATTATTTATATTAATACTTAAAGAAACTTACTGTTCTACTGGTAACTTCTACATCTGTGAAACAAACATGCTGCTATTCAGTTCATCTATTGATAACTGGGGTATCTATAGTAGTAAAAAAGATTTTAGGTTAACATAGTTTCTTGAGAGAATGCTATTTTGTTCACTGCTTGGACATGGTAATCAATAATCATAAAACATTTCACATAAATAATGTGGACATATTAGCCATTTCCACTAATACTTAATTTTGCAAAGCACAGATCAGAACATGGGTTGTTCTGCTAGCCTATGCACTTCATGGTTATCATAGTTATAATTCAAACAGAAGTGGAACGTGCAGTCCGTTAGCATGGTTAGCACTTCAATAAGGCAAAAATGCCATAATATTAGACAATAATTTATTCTACTTCTAATTTGCCTTGTGATTCTGCCTGGGAATCCATAAAGCAAATGAAAATCAAAACAACACAAGCACATCTAATGTCTGTGTGAGGAATTTCTGATGTAATCACTTGGTAACGATAAAGATATCTGTGCCTTGGAAAGAAATATGGTATCTTGCTTTCTTTCCAGTGAACCTAAAGGGAAAGGCGATGAATGTACTAAGTCAAAATTCAAACACAGTAACCAAAAATGGCAATAAAACAAAATATTTTCATCTTGACCAATGAGGAAGCATTTCAGGAATATTTAGTACAGTATATACATTTGAGGATTGGTGTGGGAGTAATAATTGGATATAGAATATAAAGGGTGTCTGGTCTTCAAGTAAAAATGAGTAAAGCTATTGATGAACCTAGAGGTGAGCAGCAAAGCACACACAGTACTCCACAATACACAAAAAGCTAGAACTTCTGAATGTGATCATTGCTTAGGAAACACACAAGAATACAGACCAATGTCTCTCACCAATCCTAAAGGCATATACTGTGCCTTAGCAACACAATGTAGTTAACTAGGTCTCAACAGGTGAAATAAATGGCCAAACCTGATTGCCTGTAGGTGCAGCAGCGAAGGGAACGCTGGTGGCAGGTGCTGTTGCTGCAGACACAGTGGTAGGTGTAGCACCGTGCATCATGGGCACTTTCAGTAGGAAACCACGGAAGCAACACACGTGAGGGTGGAGCATTTATACAACCATGACATGTACGACGGAATGGGGCGTGGTAGGTGTCACAGCAACAAGCCATGAGACATCATCATGATGGAAACACCAGGGCGCAACATGCAATCAGTCAGTGCCAAGCAACATAGCATGGAAGGGGGAAATTTAAAAAGAGAAAAGGGGAAAGCCAATTATAGTTACCATTAAGGAACATGGAATCATTCTTATCATTTAGTCAGTTTTTGAGCAGTATCAAAATATAGTTAACTCAAAAGGCCAAATTTTTAGAACTGTTATAATGAGTACATATGGACCAAAAAACCTGATGTTAGTGGTGCTATCTAGCTGAAGCTAGCTAAACAGACAAATAACTCAATTGCATGTTCAAAAGAAGAGTAGAAATTGTGAACTGCTGTTTGGATCCACTGTCTTATGGACATCAGTGCAGCCACTAAATTTGCAGGTGCAAACAGACAGTTATATATGTATACTTACCGGATCCACATGCCAAAAAAAAAAAAAAAAAAAAAAGGATTGTTCAATTTTCCAGTATGTGGTAGGGGAACAGGTATGAAAAATACAGTGGTCTATGTGTGCAGAGTTTTAAGTATGCCTCTGGCAAACTCCTAGGAAAGGTTGGCTGTTTATCAAACAAATACATGAAGGAATTCATAGTAAATCTTGTCTTCACAGCAAATACTACAGCTACAATAGCTAGCAGCTGCAAAATCTCTTTCAGGATGTTTTCTCCGTGCCTTTTCTAGTTTCTCTCATTCTGAAAGCCTTTTGGATGCTTTTCTAATTTCTAGCTCACTTTGGAAAGCAAACCAGGGAATTCATGTGGGAATGGCAATGTGGGAATGGCAAGCATGCATATAGAATAATTTATCATGTCTACATCCATTGAATTCAGATTTCCTGAAAGTCTATAGAGAAAGCACATGGCTGGAGAGAGGAAAAATCAGCATGGGCAATGCCATGGGAACCAGACGTGTACTCCATCCACGTGGTAATTATCAGACACTCTAGACACTCTACAGTTCTCCCTTCCACTCTTCTCCAGTTACTTGTAACCATCCTCTATTGTCTCACAAGGCAAGTCTAGAAGCACTCCGGTCTTCCCTTGGGGAGCACAGCAACTGTACAGGAAGCAGCACCACTAAAGCATGCAGTTTGCATTCCTAAGCAAGCTCGAAAGGGAAAAGGACAGGGGGAGCATCCCGGAGAGGAGACAGGCACAAAATGTGAAGGCAGAGACACATTTCTTATACCAGGAGAACTTTGTTTGTCTAATCAGATGCATATTATGCTCTCCTTAGTATTAAGGGAAATTTTGTTAACTCCTACAAGGATCAGCCAATCCCTCAATAACAGAGGCTTCCATGTCCAGGGTTCAGACTTTGTTGTGTTAGTGAGTGCTGCTACTACGTAGTTGTGGTTGTTATTTTGACTTTTGTTTTTATCTTAGTAAAGTCTGTTAGTGCTTTTTGAGCTTGGCTATCTACTCTGGTCCACAGTAGGATGGAAGTTAAGGTAGTAGAAACTCTCTCAAAAGGTATAGGAGGAGTCGGATTGAGATGGGATCATCTGTCCCTACACTTATTTGTTCCTTGTGCCCATAAGTACTATAGCAGCTGTGAACTCCTCGGTTGCATTCCTACCCTCCTCAGTGTTAGTGAAGTACAAAATGGCTCAGAGAGGGCAAACATGTTGTGTTGGTGGCTAAGTAAAGGATCTGTGTGTGACTGCTTGCTTACAATCATGTAATTGTCTTAGAGTCCATTTGAAATGATTCCCTTGTGCCTAGTTTTTGTGTAAACAACGCTTCATCCTACAACACATCAGAATTCATCACAGAACACTGCAGAGAGCACTAGCTTTGCTCAGCTCAGCCTTTCTCCACATGTGAGTGTTGAATGGTTTAGGTTGCATGAATTTGGAGAAAAGAAACTGTTTACCTGTACTTCCAAAATTATACCTTTGAAATATTTTACTCTTTTTAAAAGAACAGATGTAAAGTGAAGAACCAAAATGCTCAATATGGCTTAGTAAAGAAACATTTAAAAATATTTTAGTTGCTAGTTTTAGCACATAAATATGGTACAAATGTCAGGCTCAGTATTTGGCCACAGTGGCAACCAACCAGGACTTGAGAAAGTAGGATTATTTTGATTCCACAAAGAGCAGAAACATAAAGCTCCATATGAAATGTTAAATATCCAGAAAATGTTCAGCTACATCATCCAGTCATTCATTTTTTGTCATGGTAAAAACAGAACAATTTTTCAGATTCGAAGAAGTAAAGAATTTTTGTACAAAACCTACCAATATTTGAAGTGGGTGCCATGCACAGTATTGGCCCTGTACACCATGCAGAAAAGCGTGGAAAGTAAAGAAAAGAGATATTTCATTATCAAAGCTTACTGACAGAGATAAATTTTAAATAGAAAGATAATTTCTTGGCAATATCAATTAATCAGTACATGCAAACCCAGTCATCTCCCATGCTTACAAATTCAGATTAGCTTTAAGATCTCAAATTCAGGTATTGAAACTTAATTCTTGGATTCTTAGGTACAAAAGGAATGATCTCACTGAAATTACCTATTTATTTTGGACATACACATCCTAAATAGTTTTTTATCACAAAAATAATATTTATTGCACATATTTCTGTCAAAATTATGCTCCAGGATCTGCTATCTGGTGGCCATATTTCTATTTAGAGCGTTAATGTATTAAAACTGCCTTCTCCACCTCATTGCTACTGAGGACTTGACTGTGAAGATACACATTACAATGATTTTTCCATTAAAATGGAGCTCTCAGCTGGACAGATTTGGCTTTGCTCTTAACAAAGAGGAAGAGGTCTTTCTGATATTTTGGCTTTGAAGTCTAGATTTCACTTTGGCCAACTGGCAAAGAAAGTGCAACTTTTAAATGAAGTAACTGTAGGATTTTAAAAACTTAAATTGAACATCATCCATTTTATCATGTTCATTCACCTTGGCTAGACTTCCTGGGCTACTGAATTTGTTCCATAGCTATAAGAAGTATAGCTGGAAGGCAGCGGCTGAAATGGAGTGATTTAATGTGGAAATAAATTACCGCATTTTTTGAAAAAAGAAAAAGGCCAGAAATAAAGTCACTTCAATCAAAGTGGTTTTCGCTGCTACTCTGAAGAAATTACGTTCTTTTTTTTGAAGGTTTAGAGGAAAAGTCCTAAATTGTTAGCTATCAATGGTTAGTTTTAAGAAGTGATGTTAATATGTACTAAGGAATTACATTTCCCCTGCAGAAACTATGATAAAAATGTGTGAAAAATGTGTAACTAATAGTTTCATTTATTTGAGAGGTAGGGAGGGAGGGAGGGGGAGAGAGAGAGAGATCTCATGTGCTGGTTCGCTCCTGAAATGCATGAAATCATGGGGACTGGGCTGGCTGAAGGGAGAGCTGGGAACTCAATCCAGGTCTACCACGTAGATGGTAGGAACTCAATCACTTCAGCCATCACTGTTGTATCCCTGGATCTGCACTAGCTGAAGCTGGTGTCAGGAGCTGGAGCTGAGTTTTGAAAGCAGATACTCTGATATCAGACACGGGTATCTCTGCTAATAGGCTAAATTCCCACTTTCAAGACCATAATTTAGGTGATGTCATAAAGAACTACTTCAATCTTTAACTAAAGACCGGGTTTTTTATGGATTCCTTTCAAATTAATCAGTTCACTAATATACTAATTAACTGATGAGTTTTTTTTCCAAACTCAGGTATACAATGCTATGTGTTTGCTGTGTTTAATTAACAAAGCTTTTTGAATTAATATTTAAAACCTAAGTCATTAGAGCCCAGGGAGATTACTGACTCCATAAACAAGAGTGTCAAATTGTTAAGACAACAACAGGAGTCACTGTGTACTTACTTCTCATGTGGGATCTGTCCTTAATGTGTTGTCCAATGTGAAATAATGCTATAACTAGTACTGAAACAGTATTTTACACTTTGTGTTTCTGTGTGGGTGCAAACTGATGAAATCTTTACTTAATATATACTAAATTGATCTTCTGTATATAAAGATAATTGAAAATGAATCTTGATGTGAATGGAATGGGAGAGGGAGCAGGAGATGTGGGGGTGCGAGTAGGAGGGAAATTATGGGAGGGGGGAGAAGTCATTGTAATCCATAAACTGTACTTTGGAAATTTATATTTACTAAATAAAAAAAGTGATAAAAAAACAAATTTCAAAAGGAAAAAAAATAAAACCTAAGTCATTTTCATTTACTAATAGTTAACAAAATGGAGCCTTTAGGATTTTAACAATGCACTACCCACAGTGGTTAGTATTTTCAATTTATTTCTAGCAGTCTCTATGCTCATTCTTAAAGTAATGACCACTGGAAGAAATTTATTTCCCTGCATTTATATTTATTTGAACAAAATTCTGATTTAAATTTTTCTATTCAACTTGGTATAAAACTGTCATAATATTAAACACAGTTGAATGCAGGAGGTAACCTAAAATATGATGTAAAGGATAAGAAAATATTTTGCTATAGTTTCAAGTTGCTATGTTTTTATGTTACATTATGTTCAAGAGTTGGAGGCCAAAACTGTCTGTTTTAAATATACTATGCTATACCATAAATGTATGTATGGGTAAGCTACTAGAGCCACCTTTAGTATATTAAGGATACGTGGGGTATAGATTTTTTCAACACTTAAGGGAAGTTATTAATTTGTTTTACTGCAGACCATGTCTGGGAAAATGATACCTAAGAATCAAGAAATTAGTTTAAGACTTAACCAAGCAAATCAATCATAAGAAGCAAAATATAAGAACTGCTAAAAAGAAAAATGTGAATACCTTCTCCCAATTTGATTTCAAACATTAAATTTCAAGAATCACAGAAAAACAGGTCGTTCCAGATACTAGTAGATCAAGCATGCTTGCCTTGTTTTATTTCTAATCAAAATACATGTAGACAGTCCTCCCAGCAAAACTCTTTGGAAGCTGCTTTGCATTGTACACATTCACAGTATCATTAAACTCGCCATGCCCAGAGCTGTGTTCTCACCTGCAGGGATATATGCCTGCTGCGGGAGCTGCAGGTTACCCACAGCCTGCTGGCAGTGGAAAACATTGGGATTGTAGACTGGAGTGGCACCATTGGTCTTTTCAAGTGCCAATCTCTTTGGTATCAGTTGAACTGCACCAGGCTGAAGGGCCTGTGGGGGAGAGATGGGTTAATCACTAGTACCACAGAAAGCAAATAAAAAAAGAAAGAAAGAAAGAAGGAAGGAAGGAAGGAAGGAAGGAAGGAAGGAAGGAAGGAAGGAAGGAAGGAAGGAAGGAAGGAAAGAAAGAAAGAAAGAAAGAGAAAGAAAGAAAGAAAGAGAGAGAGAAAAAGAAAAAAAAAACCATTCAAACAAGCAGCAACTCTAGAAGGTGTGGCCAGGGAATCCTCTACACCTGCGTTCCTTTGAGCAAGGCATTCAACAAGCAATGGGCTCACAGCATAGAAACCAACTGCACAGATTAATGTTTAATTAGATGAGTAGTTAACCCCAAACAGAAAATTACAATACAGGGGAAAAAAAAGTTTTCAACTTCACTAATTTAGACCTTTTTAAGGCATGATGTGACACAAAAGTATTATAGCAAATCATAATTACAAACTGACACCTCAGGGATGTTCACCCATGAATCCTTCAAAGTGAAATTAGCAGAAACAACAGCTAGAGCAGGAAAGAGGTTTCCACCAGTTATAATTGTAATACGGATGTAGGCGATCAAGGTGTGCGGGTGATAAAACCTAAAACACATGCTGGTGGAAGATCGCAGTCTCCAGCCCCCATAACCCCAAATCCAACTTATACACAGACTTCAGGTTCAGGGCCTCCAATGCCTAATTCTCATGTACGGAAAATGCCAATGAAGCACTTCTCCCCACTGCCTATCTCACCCAAGCACCACACAGTTAGCAAAATGCATTCACTTTTCATTTATGGAGGTTTCCTGGGCATTTCAGTGTGTGCCATTTGCTTTAAGTCCTCAGACAGAAAGCTAAATTCTAAAATCTATTAGCATTTGTAAACCCTCCATTCACATCTATGGTTGCTTGAAAATCCCACTGTTCTTCTAATTCTCAAACATGGCCCTTAATCAGATTTGTTGGAGAAGTTTAATATTATTTTATGGTTTTTTTTTTTTTTTTAATATTGGAGACGTAGGGAGATAGAGAGCTCCCATCTGCTGGTTCACTCCCCAAATGCTCACAACAGCCAGGACTGAAGCCAGGAACTCAGGAGCTGGAATTGAAGTACTTGAGCCATCACGGTTGCCTCCCAGCATGCTCACTGGTGGGAATTTGGAGTCAGGCGCCAGGGCAAGGACTCAAACCCAGGCACTCAGAGGTAGGATGCGAGTGTCTTAACTGCTAGGCCAAGTGCTATGCTATCCCTACTTTACATGTTTTTTTTTTTCTCAGCAAGTTGCACATTACTTAAAAAATATATCCCATTAGCCGGCGCCGCGGCTCACTAGGCTAATCCTCCGCCTGCGGCACCTGCACCCCGGGTTCTAGTCCCGGTCGGGGCACCGGATTTTGTCCCAGTTGCCCCTCTTCCAGTCCAGCTCTCTGCTATGGCCCGGGAAGGCAGTGGAGGGTGGCCCAAGTGCTTGAGCCCTGCACCCCATGGGAGACCAGGAGAAGCACCTGGCTCCTGCCTTCGGATCAGCGCGGTGCGCCGGCTGCAGTGCGGCTGCAGCAGCCATTGGGGGGTGAACCAACGGCAAAGGAAGACCTTTCTCTCTCTCTCTCTCTCTCTCTCTCACTGTCCACTCTGCCTGTCAAAAAAAATTTATACCATCAACAACAATCAGGTATGTTCCAAATTCTTAAGGAGACAGGAACACTTGTTCTGATTGAGTAGCCTTTCTGATGCAAAAAAGGGTCATGCCATGACCTCCTTAAACCTCTTCTTAAAGCCCTCCTTTACTTAGACTTACCTCAAACAAATTCCTATGGGCTAATTTGATCTTACCATTAAGACCTGCTCTGATCAGTTACTCAGAAAGGAATTTTATATTGATGTTCACAATACCAATTGCATGCCCACTGTATTTGGCTTAGAGAGGAGACATGAGGGTCACTTTCATAGGGCTAGGGATTGGCTTGTTTTGTGAAGTTCCAGTTGCAACAAGGGAAATGTCAACCCAATATATGGAGAACCTCCTTAAAGGGGACGTTTGAAAACAGGCCCGCACTTACCATAGCACTTGCAGCTGAGTGGTTCATCTGGTGATGAGTGGCCCTGAGCTTGGCCTGCAAGTGTGGAGGAGGATGGAAGTACTTGCATTTCTCCCGGGAGCATCGCCCTTTGATATAATCCATGCAGATCGTCACAGTATTATCACTCATTTCAATCATGGAAACATCTGTAGGGTGAGCATAGCGGCAATCATTCTCCCCACGGGTACAATTTCCACGTTGAAATTCTCGGCAAACCTTGAAGAGGAAACAAAACACACATGCACAGATGACAGTGATGACTGGAAGGTGATTGGGTGTTGTTTATTTTGCCACTGGATGTAGGGGTAATCCTATGCATTTTGTCCTATACATTTATTTATTAAAATTCTATAAATTTATTTAGGAAAAATCTAAAAAGATGAGGGATAATCCTAAGCCCATTCACCATGAGATGTAAACAGAGAATTGTTATTCCTAGAAAGTAACTTCCATTTTCCTCAAAAGGAAACAGTCTGTTTTCCTTACATTGAAACAGAAGTGCTTAGAAATATCATTGAAAACCAAGTTTTTAGCCCTTCAACTAACATACAATATCAAGTGTAATTGGTTTTTCTTTTTGTAAGGTCCGAGGTGAGTCTAGCACACCGCAATGCACTGGTAGTTTCCACATCCTGAGTTCCATGTACAATCAGATTCTATTACAATACGAGAGTCCTTCAAAAAGTTCATGGAGATTGTGTATCATGAAAAAAACTATGTATGGATCTCAAAATTTTTTTGCAGCAAATTCCAATTGCTTGTACTTTGTGAATCATTTCATACACTAGCAAGCATGTATGGGGCTGCCAATGGAGTTGACCGAAAAATTGACTAGTCATTTATGTCAACACACGAAGAATGGCGTTTAAGGGAAACTTGAGGAATTTGAATAAATCTATAAGATGCTTGGAATTTCTTTTAGATTTCTTAGGCATCAAGTGATATTTGCTATCTAGTACACCATTCTTTTTTGTATTTTATTGCTTTATTGAGATAAAATTTTAATACATTTACCCATGTCAATTTGAAAACTCAGTGATTTTAAGTATATTTAAAGGACACAAGACATGATTATTAAAATGTTGAAACAGCTTTAGATTTTTTCAGTTTGATTATCTAGCAAGTAGAGATTTATTAATAAATACAAGTACATTAATCACATTCTGTAAAGCTGGAGCTTGGGTACAAAGAGCATTCCCACGCAGATTTCCTGTGCCACAGACTGTGTAGATGAAAAACGTTGTTTGACCTACTACACAACTTCAGTGCATTGCATAATGGGATATAATTACAATAGTAGAATGCTTAATATTTTTCTGGATTATATTCCATAAGCCAAAAATCTAGGGTGTACTTATTTAAAAGACATTGGCCTCTGTATAAGGTTAGTAGCTATTCTACAGGTACTTATATATGTCTTCACAAATACCTCCAGTTTGTCTGAACGCATTGGTTTTGGACCAACAGCTCCTGGCATTGCAAGAGGTGGATTTCCAGAGATCAAAACAGGTGTATTTGGTAAAAGTTCGGTAGGAACCATGCCCATCCCAGGATGAGGTAAATAAGGATTGAAAGCCATGGTAGGATTAGCTGCAAATTGCGGATTCATTGGAAAAGAATTCTGTAGGTTGAAGAAAAAAAAATAAAGGTGTTACACATCAACAGATTCATGCTATCATTACAGAGGGAGGCAAAAAGGCATTAATTTAGAAATATCAGAATTACCAAAGTCATATCAAAATTTACCATTGTTTTTTTCTGATTTTTAGTCTCATACTCATTCCCATATAGGAGCTCCTTTAAACTAACAAATCTTTATAAGTAGCATATTTATTGATAAGGTGATCAAACTAATTAGCCCAATTAAATCTCATCGCTAGAATCTGTTCGAAGTGTGTTTTCTTCAGCATTTCTTTTTCTACCAACAAACCATGTCATCCATGACATCATAGATATGGACAATATCCCTTATCTCCTCCCACAGCCATGGCCTTTGCAGGTGGGCTCCAGGGACCCTGGAAAGCCCCATATTTTCTACCTAGCTGTTCCCCATCAATGCTGCTTGGCTCTAAGGCTGCCTGTCCTACCACACATCCCACCAGTTACTACTAAAAGCATTGGTTTTGCTTCTTTTCTTGGCCTGCTGACAATTATGAAAGACAGCAAGGACTTGAGGAAGAAAGAGGTAGATTAGAAATAGTGAATGCTTTAACAACTTCTTGCCATTAATCTAAAATTGGACTGATATGGTCATCATTTTTTTATATATATTGCAGGTCCTGTTTTACAAACTGATCTGACCTGCCTAACTGGTCTTTACTGAGGGGGCCAGATGATACTCACAGTTCAAAAGGAGGCCCTAGAAATGCTACAGTGATCCCTGGTAGGTAGGAAGAGATAACAGGCATATGAGGTACACACTCTAGAGTATAACTTGTAATGGAAAGTCTTAAAAATGCAAGGGGCCAGTACTGGTTTTTCAATTTTCAATGTGCTGGATTTAAAGAGTTTGTTATGTAGATTGCTGTTATTATTGGCAACCATGTAATTTATCACTTCACCGTGCTGTTTTCCACCTTGTGCCACATGTGGGCATTTTTCCTTGTTAACATAGTTATGGATTCTTTGGAAGTGTTCTTGTCTCCCCTATAGTACCTAATATTTAGTGAATGACCAATTCACAGGTTAAAAAAATCAATGATCAATTTTTCAACAAATGTTAACACTTTACAGAATGAATCATCAATCATGATTAAATGCAGTACACTTAATAATGTAACACATGCCCATCACGACTCTATAAGGTAGTGGTGGTGCCTCACTGTGTATTACTAACTGCATGTGCTCAAGAACTGGTAATACCCAAAAGGGTGAGTAAAGCAGGCACCGAGAGCAAGAGATTAAGAAGAAAGGGTAGATGCCAGGTGACAAAAGATGAGACTAGTCAGGGGAGAGGCTTTCAAGACTTAAGGGCAAATCGCCAAGGGCTGACCTCGCCCAAACTAAGGATTGTGATCTGTAATGCTTCTCATGGAATGAGATGGGAAGCTCCAGGAACTAGCTAATGTGACCTTATGCTATTTAATGAGGAGGAAACCTCTTACAGTCACCCAGGCCTGCGTCGGCAACAGGCAGACATTAGTAAGTCAATGCTTCACGGTCATCTCAAAAATCAGCAAGACTGGCCAGCGCCGTGGCTTAACAGGCTCATCCTCTGCCTTGCGGCGCCGGCACACCGGGTTCTAGTCCCGGTTGGGGCGCCAGATTCTATCCCGGTTGCCCCTCTTCCAGGCCAGCTCTCTGCTATGGCCCGGGAAGGCAGTGGAGGATGGCCCAAGTCCTTGGGCCCTGCACCCCATGGGAGACCAGGATAAGTACCTGGCTCCTGCCTTCAGATCAGCGCGGTGCGCCGGCCGCAGCGGCCATTGGAGGGTGAACCAACGGCAAAAAGGAAGACCTTGCTCTCTGTCTCTCTCTCTCACTATCCACTCTGCCTGTCAAAAAAAAAAAAAAATCAGCAAGACTCTGATGGTAAACACTCCGTAATGTCACCACACAATAGTGCTTTCTGTTTTGCTTTTTGATTTCTTTGACTTCCCTGGTAAATTTCTCACCAAAATACCTCCCCCCCCCACCACCATTCTCCTGGATACTTTTTGCCTTTGCCTTTTATAGAACTGGGAAAGGACCATTATGAAATCTATTAACTGCTGAGCTGAAAAAAAGACCTGGAGCTGGGTGGATGTTCCAGACTAAAACATCATTAATCACTGATAAACACTGATCAATTAACAATATTTCAGCTTAATGCACATGTAAGCAATGCTTTCTGTTTGTAGTAGCTCTGAACTTCTAATTTTTTTCCTTCCTTTTTGGGGTGACTCATCAGGGAAGTTTTCCTGGATAACTTCTGCTTTCTTTGGAATACATTTGAACCCTCTAAGGTTTGTTACATGCTCCAAGTATATGAAAAAAAAAGGTGTAACTTAATTATCAGTCTATATAAAAATGTAAGGGGCTTGCTGAAAGGTTTAGATTTTTGGGGGGTTTATTTACAAACTATACAGGACTATCTTCAGTTTATAAAATGAGTATCATCCATTTAGAACCATTTCCTCCTTGAATATAGATTTCTGTAACATTGTTTATTGAGGAGAAGCAAGTTCTTCCATTCTCAAACCCAGGGCAGAGGCAAGAAGTGCTGAGCCGCTTATTCATTCTCACATGGACGTTTCTGTTTTCTCACTACCACCTCTGCCCCAGGGTAACCACTACATTTCACTAATTTGAACGTTCAAGGGATTAGCTTTGACTAACAGCCAGGGGTTAAATCAAGTACCTTGCAAGCTCCCAGGTTCAGCTTTAATAAGCAACTCAATCCTGCTTATACTTATTTCACAGTCTTTGATGTCAACAGAGTTGCAATAAACCTCTGTGTGGGTTCATCTTTATTTTTAAAGGAAAACATTCTTAGTATGTTAAATATGCTGCAGATTTTTAAATCAAAACCTAAATTATGTACTAAACACTTAAAAAAAAATATGAAGAGGCTTCTCCTCCCAGAACCAGAGGTACGGATTTTCATCTTTCTAAATCTTGGTCAGAGCAACAAGAATTTGGAGATATTAGACTTCATGATGCAGATCACCCACAATTATTTTCCCTCCATGTCTCCAGCAGTATCGCTTCCACTGGGAGACATTCTCATGAGTTCCCAGTGACTTGCACAGTGCCTAGGAACTATCATTCCCTCAGGAAATGTTGCCAAAATTTAACCAAATGTCTCCACAACAGTGTGGGTCCTCATCTTTTTTGAGTCTGGGACTTCTCTGAGAATGAGATGCAAACTGGGGGCCCTGCCCACAGGACAACTCCTGTATGCACAAAACATTGCATGTGTACTCAGAAGTTCAAGGACCCCCATGACACTCATGCCTCGTGTGGGATTAGGGACAACCTACTGATTAGGAACCTAAGTGTTTTAGAGTTAGGATCTGCAAACTAAGGTTGGGCTGGCCTTGTCTTTTTATGGCCAGTGAGCGAAGAATATGTTTTACAGTTTTAAATGGTCGGAAAAATGAAAGTGGAGGCTGGGGTTGTGGCCTAGCTAGTAAAGCTGCTGCCTATGATGCCAGCATTCCATATGGGTGCCGGTTCATGTCCTGGCTGCTCCACTTCCAATCAGCTCCCTGCTCATGGCCTGGGAAAGCAGTAGAAAATGGCCCACATGTTTAGGCTCCTGCACCCATGTTGGAGACTGAAATGAAGCCCCCAGCCGTTGAGGCCATTTGGGGAGTGAATCTGTGGATGGAAGACCTCGCTTGCTCTCTGTCTCTCCCTCCAACTCTATAGCTCTGACTTTCAAATAAATACATGAATCTTTAAAAAAAGAGTGATAATAATATTTCATAATGCATGAAAATTATGACATTCTTATTTCAGTGTCTATCCACAAATTCCACTGTGCTCATTAGTAGACCTGTATTACAGAAACTCGTGAGTATTTGTTTTTTGTCTTGTTATATAACATACCTATATAATACCCTTAACGCTGTGTCTTGTCTCACACAGCCTAAAATATTTATCATATAGCCACTTACAGCAAAGTCTGCTTTACCCCTTTCTGGAGAATTCCCAAAAATGAAATACTCCATCAATTCCTGGAGTAAGGGCCTATTATACATAATTCTATTGATATGAATTTAACATCCATGACAAGACTCTACAAGCTGAGAATGATTTCATAAACCAATAGTAGGGTATTCATTAAAATACCCTTTAAGTAGTTGCTAAAGCTAGAGTTCTTAACTGTTTGCATATTATAGAACAATCACTACACAGTGAATGAGGATGGGGAAACAGTGGTTGGAATCCTGTAAAAGCAAGATTTTTCAAGGCTAACCCATCACATTTTGGTCTGAAAGCATCCTGAAGCACCTTTGAATGATAATGTAATTGAATGAAAAACCATGCCTCAAATAAATATGTCCAGTTTGCACACATTTTAGAAACACTGACTTATTACTTAAAAACAGGTTATTCTAGCATAATTAAAATTAAATATTATGCTAATCAATCTTTGTGCTTCCCTAACAGATTAGATCTACTTGTAATTATCTCAATAACATTCAGGATTGGTAGCAGTTATAACTAGATGAATGCAAAAATACTTTAAGTTACTTCAGCTGGGGCTGGCTTTGTGACATAGTGGGTTAAGCCGCCTTCTGCAGCGCCAACATCCCATATATGTGGCAGTTCAAGTCTGGCTGCTCCACTTCTGATTCAGCTCCCCGGTAATGGCCTAGAAAAGTAGCGGAGGATGGTCCAAGTCCTTGGGCCTCAGCACACAAGTGGGAGACCTGCAAGAAGCTCCTGGCTCCTGGCTTTGGCCTGGCCCAGCCCCGTTCATTGCAGACATTTGGGGAGTGAACCAGCAGATGGAAGATTCTCTCTCTCTCTCTCTCTCTCTCTCTCTCTCTCTGCCCCCTTGTTGTAATTCTGACTTATAAATAAATAAAGTATCTTTAATAAAAAGTCACTTCAACTAGTGCCTCTCCTGAATTCAACAGAATAACTGGGACCCCTCCCCCATTTCTGAGTTCCTGCCTACAGGCACACTACCATTCTCTTTTATAGAAGGATAAACATTTGGTAACAATTTGTTGACTCAATTTTAATACCAGAAAAAATAGCACTCTTAAATTTTACTAGCACTCATAATGCCTTTCTTTTACTGCTCCTTTGTAAGCATTTATGCAGTATAAAAGAAAGTCCCTTTCCTGGTCATCATGTTTATGTCTATCCTTAGACAAACTCAAAGTGCACTGAAATGCATAATTGTAGTTTCCACTGGACTTTACTGTTTGCAGGGGGCTCAACTGGATCATGTCTGTTTCACAAGTTTTGCTTGGTCATATCCACAGCACTATTGCACTGGGGCTGAAATAGACAGCAGGCAAACTGCTGGAGGCCCACATAACCTCCAGACTAGTTAACCATGCCCTCTAAAACTGAGAGGTCAATTTACAAACAGGTGCAAGCTGATAGTGGAGTTTATGTACGATCATCCTTGTCAATGAATAAGTCATTGTGGCCCTGGAGAGAGCTAAGAGAAGCAAAGTTTGAGGGTCAAAAGTGAATCCTGGTCCTCACCTAGGCCCGACCTTTCTGACCTTAATAATCGCAGATGTCTCCAAGCAAGAAGAAGTGTTAAAGACAAGCGAGTAGGCAAAATATCAGTGAATGACTGTGGTACAAAATGTGTAAAAGTGACCAGCGCCATGGTGCAGTGGGTTAATCCTCCACCTGCGGGGCCAGCATCCAATATGGGCGCCGGTTCTAGTCCCGGCTGCTCCACTTCCAATCCAGCTCTCTGCTGTGGCCTGGGAAAGCAGTAGAAGATGGCCCAAGTGCTTGGGCCTCTGCACCCACGTGGGAGACCCATAAGAAGCTTCTAGCTCCTGGTTCCTGGCTTTGGATCAGTGCAGCTCTGACCGTTATGGCCATTTGGGGGAATAAGCCAGCGGACGGAAGATCTTTCTCTCTGTCTCTCCCTCTCACTGTCTGTAACTCTACCTCTCAAATAAATAAATAAAATCTTTAAAAAAAAGGTGTAAAGAGCACCACTACAGAAAGCACAAACCCCGGTTTAGATCTGCCTGTATTTAGTGGGAGAAGCTGCAACAGCTGGCCAGGAGTTATGAGAGTACCTAAACACCAATCAGTGTAACATCAGATGACTACTAGAGGGAGGAATCCAGAAAGACAGCAAACTGACTTCTTCCTTAAGCAGGAAATTTGAAAACTCAAAAGTGAAGCGATTTGGCTTTTATTCCAGAAGAGTAAGAAAGTGCGGTTCTTTTTTTAAAAAAATTTATTAAGGCGAAAGATTTATACGATCTGAAGAGAAACCAGAGTATAAGCCAAGTAATGAAAGTCAACAGAGTGCCTTCCCCTAGGAGGTTCACACCTCCCTTAGGATATACCCCATGTGAAGAGATAGATAGGTCTGGGCCTCTTAACTTACAAGGCCTAAAGACCACCAGATTATTATCAAGCCCCTTCTATCTGGTTCTATTTGCCTCTCAATCAGAAAACTTAATTGTAGCTTAGACAGCACCTTTCTTAGCTCCTCTAATAATGACTCTGTCCTTTGTTCTAGACCCTGTCTAGCGCCCTTGGGCCTCATTCCTTTGTAATCATAACCTCTACTCTACCACCAATGACTCTACTCCCAACATGTGTGTACTGATGGTCCTCTTCCCCACTTAATGCTGTATAATTGTTCAAACCTGGTAAATGCCACTCTTAGGATCATTGGTTACTATCCTCACTCTGTCTTTTATGACCTTGTCTAAATATGATCAGAGTCGGCAAACTTGGAAGGCTTCCATAGCCTTGGCAACTCATGACGACAGCCTAGGGTGGTTACTGGCGCCATAAACTAGAGTGTCAATTTGTTGGGTCAACAACAGGAGCCACTGTGCACTTGCTCCTCATGTGGGATCTCTGTCCTTAATGTGCTGTACATTGTGATTTAATGCTATAACTAGTACTCAAACAGTATGTTTCACTTTGTGTTTCTATGTGGGTGCAAACTGTTGAAATCTTTATACTAAATTGATCTTCTGTATATAAAGAGAATTGAAAATGAATCTTGATGCAAATGGAAGGGGAGAGGGAGCGGGAGAGGGGAGGGTTGCGGGTGGGAGGGAAGTTATGGGGGGGGGGAAGCCATTGTAATCCATAAGCTGTACACTGGAAATTTATATTCATTAAATAAAAGTTAAAAAAAAAATTTATTTATTTTATTTGAAAGGCAGAGTTATAGAGAGAGAGAGATGAAAAGACAGAGAGAGGTCTTCCTTCTGCTGGTGCACTTCCCAAATGGCTGCTACAGCCAGAGCTGAGCTGATCCAAAGCCAGGAGCCAAGACTACTTCTGGGTCTCCCACGTGGGTGCAGGGGCCCAAGCACCTGGGCCATCTTCTGCTGCTTTCCCAGGCCACAGCAGAGAGCTGAATCAGAAGTGGAGCAGCTAGGAATTCAACCAGCACCCATATGGGATGCTGGCACTGCAGATGGCAGCTTTATCGGCTACGCCACAGCACTGGCCCCGAAAGTGTGATTTTTTTTTTTTTAATAAATGGGACATGCTAAGCTGAGCAAGAATACCTGGACACTTTGAAGATTCCAATGCAAGTCTAGGATAAATTGGTGTTAAGAATTAAAATTAATTGCTTCTTAGCCTTTTGGCTAAGATCAAGCGAAGAGTTAAAATTATCAGGAATTTCACAAACAAATGCCATTGCGACCAAAACAAAACTTTGCATGGTTAATAAAATGATAATTCCACAGGGGAAAAAAGAAAATCCCAAAGCTTTTATATGGAGGATTAAGTACAAATTAGAAATTAAAAAAGAGATTAGAAAAATATGCATTCAACATTTTACTACTGTTAGATCATAAATTCCTGGAGGGTAAACACTGTTTCTTGTTTATGGTTTTATTCACCCTTTTTTCCCATTTATATACCTAGCAGAGAGTTTATGCTCAAGAAATATTGACCGAGGCCAGCACTATGGTATAGCAGATAAAGTCACTGCCTGCAGCACCGGCATCTCATATGGGCGCTGGCTGGAGTCCTGGCTGCTCCTCTTGTGATCCAGCTCCCTGCTGATGTGCCTGGGAAAGCAGCAGAAGATGGCCCAAGTGCTTGTTTCCTGCATCTATATGGGAGACCTGGAAGAGACTCTTGGCTCTGGGTCCTGGGTCCTGGGTCCTGGCTTCGGATGGGCACAGCTCTGGCCGTTGTGGCCATTTGGGGGAGTGAGCTAGTGGATGGAAGACTTCCCCCTCCCTCCCTCTCTCTGTCTCTCCCTCTCTCTGTAATTCTGCCTTTCAAACAAATAAAATAAATCTTTTTAAAAAAAGAAATATTAACTGAATTGAATGAAAAGGGATCCCCAAAGTATTGGTTAAATTTTGGTTTTCCAAATGGAAAAATTCAAATAAAAAGTCACAGTGAGAAAGAAACAAAGGCAGTTTGAAATGTCATGGCAGCAAGATTAAAGAAATTCATCAGTTTTGCTCCTTACTGAGGAAGACTTTGGGCAGATGGCACTTCCAAACTGTCTTTTGATAAAGAAGTAAGATGCTATAGCAAACAGTATGAAAAGCCTAGGGTATTTTATTCAAAAATACACATAACGTATTTCATATATGTAGGATGCATATGTATTTTAAATTAGAGTGGCTAGATTATTAGTAGCAGAAGGTATCCAGTGAAGAGTTGTGAAAAATGGGTTGGTGATACTATCAATCAAAATATGTAACTTCTTAAAATATGTAGTGTGTAGTTGCAGGACACTTACAAATTGCTAATGCAATGAACAGATCCTTAAAGGCTGTCAGAGCAAATTAGGAATGTTTGGGGGAACCTCTTTAATCTGATCAGGTGGTAGAGCAACCACGGCTTTTATTTAAAAAGATTTTTAAATTTTATTTAAAAATTAAATTAAATTTAAAAATTAAATTTTATTTAAAAGGCTGAGTTACAGAGAGGAAGAGGAAGAGGCAGAGAGAGAGAGGTCTTCCATCGCTGGTTCTCTCCCCAAATGGCTGCAACAGCCAGGGCTAAGTCAGGCCGAAGCCAGGAGCCAGGGGCCAGGAACCTAATCCGGGTCCCCCACATGGATGCAGGGGCCCAAACACTTGGGCCATCTTCCACTGCTTTCCCAGGCACATTGTGGAGCAGCCGGGATTCGAACCGCCTCCTATATAATATTCTGGCATTGCAGACAGCGGCTTTACCTGCTATGCCATAGCACCAGCCCCAACCATAGTTTTTTTTATAGGTGTCACTGACAAGCTACTGAACCACATGGAGCAACACAAAGAAATGGTTTTGATTTAAAAAAAAAAAATCACCCTTTCTAGATGAGATTGTCAAGCGGTAGCTTTGTGGTTGTTGCTTTATTTATCCTCTGTCAGGGAAAAAAGATTTTCACAGAGCCTTAGAAATTCCCAGCCTGCATCTCACTTACGATTAACAGCAAGCAATTTTTTGAAGAAGCTGTCTATAGCTTAGACTGTGACTATGACAGTGAAGCTAACAAGCCTGCATGGCCTCATTAGTACGAGGCTCTAACCAAACTGAGCTAACCAGCCCCAGAGGTGAAGAACACAAAATGTGCCAAAAGGAGATTACATTTAATTCATCCCGTGGGAATATATAAGGGAGGATAAGGGAAAATGCTGAGATGTGTTACTAGCAAAAAATAAAATAAAACAAAACAAAACCCTGGGCACCATATAAAGCTACCAAGTCTTAGTGCCTTCTATTTG
Organism: Lepus europaeus; assembly: GCF_033115175.1. Taxonomy (NCBI): domain Eukaryota; kingdom Metazoa; phylum Chordata; class Mammalia; order Lagomorpha; family Leporidae; genus Lepus; species Lepus europaeus. The sequence continues at coordinate 23,942,026 of NC_084850.1, read as the reverse complement.
GCCACAAAAGTATAGCGTTTCTATTTAACTTTTGAAAAAGCAGATTTCATGTGCCATATAAACAGTATTGGGGCAAGGTAGCAAACTTACTGCTGGTAGATTTCTTTTGCTCTATTATAAAATGATCTTTCAGCTGTGTAACCCACTCAACCTCAGGAAAGGTCCTGAGTAGCTTCTCTACTTCGGACTAGAAACTGTAATCAGAATGGAATCCAGGGTCTGTGGGGGCATAAAACTCAGACCACCAGGTGGGGGCAAGGACCTTGAAGAAAAACAATCTTTCAAATTTTACAAACATGTTTTAAAGATGTTGCTGAGGGTCCCTCTCTCATGGTCTTGCAAAGAGATCCTGGAAATTAGAGGCCTTGAACTTTCATTAGCCTCAAGGGAAGTCCACCTCTGGGAATTGTGTTTGTTGAACAAATAAATAATGATAAGTCAGGTGAGTGTTTGGCCTAGTGATTAAGATGCCTCACATCGGATGGGTGTATCTGGGTTCTACACCCAGGCCCCTGACTCCAGCTTCCTGCTAACGCAGGCCCTGGGAGACAGCAAGTAATGGCTCAACTAGTAGGGTCCCTGCCACCCATGAGGGAGCATTGGATTTTTTTTTCTCCAGCTTCTGCCTTCAGCCTCCACAGAACCCTGCCATAAGAGTCATTTGGGGGAGTGAACCAGTGGGTAAAGAGCTTTTTCTCTCTTTCTCTGTCTTCCCCTCAAATAAATCTAAAAATAATTTTAAAGAATACTGTTAGGTTTCAGCTACTATATCTAAAAGTCAAACCTTATCTAATCTTTGGGAAGATGAAGTAAAATCTCAGTAGAATTTCAGGGTCATAGCACAGTAGTGTACTGAGATGTGACTTGTTAACTTCTGGCAATATGGAACTTCCCATGACAATAAAAGTCATAATTATATTAAGAGCCTATTAAGCTTATAATTATAGAATAATGTCTATCTGGGATATTCTTGCAAAAATGACTTCCCAAAACATGTAATGTCAGCACATGGAAATGAAGGAACTACATGCCACCATTTTGTAATTCCACAGAGAGTTAAACTGACAAGCCTGCTCCAGAATTTCATTAAAATGGACAGTCATTTCTGTACTGACCATGACACTGGTGATCTGGAATCTGGGCATAATTTCTTTGTCCACTGTATCGACAACATGCCTGGCCCACATTTTTCACAGTAATTTTTCACAAAAGAGCCACGCTGAGAACTACTCTCTATGTACTGCATAACTACTCTTGGTAAAGTGATTTTATGTGAACTAGAAAAATTGGGACTCTGACATAAATTTGCAAAATGTATGATATATCTTGGTGCAGAAAGAGTTTATCTTCTTGTACTCAACTACTAAATCATTTTACTGCTTCTTTTAAAAAATGAATAAGTAAATAAAAGGAGAGGCTGGCATTGCGCCACCACAGGTTATACTGCTGCTTGCAATGCCTGCATCGCACATGAGTGCCGGTTGGAGTCCTGGCTGCTCTACTTTCGAGGTAGCTCCTTGCTAATGTACCTGAGAAGGCAACGGAAGATGATCCAACTTCCTGGACCTCTGCCACCCATGTGGGGGACCCTGATGGAATTCTGTACTCTTGGGTTCAGCCTGGCTCAGCTCCTACTGTTCTCATTTGGGGAGTAAACTAGTGAATAGAAAAATCTCGCTGTCTTTCTGTCTCTCTCTCTCTCTCTCTCTGTCTTTCAGATAAAAGAGTGATTTTTTTTTCAATTTATTGCTAGCACTTTATTTTGTTGTTACAAAGACAGTAAGGGTATATATATTAAGGGGCCGGTGCGGTGGCAAAGTAGATTAATCCTCCGCCTGCGGCGCCTGCATCCCATCTGGGCACCAGTTCTAGTCCCGGCTGCTCCTCTTCCTGTTCAGCTCTCTGCTATGGCCTGGGATAGCAGTGGAGGATGACCCAGGTTCCTGGGCCCTTGCACCCGCATGGGCGAACAGGAGGAAGCTCCTGACTCCTGGCTTCGGATTGGCGCAGCAATGGCCATTGTGGCCATTTGGGGAGTGAACCAACAGAAGGAAGACCTTTCTCTCTGTTTCTCTCTCTCTCTCACTGTCTGTAACTCTACCTGTCAAATAAATAAATAAAATCCGTTTAAAAAAGGGTATATATATTAAAAAATGGGAGGAGGGATGGAAGGCAGCCAGAAGAATAAGAATTATCTTCATGTTTCCTAAAGTGCCGTTAATTTTATATTATATTTGAACTTTTATGAGAACATGAATAGTAAGTGAATCTTCAAAAAAAAAAATAAATGAGGAACTAGTCCTCTGCCTGCAGTGCTGGTTCAAGTCCCAGCTGCTCCTCTTCTGATTCCACTCTCTGCTATGTCCTAAGAAAGCAGAGGAAGATGGCCCAAGTCCTTGGGCCCCTGCACCCAAGTAAGAGACCCAAAAGAAGCTCCTGGCTGCTGGCTTTGGATCAGATCAGCCCAGTTCTGGCCGTTGCAGCCATTTGGGGAGTGAACCAGCAGATGGAAGACCTTTCTCTCTGTCCCTCCCTCTCTCAAATAAATAAATAAAATCTTCAAAAAAATGAGTAAGAGAAAAGGACATTTAGCCTAGTGGTTAACATACCCACGTTCCACATTATAGTGCTTGAGTTCAATTTCTGGCTCCGGTTCCCAAGTCCAGCATCTTTCCAATGCCTTCATTGGGAGGCAGCAATGATGGCCCAAATAATCTGGCTCTTGTCTCACACAAGACTTGGTTGACTTGGACTGTGTTCCTAGCTTCCAGCTTCCGCCCTGTCCCCAGCCCAGTTCTGGATGCCACAGATATTTTTAGCGTGAACCTGCAGATGGGAGCAGTCTCTGCCTTTCCCTCTGCCCCTCAAATACCTTTTTTAAAAAAGTACTTAAGTATTTTTCAATTTTATTTCTAGGCACTTAAAGCTGTCCTAGTCCAAAATTCCATAGATGAGCATAATACCTTGTAGCTTTTATTAAAGAAGAAAACCATTGGAAACATTGGAATCTAAAAGTAATATTATTCATTAACTAGTGTTAATCTTCCTCTTATCTGCTTGAAATTCCTGTTTTTTTTTTCTTTTTCTTTCTGAAGTGTTACATCACCTTCATTCCTTACCATTTAATGTCAGATAAACATATCAGCGTGTTTTTGAGTAACATAATTGACCAATGGAATTACTAAAATGATGTAGAAAGTGGGTTGGGGTTCAGATAGACATCGATGATTCAATCTGAGATAGAGGAAAACCCTGAAGTGAAATCCTTATGGCTTTCATGTGGCACTCCATAACTTGGCCACAGGAAAGCAAACCATGAAAAGCCCACAGCAGAAGCAGAGGACTTGGGACACTCCACTGAAACCTCAAATGTGTTGACACCCTCTATATAAATGAGCAGGTGAATACACTCTACTGTGTATCAAGATCTGCTCCCACGTGAAAACACCACATCCAAAGAGAAAAAGCTGAAGAAACCTCCCAGATATGGCCAGGTCTAGATATGCAAAATATATACATAAAATGTTTGAATAGCCTTAGAACATTACATCCACTTTATACATACACACGCCACAACTGGGCATGAGAAAACTTCCTCATAACTAAAATTCCTAGTTGTGAAACAGGTATTTTTAAACTGGAGCTTTGATGGAGAGTAATGCAGTGTGCCTAGTTTTCCTACTATTCTTCTCTGGTGCTCATGTTTGCCTCCTGATTCTGCTGAAGGGCATTCTTAAACTCCTAACTTTTGTGCCGTGAACATCAGAAACAACCTCTCTTAAACTGCGCTGAATAGCTAATACCAAGGAGTCACACCCTTTGTTTCACTTGCTAAGCTTTCTTAATAAAGGCAGCAAAAATGCTTTCAGAGGTGGAATTGTTTATACTAGCAAATGTTGACAGAGACCTAATAAATACTGTGAAGCAACTTGTGTGCTTCTCCTAGCATTCCACCAACACTGACTAGGTGTGGCTTTTATTCATTGTTCAGTATGAATAGAATCTGTTCTGTAGCTGCCATCCCATTTAGGTTGGCATTCCCTTTACCTAAGAGCTTTACAATGCGCAAGTCATATTCAATTGTGCAAAGATAGATAAACTCTTCTGGTATCCTAGGAACAGTCAAAGTATGCTTTATGGAGACCTGAAGTTCAAGTCATTGATACAAATATGTAACCATATGAGACACTTCCCAAAGTTCATGGAAAATGGCATTAAAAGAGAACATGCATTTTTTTCCATGAACTTTCTGAAGGCCCTGCATACAAATAAAAGGACTGGAAATTTTTTAACAAAAGCTGGACTATTTTAGGAACAAGCATGGTGGTAGAGTGATTAAAAGGGATAGAGAGATGTGCAAGAAAGAGTGGGTACCAGAGAAATTATGTAAAATTATATAGAATTTCTGTAATAATGTCAGAATTCATACTAATGAAATTTCTTCCAAATCAGACTGGTAAGTGTCACTCAAAATTTTTCACTCTAGCTCAATTACTACACATCTACAAAGCAGCTTCCTAGACCACAGAAGAGCACACGAGCCATCTCAGGGTTAGTTTTTTTGTATAGAAAATAACTGTAGAAATTGACCCTTTATCATTCTGTCACATCACAAAAGCTGTCATTAAATAATCTGTAAGTAGAAAAACAACTTTCAATTGTTCTCTGGGGTCTTCTAAGGAATCCCTTGTATCTTGTGAAATGCTATAAAATAAACTGTACTCCTGTGAGTCCTACCATCTTTTGCAATCTGAAATTACACTCAATGAAGAAAAAAAGGAAATATATTCTATTATAGAAAGTATGCTGAATCAAATTAGCACAAGAAGCTACAAACTCAATGAGTTTCTCATTGGATTCTAAAAAAGCCACGCCCTGTTCTCATGAAGGGTTGAGACTTAGAATGGGAAAACGCTAGGAGAGACTGAACAGAAGGTGCAGAGCTGACTTCTCTTTACTTTACCCTGGATTTGCTCCCTGATTCCCTGCAACAGGGCATTTGGCTGGTGCCCTAACACTGTCCCTTAACTTTGACATGTTCCATTCCTACAAGATGTGTTGGGATAAGGTATTTGATAATCAAATCTGGTTCCTATTCGTTGTTCAGTTTGAAATGGGGACCTCCCATGACAGTGTAAAAGTAGTAGTGGTGAGTTAAAAGCTCCTTTGCTATAGTAACCTCTGACCAACATCTCCCATCCTCCCAATGCCAGCCTCTAGCAACTACCCTTCTACTCTGCTTTTAGGAGGCCAACTCTTTAAATGGTTCCACATAAAACTGAGACAAAGCAGTATTTATCTTTCCCTGGCTTATTTCACGTAGTATAATGCCTCCAGCTCCATCTATGTCATCTCATTTCATGATACACACAGATATCCAAACATCCTGTGGGATACCTTAGGCATATGGGGATACTTCAGGAAGTTCATGGAAAATGGGATTCAAAGATGTTCATTTTGCTGTAAGAATTTTGAAATCCCTGAATAGGTTTCTCCTTACTACATTTTCCATGAACTTTTAGAAGACATCTCATATACAATGTTATTTATTGATTATACCTCCAGAAAGCTGGAAAGGCAAAAGCCCTTTTGCTCCCCATCTACTCACAGCTTCTGGACTCAAAAAATATGTTCCCCTCTCTGTGGTTTTGTTTCATACTGTTCTCAGTAGCCAGAAGGCTTTCTCTTCCCTTTTCCCTTAGACACAGGCGGGAAGGTAAGATACCTGGGTGGACCAAAGTCCAGAAGAAGAGTTTGAACAAGGAGTTTAGCCTTGTGAATGAAGTCTTACTAAGGGTCAAGAAGAAGCTCTGAAGAGCTCACTGGTGACCTCCTGGGAATTAATTCAAGGCTAATGTTTTAACAAACTAATAGTATGAGATATGAAAGCTATTTTACTTAAATCTGTCTGGACATTCTGGAGAAGGAATATTATGGTGCAAAACTTCAGCAATTCATTAATGTCTTCCCAATTGATTTTCTATGCTCTAAAGATATACTAATTAAAGGGTACCATATCAGCACAGATCATCTTGGATTCTGAGAACAGATTATTCTGGTCTTATATCTGCATTGCATCTAAATACTATATATACATATATATCATACATATATATAATCTTGAAGCTTTATAGTATATATATGCATATATACACATATATATGTATGTATGTATGTATATATATATATATATATATAATCTTGAAGCTTTCAGTGTGCTTACTGCAGTCACTTACAGAATGGGAAACACCATAAAGGTAAGATAACCCTTTCAAATTTATTTTGTTCCTGGTTTAAAGGAAGCAAGCCAGATGGAATTGGAGTGAGAAACTACTGAGCTAATTTAGAGATGTGGAGAATCATAGCAGAAAAAGGACCATTTGCATTTCCCTTGAGAGGTATAGAACCAAAACACAATGTTATATTTTAAGATGTCAGGACAAGATGGATTCTAATAGGACAGCATGAACAGTTATAGCTTTATTATTTCTTACAGGACCTATTTAAACTTACTGTCCCACAAAAATACTAGACACGTGTCAAGAATGATGCCATATTCGTAGTTTCTGCAAAAGAAAACTGTATGTAGATTAAAGTAAAACCATCATCAAATACCAGGCCAGTATAGGTAATAATAATGTGCAAATGTCAGTTTCTTTTTTTTTAAATCAAAACTTCCATGGTAATATCAGGCTTTGGGGGGAGGGGGGAAACTGGGTGAGTGGTAATAGACAAAGTCTCTGTACTACTTTTGCAACTTTTTAATACATTTCTAAAATTATTTCAAAATAAGAAGTTTATTAAAAAGCAACAAAGTTCTATCAAAGAACAGAGAATTTCATTTGAATCAATGTCTTAGAATTTAAAGATTTCCATGTTATAATAATCAAATTTGTTCATCTTAAAATTCACCTTCTTCTTTATTGATGTTGCTGTATAAACTGAACTCATGCAAAAATGCAAGCAAATTTCCAGTGCAACACACCTGGTTGCTCTCCTCAAATGCACAGCTCTATAGTGCTAATTAGCATACTAGCTTGCACCCTGAATCCTGTAAGGAACTTTTCCAACACCTTTGAAAGTTATTCCAATGTAAATATGTGTTCTTAAACACACACACACACACACAGTGGCAGTTTTCAAAGACACAGGTTTGGGATGGGTGTTTGGTGTAGTTGTCAAGATGCAGGAGGACCTGGGTTTGCTACCCAGTTCTTCTCTGATTCCAGCTTTCTGGTAATGCAGACTATTAGAGGCAGCAGTGATGAATTCACTAATTGGGTCTCCATCATGCACATAGGAGACCTAGACAGAGTGTCTGGCTCCTGGCTTTGGCCTGGCACAGCCCTGGCTGTTGCAGGCATTTGAGGAGTAAACCAGAGGCAGTACACACTCACTGGTTCTGGCTCTCTCTCTCTCTCTCTCTCTCTCTCTCTCTCTCAAACAATTTTGTAAAAGACAATCGCTGGCAACTTTCAAAGACACAGCTGTGACTCACAATTGATGGCATTTGGGCGTTCTGGAACATAAGCTGCATCTGCTGGGCGAACATGGCTGCGGCAGTCTTCTGTTGAATCAGATTGTTACGTCCATTAATCTCCAGCTGCGTTTTTAGGTGTGGAGGGGGGTGCAGGTACTTGCAGTTCTCTCGAGTACACCGACCCTGATAATGGAGAATCAGACAGATTTTCCTTTTGTATTTCTAAAAATCTGATATGATTAAAGCATTAATAAATGTTTCTTGATCAAGCTCTTAGCATGTGCCAGGAAAAGTAGTAAGTGCTTTATGTGAATTAACTCATTTACTCTTCACACTAATCCTGTAAAATTGATACTTATAATCTTCATCTTCAAGCTGAGGAAGCAGACAAAAAAAAAGGCTGTTACTTGTCCATGGATGCACAGCTACAAAGTTACAAAACCAAAACTAAAATCCAGTTAGTCTGATTCAAACTCATTCTTTTAGCCAATCTGCTCTGTTCTACTTTGATATGCATCAACTTATATTTAAAATATAAAACACTATGAATAGCATATCATCATATAATTACACATTTAAATAAAAATTCCAACATGGGTTGTAAAGTGCATGTTCAAATTAAGCAAGATTCAGAATTCATTTACAAAGAATCAAGAAATTATTTAAGAATTGCACGTGCAGAAGTACATAAATTTTGGACTCTAGTACTTGGGACAGTCTAGGCTCCAAAGCTCTTTTTCCCCAAATCCATTCAATGTGAGAAACATCCTGAAATCCAATGACATTCTGTTAATCAAAGAATAAATTTTTATAACTGCCAGTCATGCTGTTCATTATGTTCTGAAGGCAATGCCCTAGATCACTTTGACAACTGAGGCAATATTGTACTTGGAAGTCTCAATGATTTGGTTTTATTGTGAATTTAAACACTTGCACAACAGGATAATATGTCAGGCCTGTGGAGCTGAACATGCCTTTTGTGTCACCTAACTACTGGCACCACTGTCTACTATGGTGTTTATTAATGTGACAGCAAAGGATGCCACTGTTCTAGTTGTTTACTACATTGGCACAATGTGGCCTGTTACTGTGTTTTACTCATGAACACTATACAAAGGAGCTAATGAGTCTCTCATTTGGATCATTAGGTCCATCATAAGCCATTAAGATAAGTGCAAGTGACAAGTGATTTTTTTTTCCACAGATGCTAAGACTCTTAACAGCACATTAGGCTATGGGGGAAGAAGAGGGAGAGATTAAAAGGAAACTTCTCTTCTCTTTCTTTCTTTCTTTCTTCCTTCCTTCCTTCCTTCCTTCCTTCCTTCCTTCCTTCCTTCCTTCCTTCCTTTCTCTTTCTTTCTTTTCTTTCTATTCTTTCTTTTCTTTTCTTTCTCTCTCTCTCCCCCTTCTTTCCTCCCTCCCTCCCTCTCCCTCTTCCCTCCCTCCCTCCCTCTCCCTCTTCTCTCCTTCCCACCCCCCCTCCCTCTTCTCTCCTTCCCTCCTTCCCTCTCCCTTTTCCCTTCCTCCCTCCTTCCCTCCCTCCTTTCTTTCTGTCTGTCTTTCAACCCAAGAGTGTAAGTTGCTAGGCCTCCTGAATTCCTAGGAGAAAAAAAGTCAGTTCACCAAGTGTTTCCATTCAACACGTTATATGTATATCCTTTATTTATAATGTTTAAGTGATTTATGCAATCACTTCTCCATATTTAGTTATTTTACTATTAAAGCAGCCCTATGATTTTACTGAAATTCAAGGTGTGACTTTCAAAACTTTTAAAGAGCATATAATGCAAAGTCAGATAAATTGCTACTGCTGTTTTTTGGTGCTTTCATCAGTCTTCAAAATATTTTTTAAGTTGTTAATAGACACATAATACTTGTACATATTTATGGAGCAGAGTGTGACATTTCAATACATTTTTATAATGTACAATGATCAGACTAGGGTCATCGGTATGGCCATGTCTGAAACATGTATTTCTTTGTGATGGGAACAATTAAAATCCTCTCTAGTAGCTACTTCAAAATACACAATTAACTATTGTCAACCAGTTATCCTACTGTGCTACAGGACATTAGAACTTATTCCTCTTATCCAACTCTACCTCATACCCACAAACCGTATTAGTTCACTGAGACCAGGCGGCTCTATTGTTTTGCTTCCCTTGGCAAGATGCTGAGTATCAAACTGTGTGAGAAATTAAGATGTGTTACTGTTTTTTGCCGACTTGATCCTTTTACTTCTCCCATTAATGAATTAAATTGATATAAATGATTTAGGAAATCCAATAACATCTTAACAGTCTCAGTGTACTTTTATAAGTTTTCGCAAATGCCAGAAAAGAAATTTATTGGTAGTAAGAGCCGAGAATGATATTAACCTAATCCCCCAAATTCCTAAGTAGTCCAAGAGTAATTGCATAATTTCAGCACCTTCACGCACTGTAAGGAAAATGTCCTACATGCTAAAAATCCCAGTAATGCAGGTCTTATCCCCATCAATGTACCTCAAGAGAAACCACAAGCTGTTTTGCACTCCTGCCATATAAACTGCACCAAGGCAAAGAGAGTCACAAGGAATTTCCTACTGGGATTGGACACCCTCCGCCCACATAAGTGAGGTTATCTGGGTCAGAATTAACAGCCTGGAGGAGGCAGTGGCACTCTGTGACTTCTCCAGTCAAGCATGCTACTTTGGGGTTTCTCTTCCCCCTCCCACACCCTAACATTAAAGATTTCCCCAAGGCTCAGTCCTAAATCTTCTGCTCTCTAATCTCTTTTCCCTGGAGAAACGATGTTGTTCCAGAGTCCCATCTATCCCTGCAATTGTTCTGATCTTTAATCTCTATCTCTACCTCTGACCTCTCTTCTGCGTTGCAGTCCTTTTTATTACCAACTGCAGCTGCATTTGGATATCCTGCCCCTAATCAGGTCTAAATAACTCCACTCCTGACCTTCCTTCTCCTTTGACTATTTTTCATCTTGCTGCATACTCAGATATTGCCCAATCCCCCTATGCTTTGGGGCAGTCACATAACCATGTGAGAAAAGAAATTAGGCAGCTGCTGAGCAAGACTGCTTTGGATTGCTCTTTCTCACAGTTAGCATACACAACCGGAGATTTCAATGTATAACCATGCCAGCAAAAAACCAAAAATACAATGAGGACTCCCTTTCATAGTCAGGGACTCCAAGCAACTGACCAGTTAAAAGAAGGAAAAAGTGGAATTTTACCATTTGCTAGAATTTAGGACTTTAATATCGCTTGTACTGAATGCAATGAGCGACGGAGAGAGAAAGGGGGGAGTAGAGGGTATTTGACACATTTTCTGTTAGTATATAGATTAAGAATTAAACATGCTTTTGTGCTTTTATGTCATTGCCCTTTACCTATGGTAACTTTCCTTAAGCTTTTTTTTTGGGAAACTGATGACATTTTTACAAAGCAAAAAAAATAGTACACAGAAATAGGAGAAAAAAGGCAATTACACTTTAAAAATTACATCAAGTAGGGCTATAAAACTAAAGCATGGAATATGAAGTAGCATGGGATTTAAAGAAACTTATTCATCTTAGTTATGAGATTTTCCTTGATTTATAAAGCATTCTTTTTTGAATGACAGAATCCATAATTTAATTCTATAACAATGCAAATGTGCTGTGATGCCACCTTACCAGAGACTGCTGCTTATGGTAAAGAAAGCTTATAAAAATATGCATTTTCATTCCAAACAATAGATGGGAAGACCAAGGAATTTAATATCTCTGATATCTGTGGAATACAATGTTTCAGAAGAAAACCAAGCTCTTCATATTTTTTCAAAATGACTTTAGAACTCAGGGTAATGTATTTACAGGCACAACACTTGGTGATAATAAATCTCCGCTGTAGAGCACTCATTCCTCCAGAAGCTCAAACTTAATTATAGGCCAGAGTACGTTAATTGGCATTCGGAGGGGACCAAACTTTGTTTTTGACATTTGGTAACACTTCTAATCCTTGTAGGGGATTGCACTTTTGGTAAATCGTGCACAGATCTGACGAAGTGGGGGTGGGGGAGGGATTGTTCCAGCAGAATAGGTAATCACCTGGGATTTTTGTCCTTTTTGAAAACCAGTGACTATGGACTACAAAGGTTCCAATGGGTTCCTAGGCCAGCTACGCCGCCTTGAGAGGGTCACAGGATACCCTGTTAATGCTCAGTCTATAACAATCTGACACTATCTTGGTTCTGAAAAAAATCGCTCCTGGAATTGGCAGGTACAGAGTTGCCATGTGCTAGTTCAAATGACTCTTATGTTGTACCTGTGACAGTCACCATTCTCTGGCAGACCAGGCTATATCCTAAAAACAGCAGTTAAGGCAAGTCAAGACATGCAAATCAATCTCTCTCTCTCTCTCTCTCTCTCTCTCCTACACACAATTAAACATCGAAGAGATTAGAGTACAAACTCATTTCTGCTCACTTACATTTCCCCTGTTTTACATTTCTTTTTGGCCTTCATTTTGTCATTCTCATCTGGTCTTTCACTGAGTCACTGAGTTAAGAAAATAGCAAAGTGATTCAATAGGAAAGTGATTCTCTGCTGAAATAAGTGCTCCTACACGTAGGAATCTTCCAGCTCCCCTTTTGCATCTACTGGCTCTGAAAATGCAGCCAAAAAGCAGCAGGAGGAGAAAATGGCCAATGACATCTCTGAACTACATCTGCATCAAAAAGTTGACGACAAAGGAAAAAGTCGCAGAGCCTTTACAAAACCTCCCAAATTCAATCTACTGCCTTTTTCCTACCTTCAGGCTTTTCATAAATGAGTACAAAGCCTTTGACTCAGAGAGAAAAGTAGCATTGTAGAGATTCAAATCCCACCTAAGTTTTGGGAGTTATGAGAGCTGAAGTCTGTCAGATACAAGACTTCCCATGCACGTGGTGGTAAGAAACCCCTGTGAAATGTACTTATGTTCATGAGAGAAAGCTCTAGCATCCATCAAAATAAGAAAAGGACCCTAGGAAGCTGAAAATTACCCTTTGTCAGTCACAGTAGTTTAAAAACAGATGTTTGCACAATGACTTGCCTCTTGAAATGCATTTGGAGTTATATGGAAAAAGTAACCCCTATACCCTCTCTCATATAACTACATTACCTTTTCAAAGACATAATCCCACTGATCTGCCAGACCACAGAGCTGAAAGTTCAATATGAAATAAAGGCATGGAACAGATACTTGTTCTATGAAGAAAAGCGCTGTTATTCCGTTTTAATGATCATGTGTTAAATGAAAATCCCTATTGATATCGTCCCATAGTAACATACTTACGTGCATAGCCAGGGCTTTTCAGAGAAAGTACCAGTGATTTGAGAACTACAAATTGCACGAACTAGGTTTGCCTGGTTCCTGCAACCACCACAGACCTATTAAAAGCTAGGAAAAACCTGAAAGAGCTATAAATGAGACAACATCAACATAAACTGAGTATTTGCCAGATGTCAGCATACTAATGACAATTTTCTCCCCCTTAGAATTCTGTCTTTACATAAATGGATATAATCTGTATCATTTTCTCCTCCAAATATACTATAACCTATAAATATGGGTATATATGCACAAAGAGTATCATGAAATTCCTACAGACAACTTTTATTTTAAGTTTGAAATGCTGGCAAGTAATCTGGGGAAAAATGTTTAATCCACCTTTTCCAGAATATACTGAAGGCCAAATTCAACTGAACACAGACCTCTCCCCACCATTTTAGCCAGTACTGCATCCCATCTCTTTTCTTTGATTTTAAAGATTTGTTTCTTTGAAAGTCAGAGTGTCAAAGGAGGAAAGAGGAGATAGAGAGAGAGAGAGAGAGAGAGAGAGAGAGAGATCAATCCTCTGGTTCAATTCTTTACATGGCCATCTCAGCCAGAGATGGTCCAGGCTGAAGCCAGGAGTCAGGAACTTAATCTAGTCTCCCCCTTGTGGCATTTGCAGGGAGCTGGATCAGAACTGACATAGCTGGGACTTGAACCGGTGTTCTGATACAGGATACCAGCAGCTTAATCCACTATGCCACAATGCCGGCCCCAGAACCCTATTTTCTGGACACAATTCATAGAAAACAATGGCTTTGGTGCAAAGTAGGTATCACGTGTGACTACACAAGAAGCTGGAAAGAGTAAAATAATTTTATTTCTTATCTGCATCTGGAAAGCTTTTTCAATTGTGACCTCCAAAAACCAAGAGAAGATTAGGTTCAACAATCCCACTGTTGTTCTGAAAGAGCCCACTGCGATAATTTGATTCCAAGAATTGAAACATTTTAGGGCTGAACTGGATTGTAGGGAACATCTTGTGTACCTTTATCTCAGATAAAATGAAGGCCAAAGGAATGAGGTGATTTGTCTTAATTCACCAGCAGCTCAGCAAATACAAAAGCCAAATTCTCAACCTCTCACCACCCAAAATGGATTCTGAGTCCGAATATCTCTTCCTCTGTAGAGACTGTCCTGAAGCCATTCCTCCCACCCCCACTCTCAGTTATCTATCCTTTCTTTGGGCCTCCAAGTGCACCTTGTACTCAGTTTTGTCATAGCACTTATCACTGTGTCCGTCGATAAATGGTTTACATGCCTATCCCCCGGTTTTGACTTGGAGCCTATCTAAAGACAGGACTGTGTCTTCCAAATCTTTCAGTCTTCAGGAATGTATCGGAGCCTGGTGACTAGTAGCCAACCCATACAAGTCTGTGGCACTTTGTGAGAGTAATTTTACCGGGCATAACACTAAGTGTGTTTTAGAAGCCTAACTCCACTCTGTCTGGTCTCCCCCCGCCCCCACTCCGTGGGAGTGGGAGCATTTGCAGGGAGCTGGATCAAAAAAAAAAAAAAAAGGAACTGGGACTTGAACCGGCATTCCGGCGTTCCTATAGGGGATGCCTAGGAACGCCGGCAGTGGCTTAAACCACTGTGCTCTCTTTCTATGTCCTTCTATAAGTTCTTTTTTCTCCCTCCAAGAAGAGAAGTCGACACATGACTCAGGCTGTTCCTGGTTCTGTTCCAAATAAACCGTTATTCTATTCAGGTCCCCCCCAAAATAGCTAATTCATAACTTTTTCCTTTTTTTGCTATGAACAGAGACCCTGAGGAAAATGCACCCATGATGGCTGAAAAATGCTAGCCATTTACTGTCGCTGAACAAGAAATAACAGGCACTCAGGAGGCACACAAGCGTTGGTCAAGTTCCAGGGGTCTCTGGTCACCAGAACTCCCCCGGGGACACAAAGCCCCCCTGGCTGAACAAAAAGCAGCAGCAACAGATCCGTATCTAATCGCACGGTCAGTTTAGAAGAAACTGTGTTCTCTAACTGCCCTGCCCCCAACCCCAAATTCTCTGAACAAGCTGGAGGTCAAATTCCCTGAAAATTCTTAGGCAAAAAGGTGGAATATGTGGCTTTAAGAAGATCCCAGCCAGCGGGGCCTTCCCTGTGACTGTTTACTGCACATGCCGGCTTACAAGGGAAAAACGTCCCTGGCTTTCCGTGGTGGCCCACCATCCAGCTTCATTCACATTTATTTTTCAAATAAGCATGAGCTTGAAGTTTTTATTTGACATTTTTTCGAAAAGCAAAGAACACTAAAACTCCTAGTTGCGCCTCGCAATGAAAGCAAGAATGCCCCATCAGTCCCCCCAAATCTGCTCCCCCCCCCCCCCCGCCCGGCATGCCAGTTGCACGTTTTTAATCCTGCTCTAACTGAATACCTTCAGTTGCTTTAGAAAAATATTAACTGCATGTCTGGTCAGTAATAAGCTCATCAAGAATACATTATTTCTTTACAAAATAGACACCCAGAATCAGATTGGAACCCCCTAACAAAGTACCAAGTTAATAAAAGTCAGAAGGCATTCGTGATGCAATGCATTCATAGGAGCTGTCTTAAGAGCAGTTTAAGACAGCCAACATAAAATGGCATTAAGTACAGAAAAAAACAAAGGGGGGGGGGGAGTAATGGCATTCAATGTGTTACTCCAAGAAATAAAACACGCATAAAATCATACAACTTTAAAAAGTACTTAGCATATAGGCTTCCTTCTGAAACAAGGCCCATCAATCAAATCTGCTCTGAGAGGTCCTTTGCCTCCTTCTTCTGGACATCCTACCACCCGGACCCCTCCCACGGTACTGTAGAAGCCAGCAGCTGACCCCCCTTTTTTCCCCCCCGGCTACGGCTTCTCCAGGGGAATTCTATCTAGGGATGCCAGGTTTATCAAATAAAAATACAAGACTCCCAGTTACATTTGAATTTCGGATAAACAATATTTTTTGCTTGGTGTAAGTAGACCCAACACAATATCTCATCTGGCAACTTTCTCCCCTATCTGTTCTTCTACCCTGGTGAGTTGAACTAAATAAAGTCAAATCCTCGAAAACGCACTTCGCCTTTTTTACCTTAAGGGCCTAGGTAGGCAGCCCCCCTCAAGGGAATTCGCCCTGGTTTTCTCCTAAGAGAGAACTCTCTCCTTCAATGGTCCAGAGTAAAGCAGAAGACTTACCTGATCAGCTGCAAGGAACTTAAGGAAGTTGGCTGGTGGAGAAAGATATTTTTGATAGTATAGCTCCTCCCACCCAAAGCTTTGGTAGCTCCTCCCACCAAGTTGCTACTTTATCAGCCACTCCACCTTCCCACCCACAGTGGCGCCACTGTATATGCAAATGACCTTAATGCCTGCTGGAGCTCCCCCTTTAGGTTAGAACCAGGAGGGGCAGGGTGTGTGACCCAGACTTGCCTAATTTCTGACTCCAAATGTAAAGAATGTTTTTTGAGCACATCAAGATAACATTTTTGCTTCTGAAGTTTCTTATTTGTGTATACAGGCTTAAGAGGTGGGCTAGCTTTTTGGTTCAGCTTTTTCTACGGAATACTCAAAATCAAGCAAAAGTCACTTATTAAAGCCCAGGAAATGACTGCTTAGTATCATGTTTCTAAATGTGCATATACTATCTGTGCACTCACACTTTCAAAACACACAGAGGAATACTTTTTGCCTAGATATCTTTTACAATCTGTCCTTGATTAGTTATATTAAGAGAGAGAAAACTAGAGGGGTATGGCTAATTCTAATGAGCCAAATAATATATTCAGGGAAAATGGCTATCCATAATAATCCTGCCTTACAGACTGTCACAAAAGTGGCAAAGGTAGACATTAAGGAATCAATTACTTGACACAGTCTTGAATTTATCTTTTACTCATTAAGAATGCAAACACTTTCACTGCAATTATCAAAGAGGGAGAATTAGTAAGGTCAGAAAGACTGCAATTGTACTCTGCTGGGGAAGTTTGCACACTTAGAGGCATATCCTTGAACTATTAAGTGAGACAGCTGGAAAGCCTCTTAGCGACCCTTTAGCTCAGCCTTTGCCAGAGTGTGTACTGCAGACCACCAGTCCCAAGACAGGATTTTCAAAAGCTGAGTCTTCCCACTGCAGTGGTTGTAAGAGATACCATTCTGTATTCCTCTTAGAGACTGACAGCACACCAGAGAACAATGCAGGTTCTCATACAATGCTAAGGTCAAGAAATCTGTTAACTTTTCTCAACCCAGCATTTCCCAACACTGTTTAATCACCCCCCTTTTCACCAAAAAGAATATCCTTATGAAAACACTGATTGAGGAGCTAGTGGTGTGGCTCAGCAGGTTAAGCTGCCACCTCCAGGGCTGGCATCCCATATGGACACAGGTTCGAATCCCAGCTGCTCCACTTCCGATCCTCACTGTGACTTCTGTACCTTGAAACCATGCCAGTTACTTTAGGTTTTCCATGACTTAAAGGTCTCAAGAGAGTTTCACTGCACTAAAACTTGAGAAGCAGGAAGGTATTTGCCAATCTTGTCAATTCCCAAGGGTCTTGCTTTTACACTAAGCTTAAACCACGGGGTTTCCACTTGGCAAAATTCAATTTCCCGTCCTTAGGTAAAAAGAAAGTTTCAAAGAAGAAATTAACTTAGAAAAATGTATAAGGAGAATATAAGAAAGGCAATCGGTATTGTTCACATTTGAACAATTTATCTTTGCAGGTCATAGTGTATTTCTAAGAATAAATTAAATAATTATGTCTCTGTAGTCAGCCACATACCCCTCCACCCAAAGATTACATAAAGGGCAGACGTAGTTATTGATTTACTTCTGCATTTTGTAATTAGGGACACAAAGATGAAAATCAGTCCTTCTCTTGTTAAGCATGAGTCTTCTTTTGGCTAAAGAAATTTAACTCGGGGCCGGCATGTGGCATAGCGGGTAAAGCTGTCATTTGCAGTGCCGGCATCCTATATGGGCTCTGGTTCAAGTCCCAGCTGCTGCACGTCTGATCCAGATCTCTGCTACGGCCTGGGAAAGCAGTAGAAGATGGCCCAAGTGCCTGGGCCCCTGCCCACGTGGGAGACCTGGAAGAAGCTCCTGGCTTCTGGCTTCAGATCAGCTCAGCTCCAGCCACAGCAACCATTTGGGGAATGAACCAGGGATGGAAGACCACCCCCCCCACCCCCCGCTTTCTCTCTCTCTCTCTCTCTGCCTCTCTCTCTGCCTCTGTAATTCTGTCTTTCAAATAATAAATAAATAAATCTTAATAAAAGAAATTTAACTGGCACCGGCATAGGGCCTGGACCAGTGGCCATTTGGGGTGTGAACCAGCAAATGGAAGATCTCTTTCTCTCTCTCTCTGACTCTCCTCCTCTCTAACTCTGTCTTTCAAATAAATAAAATAAATATTTAGGACAAAAACAACAGATATTTCTACTTCCCAGGCTACTGTTGTCTCTCTAAGATCATAGGAAAGATGGCACATCAATTGGCTGGCAGCTATGTCCAGAAAGTACTTAGCAGACAAGTATGTGGCAAATGGGATAGTCTGATACATACCTAGGGCTCTTCATTGACCCTAAAACAAATAAGACAGGGTAACCAAATGTTCAAAATCCATTATTTCTCATCTTCCCGGTTAGCTCTAGTAACATTTTGCACAATTGCATAATGCCAATTAGTTTGGGAGATACAACATCAAATATTCAGGTGGTAGCTCACTAGAGCTTAAGCACAAATGACCATGACCTGACAAAAGGAGCAGTCTGGGGTCGGCACTGTGTCATACAGGGTTAAGCCGTGACCTTTGATTCTGCCATCCCATGTGGGGCACCAGTTCAAGTCCCGGTTGCTCCACTTCTCATCCAGCTTCCTGCTAATACTCCTGGGAAAGCAACGGAAGATGGCCCACGTAGGAGACCTGGATGAAGCTCCTGCTCCTGGCTTCTGCCTGGTCCAGTCCTGGTTATTGCAGAAATCTGGGGAGTGAACCAGCAGGTGGAAGATAGTTCTCACTCTCTCCCTCTCCCTCCTCCCCGTCTCTCTCTCTGTGTCTTTCTTCCTCTCTCTGTAACTCTGCTTTCCAAATAAATATATATTTCCAAATATATCTTTTTGTAAGGGAATAGTCTGGCAATATCCCATGCAGATAGGAGACTGGTAGAAGTACAACTTGATGAAACACTTGGCCTGTGCACTTGGTGACCACCCTAAGAGAAGAACCTTTTGGAAACACCCAAGTGCCGTTCAAAGGCAAGTTCACTTAGACTACTAGTGTCTGAGTGCTGTGGGTTTGACACTGTCACAAAGCTAGAGAGACCCCACAAGATGACAAAAGGCCAACCTTATCAGAAAATGGGATGAAGTGTTCCCCTAAAGCATTTCATCGCCCTCTATTCTAAAAGAAGAAGCATTCTCTTTCTATCAGAACCAGATGATTGTCAAACAGTTGCTGCTCCCATGGCGGAGAACCCAGACAAATGAGAACTCACATAAACTACACACACTACCTCACAAAATACAATCCCATTATAAGCTCCGTTTTAGCCGGGTGTTTTATTTAATGACCATAAACTAGGTACATGTTGAGATAGTGCAAAGTGAGGGTGAACTGAAACTAAGGTTTGATTTTTTCTGTACTTTAAATGTAGCCTATGACCAAGAGTTGTGTTTATATATTTTCTTTTCCATATTGGCAATTTCTTGTTGGTCAAGTAAATATTACTGGGATGCCTTCATCCCATATAGGAGTATCTACGTTCTATGTGGCCTCCAACTTCCTGTCAATGAGCACCTTGGGAGGCAGCAGGTGATGTTCAAGAACTTGGGAGACCCAGGTTGAGTTCCTGGCTCCCAGCTTCTGCTCCTGCCTTGGGAGGTCCTTGCAGCCATTTGGAGAGTGAACCAGCAGGTGGCAGCTCTCTCTGTCTCTGCCTCTGTGTGTGTGTGTGTCTGTGTGTGATTTTACCCCATAAGTAAACAAAATGCCTTAAAATGTATTCACCAAATAAAATTGTAAAGTTTTTCACATACAAAAGAATATGTGACTGTGTCATGTAAACATGTCAATAAGGTAACCATCATAATTTTATTCTACAATTTATTATTTAGGTTTTTGCCCACAGCTTTAAAAAATGTAGTATTACAAGCATTTGCCAATGACAGTAGGAAATCTGGCTCTTACAAGAAGGGGCTAGACAAGTGAGCATGCAGAGCCCAAGACTGTACTCAAACTTTTAAAGACAGTAGGATAGGGAAAATGAGAACAATAAGAAATAAATCCATGGTAATATGAACCGAGTATTCGAAACCAGGTCACACGCTCTTTATGCTCTGACTTCTAATGTGTTTGTTTCTAAGCAAAGATGAAATATATTTAAATTTTAATGTGAATGTAATATTTTATTAGAAAGAGGGATAGGTTGGAATTTAAGTGTCTCAGATTCTAATTACTTTTGGATCATGGGTAAATTATTTTCCAATTCCATTAATTAACTTCTCTAGGCACAATTCCTGCATTACGTATTTTATAAATTCTTTAAAAGAATATAGGAACAAAGTAAAATTTACCATCCTTGGAAGTAAAATAAGTACAAAATGTAAAAAAAAAATTGTTTTTCTTTATTAGTTCTTTGTAATAGAACTAAAATGTTTCCTAAGAATTAAGTATTAGAAACTCAGACACATTATAACTACTTTTTTTTTGACAGGCAGAGTTAGACAGTGAGAGAGAGAGACAGAGAGAAATGTCTTCCTTCCGTTGGTTCACCCCCCAAATGGCTGCTATGCTGATCAGAAGCCAGGAGCCAGGTGCTTCCTCCTGGTCTCCCATGCAGGTGCAGAGCCCAAGCTCTTGGGCCATCCTCCACTGCATTCCCGGGCCACAGCAGAGAGCTGGCCTGGAAGAGGAGCAATCGGGACAGAATCTGGCGCCCCAACCAGGACTAGAACCCGGTGTGCCGGCGCTGCAGGCGGAGGATAAGCCTAGTGAGCCGCGGCACCTGCTTATAACTACTTTTAAATAATTTCACCTCCCCACAAGAAGTAATGCATTATTATACCTGAAATTCTTGATTACATGAGTAATATAAATTATCATGTGCCTAGGGATGGAATTTATACATGTTTAAAAATTAAGATTGCTTCTCTCATTAGAACTGAATATGATTGTTAAACAGTTACTGCTTCCACAGTTTAACGGCATAGCATGTAAAATGGCAGAGGATAAAGAAGCAGATTCAGACTTTAATCTCACCCTTGCAAATAACTAAAAGGGGACAATAATTATTGCTCCTTTTTCTTTTCAGTGAGCAATAACCCAGTGCCCATTTAGGGGACTAGTTTATCAAGAGATGATCCTTTACCAACTTAAAAAAATGTTTATTTATTTATTTAAAGGGTAAAATGGCACAGAGAGAGGCAGGAGGAGAGAGAGAGAGAGATCGTCCATCTGTTGGTTCACTCCCCAAATGCCTGCAACAGCTAGGGCTAGGTCAGGCTAAAGCTAGAAGCCTGGGATTCCATTTGGGTCTCCTATGTGGGTGGCGAGAACTCTAGTACTTGGGTTATCACCCACTGCCTCCCAAGAGCATTAGCAAG
Organism: Lepus europaeus; assembly: GCF_033115175.1. Taxonomy (NCBI): domain Eukaryota; kingdom Metazoa; phylum Chordata; class Mammalia; order Lagomorpha; family Leporidae; genus Lepus; species Lepus europaeus. Next base: position 23,920,606 of record NC_084850.1, on the reverse strand, counting down.
GAGCCAGAATAGGGGCATGCAGTACCTGGTACTCAAACCACACACTCTGCTATGAATGCCAGTATCCCAAGAGGCAGAATAACCCACAGCATCACAGTGTCCCTCCTAACACAAGTTTTTGCCTCAAGATGTGAATAAGGAAAATTCACCTTACAACCATAAAACATTCAAAGTAATTTCTATCATATGAAAACTCTTGGAGTATCGCATGCTTTGAGTGATAATGTTTTATTCTAAGCTTGCCACCATTACTGTTCCATTTTATTTATAATATATGTTAAAATGATAATAAGAAATCAGCCTCTCTCTGTCTCTACCTCTCTCTGTAACACTGTCTTTCAAATAAATTTAAAAAAATCTTTTAAAAAAAGAAATCAGATAACTCATTTTCCCTTGGTAAGTTAGAAAGATAAAGCAAAACAAATAATGGACTGGAAGAGAAGATGCTAAGTGCACTTAAAATTACGAACAGCTAAGAACAGTAAAGGGATCTTAATAACATTTATTTGAATTGGTAAAATAATAAAACAATTTCATTATAAAACTGTTTATAAATGAGCCAATTTTTCATTTTTTAAAATTTTTTGAGCCAAGAATGACTCAAACATGGGAAATATGTTTGACCATCATATATATATATACACACACACACACACACTCACACATGCATATTTTTCCTCCCACTTGCTGCAATGAAACTTTGAAAGTCCATTTGTGGTTGCTAGCAACAATATAGATTTGAGCATAAAAGAGTCACTAATCTTTAAAAAGAAAGTGCTAAGTGATGCAATATTAAATAAAACAATTTGCTTTCCTTTTGGTTTCACATATTTAGACAGTAACATAATTCATTCCCAATCACCTATCATGTAATATTCCATGAGAGATGTCTACATGCTTTACAACAATAGGATTCTAAGGCCAAGGAATTTGGAGAAATGTTGGATTACACGAATGAAGTGCTGTATTTCATTTAGTCCCTCTTTAGGCCTTCTCTCAGCTCAAAAACACTGTGACGTTCCTTGGGGAGAGAGATAAAATATCCTTCCTAGATATTTTATGTCTTCCTAGAGACATAAGTCTTCCAGAACAGATGCCACTTCCCTTCCCTCAGATCTGAATATAAACAATAACCCCCGAAAGATGGCATTTGCACAAGAGGGTAGGGAAGCAGCAGCACTGGGGAAACAACAGGGAGTTGAAAATTCTGAAACTTTGAAACATCAGCCTTAATTAACACCCTCCTGAACTTTCCTTACGTTCTCTCGAAACCAATCCCTCTCAAAGTTTTGTGTTCATGTAAACCACCAAAAGGGTTTCTTTTAAAAAAAAACATTTATTTATTTGAAAGCAGAATCACTAACACACACTCACTAACACACACGCACAAGAGAGAGAGAGAGAGAGAGAGAGAGAGAATCTTCCACCTGCTGGTTCACTCCTCAAACAGCCACAATAGCCAGGGCTGATCCAAAGTGAAGCAGCTCAGTACTCCATCCAGGTCTCCCAAGTGGGTGGCAGGGGCGGAGCACTGGGACCATCTTGTGCTTCCTCCCAGATGCATTAGGAGAAAGCTGGATTGAAATCAGAGCAGTCAGGACTTGAACTGGCATTCCTATATTGGGATGCTGGCATTTTGGGCAGTGGCTTAACCCACTGTGCCACAATGCCAGTCCCTGAAAGATTTCTTGACACACAAAGTGCCAGGCCTACTCCAGAGCTTCTGATTCAGTAGGTGTAGGCATGGGCTAAGAATTTCCATTTTGTTTTTTTTAAACTATTATTTAATGAATATAAATTTCCAAAGTACAGCTTATGGATTACAATGGCTTCCCCCCCTCCCATAACTTCCCTCCCACCCGCCACCCTCCCCTTTCCCGCTCCCTCTCCCCTTCCATTCACATCAAGATTCATTTTCAATTCTCTTTTGAACAAGTACCCAGGTAAGGCTGGTACTGCTGGTCTGCTCACCACAATTTTGAAAACTGCCATTAAGGTCATACTGTCCTACCCAACAATAAATCCACCTCTTTATTCACATTTTCTAATGCTACTGATAATTCAGTATCCGAAAGGTCACATTGAAGGGATTTGGGCATCTTAATTCCCCATTTCTGATAGCACTAATGATGTTAGCAGTCATGGAAAAGAAACCCAGTCCAGGTCAAGAAAAAGAAGGGCTGGGTTTCTCAAAAATCTCTTCTATTTCTAGGAAACACATTCACTTAATGTTTATAAAAGCTAATATAAGAATATGAGAACTCTGTATTACATGCCACTTCATTGGCTCTACAAACCTCTCCAGATTACTCTTCTCAGTCTGAGTATTTGCTTTGTACTCAAATCCAGGCAAAAAAAAAATTTCTAATAATTTCTCACTCTCTCTCTTTATTCATCACAGAAACCCCAATCATTTGGCAGCATTATCTCTTTCCCTCATCCCCTAAAAAAATCTGGAAAAAAAAAAAACAAACTCAAAGGAGGAAAATACTTGTCATATCAAATAAGTGAATGACCCAATTCTGAGTGCATAAATCCACACCTAAAATATCAATAAAATTTGAAACATGAAAACAAGCACTGAATACAAACTTCATTAGCTGCCCATTCAGTGAGACAGCAGGGGAAAACACACCACAAACACCACTTTCTCTATCCTAGTAAAGAAAATGAATCAAGTCATATCTATGGTATGAAGAGCCTCAGCTGCACTAACTGTACATCACGATATCACCGGAGCCTATTTTAACCTGAAGCCCCCAGTTTGCAATAGTGGAATGCACAGAATACATTCATGAATATGTCTAAAAGAATAACACTCAGGTAGCTTAATAAACTTCAAACAAGGAGAGCAGAAATACAATTAGCCTCTTCCCTTGTTGACTGACTCTTATACCATACAGTTGCCTTCTTCCAGAAAGGCTGGGAAATGACTTAAAAGAAAAGATACTTTCCCAGTAGGTTCATTATAGCAAACCCAAAGAGCACAACTGCTATCATGGGAACAGACAGGATAAATGTCACATGCCACCAGAGTGCGAAATTGTCAATTTGAGAATTCTGTCAAATTGAGGAAGTGGTTTTGGTTTTATTTCACCAGCTACCTATTAACATTTACAGGTCATGAGGTCAGTGTTGTGGTACAGCAGGTTCATCTGCTACTCACAGCACCAGCATCTTATATGAGCAGCGTTCAAGACCTAGCTGCTCCACTTCTGATCCAGCTCCCTGCTAATGCACCTCAGAAAGCACTGGAAGATGGCTCATGTGCTTTGGCCCCTGTCGCCTACTTGGGAGACCCAGAGGAAGTTCTTGGCTCCTGGCTTCAGCCTGGTCCAATCATGGCTTTGGTGGCCAACAGGGCAGTGAGCCAGCAAATGAAAGATTCTCTCTCTCTCTCTCTCTCTCTCTCTCTCTCTCTCTCTCTCCCTCTCTCTCTCTCTCTCTCCCTCCCTCCCTCCCTCTCTCTCTCTCTCTCTCACTAGATTTTAAATAAATAAATATTTTTTAAAAGCAACAAAAAGATACATCAGTTCAGTTATGAAAATCATTGCCAAAAGTTCTTATGAGTTGAATGCTGGCAAATAACTCAAATCATTTCAAGTTTTCTTCTCTGTTGAAACACTTCTCTAAAATTTCCCAGAACCCATTCATGTTTTTGAAAACAGAGTGAGTTATTCAAATGTGAATCATATCTTGATTACTGAGGATTCCATCATGGCCTCATGATCGTGTGTTCTGAAAATCGGCAACCACTATCCAGCAGTGGAGATGAAGATGAAGAAGGTATAAAAAATTTGGCTAACTACAAACTTAAGGATAAAGTTCATAAGCCTAGCTATCTTTTCTTAGAAAGTCTATCTGAAAATTATTTTCTTATTTTCTCATTTTTAAAATGTTTACTTATTTATTTTAAAGAGCCACAGAGAAGGAGAGACAGAAAAAGAGGGAGAGAGAGGGAGAGAGGGGGAGGGGGAAAGAGAGAGAGAGAGAGAGAGAGATTGATCTTCCATCCTCTGGCTCACTTCCCAAATGACCACAATAGCCATCTGGGTCTCTCATGTGGGACCAGAGGTCCAAGGACTTGGATCATCTTCTGCTGCTGTCTCAAGCACATTAGCAGGGAGCTGGATCATAAGTGGAGCAACCAGGAATCAAATCAGCACCCACATGGGATGCTGGTGTTGCAGGCAGCTGTTTTACCCATTATGCCAAAACACAGGCCCTTTATTTTCACATTTTAAAGAAAAGTAGATTACAGGGTTGGCATTGTGGCACAGTGGGTTAAGCTGCCACTTGCAATACCAGCATCCCATATCAGAGCTCTAGTTCTAGTCCCCAGTACTCTGATTCTTATCCAGCTCCCTGTTAATGTACCTGGGAAAGCAGCCTCCCACCCATGTGGGAGACCCAGATGGAGTTCCAGGCTCCTGACTTCAGCCTGGCCCAGCCCTGGCCATTGTGGCCATTTCAGGAAAGGAACCAAAGGATGGAAGATCTCTCTGTCTCTCCCTCTCTTTCTATTACTCTGCCTTTCAAAACAAATAAATACACCTTTAAACAAAGGAAAAGCACTAGCACAGATTAAATTCTCGGTATTGAGTTTGTTTTTTTTTTAAAGTGTCAATGCATAGGTTCTATCAGAACTTTTCTTTTTCTTTATTCAAACTCTTGGGACTTTAAAAACATCACTGTGTACTTTCAACAAGTTATTGACTTTAAATATATATTTTTATTGGACTAGGAAGTCACCTCACCTAACACTTTTCTGCACATTATAACCTTGTTCTTGACTCAGAATGACCTTATTAGAACTAAACATGCTTCAAAGATATCTTGATTTACAAGGTATCCATCAGTTTATATAATTCAAACATTTTAAAACAAAAAAATGCTTTAACAATACTAGATTGGCATACTAATTATTTAAAAATGACATTTGATGGTGGGCATTCAGAATTGTCTTTTAAAAGCCTACATACTACAGTGAAAGTGCTCAGAAACAACATTTGGAAAATATCTAACACTTTTCTATAATGCTCAGGGATCTTCAAAAAGTTCATGGAAAGTACATGTTATGTAAAAACTAAGCGAGGATTTTAAAAATTTGGGGGGGATGGCGCTGTGGCATAGTAGGTTTGGGCCTCTGCCTGCAGCACCTGTATCCCATATGCATACTGGTTCCTGTCGCAGCTGTTCCTCCTTCTCTTCCTATCCAGCTCCCTGCTAATGGCCTGGGAATGCAGCAGAAGATGGCCCAAGTGCTTGGACCCCTGCACCCATGTGGTGGACCTAGAAGAAGCTCCTGGCTCCTGGCTTCAGCCTGGCTCAGCTCCGGCCATTGTGGCCATTTGGGAAGTGAACCGGTGGATGGAAGACCTCTCTCTCTGTGTCTCTCCCTCTGTCTGTAACTCTGCCTCTATAATAAATAAATAAATCTTAATTTTTTTTTGCACCGAAATAAACTTATCTTTTCATTCTGTTTTTCCCGTGAACATTGTGAAGTACCCTTGTGTGAGAGATCTTCACTTAAACTTCAGTGAACTGTGATGTTAAGGTGAGCACAAGAGCAACAGGCTGGGGTAGTGCGTCAACTCCCTCTCCTTAGCCAAGCTGCCTTCATCTGCATCTCGATTCCATCACCAGCTTTCCCTTTCCATCACCACCATTTCATCCAAATCCTTAGTTTTTCATGCCTTCGATACTTCACCGGTTTTCTATAAAGTCCTCCCTCTGTCCAGTCTCTTTTGCTCGACCAGTTTTCTTGCCAAGGCTCATGATGTCTTTTCTCTGCTTAAAAATGGGTTGCTTTTCTCAGAACAACAAAATAAAGCCCACACTCCTCACTGACTTCTAAGACCATATCTCTGCACTTTAAGCTCAGAGTTTCACTTAACTGCCCAAACACATAAAAGTTTTTGCTGTCTTTGCTTAGATTAGCTGCATTTCTGATCCCCTTCTTCAAAGAATACCTCGAACAGTACCCCTGCCATGACTGCATCTTTATCCACCACAGCTGGATGTCATCCCAGTCTCTGCTACTCCCCTTGGACACTTCTGGCTATGACTTTGTGCCTGGTTTATGGCACATAACACAAGCAACCGCATACTTTGAGCTCAGACAAGAACCATGTCCTTTTTTTTTTTTGTTTTTTGAGTTCCAGTGGGCTTTTATTGAGATAAAGGAACAAAAATCCAGATTTTACCACTCATCTTTTCTGAACCTTGTAACCTCAGTAGACTCTGAAGAACCATGTCTTGCATCACTTTGTATTCCACATCCTACTGATTGATCCCAGTGCCCAATCAGTAATAGATTTCAATGAATGCTTGTTGAAGGAATAATTTCTTTGGGGAATTGGATGTATATAGAACTCTTAGTGCTCTTTGCAGGACTTTCAGTACTAAATAACCTCTGTACATTTATACAAATCTTTGTAGTAAACCAGAACCCATAGTCCCACAAATTGAGTGCTGCTGCTTACTGTTGGAGGAAGAGAGAGACAGAAGCTGTAGTTCCCATGATTTGCTTAAGCCTTGTTACAGTGTCATTACAAGGCAACATTTTTCTGTTTATGCCACTTGCTGATACCATGCTTCACTCTAAATATTTCAAAGGTTACTTCTGTGACTTCTACTTACTTCACCAAAGGAAAAGGCATTTCTCAAGACTCAGGCTCCTTTGAAAAATAAGACAACATTCCAAAACAAAATCCTTCCTCTGTGGGGTACTGGCAGAATAAAGATGGACATGGTTTTAAAATATTTCAGTTATGCTGAAGTTAAGATATTTGTTTCTATGTGGGACACTGTGCTGGCTAGTAAAAAATTGAAATAATCAAGAAATTACAAAAAAACTACAGATCATGTTTTTATAAAATCTGTAAAAAATTCTATGTTCATCATCGAAGTACAGTATGTGATAAGCATAAACCTTGGGGACCAGCATTGTGATGTAGTGGGTAAAGCCACCACTTGTGACACCACATCCCATATGGGCACTGCCATCCAACTCCTAGCTAATGGCTTGGGAAAAGCAGAGGAAGATGGCCCAAGTGTTTGAGTCCCCACCACCGAGGTAGGAGACCTGGATGGGGCTCCAGGCTCCTGGCTTCAGTCCAGCCTGGAGCCAGCTGTTCTAGTCATCTAAGGAGTGAATCGGTGGATGGAAGATCTGTCTTTCTTTCCCTCTCTCTGTAACTCTAACTTCAAATAAATAAATAAATCTTTTTTAAATGGTAAGCATAAACCTTAACAACAGAAAACAATTTCTGGGATACCTAGGAAAATGTGTCAAATGTTTAAAACAAAAAAGCAGAATTCATGGAGATAGCAAAAATTCTCAAATTGTTATTTCAGTGCTGCTATCTTTCACAAACAGAAGAATGCATAAAGCTTTTAAAACAATGTGACAATGTGGTGTTCAAACAATGTAATCTTACAAGAATTTACTTTCTGACAAGCAATTGCAACTAGAGATAGTGGTAGCACAATGTATTTAGAAGCAAATAAATGATGAGTAGAGTTTAAAGTCACTGAAGAAAAGGTTTTATGTATGCCCTTGTGCATATTAAAGAGAGAAATTAGAACATTACTTGTATGCAATTAGCTAGCAAGTCATGACGAACATAAGATATGCTGTGGCTTGAGGAATCTGTAATAGTTACCACAGTTTAATATGTTTACTGTGGATCCTATAGTTTCCCACTTATGAATGCTTTTCACAATGCAGAAACTGCAGTGTCCACTATCTATCTTTAAGATTATAGGTGGGTGAAAAAAAAATAATTTTTCTACCAGCTTCCAGTATGTAAATAAAAATTTGAGTTTTGACAGAAAAAAAGCTCATTTATGATAGAGGAGAAGTCCAATTTAAGGCATATAAATTTAAATGCCCCTAACCAAGTTACAGCTGCCTAACAGTTTTTAACTGATGGATCTTGTAGCCATATCTATCTACAAACCAACAGATTAGCATGACATCAAGCAATACTATACAAACTCATCATAAACAAGATACTGAAAAATAGTTTACTTTTTTTTTTTTTAAAGACAGCATAGTTAAGCTCAAATCTGGGAGAACATTTAGAAAATACAGTGTTGATGAAGAAGTGGAATCGTTTACTGACTTTCAGAAAAACAATATCAAGAAGCACAGCAAAAAGCACAAGCAAAACTTTCAATTACATATAGCAGCAGCAAAACACAATCCTGGGGTGAGAATGGAAGGCAAAGAAATAAAAGCATTGACAATCCAAGCAGGATGGCAAATCTGTATTAGACAGCAGCAATAACAAAACCACAAATTTAAGAAACAGATTACATAGTGGATGAAACAGAAGAAAATGAAAAGATTATTTACAGATAATGAGAAAAGAGCAGATGGCTAAGACTCTTCTGGAATATATAACTGTATACATCAAGGATCAAGCGACACACTGAGGCAGTAAGGTCACCTCAGGTGTTATACAAGCAGAAAGCTCATTTTTAAAGGCAAGTAGAGCAGTAAGTGAATGATGTTCTAGGAACAAAGTCATGTTCTTTGAAAATTTAATTCCAATTTCCAGAAGTACAGAAGCACTTTTTATTCACACTTCATAAAAACTCTGGTATAAAACACTATTTGTAATGACTTCATACAGCTGTGCTATAGGAAGAGAATTAATTAATGGCCAAGTATAATCAGGTATATATTTCCTAATATATAAGAGTTTCTTCCAAACAAGAGTTGACATACAATAGACAGTTCTCAAATCTCTCCTATTTAATGCTGTTCCATGCTAAAGGGTTAGTCTTTTTAGTTTTTTAAAAAAGATTTATTTATTTATTTATTCATTTGAAAGACAGAGATACACAGGGAGACACAGAGATCTCCCAGCAAAGGCTGTGGCTGGGTCAGGCCAAAGTCAGGAGCCAGGAGCTTCATCTGGGTCTCCCATGTGGATGCAGGGACCATCTTGGGCCAGCTTCTGCTGCTTTTCCCAGGCACATTAGTGGGGAGCTGGATTAGAAGTAAAGCAGCCAGGACAGGAAGCAGTGACCATGTGGGATGCTGGCACTGCAGAAAGAGGCTTAACCTTCTAAGCCACAGCACCGGCCACAAGGGTCAGTCTTAATGGTATCTTCAAACTGTGGTCAGAGAAAACATCCCTAACCCTATTCTGAGTCTGCTCACCAGATGTCCAATTGCAACTGGGTTGTGGAATGGAGAGAAAAATAACCTTGAGCTATAATTTCATAAAACAATATATTTTAAATAAGTTGGGTCAGATTTCAAATTATTGTTTTTTTTTTTAAACCTGACCAATTATGAAGCTGCTATGGCAATATTTTCAGCTGATCAGTGACAAGTATCTAACTAGCTGGCTAGCCACTGTACTGATGAGTAAGTGACAGAACCAGTCATCGAAGAATTGTATGCAATGACAATGTATGTGATTCACAGCCACAGTTATAACCTCCGATTCTGCCTGGCTAACTCAGCAATATAGTGTTTGAGGAGAAAAATGGACAAAGAAGCAGAAACAACTATTTCCTGACACTTAACTGATTAAACAACATTTAGTATCAAAAAGTTAGATAACTGTTTAGAAATAAAAAAAAAACCAGTTTCTTTTTCTCCTCCATTTCAAAACTAATTGTCCAAATGACTGTCAATGAACTAAATATGAATGTTAAAATCTTAATCTAAATAAATTATCATGAAACAGTAAAAGAGGGAGGAGTTAGGAAAAGAATATAGTTGGCTTCCCTCTCATGCTGCACTCTTAAGTAGAAAAAAATTGAGGGACCAGCACTGTGGTGTAGCTGGTAAATATACCACCTGCAACACTGACATCTCATATGGGTGCCAGTTAGTGTCCCGGCTGCTCTACTTCCGATCCAGCTCTCCACTAATGTGCTTGGGAAAGCAGTAGAAGATGGCCCAACTGCTTGGGCCCCTGCACCTGCATGGGAGACCTGGAAGAAGCTTCTGGCTCCTGGATTCAGCCTGGCCCAGCTCTGGCCGTTGCAGCCATTTGGGGAGTGAAGCAGCAGATGGAAGATCTCTCTCTCTCTCTTTGTGTCTCTCCATGTCTCTTTAACTCTGCCTTTCAAACAAATAAAAATAACTGCTTAAAAAAAAACAAAACAACAACAACAACAAAAAAACCCCCAAATAACCACATACCTTCACAGGCAGGACATGCCAATGCTATTTGGGACAGTATGATCATGTCAAGAGTCAGAAGTTTTGGTTTAGCAAAACAATAGTCCGTTGATGTTTTCTCCATTTTCTTCTCTATAGGGAAAATGATGGAAATGATTGGAAAGATCACTGGCGTCATCAGACTGTTTTGATAATTGTGTATGTAATCTTGGATAAGTGACTCTCACTCAGTGTTCAGTTTTCTCATCTGTAAGTGGTAGAAGTCTCTCTTCCAAAGCAAAAATGCCTTGATTAGATAGGTCTGTAAAGAGCTACTTAGGATATGAGTGGTTTCAAAACTATTTCATTATTTGATTCATCCAGCTTTTGGGGGCTCAGTTTTAGCGTCAGCTAATGCCTGGATTTCAGACCTTTCTCCTTACCACACCCAAAGTTATTTTACAGAAAAGATAGAAAAGGGATACAAAACAAAATCCTGACTGAATTTCTGAACCTCAAATGACAGGAGATATATGCGGCTGGCTGGCGCCACGGCTCACTAGGCTAATCCTCCGCCTGCGGCGCCGGCACACCGGGTTTTAGTCCCGGTCAGGGCTCCAGATTCTGTCCCGGTTGCCCCTCTTCCAGGCCAGCTCTCTGCTGTGGCCCTGGAGGGCAGTGGAGGATGGCCCAAGTGCTTGAGCCCTGCACCCGCATGGGAGACCAGGAGAAGCACCTGGCTCCTGGCTTCAGATCAGCACAGTGTGCCGGCCGCAGCGGCCATTGGAGGCTGAACCAATGGTAAAGGAAGACCTTTCTCTCTGTCTCTCTCTCTCACTGTCCACTCTTCCTGTCCCCCCCCCCCAAAAAAAAAGACTTAAGAAGCTAATCTTTTTGAATGTTTTATTTTGAAATAATTTTGGACTTGCAGAAAAATAGCCAAAATAGTACCTGGAGTCCCGGTATACCATTCACTCAGGTTCCACCACTGTTTAAAAACACACATCAGCAAAACCAGGACATTAACACTGGTTACAAGACTCTCAACTAGGGAGTTGACTGAAACTTCACCAATTTTCACCATCATGTCCTTTTTCTGTCCCAGGCCCCGGCGCAGGCTCCCCCAGAGCATTCACTTGTGGAGTCTCCTTCGTCTCCTCAGTCTTTCCTTGTCTTTCATGAGACCATGCCACTTTCAATGGGTGCTGCTCAGTTTTTCTCCAGAATGCCTCCCATGCCCTTCGACCTTCTCAAAGGCTTTCCCCCTGACTAGATCCAAGATGATGCATTTTGGGCCAGAGAGCCATAGAAAGACATCGTATCAGAGGGTGCAGGGTGATGAGACAGCATATCAGTAATGATGTTAAACTTAACACCTAGCTTACTAGGACATCGGCTGAGTTTCTCCACTGTACTGTGACTGTTTTTCCTCTTCAATTGGTAAATATTCTGGCAGAGATACTCTGAGGCAATAACATCCTGTTTCTCCTCCAACTTTTACCCACTAGTCTTAGCATACATCAATGGATCTTGCCAGCAGCCGTTATCACCATGGTGTTTGTCCAAGGGTGACTTTGGGTTTCCTTCATTTGTTCCACATTTATTCCACTGCTTTCCCAGGCCATAAGTAGGGAGTTGGATCAGAAAAGGAGCAACTGGGACATCAACCGGTGCCCATAGGGGATGCCAGCACCACAAGTAGAGGCTTAGCTTACTATACCATAGTGCTGGCCCCTGTTCTAGATTTATTAATAGGACTTCTCCTGCACCCTCTTTCAAACACTTTACTTTCTGGCACCCAAAGGCACTACAGGCCCATCTTGTAGTTTCAGTACTTCAACTCAAAGGCAGCCTCCAAAAAAAGGAGGCCAGGTTCTTTTTCTTTTTCTTTTTCTTTTTCTTTTTTTTTTGAGAATGGCATTAGATGTAGGCCCTAGGTGTGCTCATTGCTATTGGAGTGTCATTGCTCCCAATGGTGGAGTGGTGAAACACAAAGCATGAATACTAACCACTGTATACACAGATGTCTGTATCTACTTTTGTATCTATCTGTATACATACTGCTGATTCCACTCTGTTCATCCTAGTCTGCCTCTTATCTTGGACTTTTTTCTCTGACCAGGCTCTCATTATCCACTCTCTATTCATTTATTTATTCAACCTTAGTATAAATAGATGTACACTTACTATGTCTACAAGGAACAGATTTACTAACTAGAACACAGTGTTCATGTACAATTCTTTCATCTTTAATATAAATATTGCACCTTTGGTTCTCTTTTGATTAGTGTCAGCACAATATAGCTTTTCCCATCTTTTGACTTAATATTTTTAAGTGAAAATAAATAGAAATAAGAACACTATGCTACTATTTGTGTAAAAACTGGGAGAATAGGTATGGACTTACTAGTATATATATATACAAAAAGTATGTATGGGAAAGGGAAAACTAAACATACCCATTGGGAGGTCAATTGGTTGACTGGGGAAATGAAAAGTGAGAAACATTTCAGTAATATCTTTTTATACTTTTTATTTTAAAGACTATTTATTTGAAAGACAGGGTGAAAGAAAAAGATGCAGAGAGAGAGAGAGAGAGAGAGAGAGAGATCTTCTATCTGCTAGTTCATTCCCCAAAATGGCCACAACAGCTGAAGCTGGACCAGGCTGAAGTCAGGAGCCTGGATCTCCAACAGGGTCTTCCATGTGGATGGCAGGGACCCAAGCACTGAGGCCATCTTCCGCTGCTTTCCCAGGCACATTAGCAGGGAGCTGGATCAGAAGTGGAGCAGCCGGCACTCCAACCAGGACTCACATGGGATGCCAGAGTCACAGGCGGCTTAACCCACTGTACCACAACACCAGCCTGCCTTTTATGTTTTTTTAAGAAACATTTTTCTTGAGCTATAATTCACATATAATAACATTCACCCTTTTCATATACCCACAAAGTTCTATAACAACCTCTATCTTATACCAGGATATCTTTATTATCCCAAGAAGAAATCTCATATCTATTGGTAGTCATGTTACACTATTCCCTCACTCATCCATTCATACAAGCCTCTGACAACTATCAACCCTCCTTCTGCGTCTATGTATTTCTCACTTCAAAGTATTTCAAATAATTGGAATCACACAGGGGCCAGCACTGTGATGCAGCAGGCTAAGCTGCCATCTGTGACACTGGCATCCCATATGGTCACACATATGGGTGCCAGTTCAAGACCTTGCTGCTCCACTCCCAATCCAACTCCCTGCTAATGTGCCTGGGAAAGCAGCAATGGCCCAAGTGCACCTGGGAAACCTGGGTGCAGTTCCTGGATCCTCTTTTTCCCCTCCTTAAAATAAATAAATATGCCCTAGAGGCCAGTGTTGTGGTGCAGCAGTTAAGCTGCTGTTTGTGACACAGGCATCACATATTGGAGTTCTGGTTTGAGCCCCAGCTGCTCTACTTCCAATTCAGCTCCCTGATAATGCACTTTGAAAGGTATCAGATGATGTCTGAAGTAATAAGGCCTCCGCCGCCCACATGGGAGACCTAGATGGAGTTTCTGGTTCCTGGATTCAACCTAGCCCAACCACAACTAGTATGTCCATTTAGGAAGTGAACCAGTGGATAGAGAAATCTCTGTCTCTCTCTCTGTCACTCTTTCAAATAAATAAAATAACCCTTGAAAAATAAAAAAAATATTTTCAGGGTATCAAGAGTTTTTATTATGAATAAACACTGGATTTTATCAAATAGTTTTTCTTTATCAACCAATATGATTGTATGATTTTCCTTAGTGTGTCAATATGCTAGATTGTTTCAATTGGTTTGAAAATATTGAATCATGAAACAAACTGAATCATAAAATAAATCCCATTTTGTCATGTAAAAAAAATAAACCTTGAAAAAACAGAATCACAGCATATGTGACCTTTTGTATCTAGCTTCTTTTACTTAGCATAATATTAGTGAGAGTCACTCATATTATCTAATGTATTAGAACTTTGGTTTCGGGGCCGGCACTGTGGTGTAGAAGGTTAAAACTTTGCCTGCAGCGTCTCCATCCCATTTGGGTGCTGATTCGAGTCCTAGCTAATCCACTTCCAATCCAGCTCCCTGCTAATAGCCTGGGATAGCAGCAGAAGTTAGCCCAAGTACTTAAAGCCCCTGCACCCACGTGGGAGACCTTGAAGAAAGTCCTGGTTCCTGGCTTCAACCTGGTTCATCTCTGGCCATTGTAGCCATTTGGGGAGTGAACCAGCAGATGGAAGATCTCTTTCTGTCTCCCCCCCACTCTGGTAACTCTGCCTTTCAAATCAATCAATCAATCTTTTTTTTTTTTAAAAAAAGAACTTTGGTCCTTTTATGACTGAGGAATATTCTATTGTATGCATGCACCATATTTTGATTGTTCATCAATTGATGACTAGTTGTTTTGCAAAATGTTTGAATTATAAAAATATGTTACACATTCAAAAACTAAATTTTTAAAAAAGAAGCTGAACCAAAACAAAAAAATCTCATAAAAAGGCAAGTAAAAAGTTTTTAAAAATCACAAGTAAATAATGTGTGAAACATTTTCACATATGGAAAAGCCTTAGTGGTTGTCAGGACTTACAGACTCAACAGAAACTTAACAGTCACAGGTAAGAGTTATTACAGCAAAGGACACAGAGCAAAAGCAGCAGGGAACAAAGATATGAGGTAAGGCAGAGAAGCAGGCAAGCACAGGCCTCCTTCCTCATCCAGTGCCATTCATGGAACTCTTTTCCTAGCGGGGTATGTATGAAATGTTTCTGCCCAGGGAAGTCCAGTTCAAGTCTCAAGTTATGAGGCTCTGTTGGGTCCTGGTCACATAAGCACATTGTGCTACCAACTGGCCATGGCAACTGAAACTGTGGACCCCAACAATGAAATCAGGTCCACATACATCATCGATCTTGATCTTTGTGCAAAACAACCCTGACGAGCTGGGCTAGCATGGTCCATTATTTTGGGTGGACACAGCACAAGCATCAATCAGTGACAAAATGAATGGGGGCCACTTTCCTCAGGGGTGGTTAAGAGATTCCTTGGAGACACCCAAATCTGCTAACTCTTCCATAACATGACATTTCCCTATTGATAACCTCCCGCTGCTGAGATATAAATTGGAGTTGAGATACAAGTCTTAAGGATGAGATACTAAGGGATGGTTGGGTATTGGGCTCCATTGGGTCTGCAATGACATACAACCAGGAGGTATTTGTTTCAAAGGAAATTACTTTCTTATTTAAAAGTTATAAAGCCCTTAGCGTCACCTTATTTCCTGTATCAATCTTTCCAGCTCTTAGAATAGAATCCAAAGTCTTTAGCTTAATACACAGAGCCCTACAATACTCTCCCAACCTATTATCTCTTTGACTTCATCACCTCTGGTTTCTCTCTTCATCCTTCTGCAGCCCCACTAGTGAGCTTGACCTTGAGGTTCTTCTAACACATCAGGCCCACTCATGCTTCAGGGTCTTTGCTGTTGCTTCTTTGCCTGTAGTGTTGTCAGAAAATCCCCGTAACTCCCTCCCTCACCTCCTGTATACCTCTACTCAAATATCACCTCCCTAGAGAATGGCCTTCCTGACCATTTAGTCCGCCACAGCAGCCCTGCCATTCCCTGCGCCTTTCCCCGCTCCCTTTTCCTTGGCACCTTACAATATGTCACTGCCCGGAACATTTACTTCTTCCCGTGCCTACCTCTGCCCCACTCCCAGGCTGGAACGTCTGCTCCGTGGGGCGGGGCGTGCTGCTAGTCCACAGCCAGAACCTAGCACGATGCCTGGCACACAACAGGTGCGCAGGACCCGTCTGCTGCAGGAATGAATGAGATCCAGACCCTGGGCGAGGGGGGAGGAAGGAGTTTGGGATACAGCAGGACTCCTTATGTTCAGCTCCAGTTCAGTTCTCAACTTCCTCTCCAGGTTCTAATCTGCAAAAATTAGACTGAACGTCGCACTTCCTTTCTAACCATGATGTTGCTTTCCTCCGAGTGCAAGGAATGCATCTCTGTGATTACCAGGAACGCATTTGGGAAAGAAAATGCAAACGAGGCTTTCAAAAGGAGCCGGGCAGAAGGTGAAGGCGCTCTGGCCTCTGGCCAGGGCGAGACAGAAGCCGGGCGTCACGTTTTCCCTCCTGGCCTGGAGGGGTCCGCTGCTGTCCCATTGGGAGCGCGCTGTGCGGGGCCGGCAGAGGCGCTCTGCACAGCGTGGATCAGAGCCAGTGCACGAAGGCTCCTGCACGGGGAGGGCAGCCAGGACACCGGAAGGTTCTCATCCTTATCACAGTCTTCAGAGACATCCTTCCTGACGGATGAACACGGATTGCAAAAAATGTATCTTTTGAGGTTGGGAATGTTTGTTTTAAGATTTCTTTACTTACTTGAAAGGCAGAGTCACACACAGAGAGGCAGAGAGAGATCTTCCGCTCACTGGATCACTCCCATAAATGGCCAGAGCTGGGCTGGTCTGAAGCCAGGAGCTTCTTTTGGGTCTCCCACTTGGATGCAGGGGCCCAAGGACTTGGGCCATGTGCCACTGTTTTCCCAGGCATATTAATAAGGAGCTGGATCGGAAGTGGAGCAGCCACTTAAATGGGATGTGGACATTGCAGGTGGCAGCTTCACCTGCTATGCCAAAGTGCCAGCCTCGAAGTTGTGGATGTTTCTAAACCATTACTCCTTCATGAGTAGGAGCAGCCTTTAGTATTCCATGGGAACAGATCACAGCTTCCTTTTAAGAAAGAGTTGCAAGGCTGGTGCTGTGGCTGCCTGCAGTGCCGGCATCCCATATGGGCACTGGTTCAAGACCTGGCTGCTCCACTTCTGATCCAGCTCTCTGCTATGGCCTGGGAAAACAGTGGAAGATGGCCCAAGTCCTTGGGCCTCTGCACCCACATGGGGGACTCAGAAAAAGCTCCTGGATCCTGCCTTCGGATTGGTCTAGCTCTGGCCATTGTGGCCATCTAGGGAGTAAACAGGCAGATAGAAGACTTCTGTCTCTCTCTCTCTACCTCTTCTTCTCTGTAACACTGCCTTTCAAATAATTGAGTAAATCTTTTTTAAAAAAAGAAACAGTTGGAAAAAAAAAACTTTGGAAGGCTATACACCAATGTGGAAGGATGTACACTGACATTTAAAGAGTTTTGATAGATAGTGTAATTACAGTTTGGGTTCTAAGAACATCTTTGTATATTCCAGTTTTCGAGAAAAAAAATAAAATTCTCTGATAAGCTGTCGATGTGGTTCAGCAGGTTAAGCTGTTGCCAGCATCCTATAACAGAGTACAATTTCTAGTCCTGGCTGCTCCACTTCTGATCCAGTTCTCTGTAAATGTGCCTGGGAAGGCAGCAGAAGATGGCTCAAGTACTTGGTCCCCTACATCCATGTCAGAGACCTGGGTGGAGTTCTTTTTTAATTAAAAAATATTTATTTATTTATTTATTTATTTATTTGAAAGTCAGAGTTAGAGGGAGGGACAGATCTTCCATCCATGGGTTCACTCCCTAAATGGCCACAACAGCTGGGGCTGGGACAGGCTAAAGACAGGAGCCAGGAGTTTCTTTTGGGTCTCTCATGTGGGTGCAGGGGCCCAAACACTTGGGCCATCCTCCACTGCTTTTCTCAGGCCATTAGCAGGGAGCTCAATTGCAAGTGGAGCAAGCAGGAGGTGAACTAGCACCCATAGGGGATGCCGGCATCACAGGCAGCAGCTTTACCCAACACCGGCACTCGGAATGAGTTCTTGGCACCTGGCTTCATCCAGGCTCAGCCTAGGCTGTTGTGGCCATTTGGGAAGTGAACCAACAATGGAAGATTGATCTCTCTCTCTCTTTCTTTCTCTCACCCCACCTTTCAAATAAATAAATACATCTTTAACATATTTTCTGATCGGAGAAATTACTATAATAACTATTATATTGTTCAAAGGTCAGAAATGAGTGGAAATGGGCAGAACATGAAGCTGATGGGAAGGATAAATGCAGAGGGGAGGATGGCTGTCCCAGAGCAGGGAAGGCAATGAGTGAGGAAGTGTGGTCTGCCAAGAAGCAGCAGGTAAGACATGCTCTGTGTGGTGCCTGCATAAGAAAGAGGAGGAAAAAGTACAAATGTTAACTGTGCTACTGGGGAGGGGAGCTGACATTTACATTTCATTTATATTTGATTATCTTGTGTATGCTTCTTAAGACTTCTTTTGCATTTTTGTTTCCCTCATGAAGATACTGAACTCAACAAAGGAGAAATGTTATTTATTTTGAGAACGGAAGCATAAAGATCATACATTAAAGGTAGGCGGGGGCACCAATGTTAGCACAGAGGCCACTCTGTAGGCAAAGCGTATGACAAGGACACGCATGTCACACCACTTCTGGGGCTTCCCACTCACCAGCGTCCTCTCTTTCTGGTGGTCTGGCGCTGTTGTTTTCTCTGTCATGCTGTTGGTTCATTTACCTCCATTTCCCTTTTTACTTGACTGTGATTATAGAAGTGCATCGCTCATATTTCTAAGATGGACTTGTTTGCCTTTTAACGTCTGACATTTGGGGATTCCCCTTACAAGCAACAGCATATTGTAGGGGATGGTGAAGTAATAGGGGAGATATTTATCAATTTTTACAACAGGAAAGCAAGTCATTTTATAGAGGAGAAACGCAGCAGGTGCCACCCTAACCAGGTGATTAAGGTTACAATAATGAGGAATAACATCACATAGCCTCAAATATAAATGTGGGCGCACACATTTTCTGTGATTCTCTTGCCCCCCAAAAAATACAGGTTATACGTCTAATCACGAGAAAATATTTGACCAACACAAAGTCAGACGCATTCTACAGAAAAGTTGAGCAGTACTCATCCAAAGACTCACAGTCTCATGGCAGCAAAGGAAAGGCTGAGAAACTGTCAGAGATGGGAAGACACTAAGGAGACATGAGGAGTAAATGGAATGAGGCATTCCGGGTTGGATCCTTGAAGAGAAGATGGACATGATGGAGAAAATTGGTGCAATGTGAATAAGGTCTCTAGTGAAGAGTCTTATAGCAGCGTTGATGCCCTGATTTTGATAACTGGGTTGTATGCTATGTTAGCTGTAGACATTAAGGCAATGTGTGTGAAGGCTTTACAGAAATGCCTTGTAATAATTTTGTAACTTTTCTGGAATTTTAAAATAATTTCAAAATGCAAAAATTTAAAAGTGAGGTTCAGCTTTCAATCTACATTTGAGTACTAACTGGAATTCCAGTTTTCTTTCAGAAGAGGTTTTTGAAATATCCAAAATGGCACTGACTTTTACCAGTCAAACATACTCCCTTTTCAAGGTCAGTGTAATAGAAGATAGGGAGCCCGTAGTGAAACTTTTTTTTTAGTGTTCAGAAAGACAGGCACTGCCTATGTGTCCCTATAGTGCAGGCGGACTCCCTGACAGAGCTTAGAAATGGTGCGGAGTATTGCATGATACAGTGACCCTTGGGATTTTGTTGCTAGGAGTCCAGTTTCTGGTACACTTTCCCTTAGCAAACAGGGATGACCAAATATTCAGTCAAAAAAAGGAACATTTAAACTACTAAAAACTGCTATGACTGTAATGTTAGGACAGAATATACTGGTAATGTGGGCCATTTTGACCCGCAAGAATAAATTAATATCTCTATGCCTATAAAATAGGTTTCACTTGTCCAAATGTTATCATACTTGTGATCATATGTGGTACTTGAAGACACAGCATGGGGTTGTTACAAGTACATTCCTCAACCAGTTCCCATCTTTTAGGGATGCACATGGGTTGATGGGACCATCCTCTGATTATGCCTGCTGCTATGCCTTTATCAGCAAACTCTTGTTATAAAACTACCTAAAGCGGTGAGCAGGGTTGTCAGATGTGATGGCTGCTGTTCAGTCACAAGGAGATGAAGACAACATTTAGATCCTTCCTGAATAACGGATGACTGCTTCAAGTATGGAGTGGAAGATTCAAGACCTCATGATACCATCAAAGCGGAATAACTTGGCTATGAGAACAATCACAAAGATTGACTTAGCTTTAAAAAGGTTATCCTTTGGTAAGTTCAATGATTGTTCACTAAAAATACCAACCTAGGTCAATGCAACCCATAATATCAAGAAATCAGCATGGAATACTTGAGGCAATATGTTGAAGAGAACTTTTGAATCTAAATTTTGCCAAGCAGACAACACAACTGAGTCAAACCCAGGTACAAACCAACATGGCATGAGAGTCATCTATGTAGCTGGAAATTAACCTATAGATGCACTGGCTAGACTTCTGTCTAAAGACGGTATAATCCTCATCCCTGAACACTCAACATTCATGTAATGCTGGGCACAGCACTTCAGCACAATCAGCCTGCCCTCCACTTACGAGCTGAGTATGACACTTTATCTATTAGACCCATTATTAAGGCAAAGAACCATTATCTAGTAGAGTAGCTAGCACTAATGGAATTGTTACAAAACAAAACAAACAAACCATAAAAAAAAAGCTGTAGCCGAAAACTCATCAAATGATTCGAAATAAGCACAGATGAATTTCGACAATGTTTCAATTATCCAAATTCAAGAGGGGTAGCAAATGCTGCAGTTAGCAGTGAGGTATGTTATTTTTGTATTGTAGATTCTGACAGGAGTACAATCGACACAGGTCAATTGCCTTCAACTTAGCATAGCTTTCATGCATATCATGGAAAAGAAATAATATAAAATATGACTACAAAGCTTTGTACAAACCTGGAACTCTGATGAATGTGCTATATAAATGGCAAATTAAATAATTGTTTGAAAGGCTTTGTATATTTGAAATATAAAGCTTTTCATTAAAATTTGAGAATCTAAGGATTATGGAAAGCATCTTTATTTTGTGTAACTGGTTATCAAGATATTAACATACTGTACAAATTATTTTAAAAACAGTAGATAGTGAGTAGATAGCTTATTTAAATAATTAAGTGGCTTATTAATATTCATCACCCATTATCTATTTAGTCTCTGAATTAAGCATTTTCTAAGCCTTAGAGTGGAATGCAGTATGCATTTTATATACAATCACTTTCCATGTTACTTTTCTTCAGTGTTAAATTTATGGCACTCTTTTGGCGTTATACAGGAGCACCGACCTGAAGTATATAAACGATTAGGAATCTTACACATTTCTTTCTACATTCTATGATTCCAGAAAAGACAGAATTTACAAACCCTGCATGGAACTCTATATGAGAGGATAAGCCATAAAAACAGTGATACTTAATTTGAAGAACTTATATCACACTTATGACAGTTGGATTTGGGCACATCCATTTGGAACATGAGTTTGTACTTTAAATAATACAACCCTAACTAAATAAAACCTTTTTATAGTTTTAAATAATAAACCCTAACTAAATAGAACCTTTTTGAAGAACTTCTGAAACAAAGAGTTACTAGTAAGAAAGTGACCTTTCATTTAACTCATGTTAGAGGTGATACATGGTTTTTCGTTTGTGTTATATCATTGGTAACTCCACAGAAGTTAGGTAGAGAAGGTATTACTCAGCTGTTAGAAGTGAAGTCACTCGGCCGGCGCCGCGGCTCACTAGGCTAATCCTCCGCCTTGCGGCGCCGGCACACCGGGTTCTAGTCCCGGTCGGGGCACCGATCCTGTCCCGGTTGCCCCTCTTCCAGGCCAGCTCTCTGCTGTGGCCAGGGAGTGCAGTGGAGGATGGTCCAAAGTCCTTGGGCCCTGCACCCCATGGGAGACCAGGATAAGCCCCTGGCTCCTGCCATCGGATCAGCGCAGTGCGCCGGCCGCAGCGCGCCTACCGCGGCGGCCATTGGAGGGTGAACCAACGGCAAAAGGAAGACCTTTCTCTCTGTCTCTCTCTCACTGTCCACTCTGCCTGTCAATAAAAAAAAAAAAGTGAAGTCACTCAAGGTTTGTGAGGTGAAGTGGACCAAGGTCAAACATGGTAGATCTGGGATCGTACCCCACATCTCTTGAAGCAGCATATGCAAAGTGTCTAGTGCAGTGGAAGACCCTCCATGGACTGAATGAAAGAGGCCTCTTCTGCCTGCAATTTGTCCAGTGCTCTTTTGCAGTTCAAGGTATCGCCCAGTACTATGGAAGTCAGTTTAACTACTGCACAAAGTAACTGCAGATAAGACAACTGTAGATGCACGATGTATGTATCATACATCAGATAACTGTTTCTGCAGATAAAACAACTGTAGATGTATGAAGTGAAAATATAAGTCCTTTCATCATAATATCTGCTGCAAATAGAGCAATTCAGAGGTTTTTAATGGTAAAAATCTATCTTTATTGGCAGAACAAGTTTCCATCCTTGCTCTAGGATGGTCCACATTAAAGACTAGTAAGTGAAATAAGTATAAATAACTGCTTAAGTAATATATCACTCAAGACGATGTTTTCTGAGCAAGCTATCACATGAAGAAATACATCTCTATTAGCTAATGCAGCCATAAATAAAAATGTTAATGAGATAAAATTGGTCATGATGAGGGTAAAACAATATCAAGAAATTAAAAAGGTTCTTGTTAAGCTTAATTCATTTAGATGTATTTTGCAAAAAAGAAAAGAAAAACATGAATGCATCAAAGCAAATCTGATTAATTAAACCAGGAATCCATTACCAGTTTTTTGCTTCTATGCTTTAATTTGTACATCTTTACCCTTAATTTAGCGATAACTATGAATAAAACATGAAAATCAGGGCATTTTCTTGTTCTGCCATCATATCTGTCTTATTCTATATGATACCTCATTTGCCCTCATATTTTGTTTTTACTCTAATACACGTCATTTAAGGTTGCTGACCTTGGCAACAGGATTTTCCTTACAAAATGTACTCACAGATCTGAAAATGGTCAATCAGCTCTTCAGGAATGAAATGAAATGAAGCTAATTTTGTAGCACTACATTTAAGTTAAAGGTACAAAATATACTTTGAGAAATTTTAAATTGCCATCAATCTCCTCCTGGATAGAGAAATTTTTCACCTTACACTCCGTCAGCCTGACTTTATCAATCCTCAAAAAGCTAACTGGTCCTTGACAAATGTATTTTTTGACTGCGTGGATAATAAGCTACACTGTAAATCAGTAAAGGCCTCCTCTAGGATGTAGGAGGATTACGATGCTGCATTCAATATCTACAAAAGACACAAAAGAAGCCAATGATAGCAGCACTGCAATCCCTAACTCCTACAGCAATGCGTGAATGGCTATTCTTTAAGAGTATCTGTTTTCATAAGTGCGTTTTGGTGGCCTGAGCTTTAGACTGCCTTAACTCTAAACATACAAAGTCTACATTTCGTCTTAAAGCATAACAAACAAATCTTACCACTTGTGCATTGTTACTAATTTTACTCATTTCAAAGCACATTGCACCTCAAAAGCACAGAAATCTACAAATTCAAATGATGTGTAGTCAGATGAGACTCACCTTTAAAGAATCAAAACAGGCCACCACACGACCATTTTCCACATGGCAAACTCTTGGCGGATGGGCAAACTTGCAATCTGTATCAGCTCGAGAGCAAGTCCCTCTCTGAAATTCTCTACAGACTTCTAAGGTCAGCCACTTGGTATCACGAATCAGGGCAACATTGACAGCCGTCATATTGAAAAAAAAAATGAAAATCAAGTGCACCCTCTTTAGGACAACGTTACTGCAGATTATTAAAGGATTAAAGATGAATGCAAACTAACTATGAAGAGATAACAGGCTGCTTTGGTGAGATGCCTAATTGTGAGCACTTAGGTTTTCACTTAAGTCAAATCCGGTCTAGTCAAACAAAAAGCCAATTATAAAATACAAGTTGTATCAGAATAACTAAGAGTCAAATTAGAGACCAACTCCTAAGAAGGCAACTGTTAAGGTTAAGACACTGAATGTTTTATTTGGTTCCTTTGCTGAATTTACTTCAAATAATTGGCACACTTTCAAAAGAATTCTGTGCTCTCCAGTTGATGTTTTCAATTATTCTTACAGAAAGCATATGCTGCTGGCTGCCCTTCAATTTGCAGAATGATGTCAGTTTAGGGGGAGAGAACTTTTCCTCCCTATTTCTTAGCTTTAAAGAATAAGACTGGGGAGAGTGTCACAGCCCAAAAAGAGTTTTGTTGCAAAAATCAAGGGGAGGGAAAAATCACTAAGTAAATTGAGAATCATAGAAAAACAGAAATGGACAAGTTGCTGACAGTGAACTACAAGCACACCAGGTTCTGTGCGGAAGGCGGACAGGGAACCAGGAAAGGTATGGTAGGGAGAGGGGTTAATAAAGAGACAGCTCTAGAGTAGAATCCAAGCAGCAGAATTTTCAGAAAAGGCACTTTTCCAAACCTGCAAAAAATAAAAAATAAAATAAAATTAGCTAAAACAGTACAAGGCTTCTAGTTTAAACTCTACACTAGGGAATAAAGTAACCGTATGCCCTTTAAGCAGGAAACTAATCTAGACACTGACAGTGCAACATATTACAGCCAGCTATTGTCAAAGAAAGGGGCATTTCCCAGTGTAAAACTGCACAGTGGAAGGAAGTAGCCACTTATATCTACTGTTGCAGAATGAGACTGGGCAAGAGCCCATTTTGTAAATGATTTTTTAAAAGGATTGTTTCGTTTTGATTTGTTTGGGGCAGAAATTCATTTTGAGAGTCCACTGCACAAAAAGTGCCATGGCTTAACATGACATTCATAATCCACTTATGGGTCCTCAGTTTCTAGGGGCTACCAAACACCTGTTTTTAAAGATTTATTTATTTGAAAGGCAGAGAAACAGAGGGAGAAGAGAAAAACAGATCTGGGTCACCCATGTGGGTAGCAAGGGCCCAAATACTTTGGTCATCTTCCACTGCCCTCCCAGACCCATTAGCAGGCAACTGGACAGGCAGTAGAGCAGCCATGACTCAAGTGGCACTTCAAATTGGGATGTCCACATCTTAATCCACTGCACCACAAGGCCCACTCCCTCCCCCAAGATCTGTCTTTAAACTGACTTTACTATAGCGTAGTTGACATCTAGATGATTTGTTCCCAAAACCCAGAAAACAGGAATTGCTAAAAAAAAATGTAAGTTGTTCTAAGAGGTAACTTGTATGAGTATTTGGAATATAACTGTTGATAATCATATAATATGGTCACACACACACACAACCACGTAGAGGCTCACTATATACAAAGTAGAGCAGAGGATAAAAATGTAAAATGTGCTTCAGATAAAGGAAAAAATCCTTTGAAAATACAGTGGATTTTTCTCTGGGCATGCTGTCCTATGGCTCTATGAATGAAAATTGTAACAACTCAGAAAAAATATTTCCACGTATACAACAAACGTGTCAGAAAGCACTGTTAATACATTAAACACGTTAAAACAGTAAATATCACACATATTTAAGGTTTGTAGTTTAATCTGGTTTATCAACTAACAGTAATTTTTAAACAAATGAGCTGGGAATATACAGAACGATTAATTTACTGGCATCAGGCCATAACACATACTGAAATATAATACTGAATAATTGCAAAAACAGATTCTAAGTATCAAAAAATCAACTAATTTTTAACTTCACCAAAAAACCAGAATTAAAGTTCTTGAAAATATTTCATTTAGTTTTTGAACATGTTTTGTAACTTTGCAAAATCTGACATTTTCTGTACACAAGATTAGATTCAATATCCCTTGATTTTTTTTTTTCAGATATCATCAGTAAATAAAATATCTAGAAAATTCAAGCACAGGGGCCTGCATTGTGGCACAGCAGGTTAAGCCATTGCCTATAAGGCCAACATAGCATATCCTGGTTAAGTCACAGCTGCTCCACTTCCGATCCAGCTCCCTGTTGATGTGGCTGAGAAAGTAGGGGAAGATGGCCCCTGCCACACACGTGGGAGACCCGGATGGAGTTCCTGGCTCCTGACTTCCACCTGGCTTAGCCCTGACTGTTGTGGCCATGTGGAGAATCAATCAGCAGATGAAAGATCTCTTTCTGTCTCTCCCTCTCTCTGTAACTCCGACTTTCAAATCAATCAATCTTTTTTTTTTTTTTGAAAAAGACAAAGCTAATTTGTTCAAGAGCCAAACATGTTTTTTCTCTTGAGTAACTCATCATGGAAACCTTTCAGAAGTATATTATATGTAGCTTTGCCATCTTACAAACAAATATTGAATGTAGTTTAGCCTCCGGTTAAAGACTAGGTGTCATCAATGTCCTTGGAAGTACTTCAGTTCTCCTCCTTCCATGGCAGACAGTTGTCACTTTCACTGCCATTTTTCTTACTGCCACAATATCAACCATAGTGAATTTGCCAGTTTCCTTCTGGCAAGCCTACTAAGCAATCATGGATGTTGAATAAGTGTTACCCATTGAATGACAGACCTAAAGGACAGGGCAGGGATTTCCTCCAAAATTTCTATAGCTCCTCTTACTGCTGTAGCAGCCATACACAGAGAGAGGAAGAAAGGGAGAGACACACAGAGAGGGAGACAGAGAGAGAGCTTCCATTCACTGGTCCACTGTCCAAATGGCTGCAATGTCCGAGACTGAGCCAGGCCAAAGCCAGGAGCCTGGAATGCCGTCTCAGTCTGGTACCACAGGCTTTGGCTTAATACACTGCACTACAATATCAGCCCCTAAAGCTAGTTTAAAAAAAAACTAAAGAGATACAACAACTAAAAAAACTTTTGAAAAGCCTGATGAGTTATTGGATTGGCTACTCCAATAGACACAAATTCTCCTTTGACCCAAATTCTTCTCATTAGTATTACTAAGTTGAATTTCAAGGGAAAATGTTTCCACATTGTAACTGACTTAGTGTTTAAAAAGTACTCTGAAAGAGTATACTGTGAGTTTGTAAATTTATATTGAAAGATGTATGCAAAGTTAATTCTACAATTAAATTATGTTTTTAAAATATTTATTTTATTTATTTGAAATGCAGAGTTACACAGAGAGAGAGGAAGAGACAGAAAGAGAGAGATCTTCATCCACTGGTTCATGCCCCAAATGACCACAAAGGCCAGGGATGGGTGGGGCTGAAGCCAGGAGCCAAGAGCTTCTTGGGGGTCTCCCACATGGATGCAGGGGCCCAAGCACTTGGGCCATCTTCCACTGCTTTCCCAGGCACATTAGCAGGGAGCTGGATCATAAGTGGAGCATCCAGGTCTCAAACCAGCGCCCATATGGGATCGTGGTGCCACAACACCGGCCCCTAAATTATAAGTTCTGCATAGTATTTTCATATACATTTCTGATGAACTTTTGAAGGCACCGCATGTGCATGGATTTCAAAATATTTTTGCACCAGAATAAAATTATCTTTCAATTCCATTTCCATGAACTTTGTGAAGTGCTCTCACAGAGGTTGCCTAAAAACATTTGGAAGTAAAATAATGGAAAGAGGATATATATATTGCAGATTTGCTCAGAACATAAACAATGAGGCTCTGGAGTAAGATTTTTTTTTACAGAGGTCCATGAGGTATAGAAATAGATAATAAATAATAACTTTGCTTGTTGAACTTCTACAAATGAAAAATGCAAACAGGAATTGGCCTCTGGCCACACATTTATGGAAGATCATGGAATGGGGAAGAAAGAATTTTCTCATTCTTTTTTTCTTTTTGGCCTGTAACCTCTGATGGGAGCCTGGCCAGTTCCTGAAAGCAGTTCTAGCCAGCACATGTCTTCCTTCAGAATGGAACTACTCTGGGGGCTAGCTCAGAAGAAACTAAATGCAACAACTAAAGGGAGCTGGTATGACGATGTGGAGGATTTCTCCTGCACCACACTGCTCATCTGATGAATAAAAAAGACAGCAAGTGGCATGTGTTTTCCCTGGATTTTTAAGAACTTTGTTTGGGGGATAATACAAGTTTATCTTAATTATGTTACATTTGAAGAGTAGGAATACAGTTTTGTTTTTTATGATTTATGATCCTCCAAGGTAGAACACAAAAAGTTATCACTTCTTAGTGCATTTTTACCATATTTTGTTTGCAGTTTACAAGTGTTTGTACTTCATCGATCTCAAGAGCTCTCAAAATACTCAAATATTCTAAAGCCTGAATGATAATCTAAAAATTTCAATGAAGGAAATGAAGATCATAGAGGTTAATTTACTTATTTAAAGTGACAAAGCTTCAAGTGGCTGAGCCTTTACTCCAGGCAAAATATTTCAAATTTCATTCACAGACCCCAGCAGAGACATGCAATAGAAATCACTTCTTATCTCCCTTGGAAGTCTTAAACAAGGAAACGCAATTGCTTCTGTAGAGTAATTACAGTTCTTTCTCAAAATTACATTCCCGATTGATGTCTTATCACTTTCAGCACATCCCTGGGCTGTGGTGAGTCATTTATTCAGCATTTACTGTGTTCCTAGCACTGTTCTAGATCCTGAACCAAGCTGATAAGATCCCTGCTCCCGTGGAATCTCCTAAGCTCAGAAAAAACCAAAGGCACAGAGAAATGAAATGGTTAGCATTAATGAAGGCCTAGAAGTGGACACTAGGTAGTCTGACTTCAACACAAGTCTTTAATGCACCAGGAATGATGCATCAAATACTGTGATGTAAGAATACTTTTTAATACTCAATACGATTGCATAGAAGGAAGTAATTGAGAACACTTCAAAACAATTCACACTTAGTCTTGTTGATCTGTGGATTCTCTTCTAAAGGATGATACTATTCTCATCTTATAGATGTGGAAATGAATGTGGAGACCATTTAAATCATTTAATCTGCATAACTTCAGGTCTCTAGTAGGTAATCAAGACATGGTTAAGATCCAGGCAGTATGACTCCAGGGCCCACCCTCCCCACCATGCCATAAAACTTCTTTTATGTTACATACCACACTATTCCTTTTTCTAGCTTATTGGGTCCCTTAGCTTTTCTTTATTACACTGTAAAGTGTTTAACAGTCGAAATCATGTCTTAGCTTTGCTAGCTCCATGTTTTCACGGGAAGTTAAGAGTGTCACAGCATTCCCCAGGATTCTTTTTCTTTTTGAGTATAAATGGTAATTTAACATTAACCCTTTTGTTCTACTATGATGCTGTGAAGAAATTTTGTCAGTTGAACACCTTCTGGGTGAGCCTTGGCCACCTGGGCAGTTTTGAATCTACTGGACCTGTAAAGTTGAAGATGTTCTCACGATTCTAGCTTTCACATTGGGATGATATTCCTTGTCTGTAAACAATGGTTTACTCCTGCTCATATGATAGCAACAAGATCTTTTAAGAATATGGAATACCCAAATAACTCCTGTCTATATCTGAATAGTGGGTTCATCTTTGGAATGTTTTTGCCTAACAAGAGTGTGTTGGAATTGAACTGGGCGGGGTGGGAGGCGGCAGATTTCACTTTAAGTCAAAGGAAGAACCATTCCCTAAGTATTCTTCCTCAAAAACAGAAGAGTTCATTTTGATTTTTCGTGAATGCTTACCTATAAGAATCTTATATAAGCCATAATATGAAGAAAATACAAAGCCTTTTTTTCAGATTCAGATTTTATTCATCTAATTTTTTTCTGATGCTTTATTTCTTCATATTAATGTAATATTAATACAAAGAGGACAGATTCAACATAGTTCATAGATATCATTCTAAGAATATAATGATATACCTTTCATTCATTCATTCGTTCTTTCCTTCCTTTCTTCCTTCTTTGCTTTTACTTTTTGAGAAAAAGTACTTTTAAGTAACATTATTGTCAAGGGCTAAATGCTCCACTAAATAAAGAGCTCAACAAGTAAAAAGACCCTCGTTCAGTGATAATATAGGCAAGGGCTATAAATAGTAATCAAACTGATAAATGACCATTTCAGTCAAATACAGTGAACTTTAAAATAATCACAGAATCCAGTGTTGTGGCAGCAGGTTAAGTCACCACTTGAGATGCTGGCATTCCATATGGGTGCCAGTTCAAGTCCTGATTGCTCCACTTCCGATCCAACTCCCCGCTAATGGCTTGGGAAAGCACCAAGAGATGGCCCACGTTCTTGGGTCCCTACTACCTATGTGGGATACCTGAAAGGGATTCCTGGCTCCTGGCTCCTGGCTCCTGGCTCCTGGCTCCTGGCTCCTGGCTCCTGGCTCCTGTCACCAGACACTGCCTGGTCCAGACCTGGGCAGTGAACCAGAAGACAGAAGACCTCTCTCTGCATCTCTCTGCCTCTCCCTCTCTGTAACTCTGCCTTTCAAATAAACTTTAAAAATAAATAAAGAAAGAAATAGAATCACATATACACGAGGCCCACTATTAAGTGAACCCTTTGGAAAAAAAGTAAAATGTTTAAGGACTCATGTATTTTCTCATGGACGTTGTCTTGAAGATAAAACCAAAGTAACAAATAGTGTCCGCTAATCTAGAGTAAATAGTAAATTGTTCCAGAGCCATTTGCAAGACCACTGCTAGCAGCTGCTTATGCTCCACTTTTCCTACACTGTCCTTGTTTCTTCCTTTCGTTTGCCTTCCCGCCTCAAGCCACCACATAACACAGACGTCTGTACAGAAAATGCATGGTCCTAGATCACAAAGACACAGTTTGGCATCTAAAACAATCACTTAAGAGGCATTCCTTTAAACGCATTTATCAACCTCCTGAATAAACAATGAAAACACTGTTTTCTTTCTATTTTAAGTTTTCCTTACATCTGTATTGCCTCTGAATTTCTTGTGGCCATTTATTTTGGCTCTACAAATATATGACACACCTGCCACACACTGCTTGAACTGGCAGGCTGTCAAGATTTAAAAGCCTTCCAGTTTTTGAATTTGCTTCGGGTTCTGTTCACCTCACGTGTTTTGGTTGGTGGGTCACCACCACACATTCTTCAAGTGCTCAGCACTGCAGATGGAAACCATGAGTTTATAGGCTTCTGGAATCTTGAGTCTTCAATATGAAAAGAAGGCCCATAAAAATAAGGATATTTTGTCTATGTACAGAACTTTTTCATTAAGCTTTTTCTTTGTAAAGTGTCTTTGCATTTTTTCCCAGAATACCCCTGGGATAGCAAATTTCATATACCTTTTCAAAAAAGCAGGTAAGTCAAGTTATTCTACTTCATAAAACAAACAACCCATTTCAGTTCACACATATGGTCACAGGAGAAAATATACTTGCTACAACATCTCTTTTGAACACAGAATTAACAATGCATATTACTGTTTTTGTTTGTCAAAGGAGTTAACTTATTTTTAAGATGTATCTATTTTTAAATAACATGTGAAATTAGGAGAACTTATTTATAAATGCCATTTAAATATTTTAAATTAATCCAATGTAATATAAAAGCAACTTAAAACTCACATTCTAAATATAGCTATTATTAACTAATGCTGGTTAAATACTTCCTTGTATGCATGGGATAGAAATCCTAGGGCCGTGAAAAGATCATTTTTCACCAAAAACTGGATTTATGCTTTAGTATGAGGGGGAACTTGATGTATTTGGCCATTCTAGTCCTGTAATGCTCAAGCATTTGAGATTAGGAGAGAAGGGAAAAAAGAGAGAAAAAGAAAGGAAGAAAGGGAGGGAGGGAGGAAGGGAGGAAGGGAGGGAGGAAGGAAAAAAGAAAATGAGTCACAAGACTGATTATATTTAATGTATGTTGGGTGATTTTGCTGACAATTCATTATTTATCAGGCATTTAATATGACCCAGTCTCTGATCTAGGTGCTGGGAAACAAAGGTGAACAAGACAGAATTCTGGTCCTTTCAGTACTTCATTCTAGGGGGTGGCAGCTGGTGGGGATGGAAGGGGAGCAGAAAATAAATAAACATATCCATCGTTCATTTTATCCACTCAACAAATATTTATTAAAAAGGCAATCGAGGCCTTTAAAAGAATTCATGCAGGAAAATATCAATCAAAAAGTATTGATCAAATGCCAACTATTTGCACAGACATGTGTCAGGTGCCTCTGGAGAATCAGAACTTGAAGGCACTGACTCTGCACTCAAGAAGGGGAGGTAAGAACAGCATATAGAAAATAAAAGCAAGCAATGCAGATAATCCAGAGCAAAATCCAGTACCATTAACAACAAATGGGATGAGAGTTCTGGGAAGAGAATGTCACCAAGGTCTGGCGTAGTCAATGGGGTTTTCAAGAAGAAGGTGGAGCTGGGTCTTGGAGGCTGAGAAGGAGGGAGGTGGGGGCAAAGGGGCAGAGAGTATTCCTAATAAAGAGGAACAGCAGGGATGAAGGTGAGAATATCAGCTTGGGCACTGGACATGTGCAGGTTATGTGAGCACACACAGGCTGGCTAGGATGTCAAGTTCACAGGGAGGAAGAGAAATAACATGGGGATTGTTCCTGAAGCACCTAGAAAGTGAGCTCAGAAAAGTGTATATTTGTTATAGAAATAGATGCTTCTTCCAAAGACTTTAAGCCAACTGGAAATGTAGTGGCCACAGTTGTTGAAGATTAACAATGATTATCCCCTGGAAAATTGCTTTACTTAAGGAGCCTGCAACACAATCGGAGGAAAGTCCATGGATCCAATATACTTTGGAAGAACAAAAGACAAAGGGGAAATGGATAAAGGTTTGTGTTTCTCTCCACTTCACAAGCTCCATAAAGCCATGCCAGGCAATGATTCAAGTCTGGACAGTGTGAAAAGTAAGCTGAAAAGTGTGCATTTTGCTGACTACCCATTTATCAATGACCCCAACCATGAGGGACATATAACTGTATTCCTATTTTCTGGATTGATGAAAATATTTTTCAATTTTAATTTCTATAATAGAAACTTTCAAAAAGTTGACCTTTACACTGGGATTTTTTTAAATTTATTTTTATTTTTTTAAAACTTTTATTTAATGAATATAAATTTCCAAAGTACAACTTATGGATTACAATGGCTTCTCCCCACCCCATAACTTCCCTCCCAACTGCAACCCTCCCATTTCCCACTCCTTCTCCCCTTCCATTCACATCAAGATTCATTTTCAATTCTCTTTATATACAGAAGATCAGTTTAGTATATATTAGGTAACAATTTCAACAGTTTGCCCCCATATAGCAACACAAAGTGAAAAAAAAATACTGTTGGAGTACTAGTTATAGCATTAAATCACAATGTACAGCACATTAAGGACAGAGATCCTACATGATATTTTTAAAAAATTGATTAATTTTGTATGCAATGTCCAATTTAAAACCAAGGTTTTTTTTTCATTTTCAATTATCTTTATATACAGAAGATCGATTCAGTATATACTAAGTAAAGATTTCATCAGTTTGCACCCACACAGAAACACAAAGTGTAAAAATACTGTTTCAGTACGAGTTATAGCATTACTTCACATTGGACAACACATTAAGGACAGAGATTCTACATGGGGAGCAAGTGCACAGTGACTCCTGTTGCTGACTTAACAATTTGACACTCTTGTTTATGGCATCAGTAATCTCCCTAGGCTCTAGTCATGAGTTGCCAAGGCTATGGAAGCCTTTAGGGTTCGCCGACTTTGATCTTATTCCGACAGGGTCATAGTCAAAGTGGAAGTTCTCTCTTCCCTTCAGACAAAGGTACCTCCTTCTTTGATGGCCCCGTTCTTTCCACTGGGATCTCACTCGCAGTTAAGTTAGATTTTTCTAGAGAATATGTTCATTCCAGAAGCTGAATTCCGACAGTAACTTTTAGGCTGTAATCACATCCTATAAATTTCTGTTATAGGATTTTAACCACCAACTCAATGTTCATTCATGCTACTCCCAAGTGCCTACTGAACTGAATTGGATTAAATCTTCCAGGCCAATGTATACTCTGATAAGATTTGGTTGAACATTTACTGTGCACCTCCACCCCACTCCAACACACACACACACACACACACTGCAAGATAATAATCAAAAGTGATCACTGAATGTTCGTTTCCCCTCTAAATACATATCAACAGCTTAAGTGACCGCAGTCAAGCATATGAGTCACATAACAGAGACGTGAACTAAGGTAGCATCTATGTCATTTAGTGGTGTACAGGGATTCATCACTGTTCCTAGTAGGCAAACTG
This sequence comes from Lepus europaeus, assembly GCF_033115175.1. Classification (NCBI taxonomy): domain Eukaryota; kingdom Metazoa; phylum Chordata; class Mammalia; order Lagomorpha; family Leporidae; genus Lepus; species Lepus europaeus. Next base: position 23,886,417 of record NC_084850.1, on the reverse strand, counting down.
GGAGGGGTTCCTTACCTGAGCTTGTCTCTGATATTTATAACTGATCAATTCAGGTCTTCAATCTCAATACTCAACAGCACTCATTTTTAGGAACACTTACAAAACCCACGAAAGAACAGAGAAAAAATTTCTGTGGTCAGAAGTGTGGAGTCTCAAATGTGCTCTGATTTCAAAGACCAACACCAAATGTTTTAGTAGACTTGAACAGTTTATGTTGAAAGAAAAATTTATAGGAAAGTGTATACAGGAGCTCTAACCCTTTGTTTCTCAAGTTACTGCTGCTTGAGACACTATTTCAATTCCTATCACGCACATGACTGAAATATTATATCTATAATCCAATTGCCTAGAGTCCAGTGGAAAGCTGACAGATTTCGTCAAGAGTTAAGAGAGTAATGTTGGGAGCGTACACAGGACATATTCTTTGGTTTGCTAATAATTGCCTGCCATTTCCCAATCTCCATGCAAGCTGGAGCATACACTTCCTTGGAGGCTTCTGAGATAAGAATTCCACTTTTCTCTTGACATCTCAGAATGAGTTATGCTGGACTGGAAATTACAGGTAATTCATTTAAAAAATTGGAAGAACTTTAAAATAAACTAGTTTTAAAACATATTCTAGGGGCTGGCGCTGTGGCGTAGTGGGTGAGGCTGCCGCCTGCAGTGCTGGCATCCCATATGGGTGTCGGTTCAAGCCCCAGCTGCTCCACCTCTGATCCAGCTCTCCGCTGTGGCCTGGGAAAGCAGTAGAAGATGGCCCAAGTCCTTGGGTCCCTGCACCCACGTGGGAGACCTGGAGGAAGCTCCTGCCTCCTGGTTTTGGATTGGCACAGCTCCGGCTGTTGCAGTCATCTGGGAGTAGATCTTCCATCACTAGTGGATGGAAGACCTTCTTTCTCTCTCTCTCTCTCTCTCTCTCTCTGTCTCTCTCTCTGTCTCTGTCTCTGTTTCTCTCTGCCTCTGCCTCTAACAACTATGCCTTTCAAATAAATAAATAAATCTTTAAAAAATCTAATTGAATTTAGGACAGTCAATGGCATTATTAATAATAAAGAAGTGTGTGTGTAAGAATAATAGAGTGATTATAAAGTCATCTTTTGGCCTAGGTAGAATAGTTCTCTTCTATCTCCCAAGGTCAGTCTCAACAAGTCTCAATGGAAAGATTTCAAACACCCCAAAGTAGAAGGGAACTAGAAATAAGATTGGCTTAATTATACCATAAGATTGGAATTCAACAGCTCAACCCTGTAATTTCATACTCACTTTCAATAGGAACAGTTCTATAAAATTATCCATTTCAACTCTGCTTTGCCTCAGTATATGGGGGAATATCTTCTACGCTTACTTTTGCAAGGCACATAATTTAAATCCAGATTCCAGGTTTTAAAAAGCAAGGGTAGATAATCAAGTACACACTAAATATAAAAACACGTCAAAGTGCTCTAAATGAACTCACACAAAGTTCTCAAAGCCAGTGAGGGACCCAATAACTTACTGATGATTCTCACCTAGAACAGAGGCTCAGAATGGCTCATCTACTAGAGCTAAAATGCTTGACATTTTTAGTGTACACATGAAGAGCTCATGATCTAATTTAATTAGGTCTGCTATTGTGGCACTTATGGTCAGAATGGGCCGTCATATTCCCATAAGTTTAAACTAATTGTCCTCTTTCATTGAGTTTCTTTCACTGACAAGCCATATTCAAGTCAGAACTTAATTCCTGGCTATGTAGGCTTTTCTGTAGCACTGTATACAGGTAGGGCACTCTCTGTAACTATTAATTGCTGAAGAAAGGCAATCATTTGCTTCTGAGCTTTTAAGAGTTTTTTTTTAAAGATTTATTTTCTTTATTTGAAAGACAGAGTTACAGAGAGAGGTAGAGACAGAGAGAGAGCTCCTCCATCAGATGATTCACCCCCCAGATGGTCACAATGGCCAGAGTTGTGCTGATCCAAAGCCAGGAGCTTCTTTCGGGTCTCCCACATCGGTGCAGGGGCCCAAGGACTTGGGCCATCTTCTACTGCTATCCCAGGCCACAGCAGAGAGCTGGATCAGAAGATGAGCAGCCAGGACTTGAAACAGCTCCCATATGGGATGCCAGAGCTTCAGGGCAGGGTGTTAACCTGCTGCCCAACCGGGACTAGAACCCAGCGCCCATATGAGATGCCGGAGCCTCGGGCGGAGGATTAACCAAGTGAACCACGGCGCTGGCCCGATCCCTAACTTAAAATTTTTTAAAAATCCCTATCTCAACAAAATTTCAATTCTACACTTGTCACCAAAGAGCTGTATTGAATTTTTCAATATTTAAAGTTCTCAGAAATCATAATAATCATAAGAAATACATGGGCAACTATTTAAAAACCTCTAAATTCTCAGCTTCTTGCAATTATAATATGAAAGCTTACTATGCCCTATCTATGAAAGCCAGAGGATCTTGAATGGCTTATAATTTGGAGTATTTCTTCTCACTCATGTCTAACAAATAAGTGAGAAAATGCTTGGCACATTGGGTTTAAAAATCCCCCCTTGGGGCCGGCATTGTGGTGTAGTGTGTAAAGCCACTACCTGAGACAACCGCATCCCATATGGGTGCTGGCTGGAGTCCTGGAGGCTCCATGTGCAATTCAGCTCGCTGCTAATGAGCCTGGGAAAGCAACAGAATATGGCCTTAGGCCCATTCACCCACAAGGGAGACCTGGAAGAAACTCCTGGCTCCTGGCTTCGGTCTGGCCTAGCCCTAGCCTTTATACTGCCATTGGGTAATGAACCAGCAGATGGAAGAAGATCTCTCTCTCTCTCTCTCTCTCTCTCTCTCTCTCTAACTCTGCCTTTCAAATAAATAAAAATAAATATTTTTTTAAAAAATCACCTCTTCAAGAGAACATGTGGTCCAGAAATCTGGCATCCAACGGGCAGAAAGGGAGTATAAAAGCCTTTGGACATAGTAAATTCCTCCCCCAACAATAACATTTTTCTATCAAAAATTTTAAAAAACGACTAATTCAAAGTGAAAACTTTTAACCAAGATTTAGAAATAGATAATACTACACCAAGATTGTCAGTGCCTCCAAAAACTCAACTTTCTCTGTTGCTATCTTATAAGTCTACTATACAAAATCTGGAGTATGAAAGTCATAAAGAGAAGGCAAGATACAAAAAAATTTCACCACAAGAGGGTTTCAGGAAAGATCTGAGTAACAGAGCAGTGATTTGAAAATAAAACTCAAGGGAAATGCTGTGGTCAAATCAACAAGGAAGTCTGTACAGCAAGGTAAGTACCAGCGTATTTGGATATAAAGAATATATATACATATATATAGTCATATAAAGAATCATCCCAACAAGTCAACTCAGTTTAAATGGTCTGGCAAAAAGGAAGGTGGAGGCTGAGGAGGAAAAAGGGCTTAAATAGTAACTTAAAGAGAGCCCTTATAATTGTGCTGAAGTGAAGAGAATGTCCATCAAAACTGATGAAATCCTATACTTTAGTTACCATGTCGTGTTCATCAATTTGAAATCATGTGCATACCCATTAGAGGAGTGCTGAGGAAATTAAAGTGAACATTATATCATTTATATCATCAAGTACTGAATGCTTTAAATGATTACATTTGACAGCCATGTAATTCAATATATACATGAAGGGGACCAAACGACTTGATCCTATTTAAAAGAACAGTATAATCCTACCTAAGATCATAAAGGTTCTCAACAAATCCAAACTTCTTCAATTCAAACTGACATAAAACTGAGCTTAAATTCCCAGGGTCCTAATATGGATAAAAGTACCAATTAACATGTGCTACTGAATACTTGTTCCACTGAAAACACTCAAGCCTCGGGCAACAAATCAACTTTCACATTAGTAACCACTGAAAAAGACCAACTCAGGTTATCAATTTATCAAGAGTCAAATAAGACACATGGAGAAAGGGACATGGATTTTGAGCATTCTAGCTCATTATCTTCAGGCAGGAAAAGGAAGGCCTCTAAACCATGCAGACTAGATGGCATCCATCCAGTTACTGAATGTAGATCAATAGTAGCTAGCCATAATTAATATTTCATTAATTTATTCACTACACAAACATCTATTAAGAACTAACTCAGGGCTGCAAAGCTAGATGTAGAGGGTACAAATACAGATAAGGCACAGCCCCCCATGTTTACATCTTATAATCCAGATTTCAACCAAATTTCCAGAAGACAATCTTATTGGATAAATGACACGATTTTAGAGACCCAGATACATATATGTTTTGTCTTTTAAAAAAAAAATCCCATGTCTAGGTCCACAAAGCTATCACAAATGGGCCAATAGTACCATGAGAAACCCATCCATTCCTTGACCATGTTTCTCAGGCATCTGACCATTATCTCTTGTGTTGCAATTCTTTCTGTCCAAAAAACTTCCATGTGACTTTTCTATGCTTTAACTCCACTCCTTTCTCAAGGAAGGCATCTGAAGCTTTCACTGTTGAGATGTTTCCATCTGATACCTGCTCTTCCTCGCCCTCAATCACTCCTGCATGTGCTGCAATGTGCCTTCCACCTCCATCATTGTGTTCAAACTGCCCTGGATTCAATGAGTGCATTCAGCCATAATACTAACTTGAATTGACTACTTTGGGAACTCTAGGTGTATTTTCTACTACCTCTTCCAGCATAATGCTTTGTACAACTAGGGTTGAATATTATATAAATAGTAAGAGTAGGAGCAAGCTTTCAGTAGTTACTCATTAAATAAAACTTAAACTTGTCAGTTGTGTGTAAAGAGTGAATATTGGGGTCAGCATTGTGGCCTAATGGGTTAAGCCATTGCCTGAAATCCCATATAGGAACTGGTTCAAGTCCCCCCTCCTCCACCTCCAATTCAGCTCTCTGTTATGGCCTGAGAAAAGCAGTGGAAGATGGCCCAAGTGCTCTGGCCCCTGCACCCACATGGGGGACCTGGATGAAGCTCCTGGCTCCCAGCTCTCGCCTGGCCCAGCCTTGGCCACTGAAGCCACTTGGGGAGAGACCCAGAGGATGGAAGATCTCTCTCTCCCTCTTTCTCTGTTAAGTGTGACTTTCAAATAAATAAATCATTTATTAAAAAAGAGTCTGAATATTTACATATGATGGGGCTTCAAAAATTCATGAAAAATGCACATTATGAAAAAAGTGCACAATTTTAAATTTGTTCACAAAATTATTTTTTGAGTACATTTTTCCATGAACTTTTGAAGCACCCTCATAATCTACTATTTTTCCTTAATTTGTTTTCAAAATACATATTAAACACTATGTATAAGACATTAGACATGGTAGCTGTTCTCATGTACCTTAGTAGTCTCCCAGACTATAATTCCCATAGCACACTTCACAAATTTGCATCCTGAAAGACTAATACAACATGAAGTGGTTTTTTTTAATGTGTTTTAATGTCTTAGAGAAATATGGAATGTGCTTCCTATGCCAAGAAATAAATTGTGAGTCTAGTGGAAAAAAAAAGAGGGGGGGTGCAGAGGAAATCCTACTGATTCTTCTGGAGCAAGCTTCTGATGTTCACCAAGCAAAAGTAATCAATACGTGCTCAAAACACTGTCCAAACAGGCTTTTCCACCACAAGCCCATTCAATCAGAGTTTTGCATCTTTCTGTGAATTCCTTCAGAGACGGGTGTAGTCTAATGCCTGGCAGTTAACAGGCTCGGTTTCCTTTCATTTTTTTTTTTTTTTTTCATTTTAGAAATGAGGAAACTAAGGCTCAAAAAAGTGAAGAAAGTCTGCTTTTTTGTAGCATTATGTCACTCAAGATAGTTAATCTCAGTATCTGTTTCCCAGCAAGAATAAAACATATGAGGCACTCAACAAACCCCAAATCCCACCAAATGATATCAAACTGGTATCAGATGTAGTGTGAGACCTAAAACTGTTAGGAATTCAAAGAAAACATTTTTTAAAAATGCACAAACGTTGGTATTTGCTTGGTGTTTCAGGCTTGACTTTAGCCAAATGAGCACGTCAATAAATTCAGTGCGGGAGAGTGCAAAGGACCTGGATGGAAAAAAGTAAACAGCTGCCCTAGCGACAGAATACAGAGCTGATGTAACAGCATCCTTAGAGACTGGAGTAAAACTTATCCAGATATCAGTAATGTCGGTTAATTAAATAGGCAAAAGGTTTACAGAATCAAAATAAAGGTATAGTGCTTCAAGGTGGTAAAAACAGATGAAAGCTGTGCCTTCCCCAATCTTTGGGCGGTATCTTTTCCAGAATTTTTTTTTTAAAGATTAATATTCAATATAGAAATAAAGCTTTTCAAAAAAGTGGAAACTTCGCCTGGGTACTCACTCATAAAAAGAAGAGAGAAAAAAGTCAATGTCATCACTCTTTTTTAAAACCTGCAAAAGAGATCCTAGCCTCACAGATTAGGTAACAATGGGACTCTGGAGTCAGGAGAAGTTCTTCCTAATTCCACCTCTCACAAACTAATTGAAAGACCTTGGAAAAAATACTTCAACAATCCGTACTTCAGTTTTGTCATCAATAAAATGATGTCAATAATAGTATCTATGGCAGAGGGCTGTTTTGTAGATTGACATGGCTCAATATTTATAAAGCACTTACAACAATGTTTTGCACAAAATAAACACTAATTGAGCGCCTCTGAAATAAATCACCTGAACTCTTTTTGTTCAATATGGAATTCGGAATCTGACAAACGTCATCCCTTTATTTTTCAGTGACTAAAAAAATTAAAATAATTTGCTATTTATTTACTCTGAAGCCATCAAATTCCTTGTATAAATAACTTACAAAGTAAGAAACTCCGGAGATGAATAAAAAGAAAGGCAAGCAGTTTACTTGTTTTCTGTTTTTTTCCAGAAGGATTTATAGGTGAAAACTATCGAAAAGACCCATTGTAGGTCAACACAGCTAGCACTCTTCCATGGTATGTTGAACTCCACTAGGTGGTATACTCCTCTTCACTGGATTTCTATTACATTGTTCAGAAAGTTAGACTAGAAACCTCAAAATAACCACACGAGGCTAAGATGTCATGAGTCAGTAACAGAGAGGAAGTGCATTGCTAAGTTGTGTGCCTTGTGGGTAGCCCTGCATTTGGTCTTTGGGTGACATAAAATACATTCAAGGTAGTCTCTTCCCTCAGTGAGTTTATAATCTCATCAGGGACATAATCCTATACCCCAAAACTATTAGAAGCAGCATATGACTAATTCTGAATCTCACCTCCTTTATAACCGTGAGTTCCTAGAAATAGAAAATGATAAGCTGTGGCCTCTTAAATTACTCTCTATTATCCAAAGGTAATATTTCTTATAAATCATAGTCACTGTATGTATGCAAAGAAAAGAAATAATCACTACACGGTTCCTGTTTTCCTTGAACATAAATGAGAAAGTGTCAGATTTACCAAGATTTCCCAAATGTTAAGCACTACATTGATAGCAGCAGATACTGGAAACACAGGAGTGAAAAAGAAAAAAGGATGGATCTAGATTTTTCTATCATGCATATAGTTCTGTGTTTTTGTTGGTTGCTGAGTTGTTCAATCATGAACACAAGCAGACCGAAAGCTAAGATGCATTCTCACACATTCTTACTTTGATATGAAAGCATGTGTCGCGCTGGCGCCAGGGCTCACTAAGCTAATCCTCCGCCTGCGGCGCCGGCACACCGGGTTCTAGTCCTGGTCGGGCGCCGGATCTGTCCCGGTTGCCCCACTTCCAGGCCAGCTCTCTGCTGTGGCCCGGGAAGGCAGTGGAGGATGGCCCACGTGCCTGGGCCCTGCACCCCATGGGAGACCAGGAGAAGCACCTGGCTCCTGCCATCGGATCAGCGCGGTGCGCCGGCCACAGCGGCCATTGGAGGGTGAACCAACGGCAAAAAGGAAGACCTTTCTCTCTGTCTGTCACACTGTCCACTCTGCCTGTCAAAAAAAAAAAAAGGAAAGAAAAGAAAGCCTGTGTCACAGACTCACAATTTGGGCAGTGATAATCTACAGGCAACCCCCTTAAGTTTTCAGAGAAGAGAGCAGGACTACAGACAGCAGTTTATTTAGTCACAGTTGCAAAGAGAGTTAGTGATAGAGTCAGCTTAAGAGTTCAGTTCTGATGACCAGAATTTGTTCTACAACTTTGAAAAGGTTTTAATTCCAACTTCAGTCAACTCCTTTCTTAATCAAACTCTGTGTCTGTCTTTGTCTCTCCCTCTCTCTGCGTCTCTGCCCCCACTTCACAGTTAAACTTTCAATCTTCATGCCATGAATACATACATGTGTGATCATAAGAAATGAATCCACTCTTGTCTCCACTTAAAAACAGTTCCAATTATTTGAATGGAAAGTTGAAATGAATGCTTTCAAAAGTTCTGAAGAAGTAAAGTAACAGCCTCCTTTTGCAGAGCAAACCATAAAGCGGCTGGGAATCTGCTAAGTGGTTAATAGATAATCTTTACTATTTGATGCAAACTAGCTGTTTGTACCAATTTAGGCAACAAAGTCCAGAAGGAAGCAGAAGTTAAAATGAGTGATGGAAGCTAGCGGTTACCTGGTGGAAGAGAGATCACTACAGGATTTTTTTCAGAAACCAAAGAAAGACACAATCACATATTTATGTGTGTAGATTATACTTGTAGAAATCATTGTGTGTGTGGGGGGGTGAGTGCACTTGGGGTGTGTGCATATGTTGTTGGCGGACAAAGAGGTGGAATCTTATATCTGATGGACAGAAAGGAGATAAACTAACTGAAACACTAAACTGAATACATTCCACAGTCCTTTCCTCTACTAATATGTCACCTGTCTAAAGAGATCAGACTTTAGTCATTTAGGGCAATTAAAACCAGTAGCAAAACAATCAGTGTAGTAGAAGAGAAAGGTATAAGCAAATACAGGAAGCTGTATATAGACATATGGAAAATATTTTGAGTGAAAGGAAGTGTTCACCTTAAAGGACAAACCAAAGAAAACACATGGAGTAATTAATAACATTTACTCCATGTGTTTTCTTTGGTTTGTAAAGTGGAAAAGAAGTACTATAATTATACAATTTCATTTACTTAAATATTTAAAACTGAGCATCAGTCTATGATTTGTAACTGTAAATTTGTAATGACCATTTTAATAATTAATTAATTTTCATAGAAAACAGTCAGTGGTGTGCTGTAAACTTATTCTATTATCCTCCCATGGGACACTCGGTCACAATTTATAACCAGGCACCACCTAGTGGCAAGTAGTAGAATTGCAAGCACAGTGGCCAGTTCAAAATAAGCAGCCTCGCACAAGCTGCCTTTGCAAACAATTTAAGAAGAAATCACATAAAAATGCCACAAAGTATATAAAGACATGCATTTACAATGACAGATGTTGCTAGTTTTGTGGTATTTAAAATATACACAGAACACCACAACTGAATCAACTGTATCACTCACAAATTCTGTCAATAAAAAGACTCACAAAATGAGTGGGTTTCTCATTCAAAATGCATTGAACATTATATGTTTAGGTCCCAGAGTTAACAAAGATTAAGCCATCAGTGCACCTAAGAAAGGCTGGCTGCAATTTTTAAAGGGATGAGAAGAATGCAGCATGAGGTTATGAAATAGAAATAGATACATGACAAAGAAATAGTTTTTCTTCATCAGTTCTATGAAAATATAAGGTATATTAGTGTCCAAAATCAGTAGACATACAAAATAGATACAAGTAATGGAAGTACTAATTACCAATTACTAGAAACCACTTTTGATAGCAATCTTCAATCTTCTCAAAATATTAGTCATTTTTTTTTGTCTTAGTAAGCGGCATATAGTAAATCTAATTAAATCTTTCATTACTGAAGAACTGGAGTACTTTTTCTGATACTTAAATCTCTTGTCAATTCATATTTTATTCTTCCTAATGACCAGGCACAGACAAATTCTTGGTGCTCGTGAATTCTGACAATTGAGTTTCACCGGAGCTGGGCCAACCCATAGCCAGGAGCCAGGAGATTAGATTCCTTCATGTCTCCCATAAGGGTGCAAGCTCCCAGGGACTTGGGCCATCCTGCACTGCTTTCCCACACGATAAAAGAGAGATGGATTGGGAAAGGAGCAGCCAGGACATGAACCAGCGCCCATATGGGATGCAGGCGCCACAGGCGGAGGCTTAATCTACTAAACCCCAGTGCCGGCCCCAAAGGGCATGTTTCAAAAAACCATCTGTTGTAACAAAAATGTTTTCTAAAAGTAGATGGGAGCTGATATGGTACAGCAGGGTACAAGAAGGAAAAGAAAGAGAGTAATGAACAACAACAAAAAAAAGAAATAGAACAGATACTTTAGTACTGACTACATAGAATATTTTCAAAAATATGTTAGCACAAATGTGTGACTCTAACACGGGGTCTATTAAGAGCCCCCCACCCCCAATCCACTGGTCAATCACAGTTGAGTATGTACTTGCACATACACAACCCTGAAGGGTTACATCCTGTGAATTATTATGTGTGTATTTCGCTATTGTAGTGACAGTGTTTATAAATAAATTAGAATTTATTGTTCCTTGCACCATAAATGGTACAAAGCTGAAGTTAATTTTTAAAAGCTGTAATTGTAAAGTACACACATGGGTCATTCCTAATGCACACACGAGAGACACTTCTATTTGCACAGAAAGAGACACTTTCTCCCTATGTATAACACTGGGTCTTTTGAGCATTCACATATGCACAACACTTGAACATCCTCATGCAAGGATTAATATTGATAATTTGAATAGAAACTCCCACTAGTGCACTGAACCTCAAAAAACTTAGTCGGGGCTGGCCTGTGGCACAGAGAGTTAACCCCCTGGCCTGAAGCGCCGGCATCCCATATGGGTGCAGGTTCGACACCCGGCTGCTCCACTTCTGATCCAGCTCTCTGCTGTGGCCTGAGAAGGCAGTAGAGGATGGCCCAAGTCCTTTGGGCCCCTGCACCTGCATGGGAGACCCAGAGGAGGCTCCTGGCTCCTGGTTTTGGATCGGCGCAGCTCCAGCCATTGTGGACATCTGGGGAGTGAACCAGTGGATGGAAGACCTCTCTCTCTGTCTACCTCTCTCTGTAACTCTTTCAAATAAATTAAAAAAAAAAAAACTAAAAAAACCCCATTAGTGTTTCTTTATTCTTCTTTTAGTCCACGTCTCTATTTCTAAAAATGTGCAGATATTTTGGAGCATGTGTGATAGCGATGAGAGAAAACAATTTTCCTTTCAAATACAAATGTGTATTTAGGAAAATAAGGTGTACATATCAAAATTCAATGGCGACAGTAGTTCATTTTAGATTTTTCTTAAGCAACCTTATATTATTACTAGTGAGATGTCTAAGAAATCTTCTAAAATTTTACTTATTTTCATTTATTTGCAAGACATCAAGACAGAAAGAGAAACAGATAGATCCTCCTTTTGTTAGTTCACTCTCCAAACGCTGGCAACAGCTGGAACTGGGTCAAGCTGAAACCAGGAACCCAATACTACATCCAGGTCTCCCACGTTGATGGCAAGGGACCCATGCACTTGACCCTTCCCTGCTACCTTCCAGTGTGCTTATTAGCAGGAAGCAGGAATTGGAAGCAGAGGCAGAATTCAAACTCAGGCACTCCTATATGGGATGTGGGCATTCCAAGTGGTGTCTTAACGGCTGCTCCAAACGCCCACCCCCATGTAATAATTATTATGCTACATTTCATTTGAAAATAAACACAGAATATTAATATTCTTTTTATTTTGACAGGCAGAGTTAGTGAGAGAGAGAGAGAGAGAGAGAGAGAGATGTCTTCCTTTTTCCGTTGGTTCACCCCCCAAGTGGCTGCTATGGCTGGCGCGCTGCGCCGATCCGAAGCCAGGAGCCAGGTGCTTCCTCCTGGTCTCCCATGAGGGTGCAGGGCCCAAGCACTTGGGCCATCCTCCACTGCCTTCCCGGGTCACAGCAGAGAGCTGGCCTGGAAGAGGAGCAACTGGGACAGAATCTGGTGCCCTAACCAGGACTAGAACCCGGTGTGCCGGCGCCGCAGGAGGATTAACCAAGTGAGCCGCGGCACTGGCCAGAAGATTAATATTCTTTATTCTTTCACTCCACAAAAACATTCTTTGAACTTAGAAGTGTTTTTACTGAAATCAAAATATAAAAGGTTGACCATCCCTAAACAAAACCTGAAATCCAAAGTGAGCCAAGTCCGAAAATTTGCAAGCATTGACATGATGGCACAGGTGAAAAATTCCACACAACGAAACTTTGCTTCATGCACAAAATTACTAAAAATGATATATAAAATTATCCTCAGACTGTGTATAAGATGCTTATGGAACATTAATGAATTCCATGTTTAGATTTGAGTCCCATTTCCAAGATAGCTCATTATATATATAAAATGTTGCAAAATAAAAAAAAAAATCCAAAACACTTCTAGTCTGAAGCATTACGGACAAGGTATGTTCAACTTTGAACCTTTTTATAATGTTGACTCTGGTTTCCAAATAATTTTCTCAGCACTCCAATTTCATGATAAATATTTCTTATTATTGCAGGTCCATCAGATACTACAAAAGTTCGTAAGTTCACATTAATGCCTTATTACAGTAACACCTCATTTATTGGAAAGATGTCAGGCAAGGAGCAGAATCAATAAAAAAGAAATGAGAAAAAAGCCTTAGACATGAATATTAATTTTTCTTTAATCAGTCTGGATAAGAATCTTTCGAAATGCTTTGTAAAATGTTGCATTCCCTTTAGAGAGAGGATAGTGAAAAAAAAGTTTTGCTTTTTCTGGTAGTTTTTCTAGATCATCATTAGGAAAACTATTATTAATGATTTTATTATTAAGTATTCTTAATGAGGATCCAGAAAAACTATTATTAGTGCTTTAAAGGTTATGTTGGGCATACTGTTAAATGGTCCCAAATGCTTGTGCATTTGCAGTCTTCACGTCTCCTTTTTAGAGTTTATCTTCTTCATTGGTAGCTATTTATCGTTATGATTCCCGTGTGTACCTGCCTCTATTAAATCCCTTGCAAATGCGCCAATTCAATTTTCTGTGCTTTATAAAACCAGATTCAGTCAAATAAAATGTAGTGAACAGTTGCTCTATGTAAGGTGATGAATCAAGTGCACTATATCTGTGTGTTAAACACAAATGCCACTCTTAGGGAGCTTTCCTATGAGTGCAGTATAAAAGCTTGAAGGCCTAGCCTTCATGAAATCTGACAGTCTGACAGAACCTGAGGTCTGGAAGTAGTATCCCATCTTTTTATGGGATGCAACTCTTGCAGAATCCTAGCTGTTGCTGACAAAAAAATCAGGGGGAAAACAATTCAGGAAAAGATGGTGAAAGTTACAGGGCTCCAATGGCATGGGTGGTGTGGCAGGAGTTCACAATAGGCTATAAAACAAGGATGGTATTTGAAATATTAAAACAGCCCTTACAGCAGGGACACACAGCAATCAGTTGGTGCCAACATGCCGGGCACTGCTCTTTGGGTTGCCGAATCATGGAGATAGCCAGGTGAGCAGTAGAAACAGTTCTGTGGGCTGTGTTGATTTCACTACTCTGGCTGTACTGATGCGCACTACTGCACTGCCACACTTGTTAACAGCACAAATTCAAATCCCTGCTTGTTTAATACACTGGGTAAACGAGTATATAGGAGGTTAGTTGGACTTGAGTCAATGAGCAAGAGAAAGGAGTAGATTTTTCAGGAAGCCATCTAGGACAAAGTATAGTTTGGATTCCTAGTTAGAGAGCCCTCTTTAGGTAAAAAAAATGCAACTAAAAGTGATGTCAATGATTAGGGAATGCAAGGGAACTGATTATTACCACTTCTCCTTATTTATGCTAGGGAAATCTCTAGAGAGTTAGTCAATGAATACATGAAGATTTCCAGAGATAATTACAGTGTGTTATAAAGACTTGATTGGTAAATTTCTAAACCCAGCTAAACACATTTTATTTTAGAAAATTTCTGATTAAAATGAATATCGATTATACAGTGGGATCTATAACTCACCAGTGCAGAGGAAGCACAGCAGTAGTAGATTTACATTTAATGAGAAAGATAAAATTGTGATCAAAACACAATGATGAGGGCATTGTTAACAACTTGATCCATAAAGGTTACAAGAGCAACTTGGATCTCCTCTAGTCCCCAGACTAAGCCGCACTTATGGTGTCTTGTCCCAAGAAGTTTCCATTTTCTGTGCTGAACTGGCTTCTTCACTCCTTCATGTCATTTTCTATGTTCGACTTGTGCTTAATCTTGAAAATGACTACATCATCAATGCACTGGCAATAATACGGGTGAAGCAGTATCCAAAGTTGCAAGGTTAACAATAACCTACACTAAGGCAAAAACAGTTCCATGTTAATTTGTTGTTATTCTAAATGACTTTTTATGTGTCAGTATTATTTTGGCCAAGGAGATCTCCTAAACACTGCCAAAAACCATTATTAGCAATAGTTGACTGAAAATCACCACTAAATATTGGCTCCTTGACAGCATACTGGCCAATTATGCTACAGGCTGAAGAAAACTAAAACAATCTCCATGTAAATCGCGAAGTTGGCAAACAGAATGGCATCAATACAGTCATTAACTATAAATCCAATCCAGTTGTATGCTTTATTTCTTCTGGATTTTTAACCATGCATCAAACATGCTTAAATCACTGATCCCCTCACTGGAAATGGACCTGCCCTGGAGTCGAAGGATGCCCAGGTCAGAGCCACAGATCTTATTGGCTCTAAGCTGAAAAGCCCTTCACTCAGCCCAACTTCCAAAGTGACCCCTGCAGCTGAGTGGACGGCCAAGTAGGGTCAGCAACATTGCAGGCAGAACTGTAAATTTCTTGTTAGAGATGCCACCTGCCTTTACCTGGCCAGCTCTCCTCCCAGGTCAGCTAAGTAATGAAAGTCAACAGAGTGCCTTCCCCCAGGAGATTCACACCTCCCTTAGGATGTACCCCATGTGAAGAATCTGGGCCTCTTAACTTACAAGGCCTAAAGCCCAACAGATTATTATCAAGCCCCTTCTGTCAGGTTCTATTTGCCTCTCAATCAGAAAACTTAATTGTAGCTTAGACAGCACCTTTCTTAGCTCCTCTAATAATGACTGTGTCCTTGGTTGTAGACCCTGTCTAGCGCACTTGGGCCTCATTCCTTTGTAATCATAACCTCTGTTCTACCACCAATGGCTCTACTCCCAACCTGTGTGTACTGATGGTCCTCTTCCCCAGTTCATGCTGTATATTTGTTCAGACCTGGTTAATGCCACTCTTAGGATCACTGGTTACTATCCTCACCCTGTCTTTTATGACCTTGTCTAAATATGATCAGAGTCGGCGAACTCGGAAGGCTTCCATAGCCTTGGCAACTCATGACGAGAGCCTAGGGTGGTTACTGGCGGCATAAACTAGAGTGTCAATTTGCTGGGTCAACAACAGGAGTCACTGTGCACTTGCTCCCCATGTAGAATCTCTGTGCTTAATGTGCTGTACATTGTGATTTAATGCTATAACTAGTACTCAAACAGTATGTTTCACTTTGTGTTTCTATGTGGGTGCAAACTGTTGAAATCTTTACTTAATATATACTAAATTGATCTTCTGTATATAAAGATAATTGAAAATGATTCTTGATGTGAATGGACGGGGAGAGGGAGTGGGAGAGCGGAGGGTTGCGGGTGGGAGGGAAGTTATGGGGTGGGGGAAGCCATTGTAATCCATAAGCTGTACATTGGAAATTTATATTCATTAAATAAAAGTTAAAAACTGAAAAAAAATCACTGATCCCCTTGATGTGGAATAACGTGTGAGTTACCAAGAGTTTATCGGCCGGCGCCGTGGCTCAACAGGCTAATCCTCTGCCTTGCGGCGCCGGCACACCAGGTTCTAGTCCCGGTCGGGGCGCCGGATTCTATCCCTGTTGCCCCTCTTCCAGGCCAGCTCTCTGCTGTGGCCCGGGAGTGCAGTGGAGGATGGCCCAGGTCCTTGGGCTCTGCACCCCATGGGAGACCAGGATAAGCACCTGGCTCCTGCCATCGGATCAGCGTGGTGCGCCAGCTGCAGCGCGCCAGCCATGGCAGCCATTGGAGCGTGAACCAACAGCAAAGGAAGACCTTTATCTCTCTCTCTCACTATCCACTCTGCCTGTCAAAAAAAAAAAAAAAAAGAGTTTATCAAGCTAACTGGTAGAAGATAGGGACGTGACCTGCTATAAAACTTTCTGGGCATGCCGGCGCCGTGCCTTAACAGGCTAATCCTCCGCCTTGCGGCGCCGGCACACCGGGTTCTAGTCCCAGTTGGGGCGCCGGATTCTATCCCGGTTGCCCCTCTTCCAGGCCAGCTCTCTGCTATGGCCCGGGAAGGCAGTGGAGGATGGCCCAAGTCTTTGGGCCCTGCACCCGAATGGGAGACCAGGAGAAGCACCTGGCTCCTGGCTTCGGATCAGCACGATGCGCCGGCTGCAGGGGCCATTGGAAGGTGAACCAATGGCAAAAGGAAGACCTTTCTCTCTGTCTCTCTCTCTCACTATCCACTCTGCCTGTCAAAAAAAAAAAAAAACTTTCTGGGCACATAAAAAGGAACAGGATGAAGTGTCAAACTTCACCTCTCCTTTTGGATAAAAATAGCAGAGAACCTAGTTGGTTTTCAGTATAAAGAGACTCAAAGAATATCCACTCCATATAGAAATCTTTACATCAATCTCTAAGAATTTGAATGGCATTTAGGGGGGTGTATGACTTACTAAGAACAAACTAATAAAGCATGGAACTTCAGTCGAATCAAATAGGAAACAGCAGACAAACACATTGTGCTTCATACATGCCAGACACTGTTCTCAGCACTGTCACGTATATTAATTCATTTATTCCTCATAGCAGTCCTGAAAGGGAAGTTAAATTACTGTCCCCTTTTAGAGATTAAGAAACTGAGACAGAGAGATTAAGCAACTTGATTCAAGGTTACATAATGGATGAGCCAGAATCAAATTCAGTCATGTTCCAGAATGCTTGCTGTCAATTACTACTCTGTACTGCCTCTCGTGGACACAAAAGTGCACAAACATAGCTTCAAATTTATAGGCTTATTACTACGAATTTTGATCCATAAAGCATTAAAGTACTAGGGCCCATGTTGTAGCGTACCGGGTTGAGTCACTGCAGACAGCGCCAGCATCCCATATGGACCCTGGTTCAAGACCCAGCTGCTCCACTCCTGATCCAACTCCTTGCTAATGTGCCTGGGAAAGCAGTGGAAGACGACCCGATTCCCTGGGCCCCTGCATCCACACGGGAGACTGGGATGAGGCTCTGGGCTCCTGGCTTCGGCCTGTCCCAGCCCTGGCAGTTGCTACCATTTTGGGAGTGAATTGGCAGATAGAGGATCTGTCTCTTTATCTCTCTGTCTCTCACTCTCTCCGTAACTCTGCCTTTTGAATAAAATGAATTTTAAAAATCTTCAAAAATTATTATAAAGTCATAAAGACTATTCAGATACTACTAAGATACTCATGTAATATGATTTTTGGGGATGACTGGCAATATTAACAACAGTTCAAGTTAAGTGCTATTCACAAACTGAATACGTAATTTCATACGTTTTACATCAAAACACATGGTCATTTAGCCAATTAGAAAAGTGCAGTTTCACTTCACTGTCCTAGTAAAAAGCAAGAGGCTTTTTATTGGATGTTGTAAATTGTAGAGGAGAATGCCCCAAATGGATGGGCAATTCACAGTGAATGAGCCCGGCCGGTGCCGCGGCTCACTTGGCTAATCCTCCGCCTGCGGCGCCGGCACCCCAGGTTCTAGTCCCAGTTGGGGCGCCGGATTCTGTACCGGTTGCTCCTCTTCCAGTCCAGCTCTCTGCTGTGGCCTGGGAGTGCAGAGGAGGATGGCCCAGGTCCTTGGGCCCTGCACCCCATGGGAGACCAGGAGGAAGCACCTGGCTCCTGGCTTCGGATCAGCGCAGTGCGCTGGCTGCAGCGCGCCGGCCACAGTGGCCATTGAGGGGTGAACCAATGGAAAAGGAAGACCTTTCTCTCTGTCTCTCTCTCTCTCTCTCACTGTCCACTCTGCCAAATAATATAATATATAATAATAATAAATAAGTGAATGAGCTGAATCCAGGCACAGAACTATCCTCATGGTTTCAGCATCCTCATCAAACATGTCTGCCCTTCTCCCTCCCAATACTGATCACCCTGTAGTTGGACTCCTGCTCAGCTGCCTGCCTGCCTATGAGCTCCCTGAAGCTACACTGTGTTCTTCTCCAGCATCTAACTTAACATAACGTATTCTCAACAACTACTTCCTAAGCTAACGGAAATAGTGAGCATGTTATATACGGAAGACATTGTGCTGGATGGTGGGAAAGCAAAGATTTGGCCCATATGTCAGGCAGCATGGCAAAATGTCTAATGCATGAGAGGACCAAAACAGGAAAGTGCTCCGCAGAACACAGATGGTCAAGTGTGGGTCCTCAGGTAAGAAACCAACTTATGGGGCCGGTGCTGTGGCGTAGCAGGCAAAGCTGCCATCTGCGGTGCTGGCATCCCATGTGGGCGCCAGTTCAAGTCTCAACTGTTCCACTTCTGATCCAGCTCCCTGCCATGGCCCGAGGAAGTAGTAGAAGATGGTCCAAGTCCTTGGGCCCCTGCACCCGCATGGGAGACTCGGAGGAAGCTGCTGGCTCCTGGCTTCAGATCGGCGCAGCTCCAGCCATTGCAGCCATCTGGGGAGTGAAGCAGTGGATGGAAGACCTCTCTCTCTGTCTCTCTCTTTCCTTCTCTCTCTGTGTAACTCTGACTTTCAAATAAATAAATAAATCTCTTTAATAAAAAAGAAAAAGAAACCAACTTACCCTCTAAAGCTCACAGAATTAGTGGGAATCCAAAATGGTTCTAATCCATTGCCCTTCTTGAAAAATACACAAGTAATTCCCCTCAATTTAGCTGTTGCTTAAGTGTTAAAATTCTTAAAATGGAGATAGCCTAACTTTCAACATATCTTAGTAAGTACGGCATTTTAATGGGACGGGGAGGAGGAGAGAGGAGGAAGGGGGAGAAGAGGAAGAAGGGAAGCACCTGCTGGTTCATTCCCCAAAGGCCCACAATGGTTGGGGATGGACTGGGGGGGAGCAAGGAGCAAAGAATCAGCCCAGGTCTCCCACGTAGGTGGCAGGTCCCCAAGTACTAAGCAATCACCACTGCCGCCCAAAGTGAACATTAGTAGGAATCCAGCTGGAGTTAGGAGCTGGAGCAGGTCAGAGAACCCAGATTTCCCGATACGGAACTCAGGCATATTAACCAGTCTCGGTACAATTTTTAGTAACAGCTTGATTAAGCTATAATTCTCATGCCATATAATTCAGCCTTTGAAAAGTACACTTCATTGGTTTTCAGTATATTTAAAACCATCCATACAATTTTATAGCATTCTCATCACCCCTACACCAAAGAAACCACATGCCCTCTAACTATCCCTCCCCTACCTCCCTCCAACCACTAATCTGCTTTGTGTTTCTATGGGTTTTCCTATTCTGGATAATTCATGTGAATGGAACCATACAGTATGCGGTCTTTGGTGTCTGGCCTCTTTCACTTAGCATCACGTTTTCAAGGTTCACCTATACATGCTATGGCATGTGTCAGTACACCATTGCTTTTTATTCTTTATAATATTCTATTCTGTGGATATACCACTTTTGCTTACCTAGTCATCAAATGATAAATACTGTTTGGCTATAATAAGACACTACAATTATTTTTAAAGATTTATTTATTTATTTGAAAGTCATAGTTACACAGAAAAAGGAGAGGCAGAGAGAGAGGTCTTCCATCCGCTGGTTCACTTCCCAATTGGCCACAATGGCAGGAGCTGTGCCGATTGGAAGCCAGGAGCCAGGCTCTTCTTCCGGGTCTCCCACACAGGTGCAGGGGCCCAAGGACTTGGGCCATCTTCCACTGCTTTCCCAGGCCATAGCAGAGAGCTGGATTGGAAGTGGAGCAGCTGGGTCTCCGACCAGTACCCATATGGGATGCCAGCACTTCAGGCCAGGGCATTAACCCGATGTGCCACAATGCTGGCCCTGACACTACAATTTTGAAACAACATGATTAGGCTAAAAAAGGACATCCAAAGCAACGAAAATACTTATGCTTTGTGATGCTCAATTTATAGAAAAAAGTCTAGGTCCCTTCACTTAATACTAAACTTCTTCTGCATGTTTAACTGGAGTTGTAGTCTCAGCACCTGGAATCATGGTTCATCCAAAGTATGTGCTCAATCAAGTCTGTAAATGAACAAGAAAAGCAAACGAATATGCAGCAGCTAAAAATGGAATACAAAGGAAAACAGAATAGAAAAATTCTAAGGAGCCAAATATCAGAGGAAAAACTATGTGTAGCTTAAAATGTGTTCTGCAGGGAAGCTAGTGCTTAGTCTAGCAGGTGAGAAACACCCACATCCCACATTGGAGTACCTGGGTTTGATCCCCAGCTCTAGCTCCCACCTCCAGCTTCCTGCCTGCTAGCCCTGGGAAGCAATAGTGATGGCTCAAGTAAGTGAGCATGATCAACTGATTTATTTTACTTCAGTTATTACATAAGAAGATATAATTGAAAAAGAGTCCAAGTTACTATATTGCTTAACATACAAGTTAAAACTATTCCTGTATATATCTCTGTGTATAACAATTTCAGAGCAATTTGAGATAATAAATATATAGGCCATAAATATGCTTTACAAACGAAGACACAGTATTGAATATATTTTATTGCTGAAGAAATTTGCCAAGGATACAGGTCTGGTGGTTTCTTGGGCAAAATCTGCTTTGGAAAGATGCCAGGGTCAATATGTTGGAGAAAGTCAGTTGCAGAAGTCACACAGAAGTGGAATCCCTGACTTTTCTCCAGGAATTTTGAAGATCTGCCTTTTCCATGTGAAGTTGTGTAGCTTGTTGACTGAAGTTGGATAAATTAGTCTCCTATCCATTTATGCCAACTGATCTACAAATATGAGGTTTACTTTTCAATTCAATTACTGGAAGAATCAAATTCTTACCAAGAAAACAAGATACAGACGTTTGGATAGCAATATGAATATTTAGGAACACTGATGTTGTACCAGGAACCGAGGCTAAATGGCCAAAGGCAAGCTTCCTTTTAAGACAAAAGGAACATCTGATGAGACCGATTCAAGAGAAATTGAATAGAATTTGATCCGAAGAAGTGAATAAGTACCTCTGAAAGACCACAAGTCCTACAAAACCAAATTTCCCCAGATGTGAGAAAGACTTGCCTCTTTTGAAGTCCTACCAATTATCGAACAAACAGTTGCAAATTGTTGATCACAGGTTTAATAAGCCTATTCATGGTGTTATTTCAGAGTTTGGTTCTGCTCAATATTTTACTTGAATAAAGTAGATAGTCTCCATAACTTAAAAGTGAAACCATTTTATAAATTCTTTATTTAGGATATTATAAATATCTATTTTCTCCAGTATAAACTGGTAAGAAAGAAATTTAAACTAGAAACCATAAATAAGAAATAAAAAGGAAATTTACTGGGGCCAGCATTGTGGCATAGCAGGTGAAGCTGCCACCTGCAATGTCAGCATCCCATATGAGCGCTGGTTTATATCCTGGCAGACCCACTTCCAATCCAGCTCCCTGCTAATGGCCTGGAAAAAGCAGTGGAAGATGACCCAAGTGCTTGGGCCCCGGTACTCACATGGGAGACCTGGATGAAGCTCCTGGCTCCTGACCTGGCCTGGCCCACAACTGGCCATTACAGCCACTGGGGTGTGAGCCATCGGATAGAGGATTTCTCTCTCTCTCTAATTCTGACTTTCAAATAAATAAATAAATCTTTTTTAAAAAAGCACATTTTCTGTAGTCATTTTAGGTATACATTCAACAATATAGAGTTATCTCAATCTAAGTTACTATTGATTTTGTTTAGTGTGTTCTCCGACTTGATTTTGTTTAGTGTGTTCTCCGACCAGGACTAGAACCCGGTGTGCCAGCGCCGCAGGCGGAGGATTAGCCTGTTGAGCCACAGCGCTGGCCTGATTTCTGTGATAGTATTTTTTTTTTTCCCGTCCTGAGGCAGGGGACGCGCCCGGTGCTCCCAGCCCTCCGCCGCCGCCTGCTGTGGGGCGGACGGCCTCCTCCGGCGCCTCCCTGCGCCAGCCCGCGGCATCCCTCCTTCCCTGCGGCTAGCCCAGCTGTCCGAGCCCAGGGGCCGCCTGTGGCGCGCGGAGCCCGCGTCGGACTGCGCCTCTTTGGACCTTGAAGGGAAACATGCGTTTTCGTGATAGTATTCTTAAATTCTCATCAACAAATAACATGTGCACAGGAACTTGAAATGTACCATAAAAAAGGCCAGAAACTGAAATTTTAAAGAATTCACACATCCATTCTTTATAGGTGTGTACATGTGAGAGAAAATGTAGTTTTTTTTTAAAGGTTTATTTTATTTATTTGAAAGAGTTACAGAGAGAGGTAGAGACAGAGAGAGAGAGAGGTCTTCCATCCGCTGGTTCACTCCCCAGATGGCTGCAACGGCTGGAGCTGCACCCATCTGAAGCCAAGAGCCAGGAGCTTCTTCCGGGTCTCCCACACGGGTGCAGGGGCCCAAGGACTTGGGCCATCTTCTACCGCTTTCCCAGGCCATAGCAGAGAGCTGGATCAGAAGAGGAGCAGCTGGGACTAGAACCGGTGCCCATATGGGATGCTGGTGCTTCAGGCCAGGGCTTTAACCCGCTGTGCCACAGCGCTGGCCTCGAGAATGTAGTTTTAAAGCAATTTAATCCTCTGAATGTGGCACTTGTTTCAATTATCATTCTCAGGCATTACACCTAAGAAACTTTTCCCTGAAATTTGGCAAAATAAAAAGTTTGAGAAATGTGTTTTAGGTAATTAGTAGCTCTATAAGGACTTCCAGGATTAACATTTTCAACAAGTAACAAAATCTGCATCACTTTTGTCTTCAAAATAAAAAAGAAATTTGCAGAACATCAAAGCAGCAACTTTTCATTGACCAGAATCAGCCTCTTAACATTAAAATCAAGGCTGAATTTAAAGCTGTAATTTGCCAATAACCATCAACTTCTGAAAAAGGAGAAACAAAACATATTCTTCCAAAAGAGAAAATGAGGTAGATGATTAAAATGAATGAAATTGAAACTGGACCTAAGGATTTTTTTAAAAATTACATATTGAGGGGTGTGTGCTATGCAGGTTAAACTGCATCCCATTTAGGCGCTGGTTCGAGACCCAGCTGCCCTACTTCCAATGCAGCTCCCTGGTAATGCGCCTGGGAAAGCAGTGGAAGATGATCCAAGTGCTTGGACCCCTTCACCCATTTGGGAGACCCAGAGGAAGCTCCTGGCCCCTAGCTTCAGCCTGGTCTAGCATCTGCTGATGTGGTCATTTGGGGAGTGAACCAGTGTATGGAAGAATCTCTCTCTCTCTCTCTCTCTATCTCTCTCCCTCTCCCTCTCCCTCCCTCTCTCTCTCTCTCTCTCCTTCCTTCCTCCATTCCTCCATCCCTCTCTTTCTTTCCCCTCTCTGTAACTCTACTTTCAAATAAATGAATGAGTCTTTAAAAAATTATGCACTGAAATATAAAAGTCCACAAAGGGATGAATTTGCTAGGGACAATACAGGGCAGGTGCTACCCATGGTAAATTTCTTAACTTTATGATGGACAGACACTGAATCCCAGTCTAAAGGCAAATTATAGAGTAAAACTATACTCATGTACTTGGTAGAGATACTCAAATTCTCATTATTATTTAGAACTTTCTCCCACCCTCTACATCATTTTCATTGAACCTGAACTGTAATAAGATGTCAGTCACAAGTTCACTAATTCAGTAGCAGTCTTCTCTCTGAAGCCACTTAAAAATAATCTGATCCATTACTTTGGCTGAATTCCACTGTCTGTTTTTGTTGTTGCTGTTCAAACCTATCCCAGTTCTTTCATGACAAGCTTAATTCAGTATCTGAAGGGAAAGAAAAATAAATACCCAAAATGTAGGTTTCAGTGTTCTGCATGGATGACTTAAGAAAAGTGCACAAATGATACCATACATATTAACAAGGTGTTGGACAAGTAGAGTAGCCAGCTGCTCAATACATATTTCATGCTAGACAAACACTTCTTGTATTCACTTGTGCCTCCTCCTCATCAGTCAGTGAGCACATCTAACTCACTCTGAGCCTAAAACCAACAAAATCCTTCCTTCCCTTGATTCAATTCCCTTGTGAAGTTCCAGCATTTCTCATCCTTCATCACTAAATTTCCCAAAAACCATCATTACCACTTTCATTTTCCAACTTTTCATTTTTTCACACTGCATTCTAGTCGCTCGTCTCTCACACAAGTGCTATCAATTTACTTAATTCCTGTGGCATTTGTTAATTTCTCTCTTCTTCAAGAAATCTTTCCCCTTTGCTTCTGTGACATTTTACCTTGTACCACTTCACATTCCTGACTCCCTGCACTTCATCTACCTCTCAAGCCTCTTCCTCTGTTTCCCTAAGGCACCATCCACCAGATAGCTGAACCACCCCTTTGTTAAGTCAAGGTAGTTAAGAGATTAGGGTTGACCTGACTTATAAGGAAATAAATGCCTTCAGTGATGGAAGAGACAGGTCATGGGTCATGAAATGGTCCCCAAATGATAAAGAGAGCATGAGTAGACAAAGAATAATTTATTGTGTGATAGGGAGGAAGTGAATGTTGTATGTAAAAAGTGAGCAAAGATTGCAGGATGCACTTTTTAGCCTCCTATCTATTAGATTCCAAAGAGAGTACTTGTCTGGCTGGAACTAATTGTATTTCATAACTAAAGGAAATCTTGTCATAACAAAATGAAAGTACTTAGCAGGTCATCTGGCACACAGTAATTGTTCAATAAATGTCAGCTGACTATGAATAAACACCTATTATAGGACATTTTTATTGGGTGTGAAAATGGGGGTTCAACTTTTATTCCTGTATATAAACTCCTGCCTACAGATATGAAGATTGATTTAAAAGTAGAATATATGCTTGGAGGTGAAAGTTGTAAATGCTGGTTCTCCTGCCGCCCAAGTACTGTCAGAGCCAATGTCACCCTACATGGACAGGCCGGCCTGGGGAAATGTCAAGGGCAGTCTCAGGCCTCTCATGACTACGTGGTTAAACTCTCTACCGCTATACACACCAAGAAATCAGAAGACCCTTAATAGCGCAGAAGCAAAGCTGTTGATTTGACTTTCTAGCTCCCTATTTCTTAGTCTGTCCTACTCTGGAAAGCTTAAAGTATGAAGTCTAAGACGTCTGAATGCATGCTTCATGAGACTCCCTTTATGGGGATACCAGGAAACCCAACTTATTTTTCACTTTACAAAAAACATGTCATTTCAAGACAGTTAATGGGGGTGAGGGCTGTTTGTTTAGCTGTAATTATTATCCCACATGAGAACCAGAGCTCCTGTTTCAGAACTGAGACGATCAGGCTTTGGTTGTCCAATCATTACAGGCTTTGGCAAAGTGCTAATGATTTCTATTCTTGAAACCAAGGGGTTTTCTCATGCATCAGTTAGGAAAAAACTCTACTAACAGAAATACCAAAGTCATAACTTTCTTTTGGCCAATAGAGAGAGTCCCACGAAGATGAGGAATGTAACATAAGACACAAGCAAAACACTAGCAAATCTTGCATCTCTTTGTCTCTGCCCCTCCTTCTCTTCTGTTCTAGAAGAAAGTCTGTCCTTACAATCTCATTATCCCCTGAGGAAAATTTCCATTCAGAATGAACAAAATAAACTCACCTGTCAAAGGTGTTGAGTTCTGTTTGTAGTTTTAAATGTAATTTGGGAGGTGTGTTGCACAATAGATAATAATGCTCTATTTCCTTAACAGACTAAGAATGCTGTGCAAAATGAATGACAGACTGGGATTCCATTGGCAC
Source organism: Lepus europaeus (assembly GCF_033115175.1). Classification (NCBI taxonomy): domain Eukaryota; kingdom Metazoa; phylum Chordata; class Mammalia; order Lagomorpha; family Leporidae; genus Lepus; species Lepus europaeus. The sequence goes on along the minus strand of NC_084850.1, from coordinate 23,860,421 downwards.
ACTCTCTCACACTGACACCCCAAAACAATGACTAGTTTTGTTTGCTTGAAACACACAACCAACGATGTGCTTGCTGCAGCTGAAAATTCTGGATAACTCATACTTATACCACACACACCTTATTCAACCTGCTCTATTCTTCTCTGTCAATACTGTTTATAGTGAAATAGATACCACAGGCAAAGGGATCCTCTGACCTCAAAACATACATAGTGTTATTTTCTAAACAGCTTTAACAAACTAAATAATAAATTCTCAGGATCTGGAAATACATGCATTTTCACCTATTAACATTTTGTAGTTTTTATTGTTACAAATAGAGTGACATATATAATGGGCTGGCTTTTGTTTTAGTGATGGTATAACTCTGTATTATGGTGATTACTTTGTTTTTACATTTTATTTCATAAATGGATTGCTAATTACACACCCATTAGATGTGTAAGTCTCTTTCTATTCTTGTCAAGCTTTAAATGTGTTATATCTGCAGAGGGAGCTACAAACTCATTTAGGATCACTGAGTTTAGTTACTAACTAATTGGAGCTGAGATTTTATTTTCAGAACAGTAACTTAAGTTTACCATTTAAATATTTATGAAAAGCCTAATTGCATTTCAAGTCTTCGGAGTTCAGAAAGCAGCAGTTGTTTGGGGCTCTGAAGAATGCACATGAGAAGAGGCCTCCAAAAATGCTTTCAACATGTCCAGAGCAGAAGGGGGTTTGATGGCAATGTGAAGAAAATGAGAAAAAGAGAAGAGGGTGAATACAAGGCCCTTCTCCTACTGGAGATGTAATAGTACCCCAGAAAACAATATTTTCCTCCCCCTCTCCAACAACTACTGAATTCAAAGGCATATACCCAAATTTCCCAAATTCTATGGATGACTCTAAACTCCTAAAGGATTATACTCTGTATGTAACCTTAAAACTGGTCAGGTAGGTAATATTTTTCAGTACAACTGAGCTCAATTCCCATTGGTACAAAAAATAGAAAAGCTGGCCGGCGCTGCGGCTTACTAGGCTAATCCTCCGCCTTGCGGCGCCGGCACACCAGGTTCTAGTCCTGGTCGGGGCGCCGGATTCTGTCCCGGTTGCCCCTCTTCCAGGCCAGCTCTCTGCTGTGGCCCGGGAGTGCAGTGGAGGATGGCCCAGGTCCTTGGGCCCTGCACCCCATGGGAGACCAGGAGAAGCACCTGGCTCCTGCCATCAGATCAGCGTGGTGCGCCAGCCGCAGCGCACCAGCCGTGGCGGCGATTGGAGGGTGAACCAACGGCAAAGGAAGACCTTTCTCTCTGTCTTTCTCTCTCACTGTCCACTCTGCCTGTCAAAAAAAAAAAAAAAAATAGAAAAGCTAGGTGGCTCTTCTTTATTTGTATTATCATCCACATTAATATCCTAAGTGTATTCAACAGACTTTCCATGTGTGAGTATCTGTGAGGATATGTCATTGCACTTGTATCAACGTGTGTGTCAGTGATTTGTATCCATGTGTGTGTCACTGTTGACACACAGTATATGTGTGAGCATCTGCATAGGTATTTCAATGCACTTATGTCAACATTAAAATTTCGTTTTAGTGTGTGCCTTTCTCATTGTAGAAAAAAATAGCCACCCACAAGGGTTCTTCTGGAATATGGTAAATGTATACATTTATATTTCTTTATGAATCAGCATCTTTTCTTTTTGCAAATATATTCTCTCTTGATATGACCACTTTTGACTGAAAACCTGGATGGGCGCTGTGACCCAGAGGGTTAAGCTGCTGCGCAGCAGGTTAAGCCACTGCCTGCAGCACTGGCATCCCACATGGGCGCTGCTTGTTCCACTTCTGATCCTGCTAAATGTGCCAGGGAGAGCACCAGAGGATGGTCCAAGTGCTTGGGCCCCTGCACCCACATGGGAGACCTGATGAAGCTCCTGGCTCCTAACATCTGCCTGGCCCAGCTCTGGCTGTTGCAATCTTTTGAGGAGTGAGCCAGAGGATGGAAGACCTCTCTCTCTCTCTCTCTCCCTTTCTCCCTCTCTCTCTGTAACTCTTTCAAATAAATAAATAAATAAGTCTTTTTTCAAAAATGAAAACCATTTTGTGAACCCTTTAAGCTTACACTTAACTCACCTAAAATAAACTGGTTTTTCCCCTACATTTAAAAATGTAAATTAAAAGTATGTTATCTCAAAAGCAGAAGAAAGAAGGATAGAGAGATGGAGAGGGAGGAAGAGAATATTATTATATCATATTATAGTCTTAAAATTGTATCTATGAAGTATATTGAATATATTAAAAACTAAAATTAAAAATTAATTAAAAATAAATTTAAAAATCTGGACAATTCTTTTGTTTCTGGAAACACCTCATACTCAGCCATCCCCAGAGCTTTTTAATCATTTGTCTTCTGTTCCTAGTTAATTTTATTTTCTCTTCCCATGTTCTAGTTATGGCATAGGTAAATATCTAACACTTACAGAAAGTTTCTCTCTCCAGCACTCCAAAAGGCTGCAGAGATTAAATCTTATACCTAACCCAGAGCAATATCTTACTTCTCGGTTTGAAAAACAGACACACACTATCAACGTACTTAACCAACATCACTCAGTACGTCAGTCTCAGCATCCCTTGACTACCATCCCCTTGAAAAAAGAGGAGAAGCATTTCTGATCCAGTTTGAAACAACAACCATTAAAAACATGGGCTTTTAAGCCTTTCCGAAAGGGGCTGATGCTGTGGCGTAGCGGGTAAAGCCGCTGTCTGCAGTGCCGGCATCCCATATGGGCGCCAGTTCGAGTCCCGGCTGCTCCACTTCCAATCCAGCACTCTGCTATGGCCTGGCAAAGCAGCGGAAGATGCTTGGCCTCCTGCACCCATGTGGGAGACCTGGGAGAAGCTCCTGGCTCCTGGCTTCAGTTCGGTGCAACTCCAGCAGTTGCAGCCATCTGGGAAGTGAACCAGCGGATGGAAGACCTCTCTCTGCCTCTCCTTCTCTATGTAACTCTTTCAAGTAAATAAATAAATCTTTAAAAGAAAAAAACCTTTCCAACAGCAACAAATAATAAGAAACACACTTTACACCCTAACACAGTGCATATATATGTGGATTTGAAACAGTTTCACCTAAAACATGAGAGTTGAGATGCAGATGAAGGCAGCTTGGCTAAGGAGAGGGAGTTGACGCACTACCCCAGCCTGTAGTTCTTGTGCTCACCTTAACATCATAGTTCACTGAAGTTTAAGTGAAGATCTGTCACACAAGGGTACTTCACAAAGAACCCATTCATGGAAAATAGATTTAAAGGACAAGTTCATTTTGGTGCAAAATATTTTTAAAATCCATGCATAGTTTTCCATAATACACATTTCCCATGAACTTTTTGAAGACATTTTGCTCATATATAACCTTACGTCATGACACATCCTAATATTTTCTTACTGTTTTATGCAATTTCATTTAAAAGAAATGTAGTGGCAACCTACTAAATAAATTGCATTATGCACTAATGAGTTGTTGCCTACCACTTGAAGACTGTAACAATAGAATAAAATCTTTTATGATACCACAAGGTAATGCTGTTGGCTCCATATATATTAGAATAAATCTTCATTAATTTTGATGCTACTATTTCACGAACCTGAACTAGCTTGAAATGCACACATTACCTTATAAACAAAACTTTGCTGATCCAGTTTCCTACTAATGTGCCTGAGAAAGCAGTGGAAAACGGCCCAAGTCGTTGGGCCCCTGTACCCATATGGGAGACCCAGATGAAACTCCTGGCTCCTGGCTTTGGTCTGGCTCAGCCCTGGCTGTTGTGGCCATTTGGGGAGTGAACCAGAGGATGGAAGTGGGCCAACCCCCTCCACCCCACGCACCTCAGCCCTGTTGCTCCTGTTTTTCTTTTTATTTTTTAAGATTTATTTATTTATTTTAAAGGCGCAGTTACAGACAGAGAGGGAGAGAGAGATCTTCCATCTGCTGGTTCACTCTCTCAATGGCCATAACAGGCCAGGGTTAGGCCAGGCCAAAGCCAGGAGTCAAGAGCTTCATCTGGGTCTCCCACGTAAATGCAAGGGCCCAACCACTTGTGCCATCTTCTGCTGCTTTCTCAGGTACATTAGCAGGGAGCTGGATCAGAAGTGGAGCAGCCAGGACTCAAACTGGCGCCCATATGGGATGCTGGCACTGAAGGCAGAGGCTTAACAAACTATGCCACAGTGCCAGACCCAGTATTTAACCTCTTAGAACAATCTACTTCTAAAGTTTTTCGGATGGTTATTTAAATTCAGTTGTGTTGCTAATTAGAAACGAGTATTAATATTGAGGCCAATAAGATTCCTAACTTGGAAAAATCTTACTTGTTCTTAGTCCAACACATTTTATAAATCAGGATACTATCCTTTAATATGAAGTAGCAAAATTTTAGTGTATCTTAACATTCAAAGTCAGCAGTGTTCAAAAAATAAAATCCCACATTTCAATACATACGCATTTTAGTCCATCAGTCCCCTTTTTGTTTAGAAATCTGCCTGAAGCAAAAACTAATCATAACAACAGTAATGGGTATATCGTTTACTTGTAGAGTATTTCAGACTTCAGAAAACTCCTCACTTTTGTGAACTAGTAATGACGAGCAATCTGTGAATTACTGAATATTTTAAAAAGTATATAATGACATTGCCCAGACTCAAAAATGAAACGTAATATTTGGTTTGTTCTGCATGTGACAGTTTATTCAAGCCCATGAAGAAAACCAGGTGTTTAGCCTTCAATGATTGCCTCGCTTTTAGAGGTCCAGCTCGCCTTTGCCATGCCCCACCAAGTTTGGAAGACATGAAAGAAATGAAATGTTCAAGGGAAAGCACCATACCAAGTTCTGGAATGGCAGGAGCTGAAGAGTATCACACAATCTCCTTCATGTGGAAGTGCCTATGACAAGAACTCAGAACAGATGTTGATCTGTTTTATAAGCGTTGAACATGTTGGCAAATTGAAGGCTTAGGAAAGCAAGAGCGTAAAGGACAGGCAAGGAAGTCAGGGGTTCCTGGATGTGAAGCCAACCTGAGTCTTACTCTGTTTCTGCTCTAAATCAATGCCAAACTCTTCACACCTCAGCTGTTTTATAGCAGGCAAGACTTACACTGGGGACAAAACTGTTTCCTGGCAATGTGGTGGGTTAAATGGTTAATATTATAGCCCTCAAGGGTAATTCCACAAAAGGCAAGGCTCTCTTCATGTATATCATTTACCTGCGTTAGATTTGGAGATGAAAATAAAATATCTGTATCCTGCTAAACTGACTTTGAAGAGAAATCATTCTTTCCACTCCTTTCCAAGTTTTTGTCCACTTTAGTAATGATCATTTATTCAACCAATGAGGAAACTCAATCATGTGATCTTACAGGTTTTTAAAGTAGCTGGAACAACTTGAGAATTTTCAGGCAGTTAAGGGCAAGTTCAAAGCCCTCATCTTTGTATTGGCCTCTCTCCACTGGGCCACCATCCTAAGGAAATAGCCTCTCAGCTCAGCTCCAGTTTGGCAACCTTAGCTTGTTCCTATCAGGAAAAGAAGCTGGGTTCATTTTCCACACCACAAGGCCACACACCCATATCTAGCTCTGCCCATGCTGCTATGGGCTCTTCAAAGGGCACAATGTGGTTTCACTTTCTCCCCAGCACTATATGAGAAAAGCAGCCTGGTCCCGTCGTGACATTTAATGAATGGTCCTCTCTCCCTGGATTGGGACTGTTGGTCCTTCCGACTAGTCATTCGCAGGCAGAAAACGCCCTCCTCAGCAATCACTATTGTGCAAAGAAAGCCATAAACTTTTGAGAACCCATGCAATCCCAGACCCCAAACTGCACGCGTCGGGGGAAAATCTTGATTATAAAAGCATTGCCTCCAAAATTAAACTCAAACCATATGATACAGTCCATAAAATATACAAAACATGTAGCCCAGTGACAGGTTTATTGTAGTCTTAGAGAATAAAAAAAAAAAAACCCTCTATATGGAAAACACAGCTACTTTTGACCCAAAGAGCCCCCTAACAGGAAGTGAAAAGAAACTTAGCCAGCTGTGGACTCACTAAGTTATGAAGGACACCAGTGCAACCAACATTTCCCGTCACTGCTTGTCACTATTTCTGAATGCCTCTGTGTGAACTGTGCTTTTTAGATGGCTACAAATACTACAGATATTTCTTTGGGGGTCAACACAAGGCAATAAGGAAAGTTATTATGTGATTTAAGTTTACAAGTGAATAATGTATCTGTCCCCCCACCCCAATCGCTTAGTACAAATCACACTTCCATTCACTTGAACTACTGCATTTTAGTGAATGCAGGGAGAGCAGACCACATGAAGTCAAAGTATACAGAATCTGATATTAACTGGCCTACTTGTTTCCTGGTAAGTTAGGATCGGTGTTCAGAACCACAATTTTCATGCACCTGCTTAGTGAGTGATGGAACAGCAGACTACAATAGTCCAGAGAACTAGCTTGTTAGACGGCAGCTCTCTCTATCAATCTCTCACCATCATCATCATCCTACAAGATGACTTTTACAAGTTCAAAGTGTATGCATGTGTGAGTACTCTCTAATCAGGTCACATGTTAGATTCTAGCATGCTCATCATTATCACCACACGCTTAACACACAAGGGTATTCTTATCTTTCTCCGGCACTGTGAAAGCCAAGCTCTAGGCCAGTTCTCCAACCTGTCTACATCCTAATCACAAAAGGAGCTTTGGAGAGGGCACTGCAGCAAGGAAGTAAAGCCTTTTGCCCCAGTATTATTGCTACATTGACTCTCTCAGTAGATCCATGTAAATTCCCCAGCAAAACAACGAGGATTAATACATGGTAGAGGGGCAGCTAGTGACTCTGTCAAAAGTGACAAAATTCAAGCTCCTTCTCAGAAAAGGATCTCCCAGGGGAAGCTGTCAATCTGAGTCCAGCCCCAACCCTGCCTTGTGGCCTTATTGGCACAGCCTCTATCTGCAGTGTAGGCCACCACCATAGACATTCATGAAACAGATCCAGTTACATAGGATCTTAGAAGCCCACTTCCTTCCCCAGGATTTTCTGTATTTTGAAACCTTTAGACATAAGACAACATGACTCTATAGTGTATACTGCGCTTCACTTCATACTTGTGGGTGAGCTAATAAGGTTTCTATTCAATTCTTTCCAATAACTTGGGGAAAGATGCTGGAAGCTTACTTTTTTCCTGAAAATCACTTCTGCAAAGAAATGTTGCCATCTTTGGGGTCATCAGAGATCATAGACAACAAGAATTCGGAAAAACACTAACGCACCATTTAACAAAACAGTAGCCACAATCGAGCCATTATTGAATGCCTGCTTTCCAGAGCACAAACTCAAAACTCTTCACCTGGGTACTGAGGTGAAAAGAGATCCCCACCACTGTACACGGGTCTTGCTGGATGTGTCTCTGCATATCTTAAACAGAACTCGGAAAAACCTCCATCCAGTCCATAAATCCGATCTTAACAAAGCAGCCACCTTACCATTACGTGACAATCTCATTTTCTCCATGTGTGAAGCAAATAACTCAAGCGTTACACTATGAGATAAATGGCCAAGCTAAAACAACACACGGTGCTTTTGTTTCGCTTTTTTGTTTGTTTGTTTTCCCTCGTGGAGGTTGAAAACTCCAAAACAAAAGGTGTAACGTAAGCCCTCTGGTTCTTTGGCTCTGCGGCCCATACTGGCAATCTGGCAGGCCACCCCTCCCACCACACTCCCCTAGACACCCTCTTGTTGGGTTTCTTCATACTGGGAGGTAAGGAGAACTGTAAGAGCTCTACCTAAAGACGGATGCAACTCTGTGCACAAAAGGGGATTGTGGTGGATGTGAAATGGCAGCTCTTGTCTCGTCTGCTGTGTGGACTTTGCTTTCTGGATGCAGTCAAAAGAGGAGCTATTCATACCTGTATCTTGGGAAATAAAAACCTATGCAAATCCAACCTCTAAATGGGCAATCAGTGTCTCACTGAAAATGAGACAGCCCCCGGTGTCCTGTTTTGGGTTTCATCTGTGACTTCATCGCTTTCTGAACTGCACACGACAGGAGGCATCCGAGTGGCAGGATTTCTTATTTTGTTCCTGTGTCATCGGGTGAAACAGAAAGCCCTGATCCTCTGCAACTTTCTGCTGAAGACCGATAGCCCTGCTCTGTGCTGCGGGAGGTCTACTAAATGCAATGCCAGGTGGCAGAAAAATACTAGTTGGCTGTTCAGGCTAATCCCCAAGGTGTCAGCCCAAAGAGCTGCTGTTGCTTGCTCCTCCCTGGACTTGTTACACTTGTTACTGCGACTTCTAGCAGGACACTCAGTCTAGTGTTCAGGTTTTCTTTTTCTTGTCTTTTTTTTTCCTTGCTGTTGATACCTTTTGTCAATAAAGAAACAGAAATGATGCTACTTGAAATCACAAGAAGTGGGTTCATAAAATGCCAAAAAGTCGCTAGAAAGACTCATCTTTTCTCTCATTTAACAAACTTAAGGAGAAACTGCCATGTACCAGGCATTGGAAATATGAGATAAAAGACCCAATAATCTACCTGATAAGAGTTTAATGGTACATTCAAGGAAAGTTGAATGGGCCTGAAGCATCTTCCCCAACTCGAGGCCTCAGTTGCAGGCAATGCCAAGAAGCTCAGGATTCAAAGAATCAGATGTGGACAATTTTAATCCCATCTCAGTGGCACAAAAATGGAAAACAAGATCCAGCAAACTATCATTTTCTAGGATGGTCCCGCAGTCTTAGGACATCAAACGGCCTCTCCGCAGTTTCTAGTGCCAACCCCATGCATTTCTGTCCAGACTGGCTTTGCTCAATTGGAGGGCCTTTCTTTCTGGGCCCTTCAAGTCCATTCACTGTATGGGCATAAAGCAAATGCCTGCCTAAAATCAGAAACAAATCACTCCTCCTACTTATCGGCCAACTGAATGTTGATGCATGAAGGACTTGAGAGTGGACATAATATTTTAACAAGCATGACTAATTGAGCCCTAAATTTCTAACTGGGCTCCTTTCCCCCTTAACATATTGTTTTCATGGCTGTTACAAATAGTTCTGAAATCACTACACCGGGGCTTCTTGGAAAGCACATACAAAGAGAGAACATATACATTCCACATAGTACATAACACACACACACAGACACACACACACATTTAAATCAGGTCTCCTTTCACTCTCGCTTCCGCCTGAAGACTGAGCAATGCCATATCTTTTTCTGATATGTAACTGCCTGGAGTTGAACATTCAGTGCTCCGGCTCTTGTCCTGAGCCTCAGAGAGACATCACTTATGTTAAATATTTATTATACTTTACTGCGAACATTTTTTCCTTCATTCTTAGTATCAGAGGAATAGTATAGGAAAAAAAAAAAACAGGTGTTTTTCCACAGTCTTCCATTAAGGTATCAATGCCTGGCTGTATAAGTTGCTCTAAACTGACCACTGATTTGTGCACGCGTGTGCTTTTGTGTTTGTGTGCCCAGACAATTTGGGAGTACCTTTATTTCTCAAATAAAAATGATAAGGTTCCACTTTCCAGAATGTGTTATTTTCCCCACCAATCTTTTAAAAACATTGTCACTCAACTTAATACCAAGTAGAACTAAATGATAGATTTATAATTTTTTCAGATCCCTTTTAGGTCATGTGGATGTCATTAACACCTGATAAGGTAATTGATACCTTATTTATCCTGATTCACAAAGCTGCCTTCCCAGCATTGTCATTGGGCTATCTTGACACAACATATAACTAGGCAGGAAGAGTAGGATTCCACGAAGCCATCTGTTTTCCGGAAGATCTAAAAGCCCACATTAATGGAGATCTAATTGCTTTCTTTTTGGTCATAATTTATGTTTGCTGGTTGGCTAGTTAGTTGACAATTAAACTACTTGCTCTCAGACACAGTTTATTCTGTTAGAGGGTAAATATCCACTTCACCTTATCTGAGGCTCACATTTCCTCCCATTCATTAAGTGAGAGCCATATCACACCCAGGAAGAGGGACAAAAGCCCACAAAGAAATGAAACTCCTGATTTCTGTTTTCTTGACATTGTATACATTTATAAGGGGGGAAATGCATCTGTTTAACCTAGGAGAAAGTGGCATAGGAGAACTCAGCAGCGCAGAGGAATCTGGATAAAGTGAAGGTGCGTGCAGCCTGCATGTTCTTTCAGACACTTGATAGCTTTAACATGGCAGCACCCATTATCTAACTTTAATTACAGGATCGAATGACTTGTCAAACATGTACTGTAACTTATTCCTGTCTACTATGTATGCCCCAATCCCTGTTTGTAATTCTATCAGACAACGTTATTTATTTGAAACAGAAGAATTCTGCTCCCTTCCTGAATTTATTGTGCTATAAACAGGATAAGTGTAAAATTTTATGAATGAAAATCATCACTTTGAGGTTTCTCACTCCATTCCTTCCTTCCCTTCCCCCCTCACAAAAAAGACAACTGGGTGAAGAACAAAAAAAAAATTGTACTTCAAACTATATTGTCAACATGTGCACATCAGCCATGAGACTATCACTATTCGAGCATGTGCAATACTGCACAGTCACTAGAAAGACAAAATCTGTTTTATTCCCAAGCCGCTGTGATTACTTTTTCATATTGTGTAGCTGGACAGCCAGTAATACACCTACTGGTCAAAAGGATGACTTATGCAAGTGTCTAGAATTACAGAGAGAACCCATTTGAGGCCAATAGAATGCAGGCAATTAGGAACATGTACATTCTAATCGACTTTAAATGTTTGGGTTCTTGCAAATTCACACAAATATCTTTGGTGCAAATTAAAAGCTGTAAACAAAATTTGTTCCTTTGTGAGTCTAAAAATTATCCAATTTCCTTTTTAGTTCAGCATTTACTAAGCACCTACTTTGTGCAAAGTATTATTTAGGTGGAGTGCGTGCAAGGGAATACCAAAGCTACTTTAGTAACCAGCTCATAATCATAGGCTTTAGCTTCCTTACAAAGCAGATGTTGTAAAATGTGTGCAGTGGACACTTGAGAGAGAAAGATAGTTTGCAGAAGTCCCAGGAGTCATTGTGAGTACTTAAATCAGCAAAGAAGAGCACAGAATGCAGTCACCACCTTTAATTAGCATGATATTGATTCTTTCCCAGAATATTTTTTTTTTCCTAAACAAGCTCCTTCACATAGGTTTTCCAACACAGCCTCGGATCTCATCACTATAGGAGGCGGCAGAACGTCCAGTGGCCAAGGTTCCTCCTAATGTCTATGACACCAGTTTAGCTTGTCTATTTTGGCCCTAATATTAGTATTTTCTCTTGGAAAAACAAAAGGATGCCTCTGGTCCGAAGTCTTGCAGTAACAAGACAGCACGTCCTGAAGCAAAGCTTACCGAACCGTGTGATCTAAGCAGGTAATCCCTAAACAGGAGAGAAGTTGTTTTTTGTCATCTGCCCACTGCAAAAAAAGCAAGTACCTACTACTCTACCTGTAGGAACTCTTCAGATGTGAAACAGTGAATTGCCTCAAAAGATTCTCTCAACAACAGTCTGGAAAACTGATGTGAAATGTATTACACCTATAAATTCCACTGTGAGCAGTTCAGTTCTTTGTTTCTAGGTAGACTATAGCACCTGGGCAGGAAAACTGCCCTGTGCTTTAAAAAAATCAAATCTTGCAATAGCTTTGTTTTAATGGATGCTTTTCCATGAACTCTATACATGCCTCCAGAGAGCCTGTGGAGATCTGAGCACGATTTACAAATAGCAACTTCAGAAGAGCCAGGAGAGAACTCTAAAACACATACCAATCTCTCTCTCCCCTTTCCAGTCACTTGCTGGATTCAGTAGCTGAGTATCTGTCAACCAAGAAGCTTCTAGTGTTTTGGAAGAAGTAACAAGTGGGAAAAGATAGGATAACATCAGCTGGGCTCATTTAGTCTGTGCTCAGAGAAGTTTGGCTAAATATGAAAGCATCCTCTCAAAGTCATGCAAAGAAATTACTTTTAAAGGAGTTGAAACAACAAGGACTAGATTTGCATTGGCAAAAGAAATGATGTGAAAACATTCAAGACAAATCTGAGGTCTCTGGTAAACCTCAGCGTTAATATGCTTTCCATCACAGAGGAAATAAAACCCCAAACTTGGATGATTTGTATTAAGCATGGATATCCAGCCATTTATACACCTATATCAACAATCAATTTTCCAACCACTGTATCGATAATCACCCAAATACTTATTGATTAGACTATGGAGCCAGCATAGTAAAAAAATTACTGAGCTCTTTAAAATTCAATGTTGCAATAGCTTGGTTTTAATTGATGCTTTCCCATGAACCCTATACAAGTGTATGGAGAGAATTTGGAGATCCTAGCCCAATTTACAAACATCACGTCAATAAGAACTAGGAGAAAAGCAGTCCTCTAAAACACATAACTTCACAGCCCCAATTAATTCATCCATTGTATCTATTGGTACCCATCAGTAGACAGTGCTCAGAGCAATACACAATAGGTCAAACTACAGTAATTATAAAACCACACAAATTAGTAACCTAAATGTCAATTTCCATGAGATCCCTGGCTTAATTTCTTTTTCTTACCATAAAAATTTTTTGTTTGGCTATTTAAAAAGTCAAGTCATGTTTTTAAGTGTCTTAAAAATGTACTCTGATGTTCTTTGTACCAATAGTGCTAAACACTAGCTGCCCAAAAGTATTGATTCACAGTGCGAAGACACAGGGTTCTGCAAGGAAGCTGTGGCATTACTCATGGTAGCGCATGAAAATGGGGAAATAAACTGTTACAGGCATTTGTGGGTGATATGCCATGCAAGAGGTTCTTTTCAATTACAAAAAAGTAGGGGGTGGAGGAAGGGATAAAAGAGGGAGGAAGTGAAGGAAAGAGGGAAGGAAGAAGAGAAGAAAGTGAAGGAGAAAAAGAAGAGGAGGAGGAAGAGGAGGAGGAGAAAGACGAAAAAAGAAAATCAAAGCTCTAAAATCTCAGCAAAGTTTGGGATTCATTTCTCTTTGAGTTGTCATTTTGTAAAAAAAAAAAAAAAACAAAACAAAAAACCAAACCAAAGCAAAAACCTAAGAAAGTTTCCAAGACATTGTATTTCCCTAGAAAGGCAGCTGCTGTCCCAAATCCCAACCCAGCTCCAGCCTTACCTTATGCAGCTAGTGCAAACCCAGACGCTAAGGGGCCCTTGCTCTCAGTGGCAGCGGTAGGGGCAGAAGCAGCGACAGTGGCAAATGCCATCTGTTAGCGGCAGAAGCAAAAGCAGCGCTGCGCGAGGTGGCCCCGGTGCCGGTGCCGGGAGAGCCTTCAGCAGTGGTGCATAGTGAATGCCGCCATTTTAAAGCGAGGTTCCTGAAATCATTAGATATAAGCAAATTAAAGCCCGCCCCACCTACATAACTTCAGGGCTGGGACGGGCAACCCGGCTCCAAGTCGGCCGCTGTGGGGTATAAAATGTCAAGTCCAGAGACATGTACACGCGGACTCCGGGACGGAGGCGACAGTCCCTCCGCTCCCCTCTTCCCACGCGTCCCAGGGCTTTTGCAAGCCTCCTTTGAAGCCGGCAGGAAAGGATATTTTGTTTTCTCGACTCCAGAGGAGCCCTATCCCAGGACAGCGCGGCGGGCTGCGGAAGGCGATGGGGACCCCGGAGCGGCCCTCCCCCCGTCTCCCATCCTCTTGGTTCAGTCCGTTTGGAGCACACCTCGTAGCGCCCCAGCTCCCTCGCGGCGGCCGGGCGGGCGTGGGGCTCCTGCCCGGGCTAGCGGCTGCCATGGCAACCCCGGCCCAAACTCCGCCCGGCCCTGGCCAAAGGCGTGCCCTGCGCCCTGGCCCGTGCCCTCTACCAGATGTTCTCGCGGAGAGCCCCCTGACCCCGGCCCGAGTGGGCCCGGGCACCGGGGCTGCGGCTCTGCGTGACCCGCGACCCACACACGGGGCGCGCCCAGCGTTCGGCGCTGGCCAGGGGGCTTTGGGCGCCAAAACGGCAACTCCCGCGAAACTCTGCCAGGCTGTGCAGCCTCGCGCTGGCAGCCGCCCTTGGCCGCCCGACCCCGCCCTGCACGGCCAGGTAGCGCGGCGCGCCCAGCAGAGCCGCTGCCACCACTCTCACCTGGCTCGGCGCGCGGCTCCCCGTCCCGGCTCGCCGCTGCGGAAGGCGCGGGAATGCGGACGCTTGCTGCCCCAGCTCCCGTGCCCACCCCGGGACTCTCTGTCCTCAGCCTCCCTTCTCGCTGCTCCCAAAGAGCGCCAAAAAGTCGCGCTCCGGATCGCGCTCCCCGTGCGGGCACTTTCTTCCTGCAGGGCGCTGTTTCGTCGCGAAATATATTCTTTGTGTGATTCGTGCATTCGTGCGTGATTCTCCGAGAGCGCAGTGCGCGGGCTTTATTCTCAGGGGGGTGTGGCGCTTCTCCCCCAAACCCGGCGGCCCAGCCCCCCGCCGCCCATGCCCTTTGTAGTCTCATTAAGAAGGGGTGGTGGTGGTGGTGGTGGTGGTGGGAGGCAGATCATAACGCTCAGGTTTTGCAAAAGCGAAAACAAACGGAACATGCACACATCCCCGAAGGGGGAGGGGGCGGCAGCAAAGTTTCTGGAGCTGCAGGAACTGAAGTGCCAATGAGAAATGCAGTAGCGTTCAGAAACCGGTGAGGCGAAATAGGTAATTCCAAAAGCGACCTTAGTCAATAAATACAGCGGCTCGCCGCAGGCTGAATGAATAAATACTCACCGGCCGCCTTCCTGCGTCCTCTCCCTTCTGTAAATGCCCCCGTCCTTTATTTCCTTCTAAGAACTTCAGCAAGAGAAATGTTGATCAGTGCACATAGTTCCCCCTGTTCGATGGAGTGTACAGGGTAGGAGGAGCCGGGGTAAAGCTCCAGATAGTTTTGAATGGAAAATAGATAAAGAAACCGCAGTTTTATATTTTCATTAAAAAGTGTACATCTGGACAGCTAAATTACAAGTTTCGACTTAATGCAAGTGTAATAGGAGCACCAGCTGTCCCTTAATTGGAGCCCCACAATAATACACGCGTGCTTTTTATTTAATTTTAAGAGGACAATTGCCGTTGATAATGCACGCATATGCAAGATTGTCAGTGACAAGCTCATAGCAATTCATGGCTACTTTCCTGCCATCAACTGCTTCTTCGCCCTAGGACAGAGTTCCACAGAAAGTGCAAAAACATTGCAGGAGATATTGCAGGAGCGCTTAGGTTGAGGAATGGAGTGAAGTCTCAGGCTAATTATACTTTTTAATTCCGCCGGACTGATCCAAATAGAATTCTCCAGCTAATTTCAGGCAAGAAATCAATCTGTGTTTGTTAAATGCAAGATAATAGGAGCAGGATCCTAACGGTTGGGAGGAGAAGACTGGGTGCAAACTGCCCTTCAAATAATTCAGAAAATCTCCAAGGGTCTTTGGCAACTATTGTGAAAGTCATCAGGACACTGTGCAGGGACACTATCTGACACTCAGCAATTACAGGCAAAATTCTAGCATAAGGCAAATAGCATAGAGTTTCTAGTCCTTTGGGGGGGAAAAGGGGGAAAAAACATCCTAATTCCTGACCACTTTGCCCCGCCTGCCTTCGACTTGCCAAATTAGCTGCACTACTATAAAAGTCAAATTTGTCTGACATATAGGAAGTGCCTCTGGCAGACCAGGAACTGCCACAGCTAACAGTAGGAGGTGTTGGCTACTGCAGTAGGCTGGGGAGAAGGGCAGGGCTGGATTATAGAACTTTATACTCAGTGATCTAACAAATGAGGAACTGTTATCGCACTGAGTCAACAAAGGAGTCTTTATACTGAACACAACTTGGGTCAACACCAGTTCTCTTACCTCTGTCCACCATTGCAAGCCACAGCTCCTGTGGGACATTCCGCATTTCCCTCACACCACGCAAAGTGGCTCAATTGTATTGTGACCATGGTGCTGAAATAACTGTTGTATCGTATGTGTAGGACACATATATATATATAAATGTGCTGGTTCTGCGCTTCAAGCCTTGTGTCTTGCTTGAAATTTCTGGTCAGTGAAAACTGCAAATGGAACTTTGTTATTCTCTCTTTCCTATACTGGAAGGGAGAGCAACCTTACAAACAAATGTTAGCCTGGTAAACTGTCTGCCTTTCATGCAGGGTGCCCCGACCTCCACAAATGAAGCTACGCAAATTTCCTTGCCACCAAGCCACCAGGGAGTGTTTTCAAAGGCGGTAGGAAATTACTGTTCCCGCCTCTCAGCATTTTAAAAAGGTCCATTTGCTCTCTGGGGTGGACTCACCTTGGAATTACTTTCCACTTTACTAGAGTGGTTAGAACTAGCCAACATTTTCTCTTCTGTTCTTCCCTTTAGGCATGATTGGGGGCATGACCCAAGAAAAATAGGGTTGTGGACTGACTGATACACTGGATGGGTTCTTACAATAATGTATGCACATTTTAGTCTCCGAATACCTACACCTGTTCTCCCATTGCATTTGGGGATCATTACAGAACCACTAGGCTGATGGATCTTCAAAGGTCAGTGTATTTTTTTTAATTCAACATCTGAATTTAGAATTTTAGTGCTTTCCCTCTCCATCAACCAGTCAAATGGAGGCAGGTAAGCCAACATTTAAACACACCTGGAGAACACACTTCCCCTGGCCTAACCACATCTTCATGATTGAAATGGGTGCTTACACATAAAAATAGAAGGCTAACACTCTGGCGAAGGATGTAGCAGCCTCTCAAGTAGCATGTTCTTCCAATAAATGCAACTATCTTTGATGCAGGAAAGAATTCTGAAAATTATATAATGGATTAATAACAAAAGGATGATTGTCATCCACCACTAAACAAATGTTGCTCTGTTTTAAAAGATGACAGATAGGCAAAAAGTTAAACTTTCTCTTAAGTCAGGTGAGCCATAGTTTCGAGGTTTTGAATCCTCAATATATTCTATCAGAGTTAGCCTTTTACCCCTCTACTATGTCACATAATTAAAAAAAAAAAAAGAAAACGATAATGTGAATTGTTGGACATACGGGGAGAACCATGCCATGGACAAAAGGTGAAGAATTCCTGTCCTGTTTTGAACCTGTGGAATTAGCCTGGTACTATCAACAATAGTGCTATTGACTATTGCTGTGTTCTAGCCAGGGCTCCCAGGCTGCAGCCCCACAGCCGCCCTTGTGGTCATTCCATACAGAAGCCCCTGGCCATTGAAGGGTGGCTCAAGAGCTACAGACGCTGATTATTCATTCATTCCTGAAAAGCCCTTCTATTCAGGGTTGGCAATTTGGAGTTGGGTTCACACAAAGGTTCGGCCTAAAGAAACGGGGGCAGGGATGGGGGGCACACAGAATCTGGTTGTTAAAAAGATTTAGGCGATCAAATAAATGTCGGCTTCCAAGGTGAGTCCTTTGGAAAATGCTGTAGACTGTTATTTCTGACAGAGAAAAAGACAAGGAATCCAATAACTACAGTCACGCCCCATAGACGGATATTTTGGGCAATAGCAATCTGCATATGATAGTGGATTCTTAAGATTATATGGCCTGGTGACATTGTAGCTGTCTTAGTTTGTGTCTGTACACTCTGATGTTCGCACAAGACAAAATCACCTGATGATAAGCTTCACAGGACATGTCCCCATTGGTAAGTCATTGACTGTAGTGGAACACGAAAGCAATTGCAAACATAGCTAACAAATTGATCAACAACTCTCAGGTTGAAAAGAACATTTCTTAAATTTAAATTCTTTTTTTTCAGTTGGACAAAATTGTCTGAATGATCTACATGAATTCCAATACACACAGAAGAAAACAGGACAAATATAAAAGAACTAGGTGCTCCAAAACACACCAATGGCCAATTGGGTTTATGAAATGATGCCCCCCCCAAGACTTTGAAGAGTATATTATACAAATTATCTTTGATTATTGAAAAATATGATATATTTCTTAAATTTATCCTCAGAGGGAAATTTGTATGAATGATAGAGAGAAAAATGATATAAATGTGTAAGAATAATACAAAAGTTGAGGATAACATAAAAAGGAAACCCAAGGTCCACTCTCATGTCAGAATTTGCTAATTACAAGAGTAATCATGTAACGTGGGACTGCCCCACACCAAGGCACTGTACTCAGCACTTTGACACATTAGCTCTTTGACTATTCACAACAATCCCTATAAGGTTAGTAGTGTTATGTTCCCATGTGAAAAACAGGAAGAGTGAGGTTTGTCCAAAACAGCAAAAGAGCAAAGCTGTCAAGTAGCAGAACAATGATTTAAAATCAGTTTTCTGTGATGACAAGGCCCATGCTTTTAACTACTAGACAATAAGTACACAAGAAAATGAGAAAAAAAATTGAATTCAAAGATAAGTTTATTTTGGTGCAAATGAAATCCAGGTATAGTTTTTTTCATAATACGTATTTTTTTTTTATTTTTTTGACAGGCAGAGTGGACAGTGAGAGAGAGACAGAGAGAAAGGTCTTCCTTTTGCCGTTGGTTCACCCTCCAATGGCCGCCGCGGTTGGCGCGCTGCGGCCGGCACACCGCGCTGATCCGATGGCAGGAGCCAGGTGCTTCTCCTGGTCTCCCGTGGGGTGCAGGACCCAAGCACTTGGGCCATCCTCCACTGCACTCCCTGGCCACAGCAGAGAGCTGGCCTGGAAGAGGGGCAACCGGGACAGGATCGGTGCCCCGACCGGGACTAGAACCCGGTGTGCCGGCGCTGCAAGGCGGAGGATTAGCCTAGTGAGCCACAGCGCCGGCCTATAATACGTATTTTTAAAAGACTTTGTGAATATGCATGAATTTCAATTTTTCGTACCCAGATAAGCCAACCTTTTAAATCCATTTTTCCATGAACCTTTTGAAGTACCCTCGTATTGGAAAAACAATGTCATTTCGAATCCAAAAAAAAAAAAAAAAAAAGATCTGCACAGAATCAAAAGTATTCTTAATCACTTGTAAGTGTAGTGTTTCTGAGAAATTCGTGATTTTCCAATAAGGTATGAAAATAAATCAGAAGTAAATATCAGAGAAGAAGAAATTAAAGATAGAAATATTTTTACAAAAAATTTTATTGAGTTGATGGCATGGCAGTTGATGGCATTGTACAGGGGTTGGGCTGTTGCTTGGGATGCCTATATCTCATATGGGAACACTTCAATTCGATTCCTGGCTCTGCTTCCAAGCCAGCTTCCTACTAATGTGCAGCTTGGGAGGCAACAGTGATAGTAGTTGGGCCATTGCCACGCACATGACAAACCAGGATGGAGTTCCAGGCTCCTGGCTGCAGCCTGGCCCAACCCTGGGTACTGCAGGCATTTGGAGAGTGGACCAGAGGAAAGAAGATTCTCTCTTTCTCTCTCTCTCTCTCTCTCTCTCTCTCTCTCTCTCTCTGGCTTTCAAATAAATAAGTAATTTTAAATAAGTAATTTTAAATAAGTAATTTTAAATTTCAAATAAATAAGTAATTTTGCAAATAACAATTTGCAAAATTCAGTACTATGTGGGCTCTAGAAGAAGTTAAAGTTGCTGGTGGCATTGCAAACCGAGTCAATAACCAAAAATGAGGTGGACATTTGGTACAGTGATTAAGGCACTGCTTGGGATACCTGCATCCCATATTAGAGTGCCTGGGTTCCAATCCTGGCTCTTCTTCAGATTGTAGCTTCCTGCTAATGTGCACCCTGGGGGGCAGCAGGTGGTGGGTCAAGTACTTAAGTCCCTGTCACTCACTTGAGAGACCCAGATTGAGTTTCTCTCTTTCTGCCTTTCAAATACATAAAATATTTTTAAAGGAAGAATCACAAAAATGTTCATAGTCTTGGAACCAGGAACTCCAATCTTGAACATTACCCTAAGGCAATAATTCAAAAGAATAAAAAAAGTAAACTTAGCTTGAATACTAAAAAAAAAAATCTAAAACAACCTAAATATCTAACAAAAGAGAAAGGCTTAAGATATTTATTATATTTTAATGGAATGGAAGGATTTGAACATTGTAAAAAAAACCAAGAAGTATGTAGAAAATAATATTAATAAAATGTTACAATGCAAAAATTATATTTTTCATTTTGCATCAATACATATTCATAAGAATAATAATCATGAGAGTCCAAAGGTTTATACTTAGGTTGTTAAACAAGTTAACATGGTAATATTATTTTATTTATCTTATTATTTTGGCAATTTATCCAATAAGGAACATAAATTAATGTAATTCAATAAGAGAAGGTCTCTATTTGAAATGAACTATGTCTATTTCTCTCACCTTTTGGCATTTCTATTTATATTTCCTTGTATATGTCAACATTTATTCTTTCACTTTCCATGAACATTTTTTAACCCTTTGTCTCGTCTTTCATTTCTCCCTATCCCTACTATATTTTTCTTTTCTATTCCCCCTTTTAACTCCACCTTTTTCTCTTTAATCCATGTTAGCTCTTTTTTGTGCCTCTGTTCTTGGAATGTTTAAAATAAGGGAGTGGAATATATTTTATTTGTTTTATCTGTTGAATAAAACATTGCTTTTGTTCATGTGAAAAGTGAATGAGCCGAATTCATTACTTTTAAATTCTTTTATAAAGAATGTCCAAATTGAATTGTCTTTTAATTATTTATGCATGGGCAAGGCTAAACCAAAAGCCTCTTCAATGCCCTAAACTATGTCAAGTGGAAAATACTCCATATAATAATTCCATTAAGTTTATCATCACCAAATGAACAATAGGAGAGATTTACATTTGCATGTACAAGGAACAGTTGCTATTCCAATTTTTGAGTTCCAATATCTATCTTTTCACCATGCTGAAACATACTCTAACTCGCATGCAACATGTTGATATAATAATTACAATCTCATTGTATTTTGCATTCACGATATTGTCAATGCAATAGCAGTCTGAGTGAGTGCCTTTAATCACGGAACCTGAGATGAAACTGAATGGTAATGCATGAATGCAGACAAGAGGCAAGAATCTAAATGCCATGCACTGGGAATGTCATGACCTTGGGCAAGTTACTTACTCTCTCTTGACTTCCTCAGAGGTAAAATGAAAACAATGCTAGTAACCTTCCTTTTACTCATATATTTTAGGGTTAAATATGACAAGACTTTGGAAGTATTTGACAGTTCCCAGCACATAGTAAGCACTTTATCGCTGGGAGAAGCTGCAGAGGATTGCAGATTTGGAGGCACACTGTGTCCTTCAGCTTCAGAAGAGATTGGTTTGGCTATAGTCATGGTTGGAAGGTTCCCTTAAAGAATCTTCTTTTCATTTAAAAAAAAATAGAACCAATCACACCTCAGCTGTTTTTATCAAACCTTCACATTATCCACCAGATCTGGGAATTCCTTCCCCTACTGGTGTAGGTCAAGGGGAAGAGGGAGGGCTGTAAAGACAGTTCCTTGTCAACCATGTACAGCACGGAAGGAAAGAGGGTGACACCAGCTTCAGAGGAACTTAGGTTCTTCTGAGCATTGCCAGAGTGTCGGGTCAGTGGCCTAACTCTGCCCTGCTAAACATCAGGCATGACTGAAGTATGCTGGGAATGATATGAGTCTCTGTGAGCCATGGACTGTTTCTGGTCTATCTTCTGAGGTTATGCAGCACAAGGGGACTTGACCCTGAGATATTGATTAGTACCACATAATGAATAAGGACAGAAATACTAAAAAAAACACACTGCTTGGGTTCATTTAGTAGCACTGTGACCTTGAAGAAGTCACCATCTCTGTGCCTCTGCTCTTCATTTGAATAGTGAGATAATGATAGTATCGACTCCACGGTGTTTACAGTGAGAGTTAAATGAGATAACATGTATGAAGTGCTCAGAATACTGCCAGATAGATCAGGAGTGCTGCCTTTTTATCCAGGTACAAATAACTCTCTTCTTTTTTTTTTAAAGTATTTGTATATTTGAAAGGCAGAGAGAGAGGGAGAGACAGAAAGGTCTTCCATCCATTGGTTCACTCCCCAAATGGCCACAATGACCAGATCTGGGCCAATCTAAAGCCAGGAGCCAGGAGCTTCTTCTAGGTCTTCACATGAGTGCAGGGGCCCAAGCACTTGGGACATCTTCCACTGTTGTCCCAGGCCATTTAGCAAGGAGCTGGATCAGAAGAGGAGCAGCTGGGACTCAAACCAGCACCCATATGGCATGCTGGCACTGCAGGCGGTGGCTTTACCTGCTAGGCCACAGCACTGGCCCCTGTTTTTCTTTTCTTTTTTTTCTTATTTATTTATTTATTTTTTTTGTGTTCCATACATCACCCAGGAAAGGGTGAACCATGCAATCAGTGAGTATTTATGAAGTACCTGCTGAGTTATAAGTGCCTAGAGCAGACACCATAGCAACATGTCTCCCATTGTTTCAGGAATACTCTATCTTGTACACGACTAGGTCTGGTGCAATAATCAACTAGTAGGAGTTGACCTGTTGCATAGGGTGAGGTTACATAACAGGAACAAAGAAAGTACCAAAGAGCTGTTGCCGCTGATTTCTCAACAATGTTGCAGTGGGTTCGTTTCTGAGAGGAGCAGCGTGGCTAGGGCAAGAGGCGCGGAGTCAACACACAGACCCTGGGAGTCGTGTGAAAGCGGGCTTGAGGCGAGCAGCCCGCAGACTCGTTTATTTGAGTTAGTACAACAGCTTATATAGCCAAGACCAGCCAATCCGGTCAAGGGGCTGTCTATGCCCCAACCAATCACAACCTGTTGCCAGGCAGTTTCCAAAGCCATCCAATCACAGCCTGTTGCCAGTCAGGCTCTTGTTGCCAGGCAGTTTCTGAAACCATCCAATCACGGCCTGCCATCAGTCAGGCTCTGTTGTCATGTGGTTTCCTCTGTTGTCATGTGGTTTCCGAAGCCATCCAATCACGGCCTGTTGCCAGGCAGTTTCTGTTGTCAGCGGCCATCTTAGCATGACCTTTTCACCTCAGTGGCCATCTTGGCACGAACTTTTCACCTCAGCAGCCATCTTGATATGACCTTTTCACCTCATTCCACCACAAAGAGCTGGAATATAGAAATGGGCAATGGAGAAGTAAGGGTAGAAATTCTAAGCAGAGCAGGAGCATATCTTCAAGAACATAACAAGGCAAGGTTGATTCTAAGAACCAAAATAAAGCTGAGGTTCTAAGACAGGGGGAATTTTTGGAAGATACAGCTATTTACTGAAAGTCTTTTTTGTGCCAGATCCTTTCACTGAACCTATCACATACTTTCTTCACAATAGGACCCAAAGGAATTATTGCCTCTATTATTTTTGCAAATGAAAGGCATATAATCAGAAAAGCTGAGCAGTTTATGGCATAGTATAGAAGCTAAGTGCATGGACTTGGACCCAGAATGCCTGGGTTTGACCCCTACCTTAGTCATTTATTAGCTGTAAGATCTTAGGCAGGTTACTTAACCTCTCTCTTCCACAGTTTCCTCTTCAGTAAAAATGAATATAATAATAGCTAGGTTCACAAAATTACTATAAGACTTACATGAGTTAATATTAACAAAGCACTTAGAATAGTGTTTGCCACATTTGGAGTGTTATGCGAATATTTGTAAAATAATCTTGCCCAAGATTAGGCAAGTAGTATGAGAAAGAGGACATACCCATATCCTTCAATAATAGCACAATTTCTATGTCCCTCCTCTTACCTCTTTTCTAAGACTTCTTGAAGTCCCCAGCTCCCTGGGAAACTTGTCCTGTCCACTCTTTGTTTTGATTCATGGCCTAATAGTCACAGACTCCATGCCTAATGAGTTGAACTTTTCCCTCCATATAACTTTGTTTTCCCAACTAATTTGTATGTCTCTTCTTAAGGTGTTCACTTGCTTCTTTTCATCCTCTGAAGTGCTTGGCATTTCCTCAGAGTTTCTAATTGAAATCCTGACCGCCGGCGCCGTGGCTCAACAGGCTAATCCTCCGCCTTGCGGCGCCGGCACACCGGGTTCTAGTCCCGGTCGGGGCACCGATCCTGTCCCGGTTGCCCCTCTTCCAGGCCAGCTCTCTGCTGTGGCCAGGGAGTGCAGTGGAGGATGGCCCAAGTGCTTGGGCCCTGCACCCCATGGGAGACCAGGAGAAGCACCTGGCTCCTGCCATCGGAACAGCGCGGTGCGCCGGCCGCAGCGCGCTACCGCGGCGGCCATTGGAGGGTGAACCAATGGCAAAAGGAAGACCTTTCTCTCTGTCTCTCTCTCTCACTGTCCACTCTGCCTGTAAAAAAAAAAAAAAAAAAAAAAAGAAATCCTGACCATAGCTCTTCAATGGAGTGAGTGGTCTTAGAAAGTTTTGAGGGGGATAAGCATATGACAGGTCATAGTGGTCCAGAATTCTCTGATCTTACGTAATCCACATTTTCCACATCTGCCCATCCATTTTCACCTTTTTAGTTTCAGACTAACTAGTGGCTAAAAGAGTTGATATTTGGGTTTTTATCATTCTATATAAAGTTTTAGTTTTTTTCTGAGATCTTTAAAAATTATTCTTACAGATAATGTTATTTTAAAGCCTTTTCTGAAGCATGGTTAATAAGAGAAAGAGAGAAAGACAGAGACAAACAGACAAAGAAGCAATATGGCACCACCAAAGTTCCCATAAACATTGCATTTTCTGTGCTCTGTGTTATTCCTTTCCCAGTAAGAAGGTACTGAGTTATAAAAAATAATAGTAATAGAAAATGACCAACCGCACACTGGTATACTGTAGATGAGTACAAAAGGAGATAACTATTTTTAAGACATACTCTATTTCTAAAGAGTTGGCCAAGGGGCCGGCACTGTGGTGCAGCAGGTTAAAGTCCCTGCCTGCAGTGTCGGCATCCTATATGGGCACCGGTTTGAGTCCCAGCTGCTCCACTTCTGATCCAATGCCCTGCTGATGTGCCTAGGAAAGCAGCTGAGGATGGTCCAAGTACTTGGGCCCCTGCACTCACATGGGAGACCTGGAAGAAGCTCCTGGCTCCTGACTTCAGGTTGGCTCAGATCCAGCCATTGTGGCCATTTCGGGAGTGAACCAGTGGATGGGAGACCTCTCTTTCTGTCTCTACCTCTCTCTGTAACTCTGTCTTTCAAATAAATAAAACAAAATCTTTAAAAAAGAAGAATTGGCTGAGCCTTAAATATACTGCACAGTCAGATCTCTAAAAGGAAAGAAATGTACATAAGTTCTAAAAACACTTGCTGAAACAGTAAATGAATGGGCTCCATTTCCATGATCTGAGCCCTTCATTTCAAATTGAAGCAAGCCATAAATGAAATGACTTGGCTGATTATAAGCCAGTCCCCCATGAACATTTGTTTACATCTGAAAATCACTACACGTAATTGCTATCTCTGCTCGAGGGAGGGAGGCCCAGCTGGGATTACAAGAAATGTTGCAAGGTTCTACTGAGGTGTATTCACCTGTTACGGTATGAACATGGCACTTCATGTCCGTCTACACTCTGCCTTGGCAATTGGATCCATTGGTCTTCCTCCTTTCCACAACTAAAATTAGCCAAAAAGACAATAGAACACTTGAGAAGGAGAACATGAAGCCATAAATAACACTCAGATCTGGTATATTGTGCTCCAGGGACCCCCCCTCCACTTCACTCCTGAGACATAGTTTGTAATTATATAATTCTTCTTCCAAGAAGCCAATGATGATACGTGTTCCTGAGGGAGGGAAGCATGGGGTTGAAGCTAAGTCAGGATCAAGACCACCAAGTCTGATGTCCCACTAAAATGGAAATGGGCAATTTGCCCTAATCATTTTCACCCGAAGAAAAATGTGGGTCTGTTCAATGTTCATGGGAAATAAACATGTAACTTCTTATCTTTCTTAATAAGTTTGAATTTTTAAAAAGCCCACTTAATATCTGTAAATCAGGAACAACAATAGCAGATAACTCAAAGTGTAGTTAGGAAGATTACTGAACTCAGAACTTTTTAAAGCTTTAGAACAGTGTAAGTACACAGGAAGCTCTATATAATTGTTTACCAAATAAATAAAATCTCAAGGGAAATGCTCAAAATAAATATAATTATAATCTTTCATTTTGCCACAGCTAACATTTCCAAGGAAGTGACAGTTTGTAGAAAACAACTTCGCGGTACAATATTTTGCTTATTTTATTCTCATATTTGTTTTTTAAACGTAATATGATTCCTCAAAGCATTAAATCTTAGTTTGACAATCAGAATCATTGTCTCCAGCACTTCAAATTTATGGCATATTCTTTGATAAATCCATCCATCATCTTATTCCCTGTGATATACATATCTTACCTAAAAAAAGAATATGGACCTATCTCACAAATATACTTAAAATGATCAAGAAATAGGGTAAGATAATAGTTCCTTACACTTAACAAGAAATAAAACCAGACTTCCAGAATGGGTCTGTCATTACTATTTACGAGTTTATAAAGAAGCCCCTTGAATGTAGTCATTTAAGTAGCTCCAGTAACACTTGTAGAAGGTAACCTATCTGGGGAATGAGGCTCAGACTCATGGGAGAGAAGGGGCAACTTTTCTCCTTTGATGCAATAAAACTCCTCCCTACTGAGAGTGGACTTCCCTCTGCTCTCAGAGAGGACAGCACACGTGCTAACAGACCTAAGCTCTCAGTCATGGAGAACTGGAAATGCAGCCTATTGCCAGCTCTAAGGTTAACACCGTTAGAGCCAGGCCAGCAGCCTTAGTGACAACCCACTTTGAAAGAGGCTTCTGAAAACCCAAAGGCTAGGACCCTTGGCTGGCTCTGGGTAAGCAGCATAAGCCCAAGGAGAGGGGAAAGTGGAGTGAGCGCTGAATTTTTCTAATCACGTGCTGTAACATTCCACGCCTCCCCTCCCCTTGGGAGAATGGAATTCTGTTTCCCTGAAAATCTTTGTATAGATGATTCGTGTTTCCTTTGGTATTTATGGAGGCAAGATAGATCTGTTAGTAATATGCTACAGTGTGATCCCAAAGGCTTTTATGCAGCAGGCCTTTGGCAGTTTCACTGCACTACTCCAGACCTCATTTTATTCATCAGTAGTGGTGGGGTTGTGAATTATTATTTTTTGCAGCTTACTTTAGCAAAAGTTATCATCTTCCCATTCTTGCCCCCATGCTACATTGGACAAAAATCAGTCCCTTCATTTTCCATTCTGTCTGCCCATGAACTAATATATTATGCCTTGAACTCTTTCAGAGAAGGAGCCAATATCTTACTAATATTTGTGTCACTGTTGCTTTAAGCGCAATGAGCTACTTAAAAGTTTTTGATTGAGGAGGATGGACATTTGGCCCAGCGGTTAAACAGCCTCTTGGAATGTGTGAGTGCTTGGGTTCAAGTTCCAGCTCTGCTCCAAGTTCCAGCTTCCTGCTAAAGCACAGCCTGGGAAGCAATAGGTGATGGCTGGGTGCCTGCTACCCATGTGAAAGACCCAAATTGAGTTCCCAGATCCTGGCATCAGCCTGTCTCTGCCTCAGCTATTCTGGCATTTGGCGAGTGAACCAGTGGATACGTGTTGTCTCTCTGATGGGCTGTCTGTCTTTCAAACACATGTAAATAAATTTAAAACTTTTTAAAATATTTGATGAATAAATAAAGAGAAGACGAAACAAATGAATACATGAGGGAAAAGGACTGGATTCGATATTTTCTGAGAGCTCTCAACTACATGCTGCATCAATACTTTCCCACCTTGATTAAAATCAAATTTTGTTTAGGTTCAGGAATGGATAACAGAAAGAGTCAGAAGAACTTGAGAAATTGTAGGCAAGTCACTTATGTCTATTATATTTTGTTTAGAGCCTCCCCCTAATATTTTACCCAACTTTGTCTTCTCCATCCTGGGGCTCGGATCCATTTTCTTCTTTCCTAGGGCAAAGAGGAAAATTGGACATTCATAATTCTCCACCAAAGGAAAAAACAAAACCCTTCACAGCTCATTAAAGGCAGCCCATACATGATAGAGTACTTTTTTGGTAAATACAGCCTATTTTATTATGTTTTTGAGATTTATTTATTTGAAAGTCAGAGATACAGAGAAGGAGAGAGAGAGAGAGAGAGAGAGAGAGAAATCTTCCATCCGCTGGTTCACTCCCAAGATGGCCAGGCAGAAGCCAGGAGCCTACAGCTTCTTCCAGGTCTCCCACACGGGTTCAGTAGCCCAAGGACCTGGGCCATTCTCTGATGCTTTTCCCAGATGCATTAGCAAGGAGCTGGGTCAGAAGTGGAGCAGCTGGGACTAGAACCACTGCCCATATGTGATGCCGGTGTCACAAGCAGCAGCTTTGCCCACTACACCATGGTTCCAGCCCCTAGCCTGTTTTATACTAACTAGCACCCTTTCACCTAGATGCACAAAAACTGATTATGTGATGCAGTCATCATATCTAAGTCATAGAAACCCCTGTCTTCTGCAATCACTGATGGCTGTAATGAGTTATGTGAAGTACTTGTAAGCGATTGCCGCATTGTTCATCCTGCATCTGTACACTTAGAAATCAGCTTTGGAGTGCACACCTTCTGGGCAATTTCAACTTCTTTTTTTTAAACTTTTATTTAATGAATATAAATTTCCAAAGTACAGCTTATGAATTACAATGGCTTTCCACCCCCCATAATTTCCCTCCCACCCTCAACCCTCCCCTCTCCCACTCCCTCTCCCTTTCCATTCACATCAAGATTCATTTTCAATTCTCTTTGTATACAGAAGATCAATTTAGCATATATTAAGTAAAGATTTCAACAGTTTGCACTCACACAGAAACACAAAGTGTAAAATACTGTTTGAGGGCTAGTTATAGCATTAAATCACAATGTACAGCACATTAACGACAGAGATCCTTCATGAGGAGTAAGTGCACAGTGACTCCTGTTGTTGACTTAACAAATTGACACTCTTGTTTATGGCGTCAGTAATCAACCTAGGCTCTTGTCATGAGTTGCCAAGGCTATGGAGGCCTTTTGAGTTTGCCAACTCTGATCATATTTAGACAAGATCATAGTCAAAGTGGAAGATCTCTCCTCCCTTCAGACAAAGGTACCTCCTTTTTTGATGACCTGTTGTTTCCACTGGGATCTCACTCACAGAGATCTTTCATTTAGGTAATTTTTTTTTTTGCCAGAGTATCTTGGCTTTCGATGCCTGAAATACTCTCATGGGCTTTTCAGCCGGATCCGAATGCCTTAAGGGCTGATTCTGAGGCCAGACTGCTGTTAAGGAAATCTGCCATTCTATGAGTCTGCTGTGTATCCCGCTTCCCATGTTGGATCGTTCTCTCCCTTTTTAATTCTATCAGTTAGTATTTGCAGACACTAGTCTTGTTTATGTGATCCCTTTGACTCTTAGTCCTATCATTATGATCAATTGTGAGCAGAAATTGATCACTTGGACTAGTGAGATGGCATTGGTACATGCACCTTGATGGGATTGAATTGGAATCCCCTGGCACGTTTCTAACTCTACCATTTGGGGGAAGTCCTATTGAGCATGTCCCAAATTGTACATCTCTTCCCTCTCTTATTCCCACTCTTATATTTAACAGGGATCACTTTTCAGTTAAGTTTCAACACTTAAGGATAATTGTGTGTTAATTACAGAGTTCAACCAATAGTATTAAGTAGAACAACTTACTTTTTTAGATATTTATTCATTTATTTGAAAGGCAGAGTTACAGAGAGGGAGAGGCAGAGAGAGAAAGAGGGAGGAAGAGAGGGAAGGAGAGGGAAGAGGTGGAGGGGAGAGGGAGAGGGAGAGGGAGAGAGAGAGAGAGAGAGAGAGCTAGAGAGAGAGAATCTCCCTTCTGCTGGTTTACTCCCCAAATGGCCACCTCGGACAGGGCTGGACCAGACCAAAACCAGGAGCCTGGAGCTTCTTATAGGTCTCCCACATAGGTGCAGGGGCCCAAGGACTTGGGCCATCCTTTGCTGCTTTCCCAGGTTCATCAGCAGGGAGCTGGATCTCAAGAAGAGCAGCTGGGTCTTGAACCAGTGCCCCTATAGGATGCCAGCCCCGCAGATAGTGGCTTTACCAGTTAAGCCTGCTCCCTGCCAGTTACTTGATGGTTCTGATTATCTGGGTGACCATTAAATAAAATATACTTAAGTCGTACATTTTTTGAAGTTGTTCTTGGGTTTTGCTTCTGGTAATTTTCAAAGGGCTAACAGTCAACAATCATGATGCAGAAGCTTTTACTGGGGGATAGGGAAGGGCCAGAGAAGAAGGAAAATATAGGGTAAAAAAGGAAGGACTGCTGGTTTCTCTTAACACTGGACCTAGACAGGCAGAGCATGGAAGAGACGATGGTTCATAACAGTGTGTAATGAAGAACTAAGGCTAGATAAAAGCTCAAAAGGAAAAGCGCAGTCCAACCTCAGCTGTAAAAGTCAAACATCAAAGCCTGCATTAACGGTAGCCCTTTCTGGCCAGTACCATCTGTCTACAGGGCTCCTTGTCTCTTGCAGAAGTATCTGCTAGCCCTGCAAGCTATTCATGAGTGAACATTCTTACAGAAGTATCTGTTTGCATCTCTACCACATAATGGTCCAAGGACTGCACTATCTGGCTATGCCCTTGAACAATGCAATGGAAAAGCCTGAATCTGGTGGCCTTGCGTTTGTAGCTTCCAAGAATCGTAAGTAACCAAGGGCAATTTCTAGATACTTGCCCTTTCCAGACAAAGCATCACAAAGAGAAGTATGAGAGCTTCTTCACTGGAATTTGAAACTCTAGTGAGCCTCTGGGAAAGTACAGAATGCTCCCCATCTCTTATTCCTACCCCTGCTATGCGGCGTGCTGTGCGTAAATGGGCTGCACACCCTGCCACCAAGAACTGACTTCATGTCAGTGGCAAAGGAAGGCATCACACAACTCTGCTTACTCCTTAAATATTCCTGAGTATGATTTCTCCTGAATTGCATCATGTATTTCTCAGCATTTTTCTGTTCCTGGATCCTTGCTTAAGTCCTTTTGACACTGTGACAGCACAGGATTAAAATGATGTTGAGTATGTCAAGGACTACATTTGCATCTCAGTGCTAAGCTGAGTCACCATTCCTGTCACACGATCCATATGCAACCAAGCTCTTCACATCTGAAATATGTGGAGTAAGTTACCTAACTTTTGAAATCTGATAGAATACCTAGAATTAATTTATAGAAGTGACATTTACACTTTGAGATGCGACGATTCTGAATAGTCCTTGTCTCGACTGTTGAGCAACAGTTTTTTTTTCTTTCATACTATTTGTTGAACTCTTTACCCAGTATATTGTTAATCTTATGTGTATAAAATTAATTGAAAATTGGCCGGCGCCGTGGCTTAACAGGCTAATCCTCCGCCTTGCGGCACCGGCACACCGGGTTCTAGTCCCGGTCGGGGCGCCGGATTCTTTCCCAGTTGCCCCTCTTCCAGGCCAGCTCTCTGCTATGGCCTGGGAAGGCAGTGGAGGATGGCCCAAGTCCTTGGGCCCTGCACCCGCATGGGAGACCAGGAGAAGCACCTGGCTTCTGGCTTCGGATCAGCACAATGTGCCGGCTGCAGCGGCCATTGGAGGGTGAACCAACGGCAAAAAGGAAGACCTTCCTCTCTGTCTCTCTCCCTCACTATCCACTCTGCCTGTCAAAAAAAAAATAGAAAATTGATCTTAGTAAAAAATAAGAATGAGAACAGGAGAGGGAGGAGGAAGAAGGGTGGGAGTGCGGGTGGGAGAGTGGGTAGCGTAGGAAGAATCACTATGTTCCTAAATTTGTGTTTCTGAAATGCATGAAGTTTATATACCTTAAATAAAAGGTTTCTGGGTTTAAAAAGATAGATGGGTAAAGGAAAAAATATAAACATTGTAGGCCAAAAATATGTACATATATCTTTACATACAATCATAACCATTTCCTCTGGAAGCATTTTTCCAGAAATCAAAATTCTTCAGCTCACTTGGGGTACATTGTTGGTTGTCTTATTTTGGCTTGAGGCTTTTAATCAATATTAAAATGTTTCATTAAAAAAGAAGAAATTTCTCAATCCAATCAACACAGGCAATGCTCTCCACTAAGACGTCTCCTTTATCAGTGGGACACCTAATTCAGTCTTCGTTTTCTCCCTGGAGGTAATGCCAACTGAGGGGACAGAAGGGGCCAAGCATTATTTAACTACGCAGGGCCTAGGGTTTTCACAATAAGTGACTCCTTCGAGTGGCTGAAGTCTTTGTTTTACAAAAGGTGAGGTCAGTGAAAGTAAAATTATACTTAAATCACTAGGGAACAAGCTGGTAGCTACCCTATAATGAGTGCTGCTTGCCTAAAAAGCATTGAGAACACTGTGCTTTGTTTTAACAAAATGGTCATCACTTGAAACATCCAAGTGAGCTTTGTCTTTCAAAAGTGCCCTCTTCACTGCTGGTACTCCACGTTTTGAAACTCCTCTTGGGGAAACGTCTTTCTTTAGTGCCAGTATGTGAGTCATACAGGGAAAGCACATTCACTCCCTCCTCTCAACACCTAGTCGGTGAACAAAAACAACACTGCCCAGCTTGATTCCCACCCACCACTCACTCACCCCATTGCTCATTAGACTTGGCTTCCAGAGGCTGTGTGCTTTTCCAAAACTTAAATCCACTCTTGGAAGATCAAACTTCTGCACCACTCAGAGCCATATGAATGACCTCTCTTGGCAGTTCCCAAAGAGAAAGGCTAACATACTGGGAGCCCCTGAGCCTCACTGAAATAAGTGCATGCCACAAAAGGGAGAGCCTTTACTTCTATAAATCATGGAATGTTATTCAAATGGGAGGTGGGGGGGGAAACTTAGCTTATGCTGGATTTTCAAAATCTAGGCTTTTTCATTTCTTACAATGGAAACAAAACCTCTGACTTCCAAGAGCTATAATGGTAAATAAGTGAGATATAGAGATATATTTTGTACACCCCAAAGTGCACATTGAAGAGTAAAGTGCATGTTTGTGTGTGTAAATAAACAGAAGTATTTATACATATCCACAGAGTATATAAAACCACAACTTTATATTCATCTTTTATAATCCATAAAGGGAACACTAAGAAGAGTTGAAGAAGGGGGAGATGAAAGAAATGGATGCTTGAGTTTAGATTAAAAGAGCAAAAAGGTCAAGATGAATTTAAAAGCAGAATAGAGGTCAGCATTTGACCTAGAGGTTAAAACACCCATGTCCCATATTGGATTACTTAGGTTGGATATTCAGTTCTGACTCCTAACTCCAGGTTTCTGTCAATACAGTTCTTGGAAGGCACCAATGGATGGCACAACTGCTTGGGTCACTGCCACCCAGGTGAAAGACTAGGATTGAGTCCAACCTTCCAACTTCTTCCTGTCCAATCTCTCGCTGTTGTAGGCATTTGGGTAAGTGAATCAGCAGATGGAAGATTAGAAGATTCTCTCTCTCTCTCTCTCTCTCTCTCATAAATACATTTAAAAAGTAGAATGGAGTGGCTTGCATTTTGCTAACAGTTTACTTTTTTCTACCTCAACAGCAAATGATGCTATTAAGAAAAAGTTAAGCTCTAGAAGATGCGATCACATTTAAACTCAATGAAAGAGAACCTCTTAGCAACCCCTAATTTCTCCCAATTGACTCAAACTCAAGATTTATTTTTATTTTATTTTATTTATTTTAAAAAGAGAGACCCAGAGACAGAGATCTTCCACCAGTTGATTCACTCCTCAGTTCCCTGCAACAGCCAGGGCTGGGCCAGGCTCAAGCCAAAAGCCCAGAACTCAATTTGTATTTCCCACTTGGATGGCAGGGACCTAAGCACTTGAGTACCTCCTAGGGTGGTCGTTAGCAGGAGGCTGGAATCCAGTGACTCCGATATGGGATATAGGCATCCCAAGAGATGTCAACTACTGCAATAAACACACATCCCAAACTTAAGATTCTTTTATTCTGGAGCTGTCATTGTGGTGCAGTAGGTTAAACCACCACTGGTGGCCCTGCTGTCCCATATCGAATTGCCCATTAGAGTCTAAGCTACTCTGCTTTCTATTCAGCTCCTTGTTAATGCACGGGAAAGCAGCAGAATACAGTCCAAGTGTTTGGGCCCCTGATGCCCACATGGGAGACTCAGATTGAGTTCCTGTCCCTGGCTTTGGCCTGAATCTTCCCTGGCCATTGAGCCATTTGGGGAGTGAACCAGCAGATGGAAGATTCTCTCTCTCTCTCTCTCTCTCTCTCTCTCTCTCCTTTTTAAATAAATAAACACATCTTTAAAAACATATTTTGTATTCTTCTTGTACTGGTATTTTAACACAAAACACATTTATCCAGAGCAAGCTAAATGAAGGGAATGAAGATGCTTTTTGTTCATTTGAGTGATATTTCACTGGATGAATTTTTTAAAGAAAAATAATACTTGATGCCATTCAATACCCTTAAAATAAAGAGTCACATACAGAATTTCTCATTTGAGTGCTTAGAATATTTTTTCCTTTCCTTTCAGAATTATATTTTCAGGGGATCATGAGGTTATTTGTATAAATAAAGTCATTTTTTGTTTTTGGTAACAGGTAAGCTTCAGTTAATTGAAACTCAACGAACTAGACCTCTTAAGTTAAAGGAATGTTGCTGTCATTACTTTTTACTCAGAGAAAAGCAAATAACAACAAAGCAAGAGATAGTATGCCAAGTTCATTAACAAATAGTAACATAATTTCTGAAGGAGAGGGTATGTGAGTTTCCCAATGAGCCATTTTCTATGATTTTCGTATGATAGCTACATAAAACAGGGGGAAGCACTTCCCACATGCCTACCTCTATGAGCTGGTCCCAGCTAACATTTCATACTTATTCCTTCATTTATCTTCTGTTCCTGCCATTCTGGAACATTCTGTCATTTGTTTAATTCTGACAACTAGGTAAAAGTTGTAATGTATTTTAATTTACAGATAATAAAATTGAGGATTAATAATGTTGAATAACTTGTCCAAGACACTAAGTTAGGTAACTTGTCGAAGGTCACATAGCCTGTGACACCAGCATTCCTTATGGGAGCCAGTTTGTGTCCTGGCTGCTCTACTTCCAATACAGCTCCCTTCTCATGGCCTGGGAAAGGCAGTGGAATGTGGTCCACTATCTGGGCCCCTAATAGTCCCTAGGAAGCACCAATGGATGGCACAACTGCTTGGGTCCCTGCCACCCATGCGGAAACCCACATGAAGCTCCTGGCTCCTGGTTTCAGCCTCACCCAGTGCTGACCCTTTCAGCCATATGGGGAATGAACCCGGAGATGGAAGATCTGTCTCCCTCTCTTTCTGTGTAACTCTGACTTTCAAATAAATAAATCTTTTTTTTTTAAGTCACACAGTAGTAGTAGGACTTGTGTTTGAAATCAGGTCAGTTTGTCACTAAAGCATGTATTTGAATGAAAGCCCTTGGACATTGTAAAATCCTCAACCAGTGCAGAAATTTTATATTGCAATCATTAGTGTCTATGTCCTGAGTGACCCATGAAAGTTGATATATATGGAGGGAGACAGACATGGATATGAAATACTTTCAGCAACAAATGAAATTAAAAAGCCTTCTACTTAAACTTCGGTTAACTATGTTTTCTTTGAGTTCTAAAATTCTGTGTTAAAATAAAAACTTCTATCCATTAACAAAATCAAATTATTCATATAAAACTCAATGTCAGATCACATTGTAGTCATGCCATAGATCAATAACAAAGTCTCTTAAAATTTGAAACTTGGGAAAAAATTTGAATGTCCTTAATGAAGGAGTCAGGCAGCAACATCAGCAAAAGATGGCATAGTGTAAACCTATGGAATTTTCTTTCTAAAACAAATTTTAAAACACACTTTTCAGAACCAACTTTTCTAGAATTCTGGATTGCCACAAGCTCTTGGTTTATTTCCAGAGTTCCAGAAAAAGTTATACAAAATGCAAATAATAATAATAAAAAGAAGGTTGAAATGGCTACTTTAATATTGGACACAGTGGCCCATTCAGACAAAAATATTAAGGAGAAAAAAGGATATATATTGTTATTATATATTGAGTCAAATCTCCATGAATACATGATAATTATAAACATACACATACCTAACAACAGAATTCCAAGTTACATAAAATGAAGCTATCAGAATTGAAGAGAGAGATAGCTCCATAATGTCAGTTGGAGACTCCAATATGTCAATTATAATATTGGATATTGCAATGAGGTGAGACCAAGAGAATAATAATGGATAGATCATCAATGAAACAGAATATTTAAATAGTGCTGTAAACCAAATAGTCTTAACAGACATCTAGAGAGCATGCCACCCAATAACAGTGGATTACATATTCTTCTCAAAAGCATATAGGACATTCTCCAGGGTAGACTGTTTTCTAAACTATAAAACAAGTCTTCATAAATTCAAAAGAATTGGAGTCATGCCAAATATGTTCTCTGACAACAGTGG
This sequence comes from Lepus europaeus, assembly GCF_033115175.1. Lineage (NCBI taxonomy): Eukaryota > Metazoa > Chordata > Mammalia > Lagomorpha > Leporidae > Lepus > Lepus europaeus. Next base: position 23,823,958 of record NC_084850.1, on the reverse strand, counting down.
AATGCAAGTAGATATCAATAACAGAAGCAAATTTGGAGAAACCACAAATATGTGAAAATTAAACAACATACCCCAAGAAACACTGGGCTAAAGAAGAAAGCACAAGATAAAGTATTATGAAATTAATGTGAATAAAATCACTACAAAAAGCTGATGAGATGCAGCAAAAGTTGAGCTGAGAGGGCAATTTATAACTATAAAACTTTTATTGGAAACCAAGAGAAACTTCAAATAAGTAATCTTTCCACTTAAGACACTAAGGAAAAAGAGCAAACAAAATCCAAACACACAGAGGAAATGAAATATTAAAAATTAGTAGAGTCTGTTGAAATCTTTACTTAGTATATACTAAGTTGATCTTCTGTATGTAAAGATAATTGAAAATGAATCTTGATGAAGAATGTGATGGGAGAGGGAGTGGGAAATGGGATGGTTGTGGGTGGGAGGGAGGTTATGGGGGGGAAAGCTGCTATAATCCAAAATTTGTACTTTGGAAATTTATATTTATTAAATAAAAGATGAAAAAAATAAAAAAAATTAGTGCAGAAATTAATAAAATGAAGAATATAGAATAATAGAGAAATCCAGCACTAAAAATTGGTTCTTTACAATGACAAATAAAATTGGTAAATATTTAGCTACACTGTCCAAGAGAAAAAAAATTGTACTACTAGAATCAGCATTATAAAAAAATTAAATCTTGTCTTTTGCAACAAAGTGGATCAACTGGAGATTGGCTTAGTGAAATAAGCCAGTCCTCCAAAGACAAAAATCATATGTTTTCCCTGATTTGTGGTAACTTATATCCAGAATACAAAAAAATTGTAGTGTATAAGAGCAAAATGCACATTTTGAGGTTGGATTATTGTCTATAGCCCTTCTCTATACTCTTCTGGAAGCATGGTTTTTCTACTTGATACCTGTTCAATTCTTTGTTTGGTGGAGGGTTAGGCTTGTGATTGTGAAGTAAATTGAAGGTATGCTATTGTGAAAATTAAAAGAAAAATAAAAAATAAGGAGTGGGATGAGAGTAAGGGAGGGAAGAGAGGGTAGGGTGGGACATATCATTATAATCTTAGAACTGTATATATGAAATACATGAAGTTTGTTCCCTTTATATGAATTTTTAAAAAGTAAAAAAAGATTGATATTACATCCAATCTTACAGACATAAAAAAGATTATAAGGGGATACTGTAAACAATTGTATGTCAAAATTTAGACAATGTAGATGAAAAGGACAAATCTCTAAAGGACATAAAGTGCATAAACCAACTCAACTAGAAATAAAGAATTTAATATATCTACGACAAATAAGTAGATTGAATTAGTAATTTTAACAATCTCAAATTAAAGCTCAACCTCAAATGGCTTCACTGTGAAATCTCCCAAATATTTTAAGAAGAACTAACAGCACTCTTTCACAAACTTTTCCAAAAACTCAAAGTGGATTTACTTCTCAGCTAGCTCTATGAAACCAACATTATACTGATAATGAAGCCAGATCAAAGGCATCACAAAAAAATTTAACTGCAGAGCAATATCCTTCATCAATATGGATGCAAAGGTCCTCAACAGATTATTAGTAAACAGAACCTAGCAGCATATAAAAAAGTTATACTCTATGAGTAAGTAGGTTCTATCTTATTAATGCAAGAATGCTTCAACATACAAAAATCAATGTAATATATCATATTATAGAATAATGAGGGGAATGGCATGATTATTTCTATATAGGCTAGAAATCATTTGCTAAAACACAATGTCCTTTCATATAAAAACACTCAACAAGCTAGAAACAGAAAGGAACTGTCTCAAGATGATAGTGCAAAATCATCAATGAAAAATCTACAGTTGACATTCATTAGCGTTTTACTAGTAGTGACACTTAAAAGCTTTCCTCCTAAGATCAGTAGCAAGATAAGGATGTCTCCTCTGACCACTTCTTTTCAACATTGTATTGGAGTTTACAGCCAGAGCAACCAGGGATGAAAAATGTGAAATGCATCCAGACTGGAAAAAAAGAAGTTGCCTATAGTCTGTTCTCATATAAGAAAGTCACATGTAATTCAGAAGAAAAATATTAGAACTTGTAAATGAACTCTGCAAGCTCTAATCCTAAAATTACAAGAGTAATTCATTAGAACATGCGGCCGCTGCTGTGGCGAACTAGGTTAATCCTCTGCCTATGGGGCCGGCATCCCTTATGGGCACCGGTTCTGGTCCTGGTTGCTCCTCTTCCAATGCAGCTTTCTGCTATGGCCTGGGAAAGCAGCAGAGGATGGCCCAGGTGCTTGGGCCCCTGCACCCATGTGGGAGACCAGGAAGAAGCTTCTGGCTCCTGGCTTCAGATCGGCGTAGCTCTGGCCGTTGTGGTCATTTGGGGAGTGAACCAACGGAAGGAAGACTTTTCTCTCTGTCTCTCTCTCTCACTGTCTGTAATTCTACCTGTCAAATAAATAAATAAAAATCTTTTATTTTTTTAATTTATTTTTTATTTTTTGGACAGGCAGAGTTAGTGAGAGAGAGACAGAGAGAAAGGTCTTTCTTAATAAAAATCTTAAAAAAATTCATTAGAACATAGAATTGATATGTAAAAACCAAATTGTAATATGAAGTAAATCCACATTCTGTATTATTTTGTCCTATTTCTAGTAAAATATAGTATATTATAGATTTCTAATCTACTTATATGTTACTTCTGAAGGGTAGAGTTCACAAGTTATTCAGTATACACATCCATTCTCTACACAGCACATGGTACTTACTTGACATTTGATGATTAAATTTAACAATATAATTTGATAATAAGGCCAAAGATGTTCATGAGGTAGGATTTACCTTGAAGTCTGTAATAGTATATATACTATATATATATATATATATATATGTAAAGTCTATAATATTAGGTATATATTTAAGGAGGGGAGAATACATCTACCTTAGTATATACTTAAATAAGATTATACTGGAAAATAATCAATTGTATTTCTGTACACAATTAATGAGCAATCTGAAATGATACTAAGAAAGCAATTCCATTGAAAATAGAATCAAATGAAATAAAATATTAATAACACATTTAACAAAGCACAAATTTATGCCCTGAAAATGAAAATAATCTTTGAAAAGGGATTTAATGATATCTAAATAAATGGAAAGATACTTCACATTCATGGATTTGAAGATAACATTTTTAAGTGGCAATACTCCCCAAATTAATATGTAGATTTAAAGCAAGACTTCTCATAACCCCAGCTGCCTTTATTCAGGAATCCATAAGCTTTTGCTAAAATTCATGTGTAAATTTAAGGGTCCAAGGAAAGACAAATCAATCCTGAACACTAAGAACCAAGTGGAGGTCTCACAGTTTCCTATTTCTGAAGTTTAGTGCATGGCTACAGTAATTCATACATACTGGCATGAAAACAGATATCTACATGAGTGGAATAGAATTAATGTTCAGAAGTAAACCGGTAGCTTTATGGTAAGTAGAGTTTTAGAAAGTATGCTAAAATAATTCAATGAGGGAGTGAATAATCTTTATAAGAAATCTTATTGGAATTGTTAGATAAATACACACAAATGAATGAAGTTGGACTCTTACCTCTCAATATATGTGAAAATTAAATCGAAACACAAAATGAATAAAAATCTGCATTTAGGATTTAAAGTTATAAGACTCTTAGAAGAAAACATAGATGTAAATCTTTGTAAAATTAGATTGAGCAATGGGTTCTTAATTATGACACCTAAAGCACAAGAATCCAAAGGAAAAGGTAATAAAATTTTACTTCATCAAAATTAAAAACTTTCATGTCAAAGGACCCTGTAATGAAAGTAAACCCACAGAATGAAAGGAAACATTTGTAAATCATCATATATCTACTAAGGATCCAGCATTTGGAAAACATAAAGATTGAATGCAATGCAACAGTAAAAGGCAAACAATCCAATCAAAAATCAGCAATTAATTTACAGAGACATTTCTGTAAAGAAGGTATACAAATGACCATGACAAGATAGTCAACATCATTAGCCATAAGGAACATGCAAACCACAACTCAGTTAGATACCATTTCACATTCATTAGAATGGATATAATAAAAAAGGGAGACAATAGCAAGTGTTAGAATATGGTGAAATTTGAACTCCCATATATTGCTACTGGGAATGTAAAATGGTGTGGCTGCTTTGGAAAACAAGTTGGCCATTCCTGAAAAAGTTAAATGTAGACTTAATATACAAATCAACAATTCCACTCCTACGTATATAGCATATATTCCAGAGAAAGGAGAACATATGTTCACACAAATGTTCATAGCAACAATATTAATAATATCCTCAAAGTGAAAATGATCCAAATATCCTACAACTGATGATATATAAACAAAATGTGAAATATCCATACAGTGCAATATTGTTCAGCCATAAAAATGAAGTACTGATATACATACCTGTTACTTGGATTATTAACCTTGGTGACATTATAATGAGTGAAATAATTGCACACAAAAGGCCGCATTTTGTATGATTCCATTTATACAAAATGTCAATAATAAGCAAATCCATAGAGACAGAAAGATTATTGGTTTCCAAGGGCTGGGATGAGGAGAGAATAGTGATTGGCTGTTACTGGATATGGAATTTTCTTTTCAGGATGATGAAATATTCTGGAATAACATGGTGGTAATGACTGCAGACTTTTGTTAACATACTAAAAATACTGAATCTTACATTTCAAAATGGTGAATTTTATTGTATGTGAATTGTATCTCAAGAAATAAATCAAAAAATGAGTCAACAAAGAAATTCTAATGTTAATTAGCAAAATGCACAAATCAGGGCTGTCACCATGGCTCACTTGGTTAATCCTCCACCTGTGGCACTGGCATCCCTTATGGGCACCAGGTTCTAGTCCCGGTTGCTCCTCTTCCAGTCCAGCACTCTGCTGTGGCCCAGGAGGGCAGTGGAGGGTGGACCAAGTGCTTGGGTCCCTCATCGTAATGGGTGTAAGGACACCTGCATGGGAGACCAGGAAGAAGAACCTGGCTCCTGGCTTTGGATCAGCACAGCACTGTCCGTGGCAGCCATTTGGGGAGTGAACCAATGGAAGGAAGACCTTTTTCTCTGTCTCTCTCACTGTCTATAACTCTACCTGTCAAATAAAAAAAGAAAAGAAAAGAAAAATACACAAATCAAACAGTAATGGAATAAATTACAACTTGTGAGTTGTAGCTAAAGCAATACTTCAAGAAAAGATTTAACTTTTTTTTTTATTTCATAAATGTGAATTTACAAAGTGCAACTTTTGTATTGTTGTGGCTTCCCCCCACCCAACCTCCCTCCCTCCCGTGGCCCTCCCCTCTCCCTCTCCCATCCTGCCCTTTATCAAGTTTCACTTTCAATTACCTTCATATACAGAAGATCAACTTAGTATATACTAAGCAAGGATTTCAACAGGCTGCACTCACACAACCGCACAAGGTATAGGGTGTTGTTCGCCTAGTAGTGTTTTTAAGTTTCATAGTAAAACACATTAAGGACAGAGATCCTAGGTGGGGAGCATGTACCCAGTGACTCCCGTTGTTGATTTAACAATTGGCACTCTTATTTGTGACGTCAGCAATCACCCGAGACTCTTGCTATGAGCTGTCTAGGCTATGGAAGCCCCTTGAGTTCACCGACTCTGAACTTGTTTAGTCAAGGCCGTGTCACAGTGGAGGTTCCTTCCTCCCTTCAGAGAAAGGCGCCTCTCTCCTTGATGGCCTGTTCCTTCTGCTGGGGTCTTGTTCACCAGGGTCTTTCATTTAGGTTGTTTTTTGCCACCATGTCATGGCTTTCCATGCCTGTGCTCTCATGGACCTTTTAGCCAGATATGAATGTCCCAAGGGTTGATTCTGAGGCAGGAGTGCTGTTTTGGGCGTTTGCCATTCTATGAGTCTGCTGTGTGTCCTGCTTCCCCCGCAGGATCATTCTCTCCCTAAGAAAAGATTTAACTTTAAATAAGAATATTAAGATATTGAAACTAGTGCACAACACAATATAGTTAATCCAAAGTAGGTAGAAGAAAGAAAATGATAAAAGGTAAAAAAAAAAAAAAACCAATAAAATTGTAGTCAAAGAAAAATAGAATGGACCACCAAAACCATAAACTGGTAACTTGAAAAGATAAAATGGACAATACTTGGGAAAACTCATTAAGACAAAAAAGAGAAAAAAGGCACACATGGACAAAAATGGGAAATAAGAGGAAAGAATTAGGATGGAAACAATGCAGACTACTGTGAACAACTTTATGCCACTGGAACTGGAAACTTCAATGAAATGGGCAATTTCATAAAAAGTATAAAAGATCAAAACAGATTTCATAAATTTGTAACTATTAATACTATTCAGTTTGATATTAACTATTTGAAGGCAAAAAATAGATGGTGGCATGGAGCATATCAATACTGGATGATAATATAGGGAAGTTCTAGAAAGTGCTCAGTCACCTGAATCTGTATATATGAAATACAGGAAATCTGTATATATGAAATATATATATATACATATCCATATATATGGATAGCATAACTTCTATACCAAAAAGACACATAGGTTAGTCGAGAAAGCTGTGCTCTCGGTTACTTAGCGTTTCCAATGCTAAGTATATGTCTAAAGTATAAAAAGTCTAACATATGTGTACAAAGTACCCTATGTACAAAAATGCTCATTACAGACTATTGGAATTAGTGAAAATGGAGAAACAACTTTGATGTTTCATAGTAAAGAGTGGATAAGTAAATTAGTCTGTTCACACAACTGTAAAGCAATTAAAAATGAAAGCTAGATAACTATGTTTATTGGTATAGAATAGTTCACCAAATTTTGTGGAATGGCAAAAGTAAGTTATAAGAAGATGGGATAGTATGAAATATAATATTTTAGAAGTAAAGCTTCAACTTGCAGAAACTGATACTATACACCATTAATTGGATATCTACGTTTGTAATAGTGGTCATATAAAACTATGGACTAAAAAGATCTCATAGACTCGGGTGATTTGACAAGTCAAATATACTTGTGGGCAGGAACATGGTGGAAAAGATAGACAGGAATGGAGTGGGTTTGACATTTCTGAGTATTCCTTTTTGAAGATTTCCAACTTTTAGAATCAAGTTAATGTTTCACGAGAGAGAGAGAGAGATCAATAAAATCAACAAAGACTGGCGGAAACCCTAAAATGGAACATAAATTGAAATAAATGAATTTTATCTTTTTCAAAAAAAGATTCATTTATTTGAAAGGCAGAAGCAGAGGCAGAGAGAGAGAGAGAGAGAGAGAGAGAGAGAGAGAGAGAGAGAAAATGTCTTCCATCTGTTCGTTCACTCCCAATTGGTCACAATGGCTAGACCTTCACTGATCCAAAGCCAGGAGCCAGGAGCTTCTTCTGGGTCTCCCACACAGGTGCAGGGGTCCAAACACTTGGTCCATCTTCCACTGCTTTCCCAGGCCAGAGCAGAGAGCTGGATCGGAAGTGGAGCAACCAGGACTCGATCTAATGCCCATATGGGATGCTGGCATTTCAGGCAGTCGCTTTACTTACTACAACACAGCATCGGCCTCAAACATTATCTTTAAATGGATAGAATAATTGCACTGGAGTGGAAAAAGAGAACTAACATGAATAACTTTTTTCTTCCATGCTTGGGAATTTATTGGGTGTTTAGAGGACCAGGACACAGACATTTTGGAAAACTGTTCAAATTAATATACATAGCAAAAATCTGAAAAGCTAGATAATTGTAGTTCTTCTCTAAATCATTATTTCAGTGACTTTTCCCCTTAAAATTTGGAGACTAAACAGTTTTCTCAATGAAATACCAGTTCAAAAATTACAGGCTAATTTTCCTTAAGAGGATATCTCCAATACCTTCAAATAATTGATAATCTGGTATATTACAAACTACATTAATCCACAATTAAATATCATGCATACTAGATACACTAGATACACAGATTTTCAACCTTTCACAGCACATAATGAAGATACTAGGGAAATATGTAACCAACTGCACAGAATTCTGATTGGGAGAGCCAAGCAGGAACAAGTTTCCTTTAAGAAACATTTCTAGTAGAAAAAAACCAGGGAATAGAAGCAATTGTAAATATTCAAGACATAGTAAATGCATGTCTATGATTCTACATTGCCCTCCAGTATGCTTTATATTACCAGATGTAAAAACTCTCTCCTTCCAATCTATGGAATGTTGAGTTGACACCCATGACAGTCAAAACTTCCCATAATTCAATGTTTCACAATCTTCTGATTGACATAAGAAATTAAAAAAAAACAATGATTTCACCTCTTAAATAAAAACATTTTATAACCACATGTGATGAGGTAGCATTCTCTTCTTACACAAGTGCCTAGAGCTGCTATAAAGCTTGCATTTACAAAATAGTTGATGAGACTAGTCTGTGTTAATCAGACTTGTCTTCTTTATCTCCTGCTTCTTTGGAGGCTTCCCTCTCCTCTATTTGTGTTCTCAGTTTCTGCAGTTAAATCTTCAGTTTATTCCTTACTCTTTTTGCAACGTTTGCCCTTCGGTCCCCCTTTTCCCTTTTGTTTTGTTTCCCTGTTCCCTTTTGCATTTTTGTTTTGTTTTGTTTAAAGATTTATCTTTTCCTGTTGCCTTTTCTGACTTCCTTTCCACTTTTGTAGGGGCAGGGTTATCTAAGAACCTTGCAGATCTCCTCTTGAGCTCTTTCTTTGTGTCAAGAGACTTTGCAAAGCTGGGTTACTCGGCTGCTACTGCTACTATTACTCTCACCCTCAAATAACCTTTGAACATAGTATTGGACAGTGCAACCTTGAAAATAATTGAAACAGAGTTGATAATAATTCTAACATAGTATTGAACTCCAGTTTGTAGGCTTCTTTTCCTCAGAGGGATAGGTTAGTAATACTGAAGTTACTTTCTATGTATTCTAGGATTGACCAAATTAAGTAAATAAGCAAGTATTGTGGATAAAAGAAACCAAGTTTCTTATAATTAGAGCAAGGAGTTACAAATAGGGAAAATGGGAAAATATAATGGACTCTGCAGTGTATCAGTGAGAATTCATGGATTTAAATACAGCTAGAGATAAGTGTGTAGATAAACACGTATGAGGAGTCTTCACAAAGTTCATGGAACATCTGCCATTCTATGAGTCTGCTGTGTATCCCGCTTCCCATGTTGGATCGTTCTCTCCCTTTTTGATTCTATCAGTATTAGCAGACACTAGTCTTGTTTGTGTGATCCCTTTGACTCTTAGACCTATCAGTGTGATCAATTGTGAACTGAAATTGATCACTTGGACTAGTGAGATGGCATTGGTACATGCCACCTTGATGGGATTGTGTTGGAATCCCCTGGCACGTTTCTAACTCCACCATTTGGGGCAAGTCCGATTGAGTATGTCCCAAATTGTACATCTCTTCCCTCTCTTATTCCAACTCTTATATTTAACAGGGATCACTTTTCAGTTTAAATTTAAACACCTAAGAATAATTGTGTGTTAATTACAGAGTTCAACTAATAGTACTAGAACAAAAAAAAATACTAAAAGGGATAAAGTATTACATTGTACATCAACAGTTAGGACAAGGGCTGATCAAGTCACTGTTTCTCATAGTGTCCATTTCACTTCAACAGGTTTCCCCTTTGGTGCTCAGTTAGTTGTGGCTGATCAGGGAGAACATGTGATATTTGTCCCTTTGGGACTGGTTTAATTCACTCAACATAAGCAGATGTCTTAAGTAGTACTTTGGCCTCAGAATCAGCCCTTAAGGCATTCGGATATGGCTCAAGAGCCCATGAGAGTATTTTAGGAATGGAAAGCCAAGACACTCTGGCAAAAAAAACAAAAACAAAAAAAAAAAAAACCTAAATGAAAGATCTCTGTGAGTGAGATCCCAATGGAAAGAACAGGGCCATCAAAGAAGGAGGAACCCTTCTCTGAAGGGAGGAGAGAACTTCCACTTTGACTATGACCCTGTCCGAATAAGGTCAAAGTCGGCGAACTCAAAAGGCTTCCATAGCCTTGGCAACTCATGACTAGAGCTTAGGGAGATTACTGATGCCATAAACAAGAGTGTCAATTTGTTAAGTCAACAACAGGAATCACTGTGTACTTACTCCTCATGTGGGATCTGTCCTTAATGTGTTGTCCAATGTGGAGTAATGCTATAACTAGTACTGAAACAGTATTTTATACTTTGTGTTTCAGTGTGGGTGCAAACTGATGAAATCTTTACTTAATATATACTAAATCAATCTTCTGTATATACAGATAATTGAAAATGAATCTTGATGTGAATGGAATGGGAGAGGGAGCGGGAAAGGGGAGGGGTGCGAGTGGGAGGGAAATTATGGGGGGAAGCCATTGTAATCCATAAACTGTACTTTGGAAATTTATATTTACTAAATAAAAGTTTTAAAAAAGTTCATGGAAAATACATATTACAAACAAACTGTGCATGGATTTCAAAAATTTTTGCACCAAAATCAACTTACGTTTTACTTCCATTTTCTGGTGAACTCTTTGAAATTCTCTCATATGTGCCTCTGTGTGTTTGCGTCTATGTCTGTATATTTTCTACCTTTATCAGCTGCAAGTGCCTGGAAACGATGTTGCCCAAGAAGCCATGGGCACACCTAGCACCCACATCTTGGTTTCTAAATATTCTAAGGAATAAAGGCTCCTTGGAGAAATGGTTGTCCTTGAGGCTGGGGCTGGAAAGGAACCAAATGAGTCTGTAATATCCTTGTGTGCCAGAAAGTAAAAGAAAGAAACAAGCCAACAAACAAAAATCCGATGTCTGGTAGAGATATGTTAAAAGGAAACAAAAGCCAGACTTAAAGGACTTTCATTTGACCAAGTCAGGGATATTTTGATCTTCTAAGTAAATGATGGGAAAGGATTTCATTCCACTAAATAAAATAAGAACATATGAGTTCACACTGGTATAATAAATAAATATACAAGAAATAAAGAAGTGGAAGGTCTTCTTAGACTAGAAAGTCAATTGATAAATGAAGAAGTGATGATGGAACAATGATGAAAAATCATCATTTGGCAACCATCATAGTAATAATTGTTCAAAACAAGAATCAACTAAATCTAGTATATAAAAATTTGAGGACTAACAAGATATTTTCACTGTTTTAAAATATCTTCTTATAAGAAATATATTAATTACAAAGGGGAAAAATAGTCACTTTGTCATGAGAAAACTCTGATAGATATCACTTTAACCAATGGCCAAAGCTAACATCACAAGGGATGGGAGTGAAGAACATCATGTACCTCTTGATATGATTCACTGAGAAGAATCCAACATCACCTCAAGATTGTTTCTGCTGAAAGATCATAATCTGAATATAATCATAAGTAAGCATCAAACCAATCCAAACTGAGGAATATTTTATAACTGGTCCGTACTATTAGAAATGTCAGTGTTTGACTTTTGGTAAATACACAATGAAGTATTTGGGAACAAAAGGGCATCATGTCTTTAACTTCTATCAAATAACTCCAAAATACAAATAAAATAGTCCACATATGAATAATAGGTATATAATGTGCATATGTGTATATACATGCACACATATGTAACATACTACCTATGCTACATATACATTTGTACAAATGTTCCTACTGCTCAGAGGTAGTCCAAGGAATGAAGAGAAAATTATGGAAACATTAAGCCAAATCCTTGGTATGTTCTAGATGCTCCATGTGTGATAGCTAATGTTACCATCACTGGTACTTGAAACAGTTTCTTCACTTCTAAAGTGGAGTTAAAAAATACACACTTAGAGAGTCTGTGGGAGGATTAACTAAGATAATGCTTGTAAAAGTGATATATGAGCTCTACTGTTCTTTGAAAAAAAGTCAACATTACTAAATTTATTATTCAATTTTATAAATACTTCCATAGTTCTACTGAATAGCAATATTAACTCATTTAACATCCACAGAAATCCTATTGATGTAGATGCTATTACATTCACAGTCTCACAGATAAGGAAACTGAAGAACAGAAAGGGTAAGTAACTTGCCCAAGGTCATAGAACTAGTAAATGACAGATTCAGGCTTTGCATTCGATCTCACTATAGCCTGAATTCTCAACACTGTGCTCTGCTAATTGTCACTTCTTTTTTCACTTCATTTAATTGTATATAGTCTAACACCTCCAGTTTTCAAGAAGAAGCATCAGATCAGTAATATTCTAGGATTTGGTGACAACTTATGTCACTTAACACAGTGCTTGCTGTTCTTAGGCTCACATAGTTTTTATACCTACTTTTCTTCATAATATATATCATTCTGCTACTCTCCTGTAAAACTGTGAGGAAACTTTATCAGTTCCACTTCTTCTGAATCCTCCCCAGACCTAGACATAGTGGTCCACATGTGACACAGAATAATGATTTTATACAAGAAATGGAGCATAATGTTTTCCACTCTGTTTCCAGACCCATTTCTGAAAATTATCAGCTTTTGCTCAGTAATTTGAGAGGCTAAGCTATTAGGCTGCCTGCCTTGAACAAAACTGGTACTCTCCATCCTGTCTCCAGGCAAACTATTAAAATAGAACTCTGAAAGTGATTTAGAGGGAGTCTAGAAATAATTTTCTTCTCTTCTACTTTTGCTTTGCTTCCTTCAGTTAGAACTGGATGATGATTATTATTCCCTCAGTTATATATGTTTAAACAGGATAAATAATTGCTGGAAAGTTGACAATAGATTCATAATAGCTTTTGGAGTTTATAAGAAATGCTATGACAGTACAATTTCCAATTTTCATAAAATTCTAAAATAGGAATTAAATGTTGGCAAACTTGCTCCCAAATGCTGGCTTCATAATTCTACCACTTAGCTCTTCTCACAATGGATTCATCCTTCAGTGAATGAACTGACAGATATACCAGGCAATCAAGGCTACAAGTAACACATCCATTCTTGTTCTTAAAGCCTGTTATGAAATGCTTGTGTTTTAACTGTTTCTTTTTTAGGAAATTAGGAAGTGTGTTTATATTTGCATCAACACTGCTAAGGCAATAACCAGCATTAAATGAAAGTGATAGGAAAACTGCAAAAAGGAAAACATCTACAACAGTAATTTGGTGTGCTGCAATGCTGGCCCACATTTCCCTGAGACTCTGTTAATTTTTCTTCATTTTTTCTCTTTTGTTCTACAGATTGTGTACTCTCTGTTGATCTATATTCAAGTTTGCTATTTCTTTTTTCTGCCATATCAACCCTGTCTGAACTTCTATGGTGATTTTTTCATTCCAAATATGCAACTATTATCCAACTCCACAATTTCTAGTTGATTCTTTTGAAGAATGTCTACCTATTTACTATATTTTTAATTTTCAAATCATTGCCATTGTACCTTCCTTTAACTCTTTAAGCAAGGTTTCCCTTAGTTATTATAAGATATTTATAATAGCTGCTTTAGTGTCTTTTTCTGATAAGACCAAAATCTAAGCCCCTTCAGAGACAATTTGTATTGCCTTCTTTCCCCTCCTGTGAATGGGTCACAGTTACTTGTTATTTTATATGTCTTGCAATTTTTAATTGAAAACTTGGCATTGTAGACCATTTACTGTAGCAACTCTGGATACTGATTGTGTCCATGAAGCTTCCACAGTACATTGAGAGGTCTTTATGTTGCTTGGGGAAAGCTTTCAAGCCTGTCCATGTTCTGTTCTAATTGCTTTTCAGTGGCCACAGTCTATCACATGCTCACAGTCTTCCTCACTGAGCAGATATAATTATGATGCTAGAAGGGATCTTCTTAAACATCTCTTTCTCTATTGAACTTCTGGATCCTCTGCTATTTTACTTTTATTGTGGAGTTTCCGGGATTTCTTAATTGATCCTCACTAAGATCTCCAACGTTTTCAAGAACACCCATAGGCTTGGAATTCTCCATAGACTGTTCCAAATGAAGTTAGTTACCTCAGCAGAGCTATGGAGCTCGTCACCTTTAGGGCCACTGCCCTAAAACTGGGGCCAGGGATCACCTCTTCCTGCAGGGAGAATACCACCCTATGAGGTTGGTACTGGAGGGGTTTTCAAACCCTGGCTTGCATCTTCCTGGCATTGAAGTAATCTTAACAGCAAGGTGAGGCTGGGATGACCTAGATGAGGGCCCCTGGCTTGCTACACCTGGAATGGAGCTGCTGCCTTAAAAGTGGAGGCTTCGTGGGGGAAGAGGGTCCCACACCTGCCTAGCATTTTGCTTCTGCGCCATGGTGCAGGAGGAATGAGAAACACCTGCATTCTCATCCTCCCAGAGTGAAAGCATGACCTCAGACTAGGATCTGTGGAGAGAGGAACTCTTGTCTTCTTGGTTACACATTGCCTGGGTTAGAGTGGGTTAGAGTTTCCAAAGTATGGAGCTGAAAGGAGTGGGTAGGACGTTCAAAGTTCTCACTGTAAATTAGTAATCATTAGTAAATTAGTAAATTTACTTAGATGACTATTTCTCCATTTCTATGTGACCTCAACACAACACCTACAGACTTAAAATGATCCTTGTATATGATTTTCAGTGGTTCAATTTTTTTTCTGGAAAGAGGATTCACTGCTCTCCTTTAATCCATCATTCCAGAAGTCCCGCTTTTCCTCATTTTTTTCGAATAGAGGAAGTAACTGAAGCACAGAGAAATTGAGAATTGTCTATGATGGTGATGGGGCTAGAGCCAAATTTCAGTGTTTTCTACCTTCCCAAATGCTTCAGATAAATTGGTCAGTTGTTTGCCTCTCTGCTTTTGTCATAGCTGAGTAGAAGTGATCCACACAAAGGGCTAAAATTCAAAAGTGTCTCACTAAAGCAATGTGTTGTCATGTGACTTTACTGTGTCCTTGCTGCTTGTCCTTTTTGCTCTGTTAATCTTCCTTCCCCTCCCCCCCTTCATCTCCCACTTTCCTCTGGAACATACTAGGGAGTCCATGAGCAGTGGTGAAATTTCCAAAACATTCTACCGACATAGCACACATAGCATTAGGCTTTCTGGCGAGTGTTGCCTTATCAAATTTTGAACTGGTGGGCTAGCACAGAAAAGAGAATCCTGGCAAATTTCCTGGTTGGTTATTTTCAGGGCATTTTGAGAATTCTTGTGGAATCTGTTTCAGAATCCACAAAATGGGAATAGTAAAACTACAAAAACTTGCAAGGAATGGGTGTAATCAGCAGCGTGTAGAGGCTGCAATGAAGAATCAGTGTGCAGCAGCGTTCCTTCCATCTTAGTATCAGTGCTGTTAAAGACAAGTTGGTTACCAGGGTTTCATTCACTGTTCCTTTTCTGCACATCGTTGCTTAGTTTCTGTCCCCTGATGATATCTGTTGGATCATTATGTTGTTCAATTGACGCACATCCTTAATACTTTACATAAGACTGTGCTTTACCTAATATTAAATTTAGTACTTTACATAATAGTAAAAGGGCAGAACTGCCTTGGAGGTAGATAGAATCTAGATATCTGGTCATTTTGTCCTAGTTTGTGAATTTGGGGTCCCTGCTTCCATATAGCTTCTTGCCTGTTTGTTTGGCTGTCCTATTAACCTCTATTATCAGACCATCTAGAAATAGTGAATTCACTAATTTAGTAGTCTGCTGTTCAAAGGCCAGTTGCTTTATGTAAGTGTTTTAAAAGATTCATATCCTTCCAGACGTAAGCAATCCAGTAAATCTGTCCGGTCTAAGTGTGTTATGATTGGATTGGATTAACCTCCTTCCATTAAAAGAGAAATGCAGAGCTGTATGCTTCAGACAAGGTGCACTGGTTAATGTCCATCAGGGATCAACAAAGTAGTTGCTTGCTTGTAGGCTGACATTTTGTTTTCTAGTCCCAGAATTTGTTCATGAAATTGTTATGAGCCTTGGAGCCTTCTCAGAATGGCTAAGGGGTGTGTGTGTGTGTGTGTGTGTGTGCACGCGCGCGTGCGCACGCGCTTGCTTTTGGAGAAGACTGAATGTAGCCTTGAATGTTCATAGAGACGTTATGACAAGTCACCAGAGATCATGATAGTAGAGACTTGTCTTGTGTCTATAATGTTGAGGCCCTATTCTAAGTGCTTCATAAGTTTATCAATTCATTAATGCTTACAACAGTGCTATGAGGTAGTTATAGTTACTATGAGGATACTGAGGCACAGAAAAGTGATTTGCAATGGTTAAATGGAGTTGGTTTACAAACTAACATGAGCTAGCTTCAAAATTGATGCTGGCAGTGACTATGCTGCCTCTTGGATATCATGTCTGTGAAAAAGCATTCAAATGGCTCTCTATTACCCTTAAAGCTGGATCCTTCATCCAAGTAGCCTAGGCAAAATCTCCCACCTGAGCAAACAGCAAGATTTACTGCTCCTTTTGAGTCTGGCCACTGGCATTGCCTACCCAACTTTACAAGGATCCCTCCTCCTACTCCCGGGGAGAGTTCTGCTGTCTGACTCAAGGACTTCTTGTCATCAACTCCATCAGGGCAGAGGACACTGGAAGGGTGACTGGTGGAGACATTGCTGCAAATATAGTTTAGTTCTGGAGAGCTGCTGAGTGGATTTTTGTAAGGTGAGAAGCAGAGGATGGACTGAGAGCTTAGAAGCTTCCCAAAGCAACGCTGGGATTATACCCATAAGAAGAAAAGCAGGAAAGAGAGGTTGCCACCAGGGCCCAATCCTCAGGACCACTCTGAGGTCTGCACACATGTGAGGACATCTGTCTCTCTAACTAGAACCTGAGGAGAAATGACAGTGAGAGCAGGAAGCCGGAGTACCATATATATCTGAATTGGACCTTAGGGAGGATTCCTGACTGTGGATTGCCACTGGACAGTCAATGTGTCTTCAAACACATGAGATATAGTTTCAAACATCAGTAAGTGTCGTTTGTCTGTTTCAATGGATCTATATGCATAGGATGCATTCTATTTGTGTAGAATGAAGAATCATGAGGCTAGTTGCTCTCGTTTATTCCTTGAATAATTTTATTAGGATTTACTTTATTTATAAGTCAGAATTACAGAGAGAGAGGGAGAGTGGGGTGGGGAGAGAAACAGTGAGAGTGAGAGCGAGAGCAAGAGCGAGAGCAAGAGAGAAGAGATTCCATCTGCTGGTTCACTCCCCAAATGGCCACAATGGGTGGGGCTGAACCAGGCTGAAGTCAGGGGCCAGGAGCCAGGAGCCAGGAATCTTTCTGGGTCTCCCACATGGGTGCAGGGGCCCAAGCACTTCAGTCCTCTTCTGCTGCTTTCCCAGGTGCATTATCAGGGAGCTGGATTGGAAGCAGAGCAGCTGGGCATGAACCTGTGCCCAAATGAAATGCCAGCATCCCAAGCGGAGGCTTTACTCACTATGCTGCATGACCAGTCCTGACTTTTGTCTTTTCTTTTCTTTTATAAAGATTTTATTTATATATTTGAGAAGCAGAGTTATGGAGAGGAAGAGACATAGGTAGAAAGGTCTTCCATCTGCTGGTCCACTCCCCAAATGGCTGCAATGGCCAGAGCTGGCCAATCCGAAGCCAGGAGCCAGGAGCTTCCTCCTGGCCTCCAACATGGGTACAGGGGCCCAAACAATTGGGCCACCTTCTGCCAACTTCACAGGCCATAAGGAGAGAGCTGGATTGGAAGAGGAGCAGCTGGGACACAAACCAATGCCCGCATGGGATGCCAGCGCCGCAGGTGGAGGCTTAGTCCACTACTCCGCAGCGCCAGCCCTCTCTGTCTTTCTAATGTAAGCATTTAGCACAATAAACATCCTTATATATATCTTTCATGACATCACACAAATTTTTATATGTATATTTTCTTTTCAATCAGGTCAAAATAGTTTCTAATTTCTCTTGAATTCAAGGAATAATTGATCCTAACATTCTCATTTTAATCCATTTCAGCTGCTGTAGTAAAAAAAAAAAAAAACATGGATTTGGTGGATTACACATAACAGAAATTTATTTCTGACAGTTCTGGAGGCTGAGAAGTTCAAGATTAGGGCACAGAATCAGTGTCTAGTAAGGTTCATAGGTGGCAGTTTTCTTGTTGTGTCCTTACATAATGGAATGGGGCCAGTATTTTCTCTGGCATCCGTTTGATAAGGGCACACATTTCTTCATAAGAGTTCTGTGCTTGCGCAGACTCATAGAATGGCAGATGTCCTAAATAGTACTCTGGCCTCAGAATCAGCCCTTAAAGCATTCAGATATGGCTCAAGAGCCCATGAGAGTATTTTAGGCATGGAAAGCCAAGACACTCTGGCAAAAAAGAAGAAGACCTAAATGAAAGATCTCTGTGAGTGAGATCCCAGTGGAAAGAACAGGGCCATCAAGGGAGGAGGTACCTTTCTCTGAAGGAAGGAGAGAACTTCCACTTTGACTATGACCCTGTCCAAATAAGATCGAAGTCGGCAAACTCAAAAGGCTTCCATAGCCTTTGCAACTCATGACTAGAGCCTAGGGAGATTACTGACGCCATAAACAAGAGTGTCAATTTGTTAAGTCAACAACAGGAGTCACTTTGTACTTACTCCTCATGTGGGATCTCTGTCCTTAATGTGTTGTCCAATGTGAAGTAATGCTATAATTAGTACTGAAACAGTATTTTACACTTTGTGTTTCTGTGTGGGTGCAAACTGATGAAATCTTTACTTAATATATACTAAACCGATCTTCTGTATATAAAGATAATTGAAAATGAATCTTGATGTGAATGGAATGGGAGAGGGAGCGGGAGATGGGGGGGTGCGAGTGGGAGGGAAATTATAGGGGGGGAATGCCGTTGTAATCCATAAACTGTACTTTGGAAATTTATATTTACTAAATAAATAAAAAAGAAAATATGTATTATGGGAAAAAAAAAGAGTTCTGTGCTCATAACCTAATCACCACATAATATTCCTACCTTCTAATACCATCCCATAGGGAATTGGGTTTCAATGTGTGAGATGTTGGAGGACACAAACAGCAAACTCTAGCAGTTCATCTATAAGAGAAGCACAAGAGACAAACTGGACAATATCTTCAACATAGTCAGAAAGATCTTTAATAATGATATCAGGTCAGGCACCCAAAGTACCAATCAAATCATATCATTTCTTTGCTCAAACCCATGGCATTCTGATGTCTCTGGAAAAATCTCAGGTTGTTTTGCTTTAAGAATGTGAGACTCTTGTGATTTGACACCTGCTCACCTTTCCAGCCTTCTTGCAACTCTTGAGAAAAATGGATTAGCCAAATATTTCTTCCACTTGCCCTACAATGAGTCTTCCCAGATTATATTTCTATGAGGCCATCTTTTCATCACCCTGAATTCTCAAGCACTCTTGCTAGTCTTCTATTGCTTCCATGTCAAATTGCCACACACTGAGCATCTTCAAACAATAAAAATGTATGCCCTTCAAATTCTGTAAGTCAGAAGTCCAGGCAGGCTAGGCTGGTTTCTCCACTCCAAGTTTCACAAGACTGGAATCAATGTGCTTGCCAGCTGGGCTCTTACTTGGAGACTCTGGGAAGAATTTTCTTCCAAGATCATTTAGGTTGCTGGTGGAATCCAGTTTCTTGTGACTTTAGGACTGAGGTCCCTATTCCTTTCTCACTGTCTTCTGAGGTCCCCCTTAGTGCCTAGAGCACTCCATTCCTTGGGCCCCTAATCCTCCTCAAGCTTGGAATCTCTCTGGCTTTGCCTTCTACTGAATCTCTCTTATATCAACCAGAGAACCTTCTCTACTTTGAAGAACCCATGTGATTAGATTTGGCTCACCCAGATCATTGAGGAAGATCTTCTGTTTCAATGTGTATGATTGCATTTCCATCTGAAAAATCCTTTTTGCTATGCAAAGTAGCATATTCCCATAATCAGTGTATTAAAGTATAGAACTCTACTTGATCCTCATTTCTTATCTGATATTTCACCTGTTTGCGTGTATGATTTAACTCCTTTTCTAGACTTGTGAGCCCCTGGGAAACAAAAGAGTTATCTTATTTATCATCATATTATGGAAAATGACTAGTACTGGTTATGTAGTAAATAATCATTAGATTCTGGCTGAAGGAATAAAGCATAATAATTATCCACAAAAACTCTAAGGTGTATATAGCATGGATTCTTAACTCACTGGAGAGATTGCCGTGTAACTATAGCCATAGGGTAAATCCTATAATATTTAGTTAGGCAAGATAGGTACTGAAATGTGTTTTGGTACTAAACTGTGTGGCAGATAATTCTGTTTTTTTTTTTCCAGTTAACCATCCCAAATTTCTTAGATCCACACTCACATGTTTTCCTCAAAATATGGCAATTATTCTACTTTCCAAAACATGTCTATCGTCCTTATTTCTTCCTTTCAAACTGCATTAACTATTATTTCTGAACCCTGTTAAAATGACAATGCAAATAATGAGAATGCACTTTGACAAGCATGACTTTAACAAGAAAGCATCTATTATTTTACTATCACACATAGTTCTGATTTGCACATAAGATCTGGAGTTTTTAATCATTTTAGAATATGACAGTGGTTACTATCCCAAATGGGTGAAAGTATATGTAGGAAGAAGACAGGTAATAGGAAGTAACATGAAATTATCTAAATATAAATTCTGAAGGAACTGGTTAAATAAACTATGATATATTCACATGTACCTTCATCCATTAATAGGAATGAGGTGAATCCATGTGTGCAGAGATAGAAACATCTTTTAAGTTGTTATATAAATGGCAAGATCCCACCCCCACCCCCAATTTTTAATTAAGTTAGAAAAACAAGATCTCCAACACCATTTTAAATTTTATTTCACAAGTGCATGATACTTGCTGTGTTCCAGAAAATGTTCCAGATGTTCCAAATATTTGCCCCTCATCATGACTCTCTCAGATAGTACCTACACAACTTAAAGGAGTGAATTTGACTTTATTTGTAAATTAAACTTGTATTTATTCATTAAGTTATTTGCAAGGCAGAGTGTTGGGGGTGGGGAGAGAGAGAATAATTTCTCAGTAGATCAGTAGAACTTTTTTTTTTTTCCAAAAAACTGTAAGGTCGATGAGTTTCAATTGGGGTACCTGTCCTCATGTTGGGCCTCTCTTACCTTGTCTGCCTCTTGCACACAACTGTTCAAGGTTTTCCCTGTGAGGCTCCCAATAACATGTATCCCAGGACTGTCCAATGGGATTTTCTCTCAAACAACCTCACTGTAAAAATGAACCTGCCCCATATTTCTTTCTCACAACCTGCAGTTCTTAACTAGCCACGAAGGGGGATATTTTAGCCTTATTTATTTTTCAACCAGGATTTCCATTGTTGTTCTTGGTAACAGCCATTTTCTTTCACTTTCAGGGAGACCAGTAGGTCCTCCTGAAAAATATACTTTCAGAGCAGGTTTTAGCTCTTATACATGCAAAGGAGCTAATTGTGGGGTGGTTTCAGAACTCTTTTGAATATTTCATTCCAATGAGAATACTGTGATGTAGTCTCAACAAAATGTTAATAAGTGGCTTCTGACTTCAGGGATGGAAAGTACCATCATAGGTTATAAAACAGCTGTGATAGGTTGTATGTGGAATTTAATGTTCAACTTCAAACATAAATAAACTCCTGGCTTCAACACACCATTTCATCTAATGATGGCTTCACTTTTGTATTTAATAGTCAACTCCTGTAAAATTTTCAACCTCTACCCTTGGTCTGAGGTAAGCATCTTTTTGGGGAGAGAGAACACTAACCTCCACTATAAATGTTAAAATCTGTTTCTAGACAATTGCAACCTATATAACAAAGTTTCTCAAAGCACTAACTTACAACTTATTGATTTCCAGCAACAATAAAAGCACTAGAACTTCAGATTTCATTAGCATTGGATTTGACCAGTGTGTCTTTCAGGATTGCTTTGAGAGAAAGGAGAGTGTTCCTGAACAAAGTACTAGATTTCTCAAGGATGAAAAAAAAAATCCTAAAGGGGACTAGAGCTGTTTCTTCCACAAGTGCAGATTCCAGTAAGAGTGATTGATGCTAAAATTACCAGAGGCCTTGATATTCATATGTTTCATTCATATATAAATATCTAAATTTCCAAATTTATATGTAGAAATGTCAGGATATCTATATCAATATCTAATCTCTCTTTATATATGTATACATATATATGCACATATACATATATGGCTATATATTTCACATTATAAATCCAAGCTATATAATATACCTTAACAACTCCAGAAGAATTAGTCACCAAGACGTTCAGTGAAAATTATGGAGGATATTTATATCTTATTTTATTTTTTATGTCATCACATCCTATTCACATTATTCTTTGATGTGGTAATAGGATATAGATTATCTTGAACATGCTTGTCCATGACATTGTGTAAAAGGAACCCCACATTGGAAGAAATCATTATTGTACTTGGAGTTGCAGGAATGTTTTACTCTGTTATGACTGTTGTCTCATATTATATTTTAAAAAACTCTTTCAATCTTATTGAACCAGACTTTGTGCATAGAGTTGGCTTGTGTCACTGTATAGTTTGAAAAGTTTTGCAGCCACAAAAAATGAATTACTTCCTTAAGATGAACAAATAAACATGCATTTTGGCTCAACTTACTTAACAGGTCTACAATGAAAGAGAGCTAAGAGCAGAACCTTGAGAAACACCAGCATTGTGAGAACCCTGTGGATGATCAAGTAGGAGAGGTTAGAGAGGGAAATCAAGAACCACCAAGAAGGATAGGAAGAGAGAATTCCATGTACTCTGAGGGGGCCAGTGATGTCAAACATTCCGGAGATGTCAAGTACAATGAGACTAACTAGGTCTTTTGGAATTGTACTAGTAGGAGGTGGGGGAAATGGAGACAGTTGATGGATTTGATACGAAGCATTTCCCTGAGTGGGAAATGATATACTGCAGCTGCTTATGCAGTGAACTGGAGATATAATAATGTACATGATGAATATAGACTGTTCAAGAAGTTTAATTACAAAGGTGAAAACATCAAGGCGGCAGCTAGAAGAGCTCATGGTGTTCTAGACTGGCAATGCCAGGAGGGCAGGGATTGTGTTTGTCTTGTAACACCAAGACCCCAGCCAAGACCTCCGATTGTATGTACTTCTGTGTTTTTCTCCATGATATCAATCTAATTTGAATCATCCTCTAAAGACTCTTAGTGGCAAATTATTAGGAGACAAATGATTGGTAACCCTAAGCTGTTTAAACTTACTAGTGACTGGGCAAGAAAGAACGGTGTTTCATTTTAAACAACTGTGATCTTGGAATGCGCAGCCTCCAGAACTCTGAGAAACAGATTTATATTGTTTAAGCCACCCAGTCTATGGTATTTTGTTATGGGTAGCCCACATTGATTAATACAGACCTCTGCTGAATTTTTTATTCAATGAATGATTGAGTAAGAAAATATGTGATATAAAGTAGAAAGAATTATGAAGGTTCTGATATGGAAGATCTAGGTAGGAAGCTTAGTTAAGACTAGGTGAGCTGGCAGATGTTACTGATAATTTCTGCCTTTAGTTTTACAAACTCCACCACTTACCTGTCAGTGCAACATGACCACTTTCCCATGATGCACCAGTATTCCAACAGGGATCAGGAAGGAGCAGATGCCATGATGATCACATGGAAGTTAAACTCCACATGGAGGCACCATGAAGCTCTCAGAAAGCCTCACAGCACACTAGCCTCCACCCAGACTCCACCCCATTTGTATATCCAATTGGGGGACCACCCCCTACCCTGTAAAACTGTTACACATGGGAATGGACCTTTGCTTTTTGGTTTTCAGCCCTTGGATTTTGATTCCTTTTCTGGCCTCCTTCCATGCTTTGTCCTCATAGGCAACTCTCTAGCCCACTCATGACAAGTATCTCTCCCAATGTGGTTGTCCACACTTCATGTGTAAATGCGTGTTCATTCTCTCACCTTTAAATGAGTTCTGCTCTCACTTGTGCACTGTGTTTATATCTCTGCTTTGAATTCTTATCTCTGTGGAAGCAAGAACTTGGGATAAAAACTGACATGCTTATTTCCATAACTGTTCTTGGAAAAATGAGGAAAAATTGAAATAAAAGATAACTTTATTTTGGCACATAATGTTGGAAACCCATGAACAAGTTTTTTCATAATATGCACTTTCCAGAAACTGTTTGAAGTACCCTCAAAAATATAGAAATGTGGGTGAGGCTAGATGATAGAGAGCTTTGAATTCCATATATGAAATGTATTATTCTAGAAAATTTTTGAATACAGAAGTGACAATATACAGATATTGAAGTGAAGAGTCCAAACTTAATCAGCCTGGATTTTACTGAGTGCATGTGAAATGCACACAAAGGAATCTTTCAAAAGTTTGGGGAAATGCCACCAATGAACAAACTCTGGATGGATTTCAACACTTTTTACACCGAAATAAACTTCATTTTTGATTGCATTTCCACAAACTTCTGGGAATTTCCCTCGTACTTCTTTCCTTCTGCTCACAGTAGCTCCAGCCAGTTGCTGAGAGGCAATGAAACAGACCAGTTCTGCATTCAGACAGACTTGCAGCTTTGATTCTGCCACCAACACATGGTATGTCCTTACTGAGCCTGTTCCCTCATCTGCTAAATTAGACTTCAAGGAGTTAGGGAGATAATGCTGCAAAATATTTGACAGTGGTATGTGCAAAACGCATGTTGGTCTTTATCACCGTTATTTTGGGGGACAATGGGGAAGTCCTACCGGTGTATTCTCTCTCCAAGGATTGCCTGCTACTCAGAGTTTTACACGCTCTGAGGTGGCAATGGTGGAGATCCTTTTAACCATTCCATTAACTGCCTCTTAAACAATATGCATGAAGAATTGGGGTGCTGAGAGAAATTAGTTGTAACTAAAAGCTTGATTAGCACTGCTTCCTCACAAAATGGAATTATGATGCCTCCGTTCTAGGTCCTTTGCATGTTTCTGCGCTCATAAAGCTTGAAAGAGACCCAACCAATGTTGGCCAGCATCGTCGTTCATATTGGCTCACACAGACATGCTCAAACTGAGAAAGTTATAAGATAATCCAAGCTAGTAATTTTTTTGATAGTTGGATTTAAGCAATATGTATTTTCCTATAGATGGCCTGTACCCTCTGCAACTAAGATGGCAACAGTGAGAAGCCCAGATGCTTTGATTCCATAGTAGTGACAGATGAAGTTGGATATATCTGCATTCTATAGTGCATTAGAGTGTGCTACTTATCCATCAGTCTTCACCAAATCTTAAACCCTTTTTTAAAGGATTGAGCTCTGAAATGTGTTTTCTGGGCACATCACCCTTAAAGCAGGCGTCTTATTAAAGACTTGTTTAGCTGATTGCCTTTAGCTAAGGTAAGATTACATATCAGGCTCTATATCAAGTCCTTGGACATCAAGTTGGAAGTTTTAAGCAATTAGAATGGCAACACCTCTTGCTTTTGTGATCCCTGAAGCAAAAAGTTGACATTTAAAGTATTCATAATTTAGTACTGGCTGGGAAGACAACTTGTTGTATATTTCTTGTAACCCAACCACATTAGGTTTTATCCTTTAGAAATTCATCAATTGTCTTGGGATAGCTTCAACCATTTCTACTCCTGGTATGGATTACAAATCCTCAAATACAATTTAATGAAAAATTCACCGTTTTTTGGTTGTAAAGCCATTTTCATTGCCAAAAATATTAGAAACTGAATTTTTAAATGTGAATTATGAAAACAGAAAATTCACTTTAAAAAACCCATAAGGGTCAGCACTGTGGCATAGTGGGTTAAGCCGCCACCTGCAACACTGGCATCTTGTGTGGGTTTCCAGTTCCAGTCCTGGTTGCTCCACTTCTGATCCAGCTCCCCTGCTAATGCACCTGTGAGAGCATTGGAAAATGGCCCAAGTACTTGGGCCCCTGCACTCACATGGGAAATCTGGATGAAGCTCCTGGCTCCTGGTTTCAACCTGGCTAGCCATGGCCATTGTGGCTATTTGGGGAGTGAACCAGCTGATGAAAGATCTCTTCCCTGCTCTCTCTTTTTGTGACTCTGCCTTTCAAATAAATAACTAAATCTTAAAAAAAAAAAACCACAAAATTCCCAACAGTAAAGGCATGGGGAAATTTTGGAAAGATACCATTAATGTGAGATGAAATTTCTAATGAATGGATCAATAATTTCAAGGAGTATTACAGAATTTAGAACATAGAAATATTGGCAACTTCTATTCATTTTTGTTGGTTTGTATATTTAATCTGGTCATGTTTTTCGCCTTTATATTTTCCCCCATTCTCAAAAATTCTTTGGTCTTAGCTTCCTAGCTAGGACTGGATACATGATTTTGGGAACCCAATGAAAAATGAAAATGCAGAGCCCATTTTTTAAATACTATTCAAAATTTCAGACAACAACAGTACATTAGACAAAGTGTAGGTTGTTTGTAAGTGTGAGGCCCTGTGTGACTACATAAGTCACACACCATATTCCTTGGTTTGTATGGTCCCCATGTGGGAAATTTTGTAGACAAGATGTTACCTCTCTGTTGAGTCCTCTGTCCTATGGTCTTCAACATTTCACAATCATTAGGACTACTGTTAACTTTTTCATCTGCTGTCCATTTCTTGATGACTCTTATGCTGTATTTTGAAATGAAATAATAGGCTTATTTTAATATTTTAATATTGTAAGGATCCCCTATGTTTTCCCTCCTTTTGGATTTTGTCTTTCATTCTTGTGTTTAAAAATCTTGCTAAAACATTCCAGGATGTACATTGGGCTTTGATGATAAAGTCCCCATGCATTGGTGCTTCTCTTCCTCCTAGCTGCAATATTTGTACTGACACATTTTTTTTTAAAACCCATCTGTATTTGTTACAACCTTCTAGAGCAAAATGACTTGGGCACTACATTTGTATCCACAAACCTCACTGACTTACTTTTTAACACTTTTCCAACACACCTACATAGGTTTATAATTTTGTTCCCCTTAACAATACTTTTCTTTGGAAACAAGTCCCATGGAGAGTTCCTCCTATCAGGCTTGATCTATTTCTAGAGGATGAGTGCATGCAGGATCCGTAACTACAGGGGAAAGTTTGCAAAGTATATCCTACGAAATGAAACTCAAGCCCTTTTAGCTAACATTTTTCTTTTAAACACCAAGGTATATCTTAGAATACTTCAGTGACAAAAAGATTTGGTTTACTAAGGAATCTGGATTGATAGCGAAACACTTTAGACCACAAAGTTAATGATGAGTTACATACATCTTACAACAAGCATTATAATAAGCCCATGTGAAACTAGAAAGCGTTATTATCTCTGCTCTGCCTAACATATCACAGTGTCACTTAGAAGCAGAAAGAAATCTTATCTTCCTCTTAAGTAGTTATTATCATGCCACACAGATTTTTTAATGTTAACAAAAATGAAGAAAAAATCCTTGAAAACATATTATCAGAGGAAATGAAGATAAAATATTGAACACGTGTACAAGTCATCTACCAGGCACAGCTTAGGCTATTTCTTCCATGCGTGACATGTCATTCTCGCCTTCAAGGGGCAGTGTTTCTGTGGTTACAGCAGCATTAATGTCATCATCAGTTGGGTCATCTTCATCTATAACCAGACGAAGTTTGATCATTCTGGAGATCCTGTTATCACGTTTCTAAGGCTCTTCCTGACTGAAGCCAGAAGAAATGAGTGCAGTTTCATAGAGCAAGATAACTAGCTCCTTCACAGACTTGTCATTCTTGTCAGCTTCTGCCCTTTAGTTTTCAGGTTTCAGCAATAGAATGGTCAGGGTTTATCTTTAGGTGTTTCTTTGCTGCCAAGTGACCCATTGTTGAGTTGCCTCTTAGAGCCTAACCCAGTGGATATTGAACTGCATATGTTTTTTCTGTTTGCTTTTCTAACAAAGAAATATATGCAACTCTTTATTTGTTTATGATTATGACTTTTAAAATTCAAATCTTAGAGCTGTTTCTCAAGTGTTTAACTTAGGGCCTTCCTTTTCATGACAATCCTATTTCCATACATAGCTTTATTTACTCTGGTTATTCTAGCACGGCATTTTTAAGTTGATTTTCATCAATTATTCAATAATTGGATTGAGGATCTGCTTCAGTTTTCATATAACAGGTTGGCGTTTTTCAAGTTGTATTAGTTCTTTCATTAGGAGTCCTTGAAAGTCACAAGTTCATCAGTTTTGGTATATTTACTTGGAGAAGATTCTGATGGCATTGTTTATAGAGAAAATGAGAATGATTTTTATTTCTTTTCTAATTTATTTTGTTTTTGTTTTCTAAGAATTATTTAGTTATTTGAAAGGTAGAGTTGCAAGGAGGGAGGGAGATACACAGAGAGATCTTCTATCTGCTGGTCCACTCTCCAAATGGCAGCAATGACTGGAGCTCAGCGAGGCTCAACCCAGGAGACTGGAACTTCATCTTGATCTCCTATATGGGTTCAGAGACCCAAGTACTTGGACCATCTTCCACTGCCTTCCCAGGTGTGTTTGCAGGGAGCTGGATTGGAAGCGGAGCAGTCTGGACATGAGCCAACAATCATTGGGATACTGGCATTGCAGGCGATGGCTTAGCCCACTGCTGTCCCCTACTAGTGTGTTTTCTTCCTTATTGCTCTGTTTGCTTAGAGTTTTATATTATTTACTGCTTTTCTACTCTTTCAGCTATCTGCACAAACACTGTCCTATCATGTAAGTACAAAGGGACATACATAAAGGGCTATCTGGGGCCGACACTGTGGCGTAGTGGGTTAAGCCTCCACCTGCAGTGCCAGCATCTCACATAGGCGCCGGTTCGAGACCCAGCTGCTCCACTTCTAATCCAGCTCTCTGCCATGGCCTGGGAAAGCAGTAGAAGATGGCCCAACTGCTTGGGTTCCTACATTCGCATGGGAGACCCAGAGGAAGCTCCTGGCTCCTGGCTCCTGGCTTCAGATTGGCAGAGCTCCACCCATTGCGGCCAACTGCAGAGTGAACCAGCGTATGGAAGACCTCTTTCTCTCTTTGTGCCTCTCTTTCTCTCTGTGTAACTCTGATTTTCAAATAAATAAATAAATATTTTTTTTTTTTTTGCCAGGCAGAGTTAGACAGTGAGAGAGAGAGTTATAGACAGTGACAGAGAGACAGAGAGAAAGGTCTTCCTTCCATTGGTTCACTCCCCTAATGGTCACCACGGCCGGCGCTGTGCCAATCCGAAGTCAGGAGCCAGGTGCTTCCTCCTGGTCTCCCATGTGGGTGCAGGGCCCAAGGACCTGGGCCATCCTCCACTGCCCTCCCGGGCCACAGCAGAGAGCTGGACTGGAAGAGGAGCAACAGGGACTAGTACCCGGCGCCCCAACTGGGACTAGAATCCAGGGTGCCAGCGCTGCAGGTGGAGGATTAGCCTAGTGAGCCACGGCACTGGCCAATAAATAAATCTTAAAAATAAATAAATAAAGGGTTATCCGGAAAGATTTGTTTGAATGGCAAGGCCATCCATGGGGCTGTATATATGAGAAATCGAGGGTTTTGCTTCTCGGCAAGGAATCCGGGCTCTACATTTGCATCAAGTCTGAGACCAGGCTGGGTAGGCAGCCAAGAGTTCATCTTGACTCTGCAGGGGGCTCTGACTTGGTATCACTGAGATGAACTTGATCACACTTTGTTCCCAGTGCCACCTTTCTCCTTACTAACAGATGCCACTCTTCCCAGAAGCAGAGCTCAGACTGTTCAAAGCACAGCAGAAGAGTGGCGAACCTTGTGAATATATCACCTGAGCTTCGGGCTCTTGGTGCTTGCGATGTAGTCGTAGTTAATTGTAACACTGTTAGAGGACACTCAGAGTAGTTTGCTTCTTTTCTAGCTGTCAATCCACCTCAGATTCTGCAAGGTTCACCATCCTTCTGAAAAGTAAATGGGTCACAACACATCCTACAGCAACTCAGGCACTCTCAAAAAGCTCTGTGTGTATTTTGTAGGAGCCATACATTTGTGACATACAGTATCAAAGAAGCAAGGATTCTGAGATGTCTCTGAACATGGTGCTCCCCAAATTCCTGGTGTCATCCTCCTGCTAAACTCTAGACTTGAGGTGAATTTTTAGGTGCAGATGTACTACAGAGGAACTTGATAGTAAGAGCAATCAAAGGTCAAAGAATTTCAAACAGTTATATGAGATTCTGGGAACTGTTGACCGCGTTGAGGCAAAGCTACTGGAAGATGCCTGACACTTATAACACTAAGGCACTTATGATTTTACCTAATGTAATTTGTGTGATAAGCAGTCTGAGAGGACTCCCAAGCTTGGCTCAACAGCTGTTGCTGATCATAGAGTGGAGCAGAGAGGTATCCATGGTGATCTTCCTGTTCCAGCCAGAATAGGGAATCCCACAGGGCTTAAAGGCCTGGCATATTCCTGGCATCCTTAATAGATAAAATACTATATTACGTAGGAGCACATCTGAAATTTCTTTTCAGACAAGGTGAAGGTAATGATATTGCATTATGTTAGTAGGGGGTAGGTAGTGAGGAGAGTTTCAAATGGGAGGTTACGAAAACACCTCAATTCTTTGAAGTGTCTAATTGTCTCCATTCTTTAATCATGTAAATGACCAATGAACAACCTTCCCTGGGGTATGCAATTGATTACACATTACAGATGATGAGAAGGATGCTATGAGGAGGGAGACACATGGTAAAATAAGCACATTTTATGGAGAAGCATTTTCTCATTTAGTGTTCTGTTAGTTTGGGAACATTTAGGGTAGGGGAGCGATGACAAACGTGACAATTTAGAGAACATCTGTAGCTGGGTATGGATGAGTATAGGCCAGGGATTTGATTATTTAAAGCCTAATGAGAAATATATTAAAATTTTTCTCTCCCTCCATTTTTTATTTTGTGAGGGTGTATTTCCCAGAGGAGGCAACAAATATGGAAATAGTTCTTTTAAAGATTTATTTATTTGAATGTCAGAGTGACAGAAAGTGACAGACAGAGAAAGAGACCTTCCATCTGCTGATTCATTCCCCAAAAGCCCACAAGAGCCAGATCTAGTCCAGGTCAATGCCAGGGACCAGGAAATACATCCTAGTTTCCCATGTGAGTGGCAGAGACACAACTACTTGGGCCATCATTCATTGCTTTCCCAAGCACATTATCAGGAAGCTGGAGCAGAAACAGAGCAGTGGGACCTGAACTGGCAGAATGAACCTTCGCTCTGATATGGGCTGCAGGCCCTGTAAGCAGTGGCTCAACCCACTGCACTACAATAACAATGGCCCCGAAAATGGTAGGGTTTTGAGAGGGAGGGAGCCCTGGAGGGTGGAAGGGAGGGAGGGGGAAAGGGAGAGGGAGAAAGAGAAGAGGGCGAGTGAGAGAGGGAGAGAGAATCTAAAGGAAAAGCCTTGGTCTTTGCAAGCCTCTGACAAAAGGAACATGTCGCTTGGGATGACCTGTTGACACATCTCAGTGACTAATTTCACAGTATGAGTAAGTGCCATCATGAGAATTCCAGAGGCTCTGATGTGAAGAAGGGGACAGCGGATGTTGTATTGGGTGTGGTAATAGGACAAAACAAGGATGGGTGTGGAGAGCAATGGGCTATGGGCTTGAAGGTGGGGCCCCGAGTGAGGGAGCACTGATGGGGAAGAGGCTCCAGAAATGCATCAGAGCCATGGGGAAATAGAAAGGCTACAGTCATGACTGATTTCCGAGAAACCAGAGCCTTCCTGGAAGGACTTTCGATTCCAAGGCAGCCAAAGATGACTTGATGACGTGATGACTTACACTGCAGTCAAACTGTGGTTCGAACTGAAGCAGAAGTTCAGTCCCCTGAAGTTTCTGATCAGAAAGTTTCAGGTAAGAAAACCAGGAATGCACATGGTTCAAAGTGTCTGGGGTATTCTCATTTGTTACCAGGCTTGGCAACCATTGTTTTAGAGGGAAGAAAAAGGAAGTGAATTCATCAGAGACCATATTGTCCCACTGGTTTGAAAATAGTTTTAAAGAATTTACAGGAATTTTCTATTTTTACGTCTGTGATATTTGAGCATAACCTCCTACTCAAACCCTTTTCGAGGCAGGGAATAACCATAAGACTATAGTTTAACAAGGCTTGAGGGTGACAGTACGTTTAAGTAGTCAGGGTTCTTTTTGCTTGTATGTTTTGTATAGTTATTGGTGACAGGATTTGTTCCGGTCTTGTTTTATTTTTGCTTTTTTTTTTTCATTTCCAATTCTCTTTATATACAGAAGATCAGTTTAGTATATATTAGGTAACGATTTCAACAGTTTGCCCCCATATAGCAACACAAAGTGAAAAAAAATACTGTTGGAGTACTAGTTATAGCATTAAATAAGAGTGTACAGCACATTAAAAGTTTACTTGTTTGCTTGAGGAGGGAAACGTACAGCTTTATACATTTGATTCTCTATTCCTTGGGTTTTGAAGGAACAGCAAATATACTCATGTGGGTTCATAGAAATGGATTAAGACCAAGATGAAATACAAGTAAAAGACATTGGTAGGTACTATTCACAGTAATCAAGAGGTGAAAGCAGCTCAAATGTCTCTCCAGGGATGAGTGCAAGAACAAAATGTGATCTACGCATACAAGAGACCATCACTCAGCCTTACAAAGGGAGGAGATCTTGTCACACACCACTACATGGATGAACCTTGAGGACAATATGCTAAGTGAAATAAGCCAGTTACAGAAAGACCAATGCACTGTATGAGTCTCCTTATTTTAGATAGCTATAGCCAAATCCACAGAAATAGGAAGCAAAATGGTGACTATCAGGGGGCAGGTTGAGGGAGAAAAGAGGAGTTTTTGTTTACTGGATATGGATTCAGATTTTCAAAATGAAAAATTTCTGGGAATTTGTTTCGCCACCTTGTGAGCACATTTAACACTACTGACCTGTACAATTAAAAGCAGTTAAGATGCTAAATTCACGTTACATATATTTGATCATAATTAAAAACAAACATAAGCAGTCTCTCAAAGCTCATCAAGCTGTATAGGACTTTCTTCCCCAAGCATGTGATAATTTTGAACTCTGGCATATTTCTGTACTGAGCTTCGGGTAAGTTGGTTTAAAATAGTCTTAAGATATCCTGCAGTTTACTGCATGTACTCTACCTTTTAGATTTTTCCTTGACATTCACAATTTTTCCAAGGTCTCCCTTTCTAAATATTGCATGCACAATGGATTTACTTCTTTGCTTTTCTATTCTGAATTTCATTGTGTCGTGATTTCTGTGAAATAGGAAGTACCTGTGGGAAATGCAAACTTCTGCTGTTCCTTTCTTTAATCCCAGATAGCCTACTTATAGCTCATATACAGCAAAATAATACTTCTGTATTCTTGGCATTTGCATCTCCCAGGTAATCATGATGCTATGTATCACCCCTCCCTGTTTATCCTCCTGCTAGTGCTTATTCAAATCCATGTCCACTTCAATTTACCTTATGCACAGTCTTTGTAATCCATCTCTTATTTAATCATGCCAGTGCACTTTTCAGAACTCCCTCTAATTTGTTTTCTCTTTTGGGTCCTGAAGAGCCCTGAGCAATTTATTTTCTGTTTCAGCGGTGGAAGTGGATTTTGTAGAATTTTCCAGAAATGCATTTCACAGATAGAGACTGTTCTGTTGCCTAAGAAACCTTTGGTGATTTTATAGTCCAGATGACACTGGCCTTTTAGATTGTAAGCGTAAAAAATTTGTGGCACTTCCACAATAGCATTTTGGACTTTTGCTATAGTTTGAATTAGAAAATGAACAAATGAACAACAAAAAAAAACTCTGATGAGTTCAGGAACAATTATTTTGTGAATGACAACATCTAGACATATTTGAAAAATAGGAGTACACCTATGTGAGAGATGTACTATTTATTCAGTTGGCAGACATTATGTATCGGGGCCCATAAGTCTATACAACTTCCCTTACCAGAAGCCAACCCTTGCCCATTAGCCCAGTGAACCACAGTTTAGGAGACCTGATGTGTAGACGAATCCCTGATTCCAAGGCAGATTCACTGAGTAACTGCCGAGAAGGGGTTGTACAAGCAATCTGAAACAGCTCCAGCCGCAGAGAAGCCACAGGCTTGCGCTTCCCATTCTACAAGCTGATGCTGCAGTGCTTCATCAGCCCTCCCTTCTAGGCTCCCTGCCAGCCTCAGACATCTGGGTCAGCCAAATGCAGTAACCCCGGTTTTCATTTTTCCAGACCTACTGCTTCTCCTCGAGCCAACACATGTAGTTCCTTCAGGTGAACAGCAGGGAGCCAGTGACAGCGACAAGGAGTTAGAGACACACAGTCTCACACCAAATGCTATTTACTGTCATTTTACATATTTATCCTGGACAAGCTGCTTAAGCTCACTGCATTTCTAAAACCTTGTTTGGTAAATGGGAGTCCCAAGCAGTGGGCACACTGTTGTGGGGGCTTAGTTAATTAACATTCTGGCTCTGAGCTTTGTTCCCTAAAGGCTGCTAGACTGGTGAAGAGCTATCTTCCATATCTTTGAAATCATTAATAGTTATTAACGAGGCCGGCGCTGCGGCTCACTTGGCTAATCCTCTGTCTGCGGCGCTGGCACCCCGGGTTCTAGTCCTGGTTAGGGAGCCGGATTCTGTCCCGGTTGCTCCTCTTCCAGTCCAGCTCTCTGCTGTGGCCCGGGAGGGCAGTGGAGGATGGCCCAAGTGCTTGGGCCCTGCACCCGCATGGGAGACCAGGAGGAAGCACCTGGCTCCCAGCTTCGGATCAGCGCAGCGCGCCGGTCGTAGCGGCCATTTGAGGGGTGAACCAACGGAAAAGGAAGACCTTTCTCTCTGTCTGTCTGTCTCTCTCTCACTGTCTAAATCTGCCTGTCAAAAAATAGTTATTAACGAAATTGTGCTCAATACTAACCCCTTGGTGGACAGCTATACTCAGACTGGAACCAAAGCATGTAGCTATTATCTAAGCTTATAGACTCTCAGATGCTTTACAATTCACAATGATCTCCCTTACTTAGGTACTTTGATTCTTTTAAAGAAGTCATATTGATATGATTTCTTAGGAAGGAAAATGTGGCAAGTAATACAGTATTAGAAAATAATACTGTACAGAAATGAGATGACACCTACCATTGTCTGATTTTATGATCTTAGATAATACCCTGATCTTGTCTGGCCCTCAGTCCCATCATCTGGAAAATGAGGCGACAAAATATCTGATCAAAAAGGTTTCTTGCAACTCTGCTTTCTCGCATTCTCTGTGTTGGTCTCATTGTAATCAGTTGAGGTTAATAGCATATTATTTTAGTAAATCTATGACAAGTATAAAATATAATTTGTGCTGAAAACTATACTCTCACGTTAGGCTAGTAACTCTCTAAGCAGCTACTTGACTTAGCATCTGTAAATTAACATGTCAAGTGAATACATACTGATGAGTTTGATCTGTGTCTAACACCATTGTCTGCCTGAAGCAACCAGGGAAACATGGAGAAATGGCTGATTCCAGAGCCAGAGCAGGGAAAGTACAAGACGAGCCTGGGCCATCTGGTCATATCAGACAGACAGCAATGAAATGATCAGAAAATAATGGGGGCATGTCACAGGGACACAGAAGCTGAGCCTGGAGCAGCTCCCACTGGTCAAATCTGAGATGATTTGAGTACTGAAGTATTTAAGCACTAAATAGAAAATATGGTGGAAAACGTAGAAAATCATGAATTCATATTAATAATAAATAGGAGAAGAAAAAGCACTTACTTACAATCAAATCTAAGTGCTTGACTGGGGAGAAAGTGCTGGAGTTGAAAAGTCAGCATTTTAAAAAACATTTTTAAAGCTTTATTTGAAAGTCAGAGTTACACAGAGAGAGAAGGAGAGGCAGAGAGAGAGAGAGAGAGAGAGAGAGGTCTTCCATCCAGAGTTACACAGAGAGAGAAGGAGAGGCAGAGAGAGAGAGAGAGAGAGAGAGAGAGAGAGAGAGGTCTTCCATCCAATGGTTCACTCCCCAACTGGCCACAACAGCTGGAGCTGGGCTGATCAGACGCCAGGTTCCAGGAGCTTCTTTCCGGTCTCCCACGTGGGTGCAGGGGCCCAGGGACTTGGGCCAACTTCTTCTGCTTTCCCAGGCCATAGCAGAGAGCTGGATCAAAAGTGGAACAGCCGGGACTAGAACCGGCATCCATATGGGATGCCGGCACTGGAAGCAGGGGCTTTACCCACTACGCCACAGCACTGGCCCGAAAACTCAGTATTTTGCAAGCATGGGAATAAAGATTGGATACAATAAAAATCAATGGATGCTAAATCTAGGTGGAATTTTTATGAGGAAGATATTTGCATAGAATTAAAGTGTATCCATGCAGACTGCTCATTAATTTCAAGGGGAAAATAGTAATTATACAGTGGAGAAATTGGATAACTATTTGACCAGGCGATCCAAATTAACATCACAAATGTGGGACAGACACATAGTGTGTACCTGTAAATAAAATGCCCTGAGAACACCACACCATCACTTATGCCAGAGTTTAATCAGCAGAAAACATCAGACAAACCCCTCCAAAGGAACATTGAAAATACCAACATCACAGAAAACAAAGAAAGCGTATTGAATGCTCCAGATTAAAGAAGAGTAAATAAACTTGACAACTAAATGCCATATTTGACCCAAGGTTAACATCTGTGCTGACAGGGGATGTGCAATAAAGGATATTATTAGATCAACAGAAAAGAGGTACCATATGGATACTAGGTAGTTTATCAGTTAAGAGTGGCATATCAATATAAAGTTATGAAGATGATAACTTCCTGAAGAAGTTATTCTTATAGCATACACTGAATTATTTAGATATCAAGAAATGTGATGTATTACCCTAAAATTGATCAGATAAAAAGTAAGAGGGAGAGAGAAAGAGAGAGTGAGAGGGAGGGAGAGAGAAGGAGAGAGAGAGGGTGAGATGGAGAGAGGGAGAGAGGGAGAGGGAGAGGGAGAGAGAGAGAGAGAAGTAAGCAATCATGCAAAGAGCTAAAGCTAGATAAGGTTACACAGATGTGTTTTTTGACTGTTACATTTTTATTTATTAACATATAGAGAATAGATTTCATGAATTTCATAGATAAGATTTCAAGAATACAATGAGACTTTCCTCTCTCCCTCACTTTCCTCTCCTTCCTTTCTTTCCTCTCCCTTTTAATTTTTTTGTGATAACATATGTTCGATTTACTTCATCATCACAGGATCAATGCTTCTCTAAGCACAGAGCTCAACAAGTAAAAGATAGACTGCTGTTCCTCAGTGGTATAGACAAGGGTTAGAGGCATCTATAAAATCATAGGATGTCAGTTTAGATCAATATACATTAAGTTTTTTTTTTTATTGGTACTCTACATACTGGTCACGTGGGAGGTGTGCCGAGCACGGTGTCTTAGATTGGTCTAGGACCAGGATTATAAACAGCCTCTGCCAAATCACTGAGCAGCAACTGAAAACCATTATTGACCACATGGAGCAAGTGAGAGCCAGCCAGGCTCTGTGCAGTGCGGTTGCAATATCCAAACCGAGACTGCTGAACTGGATGTCTTCCACGGATGGGCTTGTCAGGTGCCAGGGACTGTTTCCATCGTGTCTTCATCCAGAATTACTAAATTCTAAAGTTGCATATGACTGTAAAAGCATGCCTCCTTTGACATTTAAATTCTGTATAAACACATGTTGCATTTAGAAATCACACATAGCCGGCACCGTGGCTCACTAGGCTAATCCTCTGCCTTGCGGTGCCAGCACACCAGGTTCTAGTCCCGGTCGGGGCACGGATCCTGTCCTGGTTGCCCCTCTTCCAGGCCAGCTCTCTGCTGTGGCCAGGGAGTGCAGTGGAGGATGGCCCAAGTCCTTGGGCCCTGCATCCCATGGGAGACCAGGAGAAGCATCTGGCTCCTGCCTTCGGATCAGCGCGATGCGCCGGCCGCGGCAGCCATTGGAGTGTGAACCAACGGCAAAAGGAAGACCTTTCTCTCTGTCTCTCTCTCACTATCCACTAAGCCTGTCAAAAAAAAAAAAAAGAAATCACACATAAATCACTTCAATTACCCTTTGGCTCCTTTCTTCCCTTTGACTTTGAATAAATGTAACTCTTTCAGCCAGAAAATATTAAAAAAATATGAAAATATGGTAGAATGATACCCATTGAAGTGAAATGGACACTATGAGAGACAATGCAATGATCAGCCCTTGTCTAGACTGTTGAGGAACAATTTACTATTTTATTCCTTTTAGTATTTTGTTGTTGTTGTTGTTGTTGTTGTTGCTCTGCTTGTTCTACATAAGACCACTGGTTGAACTCTGTAATCAATGCACAATCATTCTTAGGCATTTTAAAAAAGTATTTATTTTCATTTTATTTGGAAGAGAGAGAGAGAGAGAGATTCTCCATCTACTGGATCACTCCCTAAATACTCACGGTAGCCAGGGTTGACTCAGGTCCGGAGCCTAGAATTCAGTCCGGGTCTCCCACAGCAGTGGGAGTGGCAGGCACTCATGTACTTGGGCCATCATCTGCTGCCTCCCAGAATGTGCATTAGCAGGAAGCTGGATTAGAAGCAAAAGGGCCTAGGCTGAAACCAGGCTTTTAAAATTATTTCTCTACTTTGTTATTTATTTTAGATTTGTGTTTGTATTTGAAATAACAAAAAACAATTCAAATCAATTGGAAATCTACAAAAAGAGTTAAAGATTTTAAAAGCTCTTATTAAAATTGCTATATTGGTCTATTATGTTATGTTATATGTGTGTACATATTGTATGTCCACATGGGAAAATTTTATTAAGAATTTTATTTTAACTGGCTTATAGATAAGATTGTCCATAAATTTAAGCTGCTAAAATTAATCAAAGATACATTTTAATTCGTGTGACCTGAATCTCTGCATCGTATGTTTTATACTTGTTGGTAGAAAGAAACTAAAAACATTTTAT
This sequence comes from Lepus europaeus, assembly GCF_033115175.1. Lineage (NCBI taxonomy): Eukaryota > Metazoa > Chordata > Mammalia > Lagomorpha > Leporidae > Lepus > Lepus europaeus. Next base: position 23,784,934 of record NC_084850.1, on the reverse strand, counting down.
ATGGTTGTGCTTAAGTTTACTGGTTAAACAAACTACACCATGTTAGATTTTAAGAGGTGTTTCCAAATACATGATTCTTAAAATTTATAGAAGGCATTGGACCTTCTGGTAAATGTTTTCTTAAGTTGTTATCTAATGGTTGAAACGGTTTGCTAAGTATTCATGTAATATTGCTATTGTCAGCAAGCGATCTAGGACTTGCTCCCTCATTTCTCTATTCTAAGCCCGACTTGTTCTTTCATTTCTCTATTCTCTTCAAGGTAGGAAACTAATTCTATTTTGAAGGAATCGGTAGGACGCACAATTTAATCTTTAGACCTTATAAAAGAGATGGCTAACATTTTTCTGTAATAGCATAGCCAAAATAAGAGCTTAAATAATAATCTCATAGCTAGATCCACTTCGCCATCAGCGAAGTAAACAGTAAGGAGACAAAACCTCCCTTTCAGACCAAAGGGAAAGAAAGTTTTCAAGTGAGAATATAATTTTCCTCATGGGCATTGTCTACCTTAGAAAAACTACTACAGAACATGCCTGTGACTATAGACTTGTAGTTCAGGCCACCGAAGATTAGAGATGGGACTTGGGCACTCCCTTGACTTGCATCCTCTGGTCTGCTTTAACACAAACCAGGAGGAAAAGAAAGCTAGGCATCAGAAGCAATGGGTGGCAGGCCTATTAATGGCTGATCTGTACAGTGATCTGCCCTCAAGGAGACCCAACAGGCCAGTCCACTGCAGTGGCTTTCAGTGTGGTAAGCCTGGGCTTCAGCAGAAGTCAGCTTGTGAAGAGCCCTGGCAGCTCTGCCAAGAGTTGCATCACTGGAAATGGACCTGCCCTGGAGTCGAAGGATGCCCAGGTCAGAGCCACAGATCTTATTGGCTCTAAGCTGAAAAGCCCTTCACTCAGCCCAACTTCCAAAGTGACCACTGCAGCTGAGGGGATGGCCAAGCAGGGTCAGCAACATTGAAGGCAGAACTGTAAATTTCTTGTTAGAGATGCCCCCTGCCTTGACCTGGCCAGCTCTCCTCCCAGGCCAGATAAGTAATGAAAGTCAACAGAGTGCCTTCCCTTAGGAGGTTCACACCTCCCTTAGGATGTACCCCATGTGAAGAGATAGATAGGTCTGGGCCTCTTAACTTACAAGGCCTAAAGCCCAACAGATTATTATCAAGCCCCTTCTATCAGGTTCTATTTGCCTCTCAATCAGAAAACTTAATTGTAGCTTAGACAACACCTTTCTTAGCTCCTCTAATAATGACTCTGTCCTTTGTTCTAGACCCTGTCTAGCGCACTTGGGCCTCATTCCTTTGTAATCATAACCTCTACTCTACCTCCAATGGCTCTACTCCCAACCTGTGTGTACTGATGGTCCTCTTCCCCACTTAATGCTGTATAATTGTTCAGACCTGGTTAATGCCACTCTTAGGATCATTGGTTATTATCCTCACCGTGTCTTTTATGACCTTGTCTAAATATGATCAGAGTCGGCGAACTTGGAAGGCTTCCATAGCCTTGGCAACTCATGACAACAGCCTAGGGTGGTTACTGGCGCCATAAACTAGAGTGTCAATTTGTTGGGTCAACAACAGGAGTCACTGTGCACTTGCTCCTCATGTGGGATCTCTGTGCTTAATGTGCTGTACATTGTGATTTAATGCTATAACTAGTACTCAAACAGTATGTTTCACTTTGTGTTTCTATGTGGGTGCAAACTGTTGAAATCTTTACTTAATGTATACTAAATTGATCTTCTGTATATAAAGATAATTGAAAATGAATCTTGATGTGAATGGAATGGGAGAGGGAGCGGGAGAGGGGAGGGTTGCAGGTGGGAGGGAAGTTATGGGAGGGGGAAGCCATTGTAATCCATAAGCTGTACATTGGAAATTTATATTCATTAAATAAAAGTTTTAAAAAAAGATTTATGTTTTTATATGAAAGGCAGAGTTAGAGAGAAAGAGAGTGAGAGCGACAGCAAGAGAGAGAGAGAGAGAGAGAGAGATTCTTCCATCTGCTGGTCATTCCCCAAATGGCCCCAATGGGCAGAGCTGTGCTGATCCGAAGCTAAGAGCTAGGAACTTCTTCCAGGTCTCCCACATAGGCCCAGTCCTCCACTTCTTTCCCAGGCACACTAGCAGGGAGCTGGATGGAAAGTGGGGACCGCCAGGGCTTGAACTGGTGCCTTATGGGAGCAACAGACACTGCCTTTATTCCCTATGCCACAGCACTGGCGTCTATTTATTTATTTATCTGAGAGCCAGAGAGCAATACAGAGAACTTCCATCTACTGTTTCACTTCACAAATGCTGGTGACGGCCAAGGCTGGGCCAAGGCTCAAGGTAACATCTGGGAACTCAAGGATGCTCTCCCCGTTGAGTGGCAGGAACCCAACTACTTGAACAATCACCTGCTTCCCAAGGTCTGCGTCAGCGGGAAGCTGGAGTCAACAGTCAGAGCCAAAATTCAGAGCCAAGCACTGTGGTGTAAGTCACAGGCATCTTCACTGCTAAGTCAAACACTCACACCTCCCCTTGGTCTTCAGTGTAAACTTAGAGTCCTGCCACTGCTAATGCAACCTGCAGTGTTCCTATTTATACAGAGGAACACAATTGGCTAATTCTCAGCTGCTTGTGGATCATCAGAATCTCATACACGTCTACCTCATCTCACTTAAGGCTATCATTCCTTAACTCACTAGCTGACTATATTCTTTCTGTGAGTCTACTATGTAGACATTTAGGAACCTCTGATCTTGTGCTACCAAAATATACCCCCTCAAAGAGTAACCAGAAGTTTAGAGAAAGTCCTGATTTCCTGATTTATACTACATGAAAAATATAAAACTTAACTATTACCAGAAAGCATATAATTCTTAAAAGATTTTTCTTTTGATTTTGTTTTTCAAAGCTTTAAAATTATTTGAACACAGTAAACTGTTTTGAAACAGTTTCAACTTAATACCTTCACAATGGACCTATACCCTTCTGCTTATGGGTACTTGCCCCACTCATCATGGGATTCAGTTAAAATTTTGGGTTAATGTGTGTCTTGTCATTTTTGCTTATTCATCCTGTCTTTCAATCCTTTATCTCTTTTCTGCTACTCCTTACCAAAGCATCATTGCTATGATAACTCTGGTAACCCCTGCAAGGAGTCAGAATAGGCATTATAATCATCTGTCTTTGGAGGTTCCCAATGGTATCTGATGAACTCCTGAAGACAGGAACCCTCCCACAATACTATCATCAATTTCTATTCAGAATAGAGTCTCTATTTGCAGAGGTCAAATATTTCATTTAGGCACAGTTGTTAAATAATTGCTTAGGGAGCTTGCAACCCGTATCAGAGTGCCTGGGTTCAAGTTCTGGTTGTCAGCTTCCTAATGATGTTCACCCTGAGAGGTAGCAGGTGATGGCTCAAGTACATGTGTCAGGGCTAAACACCTGGGAAACCTGGATTGAGTTCTGGACTCCCAGACTGGACCTGGCTCAACCCCCCAGCCATTGCAGGCATGTGGGGAGTGGGCAAGCATGTGGAAGTTATGTCTCTCTCTCTCTCTCTCTCTCTCTCTCTCTCTGTGTGTGTGTGTGTGTGTGTGTCTGTCTTCCAAATAAAATAAAATTACATTAAAAAATTTTAAAAACATTTCAGTTTGCCTAACTCTTAATGTGAGTGTCAGAAATTCCTATTCTTTTATTTCAAGTCTGGGGCAAGGACATTATGTTTACTTCAATTCAGTACACTAAAGGAAACCCTTACCTGGTCTCCTGCCTCAAACTCATCCTAACAGATTCTCCAACCAAGTGTACATTTCCCAAGAAGGGTGCAACATTCTGCTAACCCTCTGAATCTCCATCCCTGTGAAGAAGATACAAAGAATAGTAGGCCCTTTTAAATTTGTTGTTGTCACTGTTAATAAACATGTACCACCCTATCTTTCGTTGGAATACAGGGGGCTCTTTCATTGATCAGAAAGGTCATATACCAAGGTGCTGGCTGTTTTTTTCCACCGAATCCTTGTGAAATCTTTCAGAAGAAGAATGAGGAGGAGGAAAAGAAATAGAAGCAGTTGGAAAAGTATAAAGAAGAGAAGAAAAGGAGAGGAAGAGGAGAAAGAATCTATTATCTATCCATTTATCTAACTTAAAATCCAGGAAAATGGTTAATTTTTGCTCCTTTTTAGTGAATAGCATTAACTGATTCTCAGATTTTGTGTGCACATTTCATTGTTTTTATTTTTCTTCACATTTCTGTGGGAAATATCAACTAAGATATAATGCAAACTGATACTATTTGGCATTACTCACCATATAGGAAATCATGTAGAGTTGGGGGTAGTAGAGAAAGGAGATGGGAGTCCACATGTATAGAAAACCTGCTGTATATCATGTACCATGCTAGCCACTTTTAAAAAATTCTATTGAGATATAATTGTTACACAATAAACTGTACATAATCCAAGTGTACATTCTAAATTTTGGCATATGCATGCACCCACCATCACAAGGTAACATTCATGATCATTTACCTCCACAATTTCTTATGAGCTATTTTAAAAAAAGATTTTATTTATTTATTTGAGAGGTAGAGTTAAGGACACAGAGAGGGAGAATCACAGAAAAAGGTCTTTTATTCCCTGGTTTATTACCCAAACAGCAGCAAGGGCCAGAGCTGGGCCATTCCCCAAACAGCCAGAATGGCTGGAGCTGGGCCAGTCTGAAGCCAGGAGCCAGGAACTTCTTCCAGATCCCCCACGTTGGTGCAGGGCCCCAAACACTTGGGCCATCTTCTACTGCTTTCCCAGGCCATATCAGAGAGCTGGATCAGAAGTGGAGCAGCAGGGACCTGAACTAGTGTACTTATGTGATTCTGGTACCACAGGCAGAGGTTTACTCTACTACGCCACAACACTTCTATCCTTTATAATTACTTTGCAATTTCTAGAATTTTATATAAGTGGTATCATGCAGTGTGTTCTTTTATGTGTCTGCTCCTCTCACTCAGCATAATTATTTTGAGAGTGTCTGATTTGTTGCATGTACCAATAATTGGTTCTTAAGTAAGAAAAGGAGGGAGGATGGGAGTGAGGGAGGGAGGGTAGAGTGGGAAGTATTGTTATGCTCTTAAAACTGTATATGTGAAACACAAAATTTGTTCTGTTAAAATAAATTTACAAAATAAAAAAAAAACAGTTAATTTGTTTTGTTGCTAAGTAGTTTTCCACCACAATTTGTTATCCATTCACCTGGTTATGGACATTTGGATTGTTTCCAGGTTTTGGCTATACAAATAAGCTGTTGCAAAGTTTTATGAAGTCTGTGCGTAGAAATATGCTTTGACTTCTTTAGGGTGAATACCTAGAAGTGTAATAGCTGAGTCCTATAACCTACAGCAGGTTTCACAGGAAAAGTAAGTGTCAAAATATCATCTAAAGTACCCATGACATTTTAAGTTCCTATCAGCAGCATGCAAAAGTTTCAGCTCTCCCACATCACAATTCTCCATCAACACTTGGTATGGTCATTCTTTTTTTTTTTTTAATTTTTTATTTTTTTGACAGGCAGAGTGGACAGTAGAGGGAGACAGAGAGAAAGGTCTTCCTTTTTGGGTATGGTCATTCTTTAACTTTATAATCTTAGTGTGAAGAGATATAATGTTATAGTTTTAATTTGCATTTCACTATTGACCAATGAAATTGGACATCTTTTCATGTGGTTCTTTTCTTTATTAAAATTTATTGTTATTTATTTTAAAGGCCAAGTTAGAGAGAGAGAGAGAGAGAGATTCCATCCACTGGTACACTCCCCAAATGGCCTCAATGGCCAGGACTGAGCCAGGACAAAGCCAGGAACCAGCAGATTCATCAGAGTCTTCCATATGGGTGCAAGGGCCTAAGTACTTGGGTCATCTTCTACTGCTTTCCCAGATGCATTAACAAGGAGCTGGATCAGAAGCAGAGCAGTCAAGACATGAACAGCACCCATATGGGATGCCAGCTCCACAGGCAGCAGCTTAACCCACTACGCCCTAATACTGGCCCCATATGCTTATTTTACTATGTACATTTCTTCTTTGGAAAAATATTTGTTCAAATGTTTTCCCTTTTTTCTTGAGCTTTTTGTTTTATTGTTTTAGTTTAGAGTTTTTTCATATACTATAGTTACAAGTCATTTATTTGGATGCAAGTGTTTTATATGTTTTGCAAGTGTTTTTCCCTTAGCCTATGGTTTGTAATTTCATTTTCTTCACACTGTCTCTCAAAAAAAGGTTTTATGTTTGATGTACTTAGTTCCTGGTAGTGTATCTAAGAAATATTTGAGTACATAAAGATGTTTTATTTGATCCACTTCAGTTGATTTTTATATAAAGTGTAAGTTACGGATGTTGTTTCATATTTCTGCACCCAGAGATCCAATTTTTCCAGCACCACTTGTTGAAGAGTCTGACCTTTCTCTAGGGATTGATTTTAGCTCATTTGTCAAATATTAGTTGGTTGTAGATGTATGGATTAATTTCTGGGGTTTCTATTCTGTTCCATTGGTCTACACGTCTACTTTTGTGTCATTATCCAGCTGTTTTGATTATAACTTCCCTGTAGTATGTCTTGAAGTCTGGTATTGTGAAGTCTCAGGCTTTGTTTTTGTTGTTTAAGATTTCTTTAGCTATTCAGAGTCTCTTGTGTTTACATATGAATTTTAGCATTTTTTCCTAAATCTAAGAAGAATGCCATTGATATCTTGATTGAGATCATATTGAATTAGGATCATATTAAAATTCCTCTTGGTAGAATGAACATTTTTTAAAAAAATAATTATTTACTTGAAAGGCAGAGTTACAAAGAGACAGAGGTAGAGAGAGAGGGGTCTTCCTTTCGCTGGTTCACTCCCCAAATGCCCCAATGGCTGGAGCTGGACCAATCCAAAGCCTGGGACTTCCTCCAGCTCCTTCATGCGGGTGCAGAGGCCCAAAGACTTGGGCCATCTACTATCACTTTCCCAGACCATAACAGAGAGCTGGATCAAAAGTGGAGCAGCTGGGACTCCAACTGGTGCCCATATAGGATTCTGACATTGCATGCAGTGGCTTACCTGCTACACCACAGTGCTGGCTTCAGTATACATATTTTGATAACATTAATTCTTCTAACCCAAGAACATGGAATATTTTTCTATTTTCTTTTTTTTAAATTTTATTTAATGAACATAAATTTCCAAAGTACAGCTTATGGATTACAATAGCTTCCCCCCCATAACTTCCCTCCCACCCACAACACTCCCCTCTCCCACCCCCTCTCCTCTTCCATTCACATCAACATTAATTTTCAATTATCTTTATATACAGAAGATCAATTTAGCATATATTAAGTAAAGATTTCAACAGTTTGCACCCACAGAGAAACACAAAGTGTAAAATACTATTTGAGTACTAGTTATAGCATTAATTAAACACCTAAGAATAATTGTGTATTAATTACAGAGTTCAACCAATAGTTTTAAGTAGAACATAAAAAATACTAAAAGGGTAAAGTATTAAGTTCTGTTTTTTCTTGGTTTTTTTTGTTTGTTATATAGTTTTTTTTTTTATTTAATAAATGTGAATTTACAAAGTGCAACTTTTGTATTGTTGTGGCTTCCCCCCCAACCTCCTTCCCTCCTGGGGCCCTCCCCTCTCCCTCTCCCATCCCACCCTTTATCGAGTTTCACTTTCAATTACCTTCATATACTGAAGATCAACTTAGTATATACTAAGCAAGGATTTCAACAGGCTGCATTCACACAACCGCACAAGGTATAGGGTGTTGTGAGACTAGTAGTGTTTTTAAGTTTCATAGTAAAACACATTAAGGACAAAGATCCTACGTGGGGAGCATGTGCCCAGTGACTCCCGTTGTTGATTTAACAATTGGCACTCTTATTTATGACGTCAGCAATCACCCGAGACTCTTGCTATGAGCTGTCTAGGCTATGGAAGCCCCTTGAGTTCACCGACTCTGAACTTGTTTAGTCAAGGCCGTGTCACAGTGGAGGTTCCTTCCTCCCTTCAGAGAAAGGTGCCTCTCTCCTTGATGGCCTGTTCCTTCTGCTGGGGTCTTGTTCACCAGGATCTTTCATTTAGATTGTTTTTTGCCACCGTGTCATGGCTTTCCATGCCTGTGAGACTCTCATGGGCCTTTTAGCCAGATCCGAATGTCCCAAGGGTTGATTCTGAGGCAGGAGTGCTGTTTTGGGCGTTTGCCATTCTGAGTCTGCTGTGTGTCCTGCTTCCCCCGCAGGATCATTCTCTCCCTTTTAATTCTATCCTTCATTATTTGCTTACACTGGTCTTATTTGTGAAATCTCTTTGACACCTACCCTATCTTTTTGATCGGTTGTGTATTTATACTTATCACTTTACCAAGTGCACTGGCAATTAGTACCTGCCTCCTTGGTAAGACTGAGTTGAAATCCCCTGGCACATTTCTAGTTCCACCATTGGAGGTAAGTCCGAGTGAGCATGTGCCAACATATATATCTCCTCCCTCTCTTATTCCCACTCCTATGTTTAACAGAGATCACTTTTCTGTAAATTTTAAACGCCTAAGAATGATTGTGCATTGATTACAGAGTTCAACCAGTGGTCTTATGTAGAACAAGCAGAGCAACAACAACAACAAAAATACTAAAAGGAATAAAATAGTAAGTTATTCCTCAACAGTCTAGACAAGGGCTGATCATGTCATTGTCTCTCATAGTGTCCATTTCACTTCAATGGGTATCATTTTAGATGCTCGTTTAGTTGCCATCGATCAGGGAGAGCATATGATATTTGTCCCTTTGGGACTCGCTTATTTCACTCAGCGTGATATTTTCAAGATTCCTCCATTTTGTTGTAAATGCCCAGATTTCATTGTTTTTTACTGCTGTCTAGTGTTCCATAGAGTACATATCCCATAATTTCTTTACCCAGTCATCTGTTGATGGACATTTAGGTTGATTCCATGTCTTAGCTATTGTGAATTGAGCTGCAACAAATATTGAGGTGCAAATGGCTCTTTTTTTCTCCCCTTTAATTCCATTTGGGTAAATTCCAAGGAGTGGGATGGTTGGGTCCTGTGGTAGTGCTATATTCAGGTTTCTGAGGACTCTCCAAACTGTCTTCCATAGTGGCTTTACCAGTTTGCATTCCTACCAACAGTGGATTAGTGTCCCTTTTTCCCCACATCCTTGCCAGCATCTGTTGTTGGTTGATTTCTCTATGTAAGCCAATCTAACCGGAGTGAGGTGAAACCTCATTGTGGTTTTGATCTGCATTTCCCTGATGGCTAGGGGTCCTGAGCATTTTTTCATGTGTCTGTTGGCCATTTGGGTTTCCTCTTTTGAAAAATGTCTGTTAAGGTCCTTGACCCATTTTTTTATTGGGTTGTTTGTTTTGATTTTGTGGTGTTTTTTGATCACTTTATAGATTCTAGTTGTTAATCCTTTATCTATTGTGTAGTTTGCAAATAACATCTCCCATTCTGTTGGTTGCCTCTTCATTTTCCTGACTGTTTCCTTTGCTGTAAAGAAACTCTTCAATTTGAGGTAATCCCATTTGTTTATTTTATCTTTGATTACCCATGGCTCTGGGGTCTTCTCCAGGAATTCTTCGCCTGTTCCAATATCTTGAAGGGTTTCCCCTATGCTCTCAATTAGTTTCATGGTGTCGTGGCAAATCTCTAGTTCTTTGATCCATGTTGAATGGATTTTTGTATAAAGTGTAAAGTAAGGGTCTTGCTTCATACATGTGGACATCCAGTTTTCCCAGCACCATTTGTTGAAGAGGCTGTCCTTGTTCCAGGGGTTGGCTTTAGGTCCTTTGTCAAATATGAGTTGGTTATAGATGTTTGGATCGATCTCCAGTGTTTCTATTCTGTTCCACTGGTCTATCCATCTGTTTTAATAAATACTTTTTAAAAGGACTAAAATGAGTTCAAGGAAGTTGTTACTCAGAAGAGTATAACTCATTCAATATTTAAGTCATTCAAATTCAAATAAATTAATAATATATTCAATTGAGATTGATGAAAAGGTGTTAACTTTTTCCTTTGTATCATAAGATTAATGTCTTTATATTTAATCATATTCTATAGATAACAGCAATATTACCTTTTACAAGACAAAGAAGAAAAGAGAAGAAAAGGAACAACATTTGATTCAATCACACCTTTTTAATTGGCTTATCAATACTAGGATCTTGCTGAGCGCTGAACTACAGAAATATATGCTACACTGACAGGTGCCACTAGTAAGGTAGTGACCTAAATGATACATGTGGTACCAAAGAAACATGAATCTGTCTCTAGACTGTTGAGTGTTCCATATATGTCATCTGGTCTAGGGAAGTGTTATCAGAATGAAGATTTTCAGTTCATGGAATCCAATCTTGTGAAACGTGTACTTGTTCTTAAATGTAACTACATGAAGTTTCAGTTCATCTAGGTGTCACACTATTTCCTCATAATTTCCTGGAAGAAAACAAAAGAAAATAAGCAAATAAATAAATGAAAACAAGGGAAAAGGCTAATAAGGTAACCAAGTGATTTATTTTCAGAATAGCACAACTTTGGAGCCATAGCTAGTGAATTTAAAACACTTCTAAGTCTTCAAAAGAAACAGAAAAGTATTCCTTTTTAAAATTTACTTTTATTTATTTAACAGGCAGAGAGAGAGAGAGAGAGAGAGAGAGAGAGAGAGAAAGGGAGAAAGAGATTGATTTTCCTTCTGCTGGTTCAATTCCCAAAGGGCCACAATGACCAAGGGCGGGCCAGGCTGAAGCCACGGTCCTGGAACTCCATCTGCTTCTCATACATGGGTGGCAGGGGCCAAGCACTCTTCCCCTGCTTCCCCAGGTGCACTATGCAGGAGCTGGATTGGAAAGGGAAGCAACCAGGAGTTGAACTGGAGCTCTGATATGGGAAGCTGGTATACCAAGTGGCAGTTTAACTTGCTGTGCCACAACACCAGCCTTACAACTTATTCTTTTCCACATATGCAAAATATTTCTGATCCTGTGAGAAAATAAAGGCTTCTTTTTAAAATCTATTTTCCCCAAAGAAAACTTTTATTTAAATAATATAAACTTCATGCATTTCATAAGAACAACTTTGGGAATATAGTGATTCTTCCCACCATACCTACCCTCCCACACACATTCCCATCACTCCTCTCCCTCCCTCTCTCATTCTCAGCTCCATTCTCCACTAAGATCCATTTTTGATTAACTTTATACACAGAAGACTAACTCTATACTAAGTAAAGGCTTCAACAATTTGCATGAGAAAACAAAAAGAAAACTGTTCCTCAACAGTCGAGAAAAGGGCTCTTCAAAATCACTGCATTTGAAATCAATTTTACTTTTTTTTAGAAACTTAATTAACTTTAAAGAAGCACCAAAGAATGATACATCTTTTGTGAGCACTTATACAAAATTATAATACGACTCTTTGAGGACAGAGCTTGTGCATGGGAAGTTAGTGCAGTGACTTGTCATTAATTTAACAATTAACACTCCTATGTATGACATCAGTGGTCACTCGAGGCTCTAGACATGAGCTGCATAGGCTATGGAAGCCTTTTGAATCCACAAACTCTGTCAGTATTTAGACAAGGCCATAGTCAAAGTGGAAGTTCTCTCCTCCCTTCAGAGAAAAGTACCTTCTTCTTTGATGGCCACTTCTTTCCACTGGGGTCTCTTTCACAGAAATCCTTCATGTAGGACATTTTTTTTTGCCACAGTGTCTTGCCTTTCCATGTCTGAAATGCTCTCATGGGCTCTTAGGCCAGACCAGAATGCCTTAAGGGCTGATTCAGAGGTCAGGGTGTTATTTAAAGCAATTGTCATTTTGTGAGTCTGCTGTGTGGACAGCTTTCTCTTGTTGGAGCATTCACTTCTTTTTAAATTCTACCTATTATTATTACCAGACAATTAATCCTATTCATATGAACACTTTAACACTTAAGATGGTATTTTTACCATCCAGCTTAAGGGGATTTGGGGTCCCATGGCAAGTTTTTAAAATCTATTTTGCTTTGGGAGTAAAGGCAGAAATGTTATCTTACAAGAAGAGAGGAGAGAGGAGGGAGGGGAGAGAGAGAGAAAGAGATTACTCGCTGGCTTTTGAAAAACTGTTAAAATGTTCATCAGTTTTGTCAAAAGCCAGAAGCCACACCAAAATATTTAGGGGAGTCTCTTTAGCATCTTCTGTAGTCTCATGCCTTGGTTACCACAGGCATACTCATCTCTTTTTTTTGTTGTTGTTGTTTGTTTGTTTTTAAAGATTTATTTATTTATTTGAAAGCCAGAGTTACACAGAGAGAGGAGGAGAGGCACAGAGAGAGAGGTCTTCCACTTGCTGGTTCACTCCCCAGCTGGTCACAATGGCTGGAGCTGCACCAATCTGAAGGCAAGAGCCAGGAGCTTCTTCTGGGTCTCCCACATGGGTGCAGGGGCCCAAGGACTTGGGTCATCTTCTACTGCTTTCCCAGAACATAGCAGAGAGCTGGTTCAGAAGTGGAGCAGCCTATCACTAGTACTCAAACAGTATTTTTCACTTTGTGTTTCTATGTGAGGGCAAACTGTTGAAATCTTTACTTAATATATACTAAATTGATCTTCTGTATATAAAGAGAATTCAAAATGAATCTTGATGTGAATGGAAGGGGAGAGGAAGCAGGAAAGGGGAGGTTAGCGGGTGGGAGGGAAGTTATGGGGAGGGGGAGAAAGCCATTGTAATCCATAAGCTGTACTTTGGAAATTTATATTCATTAAATAAAAGTTAAAAAAAAAGAAGTGGAGCAGCCAAGACTCGAACTAGCGCCCATATGGGATGCTGGAACTGCAGGTGGCAGCTTTACCTGCTGCAAAACAGCGCCAGCCCCAGCATACCCATCTCTTTTGCTTTTTCCACCAATAGTTGTTCCAGTAACATCTGTTTCTCCCATCCTTCTTTGCCCAACATCCATTAATTTACTATAACATTAAACAAGGTTTTAAAAAGGTAATATGCAGTATATATATATGTTAATTTAAAAGCCCAAAGACTAGAAAATCTCATGTTTGTTCCTCTGGAGGAAGAAAAAGATTGATTCTTTACTTCCCCTGACCTTGATTTTTTTCCCCTCTGTGGTTCAATAGCCAAGACAAAACATTTCACATCCTTGATTTATGTGGCCAGGACTGGGCACTGACAAGGACAGCAGGATGAGGAACCGGCAGGAATCCAGGAAAACTTGTGTTCCATTCCGTGTTGTGGAGGTTCTTTCTTTATAAAACTCTTGCCTTTGGCATACTTCCTGAGCAGTGGAAGAAACATCCTTGCTGCCCCTGTCATGGAACATGTTCATTACTTCTCTTGGTGGGGGGGATTTGGCCCTTCCTGACCACATAATAACTTTGGGGCTATCGAAAGACAGAGCCTTCACTTGTCACAAAAAGTCTGGTGGTGTTCCTGGAGATTGGCTGCTCTGGGCTGGGCTGCCTGACTTCACACAGGAAAAGATTCGCACATGAGACAGAGAGTAGTGGTAAGCAAGGTTACTTTAAGTTTTACTTAAAAGTAACCAGACAAAAACTTCCTGACAGACCAGGTGGGCATCTCAGAAGAGACTGAGAACCCAGTCCACATTCAGACTACACGTTTTATGGATAAGAGTATGGGTCCACCATTTCTTCTCCCCTCCTCCCTTTTCTGGGAAAGTGTGTATGTGCGTGTGTGTATGTGTGATATGACTTTTTATACCCATTGCCTAAATTTTCCTCCCCTCCATTTCCATCTCATATGGCATGGCCAGTTCAACAGACACATCCAATTAAATCTTTCCCACCCATGTCACAGCTCCCACGGAAGATTATCAATTCCTTTTCTCTAGGGTTTAACATTTTCTTTTTTTTTATTTCATAAATGTGAATTTACAAAGTGCAACTTTTGTATTGCTGTGGCTTCCCTCCCAACCTCCCTATTTATACAGATGGTTTATATGCCATTAAAGACTTTGTACCTAAGGACAACATTTGGGTCTAATTCTTTTTCTTTTCTTTTTTAAAAATTGTCATAAAATATACATAACATGAAACTTACCATTTTATTCATTTTAGTTGTACATTCAGTCCAGTCACGTTGTTGTGCAACTGTCGTTACTGTCCATCTCCAGAACACGTTTGTCATCCCAGACTGAAACTCTATACCCTTGAAACAGTAATTTAATTCCCCATTGCTGCCTTGCCTCCATCCCTTAGCAACCACTATTCTACCTTCCATCTCTATGAAATTGACTACTCTAAGTACCTCATGTAAGCGGTATCATACAATAGCTTTTTGTTTCTAGTTTATTTCATGAAGCATGATGTATGTTGCAGCATGTGTCAGAATGTATTTCTTTTTAAAAACTGGGTAATATTCCACATACCACATTTTCAAAAACATTTAGTTATTTAAAGAGAGTTACAGAGAGAGGAGTAGAGACAGAGAGAGATCTTTCACCTGCTAGTTCATTCCCCAAATGGCCACAATGGCCTGGGCTGAGCCAGGCCAAAGCTAGGAGCTTCATCTGGGTCTCTGACACGGGTGCAGTGGTCCAAGTACTTGGGCCATCCCCCATTGCTTTTTCAGGTGCGTTAGCAGGGAGTTGGGTGGGAAATGAAACAACCAGGACTCAAACCTGTGTGTATATGGGATGCCAGCATCATAGGCAGCAACTTCAACTGCTACAACACAATGCCACAATGCCAGCCCCCTATATACTACATTTTGTTTGCCCATTCATCTGTTGATGGAGCGTGTCTTTAAGTGCTTATAATGCCTGTCCCCAATAGACAATCTTTATAGATTGCTAAGTCTCTTCTTTTCTGCAGGACATAGGTTATCCAGGAAATGAGGAGTATAGGCTCTGACACTTTGTAACATGGTGTTATAACCAGGAAACACTGGAGTTTGAATGCTTCATGTGAATGGAATTAGGAGACACCTTTGCTGCTCCATATGTGTTTGCATTAAATGATTTGTATTCAGACTCTTTTGTTGGGTCCCTTGGCTGCAAGAAACTCTACCTAATTTAAGCAGAAAATAAATTTATTGGACTGATGGAAAGTTGTTCATAGTACAGATGGAGAACCAAGCTTACATAACAGCGTGAATAAGCAGCTTCAAGGATGGGGAACAAGAGGTATTCAACAGCCTTCTTGCAGACACAACTGAAATAACTGAGCTTCAGCCATTTTCCCACCCTCGGGTACATCTTAGCAAGATTAACATTTGCCTTAGCTTTGGGTTATGTACCCAACCCTTTGGCAATGGTACATCTGGGCAGCAGATAATGGGGAAGAGCTAATTCTGCATATTAAAATTAAAAAGTTGAGAAATCAAACCTCCAAAACAGCAACTTATTCCATGAGCTTAACAGCCTATTTCAAGAAAATCATTTAACCTGTGACCACCATTTGGGTGGTCTCACAGAGTGAAATGACCTTGAGGCCAGAAAGTAGAGAGAAATAAAACAGATTCTGAAAACTTAGAAGGATTGAATAAGGAATACATAATGGTGCACGGATACAAAAACAAAGCCTGCCTTTGGAAAGTTAAGTGTGATTCCAGATACCACTCTAACAGAATTTGTGTGCCCTAGGGGAGGGTACAATTTTTCTGTTGGCAGCCTTGCTCACTGGTGTTAATAATGGAGACAGTGGGGGCCAGCACCGTGGCGTAGTGGGTAAAGCCACCACCTGCAGTGCGGGCATCCCATATGGGCACCGGTTCGAATCCTGGCTGCTCCACTTCTGATCCAGCTCTCTACTATGGCCTGGGAAAGCAATAGAAGATGGCCCAAGTCCTTGCGTCCCTGAACCCATGTGGGAGACCCAGAAGAAGCTCCTGGCTCCTGGGCTTCTGGCTTCGGATTGGCTCAGCTCCAGCCATTGTGACCAACTAGGGAGTGAACCAAAAATAATGGAGAAAGTGTTCTCACTTTGCAGGAGCAGTGATAAGGATCTCCAGCATCCAGGTACCACATTGTAGTTCAGTTTCACCAGCATAAAGTGTAGATTTCTGGTTTCAGTCTGAGAGGAGACCTTGATGGGCTTAGTTGGGCCCTGCATCTGTAGTTTCTAGACTCTTCTAAGTGGTATATGACTGCTGACAACCACCATGAACTTGTCAACAACTGCCAACATTCGTGATAACTATCAGAAGAATTTGAGGTATGTCAAATCTTGTATTGGCTACTAATTACCTATGTTGCTTATATAGACAACAGATAGGTGAAACCTGACAGAGCTGCCAAGATCTGAACACTTACAATACAGCCTCACTATAATATGACTGATACCGCCTGAAGAAAGTAGACTATGAGTCTACGAATCTTCAAATATATGAAAACATTTCTCATAATAATAAAGGGTTTTAGTATGGGGGATAGAGTTTATTAACAGTCAATATCTAGAAGAAAGTGAAAAAAGGAAAGCACTGTTAATTCCATTCTTCCCTTTCTAGGGCAATGTGTCAAAAACCAGAAAGAGTCACACATTCCCTCCTCTATACTGAGAAAGAGCATGCTGATTTTGCTTTAAACTATGTGATATACCACGATCTGACACTTTCCTAGTTAATTTATTTGTTTTCTTCTTTATCTCATCTTGCTAAAAGGCAAACTAGTGGAACAGGTTTTTTCCCCCTCACTGTTGTTCATTGCTGTATCCCAACCCAAGGCTAGTATCTGGTACTAGCACTCAATAAAATGTGAAGCACTCAATAAAAATTTGTTAGATGAATGAATAAATGAAGATAGTGGATTTTAAATTTTTGAAATATTTAACAAACATAAATACATACTTGATGAGTGGCCAAACTCCATCCTTCAAATTCAAAGCGGTGAGGTTTCTTGAGGAGTGGGGGTACAGTGAAGTTTACAAGCACCATTTTGTTAGAAAATCTTACATTTCTGACAGAGTTTTGTTGCTGGTGGTTTTTTTTTTTTTATTTTCAGCAGCTGATGTTTCCTTAGTGAATCACATAATCTGGACTTCAGAGAACTAGGCCCTCTGAAGCATGAATCACTCTCAGCCTGACAAACTTTAATTAAATTCGTGTGTCTCTTGTTCCCACAAGGGCATTTAATGATTTTTTAGAACATTAACAAGAATTAGCCGTGTATTAAATTTCTTCGTATTCTCCATAGCATCTTGCATAGTGTTGTGTGTAGAAAAATCAATCAGTGAACAGTTGTAGAACGAATGAAGAAAATAATTGAACCAACCCTAGCACCTGTGAATTTAAATTGTTGTCTTAAGAGAGTTGAAATAAATAGATAAGTATGAATCTGATCTAACAGTAGCTCCCATTTGCTCTGGAGAACTGAACTGAGATTCATAATAATATGACTTATGTGTAGTTTAAGTTTTCCTCCTTCTTTCTTTCCTCTTCATTGTTCTCTTTTCTTTCCTTTTTTCTTTTTTTCTGCCTTCTTCCTCCCTCCTTTTTTTTTTTTTTGAAGATTTATATATTTACTTGATAGGTAGAGTTAGAGGTAGAGAGAGAAGGAGAAACAGAGAGAGAGAGAGAGAGAGAGAGAGAGAGAGAGAGAGAGAGAAATCTTCTGTCTGCAGGTTCACTTTCCAAATAGCTGCAACAGCTGGGCCTGCATCAGGCTGAAGCCAGATCCAGGAGCTTCATCTGGCTCTCCCATGTGGGTGGCAGTGCCCAAGTACATGGGCCATCTGCTGCTGCCTTCCAGGAGCATTAGCAACGAGCTTGATCAGAAGTGGAGGAGCCAAGACTCAAATCAACACCCATATGGAATACTGGCACTGAAGGCCACCGCTTAACCCATTGTGCCATAGCACCAGTCCCGTTTTTTTTTTTTTTTTCTTTTAAATGAACAGATCTTCCAGAGTTTTATGAGGGCTGCGATGGCTTCCGTAGTACAGGTTTGAAGAGAAACAGTTTGTAAACATTTTGAATAATATTCTTTTTTAGAATAAATATAAATAAATAAAATCACAGCAGTTATTTTGGAACATTTAATGATTTCATTAAATAACTTGATCAACTACCTTAAGAGAGAAAAAACAAGATCATCCTTCTAACTAAACAACAGAATTCTTCACATCAAAAAGACTATCTGGGGCACAGAAGAAAAACAATGAGCCCCACAGAAAAGAGAAAATAAAAAACAATGGGATTGGAGTGGAAACCCAAGCACCTGTTGTCTTAATGCTTTTTATAAAAAGAGAGAGAATAAAGCTAAAGGTTGATTAAACATATCAAATGAACAAGGAAAGCAATAAAAATAGCAATAGCATATATATATATATATATATATATATATTTTAAAACTAGTCTTAATTAGATTGAAAATCAATCTTAAAATATACATTCTTCCAAGCTGGGACTTTGAGGATGAACTAGTTCAAGGGAGGCAGAAGCCACAGAAGCATACAGCTTTGGGTAAAGGCAATGAGAAAACAGTGTTTGAAAGCAGATTTGGCTGGCGCCGTGGCTCACTAGGCTAATCCTCCGCCTGCAGCGCCGGCACACCGGGGTTCTAGTCCCAGTTGGGGCGCTGGATTCTGTCCCGGTTGCCCCTCTTCCAGTCCAGCTCTCTGCTGTAGCCTGGGAGTGCAGTGGAGGATGGCCCAAGTGCTTGGGCCCTGCACCCCATGGGAGACCAGGAGAAGCACCTGGCTCCTGCCTTCGGATCAGCGCACTGCGCCGGCCACGGTGGCCATTGGAGGGTGAACCAACGGCAAAGGAAGACCTCTATCTCTGTCTCTCTCTCTCTGTCCACTCTGCCTGTCAAAAAAAAAAGCAGATTATATTATGACACTTATTTATCATTTAGAAGTGCTAGGGCTGTGGCACAGTAGATTAATCCTCCACTTGCTGCACCAACATCCCATATGGACACAGGTTCTAGTCCCGGCTGCTCCACTTCTGATCCAGCTCTCTGCTATGGCTTGGGAAAGCAGTAGAAGATGGTCCAAGTCCTTGGGCCCCTGCACCCACGTGGGAGACCTGGAGGAAGCTCCTGGCTCCTGGCTTCAGATCAGCTCAGCTCCTGCCTCTTGAAGCTGACAGTGACTCCTGGCTAGTATCCAGGAAAGAAATAGTGCCCTCAGGGCTGGCACTGTGGCGTAGTGGGATAAGCATCTGCCTGCGGCGCCAGAATCCCATATGGGTGCAAGTTCGAGTCCCAACTGCTCCACTTCAGATCCAGCTCTCTGCTATGGCCTGGGAAAGCTGTAGAAGATGGCCCAGGTCCTTGGGCCCCTGCACCCGTGTGGGAAACCCTGAAAAAGCTCTTGGCTCCTGGTTTCAGATTGGTACAGCTCCGGCTGTTGTCGCCAACTGGGGAATGAACCATCGGATGGAAGACCTCTCTCTCGCTTTCTGCCTCTCTTTCTCTCTGTGTGTAACTCTGACTTTCAAATAAATAAATAAAGCTTAAAAAAAGAAAACCTATAGAGATTTAAAACTTCAGTCATGCAAATCTTCCCAGTGTTGATACATTATATTATGCAACATCAAACATTCACAGCCATTAAGCTCATCTCTACTTCGAAAGGATAGCATTTCTGGAGATAGTATTTTAGTTGGAAGTTTTTTTAGTCCTTCAATACTTTGAATAAATCATCCCATTCTGTTCTATCCTATCCTATATGATTTCTCGTGAAAAGTGTGCTTTTATTCCAATGGATTTTCCTTTATAAGTCACTTGTTTTTCTCTTACTTTTTTTAGAATTCTCACCTTGTCTTAAATTTTAGAAAATTTGACTCTAACATGCCTTGAACAAGGTCTTTTTTGATTGGGTGTTTCTGAGGTCCTTGAGCTTCCCATATCTAGATGTCCATAAGTTTCAAATATGTATAATTGTTATTAATAAAAATTTCAATGTAAAAGAAAATATTTACAGCAGATATTATTTTTCTTAATATTTAGTATTATATGCCTGTATCATTTAAACTTTAATTACTATTTTTGGCAATTACTGTGAGATATGTACTCCTCACTATGGTACATAAGCATATTTTAGGAAAATTTCTTTATTAAGTAGGGTAGTGAAATGTATTGAAAGTCTTTCTAGCATGTAATAAAGTCATAAGTTCTATTAATATAATATATTAATATTTATACAAATATTAAATCATCTTTAGGGGCTGGCACTGTGGCATAGTGGGTAAAGCCGCCACCTGCAGTGCCAGGATCCCAAATGGGCATCAGTTAGAGTCTGGGCTGCTCCACTTCCTATCAGCTCTCTTCTATGGCCTGGGAAAGCAGTGGAAGATGGCCCAGGTTCTTGGGCCCCTGTACCCATGTGGGAGACCCAGAAGTTCCTGTTTCCTGGCTTCAGATCGGCCCAGCTCTGGTCATTGAGGCCATTTGGTGAGTGAGCCAAAGGATGGAAGACCTCTCTCTCTCTCTCCCTGCCTCTGCCTCTCTGTAACTCTGCCTTTCAAATACAAATAAATAAATCTTTTAAAAATCATCATTATGTTCTTGAGCTAAAGAAATATTTGACTATTATGAATGATTCTTTTAAAGGATTGCTTAATTTTAAATGCTGACATTTTATTTAGGAATTTAGCACCTACACTTGTATATGGGATATGTTTATGCCAGAATTTCTAATATTCAGTATCACAGAACTCTTGTTCTTGAAGGTATTTGCCGAAAACAAGGTTCTGTATTTAGATGTTGTAAATGCTGCTTTATCAAATCTCAGAATATATTGTAATAATACATTCATATATTAAAATTTTGAAATCCTCCACCGAAGAATTCACTTGTTTTTTCTTTTCAATTTTATTTGTTTCCCCAGTTTATTGTTTCAACACAGCTCTTTTCTCTAAAATACTCGTGTGTGTGTGTATGCATGTGCGCGCGCGTGTGTGTGTGTGTGTGTAGCAGGCAGAATTATGGTTACCATTATATTTGTGCTCTGGTGTCATGCCTGTGAATCTGATAAATTGCATAGCAAAGGGACTTTGTGGATACAATTGAGTTAAGTTGGCCTTAAGTTAGGGAAATTGGCCTTTATTATACAGATATGCCCAATGTAATCACATGAACTCTTAGAGGCAAAGGCTACTCCTGGTTACCAGCCAAGATGAAGTCAAAGACATGTTGGAAAAGTGGAAATTGCTGACTCAACGCATCACTACTGGTTTTGATGATGGAGTGGATCACATGTCAATAGATATGTGAGGCCTCAGGAAACTGAGAACGGTCCTGACCAAGAACAGGAGGAATTCCACATGGAATTCAATTCTGCTAAAGGCCTGAATGAGTCCGGAGACAGATTCTCCAAGACGACTCCAATTAAAAGTCCAGGTTAACCAGCATTTTGACTCCACCCTTGTGTGAGACCATTGGCAGACTACCCAGTTAAGCCCAAGACTCTGACCTAAAAGTGACATAGGTGCTATTCTAAATTGTTACATCTGTGGTAATTAGTTATGACATCAACAGAAAACATGAATAGTATGTAATAGAGTTTTACTGAAATACTAACTAACAGAGAAATTAATTTGAAAATTCAATACAGGTGTTATAGGGAATATGCAAAGTAAAATGCCTCTAGAGAGCGTTGTGGCATTGCAGGTAAAGCTGCTGCTTGTGACACAGGCAACTCATATGGGCACTGGTTCAAGTCCCCACTGTTCACCTTCCAATCCAGCTCCCTGCTAATGGCCTCGTGAAGCAGCAGAAGATGGCCCAAGTGCTTGGGCACCTGTACCTACATGGGAGACCCGGAAGAAGCACCTGGCTCCTGGCTTTGGCCGGGCCCAACTCCCGCCATTGCAGCCATTTGGAGAGTGATCAAGCAGTTGGAAGATTTCTCTGTCTCTGTCTCTCTCTGTCTGTCTCTCTGTCTCTCTCTCTTTCTCTCTCTCTCTCTCTGTGTGTGTGTGTAACTCTGCCTTTCAAATACATAAAATAAATGTTTTAAAAACTGCCTCTAGGCCAGCGCCACGGCTCACTAGGCTAATCCTCCACCTGCGGCGCCGGCACCCCAGGTTCTAGTCCCGGTTGGGGCGCCAGATTCTGTCCCGGTTGCCCCTCTTCCAGGCCAGCTCTCTGCTGTGGCCCGGGAGGGCAGTGGAGGATGGCCCAAGTGCTTGGGCCCTGCACCCGCATGGGAGACCAGGAGAAGCACCTGGCTCCTGCCTTCGGATCGGCACAGCGCGCTGGCCATAGAGGCCACTTGGGGGGTGAACCAACAGAAAGAAATACCTTTCTCTCTCTCTCTCTCTCTCTCTCTCTCTCTCTCTCTCTCACTGTCTAACTCTGCCTGTCAAAAAAAAAAAAAAAAAACGGCCTCTAGAAAACTTAGGGGCTAGCACTATGGTACAGCAGATTGGCCCACTGCTTGTGATGACAGCATCCCAAACTGGGGTGCTGGTTCGAGTCCCACCAGCTCTGCTGCCAATCCAGCTCCCTATGTGCTTGGGAAAACAGTGGAGGCTGGCCCAGGTACTTGAGGCAGTGCTCCCCAGGTGTGAGACCCAGATGGAATTCCTGGCTCCTGGCTTTGGCCTGGCTGAGTCCTGGCTAATGCAGTCATTTGGATAATGAACCAGCAGATGGAAACTCGTTTCTCTCTCTCTTGCTCTCTCTCTCTCTTCTCTCTCCCCCTCCTCTGTCTCTCCCTCTCTATTTGTTGCTCTACCTTTCAAAGAAATCTTTTAAAAATAAAATATAAAAGATTTTTTCATCTAGAATGATCCTAGATTTTACTTTAGAGATAAGAAAAAAGTCGGACTTGAGCCACATATTAAATTACAATTTAACTTAACACATTTAAATTGCATTATGCTTAACTATATTTTCTATAGTTGATATTCTTATTGTATATGAGAAAAATAGGCTGTCCTCAAGGGAATCTCCAATTTTCTATAGTACAGTGACATGATTAGACTGGGCTCAATGATGTGAAACTACTTTCCAGAGGATACATATCTCATTTATTGAGAAGAGTAATGATTTTTTTAAAAAAAAACTTTTTTTTTAAAAAAAGAGGTCCTAAATGAAAGATCTCTGCGAGTGAGATCCCAGTAGAAAGAACAGGATCATCAAAGAAGGAGGTACCTTTCTCTGAAGGGAGGCGAGAACTTCCACTTTGACTATGACCCTGTCGGAATAAGATCAAAGTCAGCGAACTCTAAAGGCTTCCATAGCCCTGGCAACTCATGACTAGAGCCTAGGGAGATTACTGACGCCATAAACAAGAGTGTCAAATTGTTAAGTCAGCAACAGGAGTCACTGTGTACTTACTCCTCATGTGGGATCTCTGTCCTTAATGTGTTGTCCAATGTGAATTAATGCTATAACTAGTACTGAAACAGTATTTTACACTTTGTGTTTCTGTGTGGGTGCAAACTGATGAAATCTGTACTTAATATATACTAAATCAATATTCTGTATATACAGATAATTGAAAATGAATCTTGATGTGAATGGAATGGAAAGGGAGAGGGAGATGAGAGGGGTGCGGGTGGGAGGGAAGTTATGGGGAGGAAAAAGCCATTGCAATCCATAAACTGTACTTTGGAAATTTATATTTATTAAATAAAAGTTTTAAAAAAAACCTAGCATATTTTCTCCAATAAAAATTTCTCTATGAATTTCCCATCAAACTATTTCAGTCATTCAAGTATTCTTTATCAAAGAAATCAAACTGGAAGTAATGAAACAAATAAAAATGCTAAATAAAAGGTTTTTTAAAAGATATTACTTCCACTTTCATTGGAAAGTTTTTTGTACTGGAGATCTATCAGGTTTGTAGTTGCAGATGTAAGTGTTTCAAAATTGTAATTTGTACTTGAGAGCACATTTTTCCCTCCATTGGAAAAATACCATCAGTTGTTTTCCTTGAAGTGGCATGCTCACTTATTTTAGTTTTAAGAAAATGTTTCCAAAATATCTAAGCCTGTATAATCATAATTTTATGCTAATAGTTCTTTCAAGCAAAAACAGTGTTCCACTTAAAAAAGTGGCTAGTACAACTCACAACTCAACTACACAGAAGCAGTCCCTAAGGCAATCATTCTACTTCAGTGTACAACAGAAACACATTATATGTAGTTTCCATTATGTAACATAGAATCCTAAAAAAAGAGAAGAGTACTCAAGGGGCCAGCGCTGTGGTGCAGTGGCTAAGCCTCTGCCTAGGGCACCGGCATCCCATATGGGCCCCATTTCTAGTCCAAGCTGCTGCTCTTCCGATCCAGCTCTCTGCTATGGCCTGGGAAAGCAGCAGAAGATGGCTCAAGTCCTTGGGCCCCTGCGCCCAAGTGGGAGATCCAGAAGAAGCTTCTGGCTCCTGGCTTCGGATCGGCCCAGCTCTGGAAATTGTGGCCATTTGGGGAGTGAACCAGTTGGATGGAAGTACCTTTCTCTCTGTCTCTCCCTCTTTTTGTCTGTAACTCTACCTCTCAAATAAATAAATAAATCATTAAAAATAAAAATATAAAAAGATACTCAAGAACTAAGGTTCAATAAAGTTAACAATATTTGGTCATTTATCAAGGACACCATTATATAAAAATGGCTTTGTATTTTTTTTCAACTGTGAGTCGTGATGGTAAAGAATACAGTTACTGACTACTACAGTTTGATGTCACTGTCTTGATTCATGCCAAGACACCAGAAGATTTACCCTCTATTGCTTTTGTACCATCAGGGAAAATGTCAATAAGTGGGGTTAGTGCTGTGCATAGCAAGTAAAGCTGCTGCCTACGGTGCCAGAATCCCACATGGGCGCCGGTTAGAGTCCCAGCTGCTCTGCTTCGGATCCAGCTCTCTGCTATGGCCTGGGAAAGCAGTGGAAGATGGCCCAAGAGCTTGGGCCTCTGCTCCCACATGGGAGACCCAGAAGAACCTCCTGGCTCCTGGCTTCGGATCGGCACAGCTCCGGCTGTTGCGGCCAATTGGGGAGTGAACCAGTGGATGGAAGACCTCTCTCTCTCCCTCTCTCTCTCTGCCTCTCCTCTCTGTGTAATTCTGACTTTTAAATAAATAAATAAATCTTTAAAAAATAATTTTAAAGTATACTAAGAGTTTAAGATATACAAAATTAAACATAATGTGTGTTAAAGAAAGAAATTATATAAAAAAGCAGTTCAGAATTCTTTAGATTCTATAAACTTTGAAAGAGCTCCTATACTTATCCTATTTAGTCTTCATAATAGCTCTTCTTCTCAGTATCACTGTTATTCCTATTTTACAGAACAAAAAACTGAGATTTAGTTGAGTTACATGACCTGCCCAGAATTAATCAACTAGTGACCAAAGCCAATCAGAATGTAACCCAGATCTGTAAACTCCTACCATTCACTGAAAGACTGGATATTTAGCTATGGTAGGCTATCTACAAAAAATTAAATAAATTGGGATAAATTTACTAAAGATGTGAAAGACCTCTACCATGAAAATTTAAAAACACTAATGAAAAAAATTGAAAAAGACACAAAAGTGGAAAGACTTCCGATATTTATGGATTGGAAAAATCAATATTATCAAAATGACCCTACTACCCAAAGCAATTTACAGATTCAGTTCAATCCCCATTAAGACACCAATAACATTCTTCATAGAATTAGAAGAAAAAAATCCTGAAATTTAGATAGAAACACAAAAGACATCGAATAGTTGAAGAAATGTTGAACATAAAAACAAAGCCAAAGAGATCACAAAACAAAATTTCAAGACAGGGCCTGCTGTAACCAATACAGCATGGTACGGGCACAAAAATACACATATAGACAGATGGGACAGAATAGAAACCACAGAAATAAATCCATGCATCTAGAATCAACTTCGACAAAGGTGCTAGAAACATTCCCTGAAAAAAAAGGACATTCTCTTCCTCAAATGGCTTTGGGAACATTGGACTTCCGTGTGCAGAAGTTTGAACAATACCCTCTCTTATGCTCCAGATAGAAATCGATTCATAATGAATCAAGTTCATACTGAATTCATGATGAATCAAAGATTTAAATGTAGGACCTGAAACTGTGACACTAATAGAGCAAAACTTGGGGTAAACATTCCAAGACATTGGCATAGGCAATGATTTTTAGGATAAGACTCCAAAAGCAAAGACACTAAAACAAAAAATAAACGACTGTTTGTAAAACTAAGAAGTTTCTACACATTCAAGGAAACTAATCAACAGAAAGAAAACAACCATCAGAATGGGAGAAATTAACTGCAAACTATGCATCTGATAAAGATTAACGTTCAGAATATAGAAGGACCTCGGGAACCTCAATTACAATAAACTAAACTAGGTAACAAACGGAAAAAGGATCTGACTTGATATTTTCTTCAAAAGACAGAATAACAGCTAACAAACACATGAAAAGATGGTCTGTCACTAAGCATCAGGGAAATGAAAATCAAAACTACAATGAGGTAACATCTCACTTCGGATAGAATGGCTATTATCAAAAAGTCAACAGATAGCCGGCGCCACGGCTCACTAGGCTAATCTTCCACCTGTGGCGCCAGCATCCCAGATTCTAGTCCCGGTTGGGGTGCCAGATTCTGTCCCGGTTGCCTCTCTTCCAGGCCAGCTCTCTGCTGTGGCCAGGGAGTGCAGTGGAGGATGGCCCAAGTCCTTGGGCCCTGCACCCCATGGGAGACCAGGAGAAGCACCTGGCTCCTGCCATTGTATCAGCGCGGTGCGCCGGCCGCAGCGCGCCTACCGCGGCGGCCATTGGAGGGTGAACCAATGGCAAAAGGAAGACCTTTGTCTCTCTCTCGCTGTCCACTCTGCCTGTCAAAAATTAAAAAAAAAAAGTCAACAGATAAAAATGCTGTCATGGTTGTGGGAAAAAGGGACTTCTAATAAACTTTTGGTGGGAATGCAAATTCATATAGCCATTATGGAAAACAACATTGTGATTTCTCAAAAAACTAAGAGGTAGAACTCGCATATGACTCAGCCATGTATTTGGAAATATCTCCAAAGGCAATGAAGTCAGTATATGAAACAGATATCTGCACTCCTGTGTTTACTGCAGCTTTGTTCACCGAAAAGATTTGCAGTCAACCTAGATGTCCACCAGTGAGTGAATGGATAAAGAAATTAAAAGAATAAATATATGCAACAGCATGATTGGAATTGGAGATCATTATGCTATATGAGATAAGCCAGACACAGAAACACAAATACCATGCGTTTTCTCATATATAGAAGTTTATATTCATACATATATATAATTAAAATGGCATACAGATACTTTTAAATGTTTAGTCACTTATTTGTACCCCTTGCATAATAACATACCCTTCTTTCCTCATTTTATGATCCTTCTCATGAATCTCACATTATGTAATAGTAACATATCTACTCCTGATTTTTTTTAAATATTATACATATTTTTACTTATGAAGCAAGTAAAATATCACAAAATGTTTTAAATGTAAATCTAAAAACATATGGAAAGGTATATTATGAAAAAAACAGCTTATAGATTTAAAATTTTTTATTGAAGTAAGTTTATTTCTTAATTCCGTTTTCCAACAATATTTAGAAGTCTCCTTGTGTAATCCTAGTTCTAGAAATCACAAGGGAAAACACTCAGTCTATAGGTCCATCCTGTCACCGATTGTCTTAGTGAATTCTAAAAGCTCCAACAGCAAGGCAGTTTCCTGAGACTCGTGAAATATCTGCTCCAAATCCATGACTCACAGGTACACTTTGTCTAGACTTAGCTGGCAACTGAGTAGGGTTAGCTCTCCCTCCTTCTGCAGATACTAAGAGACCCAGACTTTGCTAGAGACATCCTCCTCACTGCCCCACATTTAACCTCACAAAAAAAGGCAATGTTCCCAATGTACGGGACAAGAGCACGTGTGAAAATAACATGCGACTCAAATTTTGCTGCCCAGAGTTCTTTCAATGGAATTCTTTTGTTGCAGGTCACATATTCTGGAGTCACAAAACTATTACTTTGATTTAAAAGGAAAGATCTAATTGGAGCTTAATATGGAATTCTTCAATTTATAAAGCTAATGATCTAATATTATTTGTAATATCCTAGAATTGCTCTTTGCTTTGTGAGTTAATTATGGACATTTCATCTTGAGGCATTGTGTGAAGCAGGAAATACAATGTGAAGGAATTGGAAAAGTAATGGAGACAGAGAAGTGCAATTTCACTTTTGAAGCCCTGTTTTGTCCCTGGTCATTCCTCAATAATACCACCCACACTCTTTTTCTATAAAAAGTAAATAATCAAGTGAGTCAATCTTTTCATCCCATCTTTGTTCATTTTAACAGAGATCATAGATTCCCAGACTCTTACACTGATGCATAGTTTATCTTTTTTTTTTTTAAAGCTCAGCATTCTGAAATTAAGCATGAAAAAAATTTAAGGATATTTTTTAAATGTGGAGCCTATCTGATTTTAATATTGCTCTCTATATTCTATCTAAATATCACACATGCCTTTTCATAAGTCATTTGGACACATGCCTAGTGGCACAGGGTACAGCCTGTACCTTGTGCACTTTTAGAGCAAAAAGGAGAACTAAGCCTTTGGGGAACTTGCTTTGGCTTGTGTTGCATGGGGCTGTCAAGCTCTGTAACAATCCATCCATCATTCTTTCCATGATAGGGAAAATTGTGTACCACCCATAAAGTCACGTCTGGACATGACAGTACATAATCCATATATGCGTGTGCTTGGCAAAAACCTGCCACAATCTCCCTCTAGGCAGTTTCTACGAAGAAATAAACTTTGAAACTGCATCAGTGAATTTAAAATGTACACTGCTAAACAGAGAGAAATCTTAAACTCACAGAAGCAACCTCTTCATTTTGATGAGCATGAAGGCAATGACTCCAGGTCCAAAGATGGGACTGACTTACCCTGGGAGCGGCACCAGAAATGGAGCAGTCAGGACTTGAACTGGCACCCACGTGGGATGCTGACATCTCAGGCAGAGGCTTTACTCACTATGCCGCAATGCTGGCCCCTGTCTGTGATCTTTTTCAATGTTATTTATTTTTTAATTTTCATTTACTTGAAAGGCAGTGTCACACACACACATACACACACACATGAAGAGAGAGATAGAGAGAGTGAGAATCTTCCATCCACTGGTTCATTCCCCAGATCACTGCAATAGCGTAGGTAGGGCCAAATAGCATCTAGGAACCAGGAGCCTGGAGCCAGGAATTCCATCCAGATCTCCCACATGGGTAGCAAGAGTCAAGCACTTGCAGAGAGATATGGGATGTGGACATTCCATGTAGCAGCTTAACCTGCTGTACCACAACACCTGCCCCTGTGATCACTTTTGTAGTAGGAACTGTTCGATTTGTTTATTATTCTTGGGCTCAGGTGAATTTCTGAATCATGTAGCACACTAGACCACATTTTTCTAATTTGTCACTGGCATTGAGTTCTTATTCTCATTTTCTTAATTACTAGGTAAAGAGAACAAGTACACCTTTTAAGATGATAAAGATTACCCAAACTATTTCAAACTGCTGATGACTTTATTCCTAACAAGATATAGGATAGAGCTACATTGCTGGTTGTTTTCCCAAAAACAAAAGTTTAATGGGGTTTGGGTACATTGATTTACATATTACCAATATAATTAAATATCATATTTTATAGTTGATGGTATGATAGTATATGGGCTGATGAAAACTCTTGAGGTAGCATAAAAAATGCATACAGATTCTGCATGTACTATAGTGTTCACATACCTGTGTGTGAAGATAATTTTCTATCACATTGAAATGATTTGGCAAAAAATAAGTTTCACCTGGGTGTGATCTAATTTAAGCCTACAATTTTGCCCAAAAGTTTAGATTTTC
The DNA here is from genome assembly GCF_033115175.1 of Lepus europaeus. NCBI lineage: Eukaryota > Metazoa > Chordata > Mammalia > Lagomorpha > Leporidae > Lepus > Lepus europaeus. The sequence continues at coordinate 23,755,085 of NC_084850.1, read as the reverse complement.
ATTTGCACATGTATCAGTATTAGAAGGACCAAATGTTACGTGTTTATTTATTTGAAAGGCAAACAGAGACTGAGAGGGAGACAGAGACAGGACACAAAGGAATCTCCTACTCACTAGGTTCACTCCCCAAATAACCCACAATGACGGGGTTTGGACAAGGCTGAAGCTGGGGACCAGGAAATCTATCCAGGTCTCCCACATGAATGGCAGGAGGCCAGTTTCTTCAGCCATCATCTGCTGCCTCCCAGGATGTACATTTTCAGGAATCTAGAATCAAGAGTGGATCCAGGACTTGAACTTAGTTACTCCAACATGGGCTATGAGTATCTCAAGTGGTGTGCTAATAGCTACACAAACACCTGCCCCTTGTTTAGGAGGGACAGTGCCATTGAATGTGTAAGACCCTGAGGTACAGACCATACACGTCAGAAGTCTAGCCTACTATTGTTTTTGTTTATGTATTTATTTGAGAGGCAGAGAGACAGAGGTAGAGAAAGATCTGGACAGAGAGCTTCCCTCTGCTGTTTCTCTACTCATTTGCAACAGCTGAGGTTTGACTAGGTCGAAGCTGGGAGCTGGGAATACAATCCAGGTCTCCCACGCAAGTGGTAGGAGCCCAATTATTTGAGCCAACACAGCTATCTCCCAGGGTCTGCATTAACTGGAAACTGGACACAGGAGCCAGAGCCAGCCATTGAACTCAGACACTCCAATGTGGGATGCAGGTACACTTTTGTTTTGTACTTACCAGTGTGCTTAAACAATATTGAAGTAAGTAATCTTTTCCATTTCACTGGCACACAGGGAAGTACAAGGTAAAAGTTAGGAAACAGAACAACTATTTAACAAATAATACTGGAACAAAATGCAAGTCATCTGGGGAGAAAATTATGTTACCTTGTATCTGATGCCTTAAAGGATATTAAATTCCAGATTACTTAACAACTGAAATGTAAAATAAGAGAAGAAACACTGAAGTCCTATGACATTGCTTACAGGTGAGTAGGAGACGTTTTCAAAGTCTAGGTCTTCAGTTAAAACGTACTCCACATGCCCATGAAGTGATGTGGGGACTGGCAACATGGTATGCCGTTATGCAATTACTCCTGCAGGCAGTTGGACAGGTTGATATTGATGGTTCTAAAATAATATTGATCAGTCTGAAGAATCAGCAAATCCTGCAGTTTGACACATCTTAGTGGTCTTAGTCTACTTTTCTTCTTTCATTTTTTAGTAAAACTTTTAAACCTCCAGAAAGTTTAAAAAAATAGGACCCTGACCATTCTGACTGGAAAATTGAAATCATCCTACATACTTTCATCACACTGGAGGCCTAATTTGAAAAAAAAAATGTTCTATATCTGAACACAAAGGGATATGTGTACACAAACATGAGATAACATACATACATAAAATAAAATATTACTCAGTCTTAAAAAGGAAGGAAATCCTTCCATTTGCAACAACATGAATAGAGTTGGAGGACAGTATGTTAGGTGGATTAAGCTAGGCACAGAAAAATAAATAGTGCATGATCTCACTCATAATTGGAAGCTAAAAAAAATGGAACACGTAGAAGCAGAAAGCAGAATGGTGATTACCAGGGACAGTGGAGTGGTGGAAATGAGATGTTGTTTCAATGGTTCAAAACTTCAGTGATGCAAGATGAATCCTTTAGAGAGCAAATGTATAGCATGGTGACTATACTGTACTGTAGACTTGAAATTTGCAAAGAGGCTCTAGGTATCCTAAGTGTTCTCAACACAGAAAGCTATGTGAGGTACCTAGTATATTAATTACCTTGATTATAATGATTGCTTCACAATGTACAATGATACATACCAAATCAAGTTGTACATCTTAAATATATATAATAAAAATAATAAGATCACATCTGATATGTTGCTCTGTGATATTTTATAAATTTTCACTTAAGTGAAAATTTTCTCAAGTATTACTAAATGTTCTTCCACAATACCATGTTTAATTGTCCCTTAATATCTATTGTATGGGTCATTCATAATTTTTATATTCATTCTCTTATGGTTAGATTTTGGTGGTATTTTCAATGCTTCATTGTGATAGAGAGAGAAATCAATTAACATTCATGCATCTTTTTGGGTGATTATATCCTGGGGTAAATTTCTGGACAAAATTGAGGTTTCAAAGGACATGCACATTTTCATTTTGCTTAGTAATTTTTGAGACAAGATGAATAGCAAATAGCTCTAAAATTGTACTTTTGAGATTTGATGACATCATGTAAACACTATCATCAGGGGATTAGTAGATGTAAAATTTTTCTGAAACCTGTAGTATATTTATTTTGATATCAACTACATTTTAGCTATTGGGGCTAAAACATACCACATACTCCTCTGACTTGAACAGTGGACACTTAGTTTAACTATTATTACTTTTTTTGAAGATTCAAGTCATGAGTTTTTCTCGGTTTTTGCTTCCACATGCACTGGCCCTGGACTATCCAATTTTTCTCTCACTACCTTTCCTAGTGTGTTGACTACAACATTCCTCTATTGTCTTTATTTCCACTGTCTATCTCCCCATCCAAATAATCTAAAATTGTATTGCAAAAAAAAAAAAAGCAAAATAATCCAACACACTAAACCATAATTTCTATCCAATTCTAAGCCAATAGAATCTGACCTGAGGAGACTCTACCTCCAGTGTTTCATATATGCTTCTCCAAACCCTTTTTCATTGACCTCCCCATTGAAACCCATGTACAGCTGGTTGCAACTGCTAATAATCCGATCTGGAGAAAATCAGGTGTTCCCACTACATGGCAATATGTTCTTATTCAAGTAAAATAGGTTCAGTTTAGGCCAAATCTACATAAAGTTTGTATTATTTTCTTTTTAGTCCATTTTCTCTGCAAGCCTAATCTCCCCAGCAGAAACAGGGAAATAACATAGGCAGCAATGTCCCATCCAGAATAGTTTCAGTAAACTATTCATTTTCAGTAATTATTTCTCATTACATATTAAAATAGCAAGCCCTATGTGTTTACTCTGTAAAGTGGAGGTTTTACCCTTAGAAATTAGCTAATAAAGATAGTCTGAGGATTACATTTCATGGGCGAGAAAAAAAAAAAGATGTCCATATGGCAGGGAATTATCTGAACTAGCAGTGGAACAGTTACTTAAATTCACTCAAACTCAAGCATGAGCTGGGTCTACATAATCAAAGTGAAGTGGAGAATTAAAGTAATTTGAGATAATTCAAGCCAGAAAAATCTACCCCCAAACCTTTCACCTAATTGCATCAATTATCTAATTGAAGCAAACTGTGGGGAATTGGGGCTTGGATTATTCTGATAATTGATTTAATTTTCATTTAGTTTATGTATAAAAATACACCCACACACACTCTACCTTGAAACTTTCAATTTAGTGACAAGCTAATGCAGTCTCCACCACTGGGAGTAACATAATTTGTCACTTGTGGTTTCTGTACACTGGTATATCCCAACCATAAGATTTCATTGACATGGTCATAATACAACTGCAGCAGAAAAGTTTCAATTTTCTCAAACTTGAATTATATAACTGGATAGTGATCATTCATTCATTGACTTCTATCTTCTCTCTCTCTCTCTCTCTCTCTCTCTCTCTCTCTCCAAAATGATTTCTTACTTTTGGGGGGTATATCTGACATTTTGCAGAAGAAAATGAGAAATGTAAGTTGGAAAAGAGAGAGATGAGAAATAGAGATTTCCACTGCTCTGTTCTGCTAATTCAACACAAGAGCATTATTATACTCTGTTCATATAGTACTCAAAGTATTCCACACAGCACCAAATGTGCAGCTTCCTTCATTGCCTAAACTCTCTAAGCTGTTTGCAAGAGTCTACTGGTTGGTCCCTCAGCTCTTTTTTTAGAAAGCTTTTATTTAATAAATATAAATTTCATAGGTACACCTTTTGGAATATAGTTGTTCTTCCCCCTATACCCACCCTCCGACTCCCAAACTGTCCCATCTCCTACTTCCTCTCCCATCCCATTTTTCATTAAGATTCATTTTTAATTATCTTTATATACAGAATATCAACTCTATACTAAGATTTCAACAGTTTGCACCCACACAGACACACAAAGTATAAAGTACTGTTGGAAGACAAGTTTTACTATTAATTCTCATAGTACAAGTCATTAAGGACAGAGATCCTACATGTGGAGCAAGTGCACTGTGACTCCCATTGTTGATTTAACAATTGACACTCTTATTTATGATGTCAGTGATCACTTGAGGTGGTCCCTTAGCTCTTGAAAGTAAAACATCTTCCTTCTGCTTCCTTCCCCAATCACTAGTAGCTTTAAGAAGTTCAGGACCATCAACAACTTGCCCCTTCAGACTTTCTCACTAATGGATATCTAAGGGCTAGTCAATCCAAATAAGAAACACATAAGCACAAAAAGTGTATGAGTTAATTCATTTAACAAACATTCAATGGTATTGTGCTGGGCTCTGGAGATACAAGATGAAGACATCCATTGCCTTCCAAAAGCCTTCAGCTTAGTTGAGAAGAGAGACAAATAAATTAACAAATTTCAATCCAGGATGAGTGTTTTGAAAAGCAATTGGTCACTGATTCTTGGCCTTTTGGCTAAGATCAAGAGTGAAAAGCAATTGATCACAGGGTACATGGGGAGCACACAGAAGGAATCTATGATACAATCTTTTGCTTGAAGTTGCGGAAGGCATACCAGGATAAGAAGATTAGTTTTCAGGGGATAGGATGTCATTCAAGGGTTACAAGCAGGGGAATGGAAAGTATATAATTCTCTTGTGTGTTGAAACTGGTGGAAGAGGAAAGCATAGCAAGTATAGATGCAAGAGGAACAATTACCAGGTGTCGCAGTGGTCCAGGTAAGAGATGGTACAGTAGATGATGGAGTTAAGTGAAGAGTTGGGAAAGATAGTAGGCAAGAGAATCAACAATAGATACTTGATGATCAACTGGATGTATAGGAGGGGTTGGTGAAGGAGGAGAGGAAGATGCCCAGTAAGACTCCCTGGTTTCTGGCTAGGGTAACTAGGTAGATGGTGGCATTCACTGGACCAAGAAATACATGAGAAGCAGGTTTGGTGCAAGGAGAAGGGGGTGAAATCAGTCTTCAGCACAAAGGGTTTGAGGTGTGGTGCCAACAGGACATTCAAGTGTATATCATGTAAGTAGTGGGTAGTTGGGAAATAGGGCGGCTTGGACTCAGGTGAGTGCTATGAGCTGGAGGCATTGAAGTGGAAGTTCTCAGAATATGACATATAACTAAAACCATGGAGAAGATTATTAAGTCCAAGAGGAGAAGACATAGAGTGCAAAGAGACAAGGGTCCCGGATGGAAACAGAAGGAATACCATTACATAAAGGATGGGTAAAGGAAGAAGATCCCACAATAAGGCAAGTGAAACTAGGGAACTGAGAGGAAAGACAGGATGTTGGCGTGAGGCCTAGATTTGTTCCTCTGCTTGTTTAGGAACTAGCTGTGTCCTTGCGCAAATTATTTAATTTCTCTAGCTTTGCTTTCTTTATCTGGATTAAAGTAAAAATAGCAACACCTACTTTGACATTGTTAGGACTAAGGATATAAACACAAGCAAAAAGAAAGCTTATGGGGGTAGGTGTTTGGCCTAGGAGTTAAGATTCATCCCACTTGGGATGCCTGAATTCCATATCAGAGTGCCTAGGTTTGAGTTTCAGTTCTGCCCATGACCCCAGCTTCCTGCTAATGTGTGGCCTGGGAGGCAGCAGATGATGGCTCAAGAAATTGGGTCTCTCTCTCAAACACAGGGGAGATTTGTGGACCGTTCTCAGCTCCTGACTTAGTTGGGGCATGATGGTAGGGACATTGCAGGCACATGGGAAATGAACCAATGAATGGGAGCACTTTCTTTGTCTCTCTTTCTGCCTGTCAAATAAATAAAGAATGCTTATAGGAATCAGAGAGCTTAACTTGTATCAAACATAATGTATCTTTAAAGAAATACAAGTTTTTTTTTAAATTTACAATTTAAAATTGTATTTAATTATGGTAAATGACACAAAACATCAGGCAACATCCATGTACAAGGCTGAAAACACTGATGACATCATAGCCTGGATGTTGCTATAGACTTTGGGAGTTCCAGCTAATTTTTTTAAACTTATTTAATAAATATAAATTTCCGAAGTACAACTTTTGGATTATAGCGGCTTTTCCCCCCATAACTTCCCTCCCACCTGCAAATCATCCCATCCTCTACTTCCCTCTCCCGTCCCATTCTTCATCAAGACTTTTTCTTTTTTAACAGGCAGAGTGGACAGGGAGAGAGAGACAGAGAGAAAGGTCTTCCTTTGCCGTTGGTTCACCCTCCAATGGCCACCGCAGTAGGCGCGCTGCGGCCGGCGCACTGCGCTGATCCGATGGCAGGAGCCAGGTGCTTCTCCTGGTCTCCCATGGGGTGCAGGGCCCAAGGACTTGGGCCATCCTCCACTGCACTCCCTGGCCACAGCAGAGAGCTGGCCTGGAAGAGGGGCAACCGGGACAGGATCGGTGCCCCGACCGGGACTAGAACCCGGTGTGCCGGCGCTGCAAGGTGGAGGATTAGCCTAGTGAGCCATGGCGCCGGCCATCAAGACTCATTTTTAATTATCTTTATATACAGAAGATCAACTTAGTATATACTTAGTAAAGATTTCAACAGTTTGCACCCACACAGACACACAAAGTATAAAGCACTATTTGAGTAGTAGTTTTACCGTTAATTTGCATAGTACAACACATTAAGGACAGAGATCCTACATGGGAAGTAAGTGCACAGTGACTCCCGTTGTTGATTTAACAATTGACACTCTTATTTATGATGTCAGTAATCACCTGAGGCTCTTGTCATGAGCTGTCAAGGCTATGGAAGCCTCTTGAGTTCACAAACTCTGACCTTATTTAGACAAGGCCATATTCAAAGTGGAAGTTCTCTCCTCCCTTCAGAGAAAGGTACCTCCTTCTTTGATGGCCTGCTCTTTCTGCTGGGATCTCACTCACAGAGATCTTTCATTTAGGTCATTTTTTTTTTTGCCACAGTGTCTTGGCTTCCATGCTTGAGATATTCTCATGGGCTTTTTGTGCCTTATTTGAATGCCTTAAGGGCTGATTCTGAGGCCAGAGTGCAGTTGCAGCTAATTTTTAAGAGTTTAGATATGATGAGCTAAATTTGTATATGTTACTGAAGTTGGAGGAAGGTTTTTCAAAAATTTTAAATCTACTATTAGGAATATTTAACTATTTTGCGATTAACAGGCACTGTATATAGTAATTGTCGTAAACCTCCATTTTTACCACAAATACATCTAGAAATGACAGTAAAACTGACAGCAATCCTTTTTGCTGTGTACTTTGAGAAGAGCTGTATATATAAATTGAAGTAGGTCCTGATTTAATAAAATCTGATATAATAAAATCTCAATTTAAGAGCTGTATATATCAGAATAGGCAATTATTTGTATTAAAGAAGTCTTCTTCCCTTACAGTACAGAGTTTCTGATCCCATACTTCTCTGTGATTCCTGGGGTCTTACCTCTGTCTTTTAAGTAATCTGTATCCCAATTTTGGACCAAAGATGCTAAGAACACATAATGGAGAAAGGACGAGTTTGTCAATAAATGTTACTGGAAAACCTAGATATCTACATACAGAAGAATTGAATCAGTCCCTCACTCACAGTACATATAAAATCAATTAAAAATGGATTAAAGACTTAAGCATAATACCTAGAACTATAAAACAACTGGACAAAAACATAAGGCCAATGCTCTACAACTTTGAATTTGGCAGTGAACTTGGTCTTTGGCTATGACCCCATTCCAAAACACAGACAACAAAAGCAAAAATAGACAAATGGAATTACATCAAACTAACAAAAAGCTTCTGAACAGCAGATGAAACAATCAATAGAGTTAAAAAAAGAAACCTATGGAATTGAAGATAGTATTTGCAAACTAAATATATGATAAGGGGTTAATATAAAAAATATATAAGGAACTCAAACAACTCAATAGTAGGAAAGCAAATAACCCAATTTAAAATGGGCTAAGGGCCTGAATAGACATTTCTCAAAGGAAGACATACAAATGTCTAATAGGTTTATGGAAAAAAAATGCTTCACATCACCAATCATTAGAGAAATGCAAATTCAAACCACAATAGGATTACCTGATACCTGTTAGAATGGTTATTATCCCAAAGTACAAAAAAAAATAAAATGTGAGAATGCAGACTGAAGGGAACCTTTGCACACTGTAATTCTGGAAAACATTAGAAAGGTTTCTCAAGATATACTGCATGTTCTCCTTTGTATGTGGGAGCTAAAATTTTAAAAACAACAAAAAAGAAAGAAATGCATGTGGATCAGTATTCTGAAAATATAGTTTTCTCAAACTTTGCTTTATCTTTGTCAAAAACATTAAGAATTATATGCTACTATATTTTAACAATCTTCGATTATTTTAAAATTTATTGTATATGAGCAAAATGGACATCTTTTCATTTGATTACTGTTTATTGTCTTTACCTATATTCCTGCTGAACTGTGGTGTTTTTACCTTTCTAAAGATTTATTTATTTATTTGGAAGGCAGAGAGAGACAGAGAGAGAGAGAATCTTCCATCCACTGGTTTACTCTCTAAATGGCCGCAATGGCCAGAGCTGGGCTGATCTGAAGCCAGAAAGCCAGGAACTTCTTCCATGTCTTCCACATGGGTGCAGGGGCCCAAGCACTTGGGCCATTTCCTGCTTCTTTCCCAGGCACATTAGCAGGGAGTTGGATTGGAAATGGAGCAGCTAGGACTTGAACCAGCACCCATGTGGGATGCTGGCGCCACAGGCAGCAGCTTTACTCACTATACCACAGCACTGGCCCGGACTTTTTACTTGTTGAACTCATTATTTGGTGGAGCATTAGGCCTTTGACTATGAAATAAATTGTAAATATGTTATCTTAAAAATTAAAAAAAAAATAAAAAAGAAATTGAAAATATAACTAGCATATGGTCCAGCAATCCTGGCTATATATACAAAAGATGTGAAATGAGTATGCTGAAGAGATAGCTGAGTTTCCATGTTCACTACAGCATTATCCACAATAACCAAGATATAGTATCAACCTAAGTGTTCATCCATAGGCAAATGGATTTTTTAAAAGTGGTGTACACATATATACACAATAGAATACTATTTAACCTTAGAAAAGCATATCTTGTCATTTGCAACAATGTCAATGAACATGGATGACTTTATCTTAAGTGAAATAACCCAGGCACAGAAACACAGATAACACTCGATTTCACTTAAATGTTGAGTACAAATAAATTGAACTCATAGAAACAGAATAAAATTATGGGTACCAAAAGCAGGTGGGTGGAGAGGTGCGGAAATATGAAACAAGACAAAATTCCAAACAGTAGCAGTAAGTTCAAGAGATCTATTATATCATGATGAGTACAATTAATAACAATATATAAGTATTGTATGCTTGACAATTGCTAAGGGCAGATTTTAAGTCTTTTTATCACACAAAAATAAGGAAAGGAGGTAATGCATATGTTAAATGGCTTGATTTAAGCATTTTACCATGTAGATTCCCAACATCTATAGTAGCACCCAGGCTATGATTTCATCAGTATTTTCAGACTTTAGAAGGATGCTGTCTAATTTTCAGTGAAAGGTAGAGCATGAACATGTCTTCTGGAGAGCCATTTACAGATGTGAGGAACTAGAGTGTGCCTACAATTTACTTTTCAGGATACCTTAACCACTCTCTGATGGTCTTGTTTCATGAGAGTATATTTCTGGCATCAAAGGGGAGTAAGAGGATGAGCCAGAGCAAAGCAGTGCAATAAAATCCACAACTGCAAACTGGAATCCTGAAATCTGAAAGTTTGGTCTTCCATTTGATGAATTAAGAAAGAGGGAAAAGTTAGAAAGATGGGTGCCTTTGTACAATGGTCGGATATTATACGGAACACTCTACCACCCTACCCTTTATATGACTTCTGTGATCCTAAGTTACAACAATTTTATTCAAGTTAACTTCTACGTATTGAATATTCAGTAAAACTTAAGCCTACAAGCTTCAAGGATGAATACAACACTGTTCCTGACTTCTAGGAACACATAGTTCAATGTGGGTGACAGGGACATTAATGGATATTTGCACAGCAGTGTAATTAGGGTTCTCATAGACGTGTGAACAATGTGCAGTTGATTGGAGCCAGAAAGTACAGTGACTTAATTGCATTACAAAGAGAGAGTCCTTGATGCTTTGTGAGCAGGGAAGTGTCATAGCCAGGAGAGTGTAAACAAAAAAGCTTGTGACTTTGTGCAGCAGGGAAAGGATAGAGGATAAATTATACGAAAGAAAATTATTATGAGACTATTTGACTAACTCTGGCATGTTAAAAGTGTTTGACTTAAAACAGTGATGTTGGTAAGTGAAATAATAGTTCAGAACAAGGCATTCTACATTTTATAAAGAACTAGAAGAGAGGAGTGTATAGTCTCCAAGCATAAAGAGATGATAAGAAAATGGAAATGCTAACTGCTTGATTTGATCAGTTCATGCTGTACACATGTATTGAAATACCACACTATATGCCATAATAATATACAAACATTACAAGTTAATAAAAATTAAATTCATTAATATTAAAATTTTTAAAGAATATATAATGACCATTATTGAAATGGGAAGAATTGGAATCAGCATGGCTTGGGGTTTGAGCATTAAGGAAGGATAAGGCAAAAAGTGGTTTTGTGACTCTACAGGGAATTTCAAAGAGTTCTTGGAAGATGGAATTATAAGATGAGCTAATTTGGAGGCAAAGGTGATTTTTAAATACAAACAGTTTTTTTATAATGCACTTTTTGATTTAGGGGCAGAGCCATGCACAGTACAATAGTAAGGATGACCTGAACTGGAAATTCATGGATTCCAGACTATGTGGTATTAACTGTGGGCAGGAGAATGTTAGTGGACTTTATGAACTGAAAAGAGGCAAAGTAAATAGAAGGTTAAAGGCCAGTTTACTGTGCTTGCGAAATGGATTTGAAAGCAGAAGCACAAGTCACGTTTAATGGAGGAAGACTAAGTGAGAGATCTCAGGGGAAGAGCACTTCTTCAAGGAGTTAGGATTCAAGGAGTGATGAATGTGTTAGGCGGCTAATTTAACATGGATTTTAGGCTCAGTGGAACTGAGGATGAGATACCAGTGTATTTACTGAATTCAGGTATATACTGGAGGAAGAGAGGGAAAAGGAGAAAAATATTAACCAATCATGAAAGTAATTAAGGAGGTTAACTTCCAAAGCAGTTGTGCATGAAAATTTAGCTAATATACTACAATTGAAAAGAACCAGAGTCCCACTGTAAGAAACTAGAAGATGATAAACTCAAACCCAAGACAAGCAGCAAGAAGGAAAAATAAAGATTAGTGTGTGAATAAATAAAAATGGGAATGGGAAAACACTAGCGAAAAATCAACCCAGAAATTGGTTCTTTGAACAAATTGAGAAAATTCACAAATGTTTAGTGAGACTGACAAAGAGAAAAAAAGAGAAGAACCAAATTACTGAAATCATGAATGAAATATGGAACATTACTATCTACCTTATAGAAATAAAAAGGATTATGGGGATACTATGAAAAATTATATGCCAACAAATCAGATAACATAGATGAAATAAACAAAATTCTCCAAAGACCTAAATTACAGAAATTGCACACAATGAAATAGAAAATCTAATGCACAATGAGCAAAGAGAATTATTGAGTTGGTAATTTTAGAAAAGAAGCAGCAGCAGCATCCCAGGCACCAATGACTTTACTGGTGAACTCAATCATATATTTAAAGAAAAAAATTTAAAGAAAATTTTTAAAGAAAAATTTAAAGGAAAATTAATTAATTAATAAAAATTTTAAAGAAAAATTAACACCAATTTTAGCAAACTCTTCCAAAAATAGAAATATAAAGAACACTTGTTAACTCGTCCAATGAGGTCATTTTATCTCTGACACAAAACTGAAAGGCATCACATGGAAAGAAATGACAGACCAATATCTCTTATCAATACAAATGCAAAAAAATCCCAGTGAGCTACTAGTAAATTGAATGCAGCAGTATATACAAAGGATTACATGCAAGACCAAAAGGGGTTTATCCAAGGAATGCAAAGTTGCTTCAACATACAAAAATCAATGTAACTTTCATAGTAATAGAATAAAAGAGAAAACCGCATGAGCATCTCAATGTACACAAAGCATTTAACAAAATCTCATACTTGTTCATGAGGAAATCACTTAACAAGCCAGAAATAACAAGGGATTTCCTAAACCTGATAAACTACACATATAAAAAAATTCTGCTAAGATCACACTTAATGGCGAAAGACTGAAATTTTTCCCTGTATTCACTCTTGTCAAATCTACTTCGCATTTAGCTGGAGGATCTAGTCAGGGCAACTGGGCAAGAAAATGTTATAAAAGGCAGACAGATTAGAAAGGAAGAAGGAAACAAATCTCTCTTTGAAGACAACATGGTTTCGTTCATAGAAAATCCTAAAGAATCTACTAAAAATTATTAGTACTAAAAAAGAGTTCAGTAAACTTGTAAGATAAGAGGTTAATATACAAAATCGGTTTTATTTGTAAACAGTGTCAAAGGAAAAATCTGAAATCAAAATTAAGAAAGCAAGTACATTCAAAATAACATCAACAGAATAAAATATTTTGCATGACAATCAACAAAAGCAGTGTAAGACACAAGTACTCAAACTTATAAAACATTTTTGAAAGAAATAAAAGAAAAAGTAAATAAATGGGAAGATGTGCCATATTCATATATATGAAAATTGAAGATTGTTAAGATAGTCATGCTTTCTAAATTGATACACAGTCTTAATCAAAACCCTAGTAACTTGTTTGGCTTTTGGGTTTTCTGTTTGTTTGTTTGCAAAAATTCATAAGATGAAACTAGGATTCATACGGAAATTCACCAGACCAAGAATAGTCAAAACCATCTTGGGTGGAAAAATAGTTAGAGAACTCACACTTGCTAATTTCAAAACTTACAACAAAGCAGTAATAATAAAACAGCATGGGACATTTGTGTAAGGATAGACATATAGATCAGCAGAATCAAACTGAATGTTTAGAAATAGTCCCTCATATTTCTGATCTATTTTTGTCATGCGTGCCAAAACAATTCAAAGGAAAGAGATTAGTCGTTTCAACAAATGGTGCTAGAGCAGTTGGATATTCACATGCACAAGGGTGAAGTTGAAGTTTTACATCCCACCATGTATAGAAATTAACTCGAAATTAATCAAAGGTCTGAAGGTAAGAGCTAAAACTATAGAACTCTTAGATGAAAAAATGTGAGTAAAATTTCAGACTGTAAATTAGCAATCATTTTGTATATAAGCCACAAAAGCATAAGCAACAAAAGCAAAAAGAAATTGAAAGCTATCAAAATTGGCAATGTTTGTGCATCAGAAACACCATCGAGAAAAGGAAAAGACAACTTTCAGAATGGCAGGAAAGACATACACCTGGCAAGAATGAAGGGAAGAGGAGAGCAAAGTGTTGGTGGTAGAAGGGAAATGACATATTATATGGGGCAGGAATACACCTCACCCCCTCCACCTCCACCTCCAAAAGTCCAAAGGACAGTGCTAGCAGCGACTAGCACAGAGGAAAGTGAGTAGGAACGGGTGAGACTGCTGGCTTCAAGAGGCACTCCAGGAAAGGTGGGCAGATTGGGTGCAGCGAAAGCAGAGATGAGGTGTTGCTAAGAGGGCACATGTGTGAGGCTAAGGGAATGGGGATGCAAAGCAAGTAGAGCCAGAATCTGAGGGAGGAGCCGAGGGGGAAGGAAAACAGCACGCGCCCCCAGGGCAAGCAGAAGACCAGTAGCTGAAGGAGTGGCTACAGATGGCAGAGGCCCTAGATTTGCTCAAGGAAAATTGCACAGTAAGCATGGCCTTGTGCTGGGAAGGGTGGCCTCTCCCTTCTGCACTGGCTCAGTATTCCTAGTTAGCCATCTTTGGGCAAGCTGTACCTGTTTCAGAGAATGAGGAAAAAATAAATAAAGATAAATAAATGATGATCTACTGTTTGAAGTTTTAGATGTCCAGTTGTAATGGATATAGAGAATTGTGACAGTCTGAAAAATCTAGTGAAAACCAGTCTCCTCGCCAGCTCCAAGAAGGGTCTGAGGGGCTTCTGTGTGGCTATGAGAGGCCACAAGCACACCCTTGCATTGAGTCAATGGTGAGCGGAGGCAGGAGAAGCTGCAGGTTCCACATGACACAAAATAGCTATGCAGGCAATTAGAAGCAAGTGTGCCCGGGTGTGGCTGCCAGCAGGTGGGCACAGGCACCCTGGCTCTGAGCTCTGAGCTCTGAGGACTCTGAGCTCTGGCAGAGAGGCAGCCCCCACCCCCACCCCCACTTCTGCCCCAGACACCCAGGCCAGAGAGTGGCCAGGGGATCCAAGCTCAGTGATCCCTCAGAGCGACGGCGGGAGCTCCACCCTACCTGGCCTCAGAACTACTGTGGGGTAATATGGGCGTTTTTACCCACTAAGAATTGTTAGAAGACACAAGCTGCAAAAAGACTCCAATTCTGTCCTCTCACTCAGGTCATCCCACCGTCCTTCCTGCGGGAGCCTGGAGACGCCTCTCCCTTCCAAAGGGCTTCCTCCCAAATGTGACTTGCTTGAGAGGGAGCTAAATTACATTATTGAAAAGTTAAAAAAATTGTATCAAAATGTATATGGGGCTTAGGAACCCTGTGGCTTTCTTTATGTGATCATATCCAGATGTAGCCTTCCTTCCACACTTTCCAATTGTTTTGTGATTGTATCCAGGACTACTGATGTACTTACCCTTTTTAATTAAAACACTGTTTGTTTTGTTTTGTTTTGTTTTTGACAGGCAGAGTGGATAGTGAGAGAGAGAAAGAGACAGAGAGAAAGGTCTTCCTTTGCCGTTGGTTCACCCTCCAATGGCCGCTGCGGCCGGCGCATCATGCTGATCCGAAGCCAGGAGCCAGGTGCTTCTCCTGGTCTCCCATGCGGGTGCAGGGCCCAAGGACTTGGGCCATCCTCCACTGCCTTCCCAGGCCATAGCAGAGAGCTGGCCTGGAAGAGGAGCAACCGGGACAGAATCTGGCGCCCCAACCAGGACTAGAACCTGGTGTGCAGGAGCCGCAAGACAGAGGATTAGCCTGTTAAGCCATGGCACCGGCCTAAAACACTTGTTTTTTATGTTTTAAAAATAAAGAGTTTGCCTTCTGACCCAGCTCTCTGCAATGGCCTGGGAGAGCAGTAGAAGATGGCTCAAAGGCTGGGGCCTCTGCATCCATGTGGGAGACCCGGAAGAAGCTCCTAGCTCCTGGCTTTGGATCAGCTCAGCTTGGGCCATTGTGGCATCTGGGAAGTGAACCAGTGCAATGGCCGGAGCTGCGCTGATCCAAAGCCAGGAGCTTCTTCTGGGTCTCTGACATGGGTGCAGGGGCCTGAGGACTTGGGCCATCTTCTACAGCTTTCCTAGGCCATAGCAGAGAACTGGATCGGAAGTGGAGCAACTGGGACATGAATCAGCACCTATGTGGGATGCAGCACTGCAGGCAGTGGCTTTACCCTCTAGTTGTTGTTTTAAGGTAACTTAATCTACAGGCGAAATAGCTATTTAGAGAGCAGTTTCAGGGACAGACTTGATTTTTATAATTACAAATACAGGCACAATGCAACTAAATGTAAATAGGGAAAAGACACACATTACTTTGATGTGGTAGCAGGTGGTTTGGGATTTTATACACTGATGAAAGTTTGACATACTTGGCTCTTCCTTCTATCTGAAATATTTTTTCCCTAGATCTCCGGATGGCTAATTCCCATCCTTCTTTCAGTTTTTTGTTCAAGTGTTACTTTCTCAATAAAGTATATGCTGACCATTCTCTTCTGTAGAGTAAACTTACACATACTCATCCTTTAACCCTGCTCTATCTTTGGTTACAATATCCAGAGTACTTCTTCTATCTTCTAACATACTATATAATATATTACTTTTTATTTATTGCTTTGTACAATTCGTTTCCTTCTAGAATACAAATTCCATGGGAGGCGAAATCTCTTGTTTTTACTCCCTGATGTATGTCCAGTATCTGTAATAGAATTACAGAGCCTGACACCTATCTAGCTGTAGTAGAATAGAGCCTGACGTAGGAACCTCTTGTTTTTGTTCACTGATGTATTTCCAGCATTTACAATAGAATAGGACTGACACATAATAGACGCTCAATAAATATTTGTTGGACAAAGTAATGTATCACACATTGGCTAGTTTTGCATGCTTTTAAAAGTTCTGTGCTGTTTGCAAGCATCACATCATTCCCCCCATCATTTGAGAAATTGGAATGTTTAAATTCCTCCCCCCTTTTTCTCAGCAGCCACCCACACCCTATACCTGTAAGTCTAAACTCTTCATTTGAAAACAGATAGATCTGATTCCAGGGCACGTGTAGATGACAACATAGAGATTAAAATCAAAAGAAAATGAGCTTTCTGCTCCAGTGTAAGAAAATACAGCCACAGCTACTTCATTCCAGAAGACCAGAAAGGATAAAACAACACAGCCACATATGTTAGAAGGGGATAAGGAACTAGCATTCCTACCCTTAGATAAAGATATATTGACGACTGGGAAGAAGGGCTTCTGGGTAATGAGGGACAAGCTAGATTGAAGCGTTTTGTGTAATTATACCAGAGGAGTCTTCGCGAAAATGATTAATGTAAATATCTTAGAGTCCTGGTTAGCAGAATTAAACTTATTCTGAATGACATAACAAAAACTTTTAGGGCGGTAAAACTTTTGTTTTTGCTTTTTGGAATGAAGGGGACACAAGGAAGAAATGCTTTGGATACTGAAAGCTTAGAATTTAACAGACAATTTCATGGCATGTAAGGGTTACGGACTTGAACTTGAGAAGTAGCTTAATGTAGTAGAAAGAACATGGGTATTGCAACAGGATGAGGCTTTTAATTCTGGTTCTGCCACTTATATTTTTACGCTGAGTACTTTCAGAAGAGGAAAAAGGAAAAGTGCCTCGTGGTAACTTAAAAGAACATAGTTTCACGGCCTATAATAATGATAGTGGCCTGAGATGATTTCTTGGTTAGGTAGAAATAGACTGAAGTCTGCTGGTTGAGTGCAATGGTCTACGTAAAAGAAAACTATTTAGAACCAATTTGGTGGTATCCAGTAATGCTTCAGAGATCATAAACCTGTTCCATTACTGCTTGATAGAATCAGGCAAAGATGTTCAGGGCTTCAGAAAGGTGTAAGAGACGCTCTAGCTAAGCATTAACAATGACTTCCCAAAGCCTCTGGACCTTTGCAGCAGCCCTTGCTCACCAACTGGCTGATGCAATTAGATTCTGTGTGAATTAAAGCAGATAAAGGCCTTTAAAGCTCATCCTATAAAAGCAATGACAGTAAATGATACATCACCTTTGAATCGCTATTGTTACCTTTTGCTATGTTCCTTAGACTTTGTTTTCCATACTTATGAGTTAGTGGAAAGTCCTTTTTTCTTGCCTTTGACATGTACAAAGGGTAAACAAATGTCAGTTTGAAGCTCTTGAGGATAGACCCTCATAAGGATCTGATCTTGGGGTGAGTGTTTGACCTAGCCATTACAACGCTCCCATATTGGAGTGCATGGATTTGGGTCCTGGCTCTGCCCCTGAATCCAGCTTCCTGCTGATGCACATCCTGGGTGGCAGCAGATGATGGCTCACACACTGGGATTCCAATAACCTACCTAGTAGGCCCAACATAAGTTTCTGACTCTCAGCTTTAGATTTGTCCAGCCTCAGCCATTGCACACATTTCGGGAATGAACCCATAGATCCCATAGATGAGAGCATTCTCTCTCTCCTCTCTTCTCAAATAAAAATATATAAGTAAAAAATAAATAAATTTAAAAATCTGCACACCTTAAAAAAGAGTCAGATCTACTTTTAGCCAAGCTTCTGTGACCATATTCACAAAAATATCAAAGAAAAATCAGAATATGTTGTATGACAGACATGTTGTATTCTATTGCTGAGTGTGTATTTTAAAATGCTGGAAAGTGGGGACCATTCCCACGGTATGGCCACAGATAACAGATATTTGAAATTCTGAGTCAGTTTTCCACAGTAGGAGACAGTACGTGTAGAGAACCAGACTTTGGAGTCACTGGGGCTGCGTTTGAATCTCACCACTGCAAAATCCTAGTTGAGTGATCTGTTTAGTTCTTTCACCTATCCACATTGATGTATTGCTACATACCTTCCAGCTTTGTCTGAGAGTCTCAATGTACTGACGTTTGTAAAAGGCCTCACGTATAATAGGTGCTCCATAATTATTAGTTCATTTATTCATTCAGGTACTCATTCATGAACATTTATTTAACACTCACTGTGCTAGGCGCTGGGACTACAGACAAATGAGATTGAGGGTCCATTCTTTTTTTTTTTTCATTTATTAAACTTTTATTTAATGAATATAAATTTCCAAAGTACAGCTTATGGATTACAATGGCTTCCCCCCTCCCATAACTTCCCTCCCACCCGCCACCCTCCCCTTTCCTGCTCCCTCTCCCCTTCCATTCACATCAAGATTCATTTTCAATTCTCTTTATATACAGAAGATCAGTTTAGTATATATTAGGTAAAGATTTCAACAGTTTGCCCCCATATAGCAACATAAAGTGAAAAAAAATACTGTTGGAGTACTAGTTATAGAATTAAATAACAGTGCACAGCACATTAAAGACAGATATCCTACATAATATTTTTTATAATTAATTAATTTTCTATGCCATTTCCAATTTAACACCAGGTTTTTTTTTTCATTTCCAATTATCTTTATATACAGAAGATCAATTCAGTATATAATTAGCAAAGACCTCATCAGTTTGTACCCACACAGAAACACAAAGTGTAAAAATACTGTTTCAGTACTAGTTATAGCATCACTTCACATTAGACAACACATTAAGGACAGATCCTACATGGGATGTAAGTACACAGTGACTCCTATTGCTGATTTAACAATTTGACACTCCTGTTCATGGCGTCAGTAATCTCCCTAGGCTCTAGTCATGAGTTGCCAGGGCTATGGAAGCCTTTAGAGTTCGCTGACTTTGATCTTATTCCGATAGGGTCATAGTCAAAGTGGAAGTTCTCTCCTCCCTTCAGAGAAAGGTACCTCCTTCTTTGATGGCCCCGTTCTTTCCACTGGGATCTCACTCACAGAGATCTTTCATTTAGTTTTTTTTTTTTTCCATGGTATCTTGGCTTTCCATGCCTACAATACTCTCATGGGCTCTTCAGCCAGATCCGAATGCCTTAAGGGCTGATTCTGAGGCCAGAGTACTGTTTAGGACATCTGCCATTCTATGAGTCTGCTTTGTATCCCGCTTCCCATGTTGGACCGTTCTCTCCCTTTTTGATTCTATCAGTTAGTATTAGCAGACACTTGTCTTGTTTGTGTGATCCCTTTGACTCTTAGACCTATCAGAGCCATCAATTGTGAACTGAAATTGATCACTTGGACTAGTCCATTCTTAAAGAGGTCACAGTGAAGATAAGGAAACCCAGAACTAGAGCATCAAGATTCTCTAGGGAAAATGCCACAATATAAAATGCACATAGGCTATTTTGAAAGAACATAAGAGAGACTGGCACTGTGGCACAGTGGGTTCAACCACTGTCTGCAACACTGGCATCCTATAGGGGAGCTGGTTCCAGTACCAGGGACCCCACTTCCCATCCAGTTGCATGCTAATATGCTTGGGAAAAGCAGAGGAAAATGACCCAAATACCTTGGGCTCTGAACCCACGTGGGAGACCTGGATAAAGCTCCTGCCTCCTGGTTTCAGCCTGGCCCAGCCCCATCTAATGTGGCCATTGGATGGAAGCGTCTCTCTCTCTCTTTCTCTCCCTCCCTCCCTCCCTCCCCCTTTCCCTTTCTCTCTATCTTGCTGTAGCTCTGCTTTTCAAATAAATAAATAAATCTTTAAAAAGAAAAATAACAGACGAGAGGTTAGGGAAGGCTTCCTGGAGCAGGTAAGGCGCCCTCAGGTTAATTGGGAACTCTTTTAAGTGAAGGGGAGAGGAAAAGCATTCCACACAGTGGAAGCAAACTGAGCAAAGGGCCAGAGGTAAGAACGATGAGAAACAACATAGCATGAGCAGGGTACTACCATCATTAAGTACTGCCCAAGTTGAGTGTATGAGAGAGGGAGTTCCCTGGGGTGAGAATTGAGATACGCACAAGGAAAGTGTTGGAAGGCCCTCTTTCCCTCTTCCCCTTCTTCCCCTTTGGGAAAATTCAGAACTTGTAGGTACAGTAGTTATAATCAGAAGAGCAGAATGCTCCTTTCTAGGCTGTCTGTGTGGGGCACCTGATAAATGAAAGGATTCTTTTGAGACCACTTACCTGCACTGTCACTTAGTAATCAGGAAGAATAGAATGTGTGGAAGGCAGAAACAATTCTTTGTGTTTTTCCCCCTTGGGTGGTACTAGGAGACTTAGAAGCTGCGAATCCAGGCGCTCATTGAAGTACATCTTAGGTCATTCAAAGTATGGATTTCAGAATCAGACAGATCTAGATTTTGAATTTTACTAATTGTATATGTTGGGCTAATTACTTAAAGTCTGAGCCTTTATTTTCCCAGTTATAAAGTAGGTTTAATGAGATTATGTAGGTAAACACTTAGCACAGTGTCAAGCATATGCAAATGGACTACATAAATATGCTGTTGTTACTGTCTGAGTACCATCTGCCAAAATTGTCTTAGAAGACCAATGAACTTCAAAGTTGGACTGGTTTTCCCAAAGATTTTTTAGACCTATATTTTGATTTCCTACCATTTGACTCTGCCTCGACCACCCTTCAGTAGGACCTCTAAGCTTCAGTATTTTCTTTTTTTTTTTATTTGACAGGTAGAGTTGTACACAGTGAGAGAGAGAGACAGAGAGAAAGGTCTTCCTTCCATTGGTTCACTCCCCAAATGGCCGCCACGGCCGGAGCTATGCCGATCTGAAGCCAGGAGCCAGGTGCCTCTTCCTGGTCTCCCATGTGGGTGCAGGCGCCCAAGCACTTGGGCCATCCTCCACTGCTCTACTGGGCCACAGCAGAGAGCTGGACTGGAAGAGGAGCAACCGGGACTAGAACCCGGCACCCATATGGGATGCTGGCGCCGCAGGCAGAGGATTAACCAAGTGAGCCATTGCACCGGCCCCATAAGCTTCAGTATTTTCACACCAAGAGCCATACCTACTAGAAATATAACTGCTTACCTGTAAAATGGGAAAAGCTATTTTTCATCCTTCTTTCCAGGAAAATTCATATTTTTTAATGATTTATTTATTTATTTTGAAAATCAGAGTGACAGAGAGAGAGAGGGACACACACAGAGAGATCTTCCATCCACTGGTTCACTCCCCAGATGACTACTGATCAAATTAGAAGTCCAATTGAAGGATTCACTTTTTTTGTATGAACTTACTTTGAGTTCTAAATTTAACTTCACAAATGCCATGAAGGAAAATTATGCATAATTATGTCCATGTAGTATATTCTTTTATAATCTTTAAATTCAATTAAGCTTAGAAAAGAATGTTAAGAAATATGGCTAAGAATCCATGGGCTAAATATACTGTTACTGTATGAACCAGCAATTCCATTTCTAGGTATGTACCCAAGACAAATTAAAACACATGTCCATGCAAATATGTGTACACAAATGTTCATAGAAGAATTATTTATAATAACCAAAACAAATTAATAGCCTAAATGACCATCAATTGATTAGTGAATAAATAAAATGTGTTATAACCATACAATGGAATATTTTTCAGCTATAAGGAAGAATGACAGGACTGGTCTTATGGCGTAGCAGGTTAAGTCACCACCTGCACCTCCAACATTCCTTATAGTCACTGGTTCAAGTCCCGGTTGCTCCACTTCTGATCCAGCTCCCTGCTAATGTACCTGGGAAAGCAGCAGAAGATAGTTCAAAGTGCTTGGGCCCCTCCCACCCATGTGCAGGCCTAGTTGAAGTTCCAGGCTCCTGGCTTCTGCCCAGCCCCAGTAGGTGTGAGCACTGGGGAGTGAACCACACAATGGATTCGTATTTCTCTCCCTCGCTCATTTGCTCTCTCTCTCACTCTCTCTCCCCCTCCCTCCCTTCTTTCCTCCCTATCACTTCAATAAATAAAATAAAACATAATTGTGAAAAGAGGAGTCAGGAAATTTCAAATTCCTATTAATCAATATAAAATTAACAGCAATGTCAAAATGAGAATACATAAAAGTAATATGCTTTAATGTTAAAAATGAGAAGCTAGAGACTTAAACTGTTTGTTATAGGCAAACGTTCGCCATGTCCAAGTGGAGGTTAAAAATGAAAATGATTTTTCTCACAAAGCTAGATTTCAGAAAGTCATAGCAGGTCAGGTTAGGACTGAGAGCATATGCATCCAGCAAATGAAATGGGAAAGGTTTATTTGTGGTTTCTTTGAATGGCAAACTAAACAAGGTCATGACCACTGAGAACTTCCTTCTACCAGTTAATGAATAATACACATTTTGGTGTTATGGAGCACATGATTTAACAGACTGTGGGTAATGTATCCACAAATAATTTTTTCAGTGAAGAAATTATATAAGGCATAAATTAATCATTACAGGAAGGAAAAGAAGCAAAAGCTATCATTTTTTTAACCTATGCTGCCAATTTAACAATATCACATTTTGATACTTTGAACTATCTAGTGGCCATGCCCTGTGTTCCACGTCAGATGATTAAGCAGCATAATCCTAACTTTAAGTAAGACCTTCTGTACAAAGAAGGCAGGTTATACATTATTCCATACATTAACCTGAACTGAAAGAGCTGCCTAAAAGCTCTGTTATCTCTAGATAAAATCCAATAAAACCTTTTTGATAGAGATTTTCACAGGCACTGAATTCAGATAAAGACATGCTTTTTGGCAGACGGAAGAGCAGTTCATTCTGTAACCTCATGAGTCAGGACTTGTCAGTCTAGCACCATTATTCTACAGAACTCATGTGCTAACACAGGCCAATGCCTAAGGGGCAAGACTTAACAGTTTGGAACTCATACTTGAGGGAATTTCAGGATCTGGGGAGAAACTCATACAGGTCCAAAATATCTTATAAACTACAATGCCTTCTAGGATCTTTCAAAATCATTTCTTTAAAAAAATTATCTATTTAGTTCTTTATTTATTTGAGAGGCAGAGAGATAGAGAGCTCTCAGGCATCCACTGACTCACTCTCCAAATGCCCACAATAGCCAGAAATACAATCTAGGTCCTCCCCATGGGTTGCAGGAATCCAGTCTTTTGAACCACTACCACTGCATCTCTGGGTCTGTATTAGCAGGAAGCAAGAATTTGGAGCCACAGTCAAGCCCAGAAGTGGGCATCCTAACAGGCATCTTAACTATTAGTCCTAATACCTGCCCCCAAAATCAGGTCTTGTTTACTTGAGCAGCAGTGGCTGCAGAAGTAGGAGAGAGAGAGAGAGAGAAGACAGAGAAAGAGAGTTCCCATCCACTGATTTATTCTCTAAGTGCCCACAATGCTAGAAATTCAATCCAGGTCTCCTATGTGAGTGGTGGTGATCTAGAGCAAGTCAGTTTCTGTTTAATTGTTGACTTCCTCAGTATGCATCACATAGTAAGTGATCTGAATGTTCTTCTTATCTTTAATGTATCCGGAAACAAGAAGGTTGAAAAGGGCTGGGGGGGGGTGTAGATAAACTATGCATGAGGACCTTAGAGTAGTTCCTTTGCACCCCAAGGAGGGAGGGGAAGTTAGCCTAGTGATGGCCCCACATCAATGGATCCCAGCCCTCTTTGTACTGGTAAGATTACCAGAAGAGCTTTAAAAACTCACCTCCTCAGGAAATCTGACATAATTGTTTTGGGATGAAGCTTGCCATAGGTGTTGTGTTTTTTTCCTAGTCCTCCAGGTGATTCTAGTGTGTAGCTGTGGTTGAGAACCACTACCCTATAGCAATACTTGAGGAATGCAATAAACTGGTGATTGTGGGTCAAATACATTAGTATGCCAAAGAGTTATCCTTTTGTTTAAAATATATTTTCCTCCACTCCACTCTAAGAATCTAAATCAGTGGGTTTGGCAAGATGCCCAAGTCAAGAATCTACATTTGTAGCAAGTGTGTGATTCTAATAGATCTCAAGACCACACCTTCAGAAATAGTGCTGCACAGCCATTACTTTTGTTGTAGGAAGGCTTTCCGGGTTAGTTTTGAGACAAGAAACAAGGGTAATGGCTTGGAACCTGTTCTTAAGTTGAAGTGGGACACTTTCCTCCCTTAAGCCATTAAACACAGGAGGGGGATACATTTATCTGATGAATGGTTCAAAGGTGCCAAGTTTTCACCTGCTTGGGAAATTCTTTGTCCAGGACTAATTTGAAATGTAGATTGACAATAACCACTTGTTCCTTCTGCAATGGCATTGGTATCATTAAGACGATCAGCAACCATCTCACACATTTTTTTTTGGCCAATGAGCATGACAATAAACACATCTGTTTCCTTCCCACCCAGCATCCTTCCAAAGATATGCTAGAGTACAATATTCTTTCTCATTTTGAGAGATGGAGGGATTGAGGCAGAAATTGACCCGAAGGCAGTGGCTATATTAGATTGAGAACAATCAAATCTCTGATTTGATTTGTGTCAAAAGTATTTTAATATGTCTGACCTAAATTTACCCTTACTAATTCCTTAAGAAGCAAGGTAGGGGTAGGTCTTTCTCTTCAGAGCTGACCTTCTCTTTGGGAGAAGCAAGCAAGCAACCATTGATGGGATCTCACAAGTACCTGAAATCCACTTTGCCCATAGAAGCCTGCCATCTTTGATGCCTCAAGTTCTGTCATTCCTTTCCACTAATTTTTGTTCTCTCTATGGCTCTTTTCACACGCAGATAGATACTCTAACTATGGGATGGCACTGGGTATTTTTGCAGGTGATTTCTCCTTTGCTAAGGGAGAGAACAGACGGTGAGAATACTGGGATACTGAGAAATCAAGTAAAAGTCAAGCATTCAGCGAAGTAAACAGTAAATAGAAAAAAACCTCCCTTTCAGACCAAAGGGAAAGAAAGTTTTTAAGTGAGAATATAATTTTCCTCATGGGCATTGTCTACCTTAGAAAAACTAGTACAGAACATGCCTGTGACTATAGACTTGTAGTTCAGGCCACCAAAGATTAGAGATGGGATACGGGCACTCGCTTGACTTGCATCCTCTGGTCTGCTTTAACATAAACCAGGAGGAAAAGAAAGCTAGGCATCAGAAGTAATGGGTGGCAGGCCTATCAATGGCTGATCTGTACAGTGATCTGCCCTCAAGGAGACCCAACAGGCCAGTCCACTGCAGTGGCTTTCAATGTGGTAAGCCTGGGCTTCAGCAGAAGTCAGCTTGTGAAGAGCCCTGGCAGCTCTGCCAAGAGTTGGATCACTGGAAATGGACCTGCCCTGGAGTCGAAGGATGCCCAGGTCAGAGCCACAGATCTTATTGGCTCTAAGCCCAACTTCCAAAGTGACCACTGCAGCTGAGGGGATGGCCAAGTAGGGTCAGCAACATTGCAGGCAGAACTGTAAATTTCTTGTTAGAGATGCCCCCTGCCTTTAGCTGGCCAGCTCTCCTCCCAGGCCAGCTAAGTAATGAAAATCAAGAGGGTGCCTTCCCCCAGGAGGTTCACACCTCCCTTAGGATGTACCCCATGTGAAGAGATAGATAGGTCTGGGCCTCTTAACTTACAAGGCCTAAAGCCCAACAGATTATTATCAAGCCCCTTCTATCAGGTTCTATTTGCCTCTCAATCAGAAAACTTAATTGTAGCTTAGACAGCACCTTTCTTAGCTCCTCTAATAATGACTCTGTCCTTTGTTCTAGACCCTGTCTAGCGCACTTGGGCCTCATTCCTTCGTAATCATAACCTCTACTCTACCACCAATGGCTCTACTCCCAACCTGTGTGTACTGATGGTCCTCTTCCCCACTTAATGCTGTATAATTGTTCAGACCTGGTTAATGTCACTCTTAGGATCATTGGTTACTATCCTCACTCTGTCTTTTATGACCTTGTCTAAATATGATCAGAGTCGGCGAACTCGGAAGGCTTCCATAGCCTTGGCAACTCATGACGGGAGCCTAGGGTGGCTACTGGTGCCATAAACTAGAGTGTCAATTTGTTGGGTCAACAACAGGAGTCACTGTGCACTTGCTCCCCATGTAGAATCTCTGTCCTTAATGTGCTGTACATTGTGATTTAATGCTATAACTAGTACTCAAACAGTATGTTTCACTTTGTGTTTCTATGTGGGTGCAAACTGTTGAAATCTTTACTTAATATACACTAACTTGATCTTCTGTATATAAAGAGAATTGAAAATGAATCTTGATGTGAATGGAAGGGGAGAAGGAGCAGGAAAGAGGAGGGATGTGGGTGGGAGGGAAGTTATGAGGGGGAGCCATTGTAATCCATAAGCTGTACACTGGAAATTTATATTCATTAAATAAAAGTTAAAAAAAGTCAAGCATTACCCAAAAGGGCCAGGCCCCAGAGATTACTATGAGAGGAGGATATTTTAAATCAGCTTCAAAAAATTTCCATGGTGCTTAGAGTTGGCTTTGATCCACAAGCGATATATAAGGTGGTTCAGAACTTTGCCATGTTTGTTAAAGATGTGTCCAGGGATATATTCTTTGTTAATCACAAAATTGTCAAGATTGAGAGGCAATAAATTGTCCTATAATTAAGACATCATCTAAAGTCTGAGTACTGAATCACTCGGGGCATTTTATTTCCTGTCGCTATGACAGGATACCTGAGATAGAGTCACTTAGGAAGAAAAGAGGTCTGTTTAGTTGCTGTTGCTGGAGGCAGGCAAGTTCAGGATCAGGTAGCCACACCTGGCAAGCCCCTTGTTACATCATAACATGACAGATGGTGTCACATGGTGGGAAGCCAAGCAAGAATGGAAGTAGGGTTGCACAGGAGAAAGGAAGGAAACAAAGGAGTTAATCCACTTTATAATGGTACATTCTGTGAGAACTAATCCATTCCCAGGAGAGGAAGGTATCAATCCCACCTGGTGACCTAATCACCTCTTAGAGGCCCCATCTCCCAACACCTCTACAACCAAATTTCAACATGAATTTTTTGGGAGATAAGCTACATCCAAATCACAACACTGACATTGAACTCTTAACATAGGGAAGAGGTTGTTTTCTTCAATCTCTCCCCACCCTGTGTTAATTTCAATGTTCTGTCCATCTTTACTTAATATCCTCTTCTTGTCACTGTGGCCTGCATATTTCTGAAAATAAAAAAAGATGGGGTATCCAGGATCTGACCTCAGAGACATTAGATGGAGATTAAATGGGACAAGATAGAAAAATCTGGATCTAGGGTCCAGAGCTCAGATAGGCTCTAGAGTCTGGAAAAATCTAAGTATGGGTTCTTCACTGTGGAATGTGCTTCACAGGAGCTGTTCACGTGGAGATATGAGTTCACATGGAAACCTCAAAGTGAACTACTGTGCTCTTCACAGAGGTCAAGGTTAAGTCCAGGACCCTAGAGTTACATGCAACAAAACTGGAAGGTCAAGGTCAGAAGAGAAAACTCTTTGTCGATGAAAGAATACTGCAAGCAGACAGTATGATTAATAGAGATTAGATCATCATGCTGTCCAGCGATAGATGGGTAACCAAACAGTCATGTTAACTACTTGCAGATATTAGTGGCTGGCACCTTGAACTTGAGATACAAATGACAGAAACACAGCCCATGAGGAGTTGGGTTATAAAGGAAGAGCAGGAAGTCACTGGCTCGAGGCTGATGCAAAGGACCATTGAAGACCTAGGTTCTTGGTCCAAGCTCTGCCATGAGCTTGCAATGTGAGACCTAGACAATTCACTTTATTTATAAAATAGGGGGGATAAAACGAATCATTTGTTCTCAACCAGGATATGATATTGCGGTGCTCTCATCACTTTTCACTCACAGTACAGAAGTATTCATGACTTCAACCACGTTTAGGAAAATGTGTCCTGCACAGAATCGCCATTAAATGTGTGGTTGTCAAGGACAATTTTGAAAATTACTGATCTACAGCAATGGTTCTCAAATTTCCACGTGTTCACAAACCAACTGATGGTTTTCTTTAAAGTCATATCCAGAATCATTAGGTCTGGAGTAGAGCCTGAGGTTTTACATTTTGAGTGCACTCCCATGTGATGTTAACACTACTGACACACAGACCGCAGCATGAGTATCAAGGTATAGGGGACCTTACCACCTCTGCATGTCTCTTCCCACTTCAGCCTCTCTCCGCTTTAGGCCAATTTTGGCCCACATGGGATTTTCATGAGTCTGCTAGTGGGGTTAAGTAGAAAAATGACGAACTAGGAAGACTGTTGCCTCAGTATGACTCAAATGCTAAGTCTATTTTCTTGTATGCTATATATAACATGTATGGCAACAGTTCTGATCTTGGCTTTCGTACAACTCTATCACATCAAAATGTTGCCCGAAGTTGGCAGCACCATTGTCTGTGGGATTCTATGACTTCAGAGTGGAGTAGTCCATTTGCATGGGAAAGGCAGTCCCATAAAGGCAGAGAATGAAACACCATTAGGAAGAAAATGCAGTGAATTCATGCGGGAAAATTTCCCAAGACTTCTGACACTAAAATCTCCACCTCATTTTCCCTTTGTGTTGTTATTAATAACTGCCTTCTGCTTTAGATCATGATCCCTCCTTGCTCAGCACTATCTACACATGATCAGCAAGTGCTTGTTGAATGGATGAGTGAATCAAAGAAAGGGGCTATGGTTTGTTTGATGGAGACCCCTTTGGGGAATTCAGCAGGAGGAGCAACAGAAGCAGCCGGAGCATGGGGAAGCATGCAGCCATTTAGTCATAATTGTCTGAAGTGTCCCTGCCCTTGCACTCCCCTTTGTTGTTCCATAATACACAACAGGATGCACCTGCCCAGACATGAGAATGCTAGCCGGGTAGATAGGAAAGCTGATACAAAGCCCCTGTTAATTAAAAAACATTTGCAACTGGAATTGTAGTCTGGCTAACACAAAGTAGGCTGCCTCTTGATGAATTTAATGTCTACAGGCTTTGAGAATACGCACGGCACAGTCTTGGGATTAACCAGCAAAAGGAGCAAGATTCATCTAAAGACATCCACTTGTCTGTTACTTAGCACGTCAAAACCAAAATGAAAATGAAGAATAGTCAAACGGCCAAGGAAATAAAGGACGTTTTCTTACAGGTTTGTTAGTAGCAATAGAGTTTAAAGCTTTTTAGCTCTAATCTTCTCTGGTTTCTTACTCCTTGATCCTACTTATCTCTCAATTACTAGTCAAATAATAGCAGCGATGTGCATGCCAGGACTTTCAGAATGATACACTCAGTTTACACCAAACTTTAAAAAAAAATTTAAGGGAATTTCCAGTTTGAAAGCAGACACTAATCAAGCCAATGGCGTGTATTGAAAAGAAGGCGAGGGCAGAGAAAGTGGAGAAGCGGAGAAGGGAGTCTCACAGCTCTTATCCAGATGTCATCTAGGTAGGCCACCTTACTTCTCTGCCATGTTTTTAAACTTGGGACCTCTCTAGCCCCACTAAGCATGTTTGCCATCAGGAGAAAAAACAAAAACTTGTTATCACAGCCAAATTATTTTATAGTTGCATATTCATATTAGCCAAGGCCAACTTCTTCAATTAAAACACTGGGACAGACAAGAGTTGGTCTCTGTGTCTGGTTTAAAGGAGGTATTTTCTGAGCCGGCACTGTGGTGCAGAGGGTTAATGCCCTAGCTTGAAGCGCCGGCATCCCATATGGACACCAGTTCTAGTCCCGGCTGCTCTTCTTCCGATCCAGCTCTCTGCTATGACCGGGAAGGCAGTAGAAGATGATCAAAGTCCTTGGGCCCCTGCACCCGTGTGGAAGAAGCTCCTGGCTCCTGGCTTTGGATCAGGGCAGTTGCGACCAACTGGGGAGTGGAGTGAACCTTTGGATGGAAGACTCTCTCCCTCTCTCCCTCTCTCTCTCTCTGCTTCTCCTCTCTGTCTCTCTGTGTAACTCTGACTTTCTAATTAATTAATTAATTAATTAAAAATAGGCGGTATTTTCTGTTGCCTGTTGCCCCCTGCTAAATGACCTGGCCCTCAAATTTGACAGACTACCTTCCAAAAAGATTCGAGAAGTTGGCAAATATTTTCGGAGCTTTCAAATGAGAGATCAGTGTGCTCCCCTGTGACCAAAGATTGAACTGCAGCACAGAGGAGGTGCCCAGAGCAGAGGCCCTTCCTGCTAAGGCCTCACTATGGTGACCATACAGAGACTTTGTTTTCTAGGGCAGAGGGGAAAGGGGAGGATATTCAGGAGAGCTTTAGAGGGGAATCTAAATTCTGCTTCCAGTATCACTAATTTTCCCTTTGAAAATTAGCAGCTCTTTAGTAAAACCCTCAATAGAGCTCCATTAGGGTTTACCTGTGACAAAGAGTACTAATGACCTTTAATGATGAGTAAGTGGATTGCACAGAATATTACTTATTTAATGAAAAGTAATGGCTGTGTCAATGCAGCAAGGAGAATGATGCTAAGTGGCCTCTTCACATGTGTGTTCCTTTTAGTGCTAGCCTTTGTCACAGCACACACACTCAAGAGACACTAAGCAACAAGGACTCATCTCCACCTGGTAACAGCCACTACAAAATGCACCCAGAAATTGCTTTCAGTCCATTTTCCAAGCACTCCATGCTGCGTCCAACTAATTCTCAACCTCTTTATGGTTCTAAAGGTTGGAGACCATTGATCTAATGGAAACGTACCAGAATAAGAACGCTAATTTTATCCTCCTCTGAACCAAACCTCCACTAAGCAGAAAGATGATGTCAAGGATGACATCTGTATCCTCACTTGGAAAACAAAAAAGTTGAGCTCAAGGGCTCTAAAGGCCAGACCTTGTAACTCGGCTTTGCAGTTTTCCCGAGCTTTTGTTCAGTTTGTAAATGAAAAGGTGATATTACTGAAGTGTACTCTTGAAACATATTGATTGACTGATTAAGAGCAAAAAACACTTTGTTGGCTTCCGGATTTATTCAGCATACCAAAGTGTAGAAGTAGCATCCTTGCACTCTCTTTGCCCACAAAGCATTTGAGAGCTACTACCATTCCACTTGCTTTTTAACATATTATTCATGTGTTTCTAAAATAATGTTCCCTATTTTTGTGGTGTGGGGAATCTTTACCAGGATTTGTTAGTTAATTCATGCTAAAATCAACAGGGAGAACAGAACTAGCCCTTCCTAGAATTGTGTCTTATCATCCCTACCCCACAACAACAACAATAATAAGACTAGGTTTTATGGATGTCTATTATGTACTATGTACTATGCTAAATGTTTACATACGTTATATAAAACTAACACTTTCTCTAGGAGTAGGTATGATTAACTCTCATAGAATGGATGAGAGAGCAGGCTCTGAGGAAGTAGAGATATAAACAAGGTAATATGAGGGAGCATCATGAAGCTCTTGGAAAATAGAGCTTAAAATAGGTATTTTTATGCAAAATTTTGAAATTCATGTATATTTTTCATAATATTCATTTTTCCACAAACTTTTTTAAAGACTTCTCATCAGCTGTAAGTGATCAAAGCACGGCTTGAACCCAGACTTCTCTGACACCAGAGTCCATGCTCTTTCTGCTACTTCAGGCTGCTTGTCATTGATCCGTGAAGAACCAGCTCAAGAGTCTGGTCGAGAGCTTGGGAAGTACTCTACCACATTTTAAGGATAATGAATCCTTGTAAATTATAAAACGGTTTTAAAACCAAGCACTACGGCAAAATTGAGTATGGATTCATGAAGAAACTCTACACATCTTTTTTTTTAAGTCATTATCAAAATGACTTCTTTTCTTGCCATTCTTTCAGAGATAGGCAACCATGCTCTTTTACCAACACCTTCACTTGTCAATTCAACATCATGATCCTTTATTTTATTCTTCCAGAAAAGTGGATGCTAAGCTATTATTGTGGTTGTTAGCTTTGCAGCATTATGATACTAAACTGACACAAATATTATTATAGGGGCTTGTGCTATGGCTCAGCGAGTTAAAGCCCCAGCCTGCAGTGCCAGCATCCCATGGAAGATCTCTCTCTCTCTCTCTCTCTCTCTTCCTCTTCCTCTCTGTAACTCTGCTTTTCAAATAAAATAAACAAATCTTTAAAAAATATTACTATAAATACTATTTGAAAATGCTGTTCAATAAAACAAACTGACAATACATACAAGAGAGATTATAACAATAAACAAGCATGTTGCAAATGAATATAAGTGAATGTAGATTAAAATAAAACCAACGTAAGGTACCATTTCTTTTTTTAATTTTTTTTATTTAGTAAATATAAATTTCCAAAGTACAGTTTATGGATTACAATGGCTTCCCCCCCTCATAATTTCCCTCCCACTGGCACCCCTCCCATCTCCAGCTCCCTCTCTAATTCCATTCACATCAAGATTCATTTGCAATTATCTTTATATACATAAGATCAATTTAGTATATATTAAGTAAAGATTTCATCAGTTTGCACCCACACAGAAATACACAGTGTAAAATACTGTTTGAGTACTAGTTATAGCATTAATTCACATTGGACAACACATTAAGGACAGATCCCACATGAGAAGTAAGTACACAGTGACTCCTGTTGTTGACTTAACAATTTGACACTCTTATTTATGGCGTCAGTAATCTCCCTAGGCTCTAGTCATGAGTTGCCAAGGCTATGGAAGCCTTTTGAGTTTGCCAACTTCGATCTTGTTTCAATAGGGTCATAGTCAAAGTGGAAGTTCTCTCCTCCCTTCAGAGAAAGGTACCTCCTTCTTTGATGGCCCCATTCTTTCCACTGGGATCTCACTCACAGAGATCTTTCATTTAGGTCCTCTTTATTTTGCCACGTAAGGTACCATTTCTTTTGGGAAACTTGTGTGTGTTCTGTAGGAAAAAAATTGCATGAAATGTCTATGTTACAGGAAAACAGAAGTAAACTCAGAATTTAAATACATTCCTCATTTATGTTCCTATGAAAATGTCACAAAACTCTGACTCCCTTAAGGTAAAGCCCATATTTTATTCAACTCAGTGTCCAAAGCATCTGGCCCAATGCCTAAGTCACTAAGAACCAAATACCTTATAGTATATTGAATAAATACATCATTCATACACATTATTCAACAAAGAAACAAAAGAAAATAATTTTTAGATTGCTGTTAATGAAAACACATATACCTAATAGGTACTGGTGTCATTATACTTCAATTCAATATTTTTAGGGTTTGATTTCTACCAGGATCTATAAAATGTTACCAGTGTCACACTGAGTAAACGCATTTTGGTAAATTTCTCCTAGGGCAACAATTCAGAAGATATGCACAAACCCAGTTATAACGGTATAAAGAGAAGAATGCTGAAGTAGTTTAAAATATTCAACAGTAGGGAAATTATTAAATTATAATACAGCAGCTTGAAATAATAGGAAGACACTGGAAATTATAGACAAGAAGCTGTATAACAATAAGGAGTATTTATAAAAGGAGAATGAAGAATTGTATATTTACCATGATTATAACTAAGTAAATTCTGTAAGTGTATAAAAATGTTTGGGTGAGGGGAAATGAAAATATGTGTATTCAGCTGGTAGAATTTTAAAACGTTTTCTTGTGGCGCAGTGGGCTAAATCACAGCCTACAGTGCCGGCATCCCATATGGGTGTCAGCTGGAGTCCCATCTGCTCTGCTTCTGATCCAGCTCCCTGATAATGCATCTGAGAAAGCAGTAGAAGATGGCCCAAGTGCTTAGGCCCCTGCACCCGTGGGAGACGTAGAAGATATTGGCTCCTGGCTTCTGCCTGGCACAGCTCTGGCCATTACAGCCATTTGGGGAGTAAACCAGCAGATGGAAGACCTCTCCCTCTCCCTCTCCCTCTCCCTCTCCCTCTCCCTCTCCCTCTCCCTCTCCCTTTCAAATACATAACATCTTTTATGGTGATAATGTTACTCTACCACATTTTTTAAAACCAATTTACAGGGTGTGAGCTTTTAGCCTATTGGTTATAGGATGCCCATGTCCCACATCCGAGTGCCTGGGTTCTTGTCCCATCTCTGGTTCCTGACTGCAGCTTCGAGCTAATGCAGACACTGGGAGGCAGTGCTGATGGCTCAAGTAATTGAGTTCTTGTCACCCATGTATGAGATCTGGACTGAGTTCCTGGATCCTGGTTTTAGCACCACCGTGTCTTTCTCTCCCTCTCCCTCTCCCTCTCCCTCTCTGACTGTAAAGTAGATAAAAATAATTCTAAAAATTTTAAAACATTTACAAGTGGACCCTATTTTAAAAACAGATCATGTTCCTGAGATTCATATATGAGGTTGTAGATAATACTTTATCCCGTTTAGTATTTTTGTTGTTATACTCAATACTATTGGTTGAACTATTTAATTAACACACAATTATTCTTGGGTGTTTAAATTTAACTGAAAAGTGATCCCTGTTAAATATAAGAGTGGGAATAAGAGAGGGAGGAGGTGTACAATTTGGCACATGCTCAATCGGGCTTGCCCCAAAATGGTAGAGTTAGATACGTGCCTGGGGACTCCAATTCAATCCCATCAAGATGGCATGTACTGATGCCATCCCACTAGTCAAAGTGATTAGTTTCAGTTCATAATTGATCATAATAATAGGATTAAGAGTCAAAGGGATCACATAAACAAGACTAGTGTCTGCTAATACTAACTGATAGAATCAAAAAGGAGAGAACGATCCAACATGGGAAGTGGGATACACAGCAGACTCATAGAATGGCAGATGTCCTAAACAGCACTCTAGCCTCAGAATCAGCCCTAAAGGCATTCGGATCTGGCTGAAGAGCCCATGAGAGTATTTTAGGCATGGAAAGCCAAGACACTCACTCTGGCAAAAAAAAAAAAAAAAAAAAAAACAGACCTAAATGAAGATCTCTGTGAGTGAGATCCCAGTGGAAAGAATGGGGCCATCAAAGAAGGAGGTACCTTTGTCTGAAGGGAGGAGAGAACTTTCACTTTGACTACGACCTTGTCTAAATAAGATCGGAGCTGGTGAACTCAAAAGGCTTCCATAGCCTTGGCAACTCATGACAAGAGCCTAGGGAGACTACTGACGCCATAAACAAGAGTATCAATTGTTAAGTCAACAACAGGAGTCACTGTGCACTTACTCCTCATGTAGGATCTCTGTCCTTAATGTGTTGTTCAATGTGAATTAATGCTATTACTAGTACTCAAACAGTACTTTATGCTTTGTGATTCTGTGTGAGTGCAAACTGTTGAAATCTTTACTTAATATATACTAAATTGATCTTCTGTATATAAAGATAATTGAAAATGAATCTTGATGTGAATGGAATGGGAGAGAGAGCAGGAGATGGGAGGGTTGCGGGTGGGAGGGAAGTTATGGCCCGGGGGAAGCCACTGTAATCCAAAAGCTGTACTTTGGAAATTTATATTTATTAAATAAAAGTTAAAAAAAGACTAGAAGGAAACATTTACAAGTGGACCTTATTTTAAAAACAGATCATGTTCCTGAGATTCATATATGAGATTGTAGATAATCTCAGACTGTTTACAAATATCCTACAGGAATTAACCAAAATGTGAGGGGACTTGAAAATAGAAATAGAATTTAAAAATAAGTTTATTTTGTGACAATTTTTAAAAATTCATGTATATGAGTTCTTCACAAAGCTCTATGAGTGAAACGGGCATCTTTTCATTTGATTATTATTATTTATAGCCTTTGCCTACATTCCTGCTAAACTAGGATCTTTTTACTATTTATTTGTTTAACTCTTTATTTAGTGGAGCATTACATCCTTGACTATAATGTTAATTAAAAATACGTTATCTCGGGGCCAGCACTGTGGCATAGCTGGTAAAGCCACTGCCTGCAGTGCCGGCATCCCGTGTGGGCGTCTGTTCAAGTCCCGGCTGCTCCACTTCCGATCCAGCTCTCTGCTATGGCCTGGGAAAGCAGTAGAAGATGGTGCAAGTCCTTGGGCCCCTGCACCCATGTGGGAGACCAGAAGAAGCTCCTGGCTCCTGGCTTCGGATCAGCGCAGCTCCAGCTGTTGCAGTCATCTGTGAAGTGAGCCAGAATGGAAGACCTCTCTCTCTTTCTGTCTCTCTCTCTGCATCTGCCTCTCTATAATTCTGCTTTTCAAAGAAATAAATAAATCTTTAAAAAATAAAAATAAAAATTGTATGTCAAAAACTAAAAACTAAGGAAAGAAAGAGAATAAGAAAGGGAAGAAGGGGGAGGGAGGAATAGTGGGAGTGAAAGAGGGAGAGAGGAAGGGAATAGCATTATATCCTTAGAATTGTATCTATAAACTGCATGAAAATGCATGAAAAGCCTTTGCATAGATTTCAATCTTTTGGACCAAAATAAAATTGTCTTTTAATTACATTTCCCACTAACTTTTTGAAGTTCCTTTGTGTAAATAAACTACATTGCTGTAAAAAATAGAAAATATTGAGCCTTTTTCTTTTCATTTGAGTGCTTGCAATACTTAGGAAAAGTAGGGCTAATTAGAGGAAGACGTGAATGGTAGGCAGGTACTTTAGTCCAGATTCTGAAGAGATCTTTGAATAGTTCCAAGGACTTAAACAAATTTGGGCACTGGTTGATTGTATAGTTGAATGCCATGATTTATTAATTTCTCCTTGATTTAAGTGTAGCACTAACATTCCTCTTTTGTATTTTAGGCATGACTACGGTAATTTGATTTGTTTTGACACACAAATGAGATGAGTAAACAGGGAGGCATAAAAGAGGCTTTCCTGCGTTAAACTCAGAGTCAAAAAAGGAACAACTTAAAGGTGGTTGAAGCAGTTATGCCAAAAATGTTAAGAAAAATTGCAGTAAAATTGTGTAGATAAAGACAAGGTCAAGTTTATTTTTGGAGATATAGCAGAATACATTGGCTGACTTTCCTGACTTAAAAAAAATATGATAAACCAAAAAACATTAAATGAAATATTCAACACTTCTTAAGAGTATCAAAGAATTGGCAAAAGAGGTAGCAATTACCAGGCCAAAATATCAGCAAAGGCTGGAACTCAGAGAGGTGGATGCGCATTAATAGTCTTTCTGAACTGAGGGCATTCACAGAACCTGTGGAATAGCAACATGAATTTCTGTGGCTTCCTCAAGTGTGGGTGACAAAACATTGAGCTCACAGCCATCCAGGATTGGGAGTTTAATATTGACTATGTAGTTACATGCTTTTTGGGATTAAAATAACAGGATAGAACTTAAGCATATGTCAAATCTATATATCTCACAAGAAGAGTAAATGCAGTTAATGGCCTAAGGTCTAATAATTGTCTAAGGGAGTAAGCATCTGGTCTAAATATTTTTGGTAAGTTAAGCATGCATGTTACCATTTCAAAAACAACCTTTTAAGAAACACCAATTTTATAACATCGAAATTACTGGAAAGGAAAATGGAATGATAAAATATATTAAATCCATCTAAAATAATGTAAAAATACAGATGCTGTACAAATAGAAGCAGAAGAGCTAACGCAAATAGAAAATACAAAATAATCTGGTAGATATAAATCCAAGTAGATCACTAATTATATCAAACGTAAGTGGACTAAAAGCTCCAGTGAACAAGGGAGACATTCAGACTAGATTAGTAAAAATGGCCAACTAAGTGTTGTTTATAAGAAACACACCAGAAATATAAAGACACAGAAAAGTTAAAAGCAAAAAATGGAAATAACATGCTCTATGAACATGCTAAAGAAAGGAAATTTGGTTTAGCTAGGTTATTATTTGTTAGTATAGATTTGAGGCACAGAGTATTTCTAAAAGTGAAGAAGGTCACATTGTAATAACACTAAGATTAAATCACAGGAATGATATGGCAATTCTAAATTTTTATCTCCTAATATCATAGCCTCAAAAATATATAAGCAAATGACCTACAAAATGAAAGAGAAAAGCCCACAATAGGGGAGATTTTTAAAATATCCCTCCCTATAATCCATAGAACAGGAACAAAAGAATACCAAAGATTTAAATAATAGATGCAACAAAATAGTCATCAGGGACAGATAGAAATTTTAATATCCAAAAACCGCAGAATACACACTTTTCCCCAAACATACATAGAACATTTTTATAAAATTAAAGCTTAAAGAAATTTCCTGTCTTCAGAATCACAGAGTTCATACTATGTTCCAGCAATGCAATAAAGCTACAGATCAATAGCCAAAAGAGGAATAGATGGCACATTTGGAAATTAAGAAGCACATTTCTAAATGGATGAGATATACATTATAATGAGGGGAGAGTATTTAGTTTAGCACTTAAGATTCTGGTTAAGACTCTCACATTCCACATCAGGGCACCTGGTTCAAATCCTGGCTCTGGTTCCTGACTCCAGCTTCCAACTAATGCTTAAACATGGCTCAAGTGGTTGGGACCCTGTCACTCAGGAGGGAGACCTAGATTGAATTCCTGATTTCTGGCTTCAGTCCCAGCCCAGCTCTAGCTATTTCAGGCATTTGAGGAGTGAACCCTGGATAAAATATGGAATATTTGAACTGAAGGATAATGAAAACCACAATGAGAGACATGAAATTGGAGAAGATTCAGTCTTCTGATAGGTTGATAAGTCTTTGGAGCAGTGGGAATGCTCCTGCACTGCTGGGTGAGATGGAAATTGTTTCAACATTAAACAAAACTCAGTTACTTACATAATCACATACTTTATGACCCAACAATTCCATTCCCAGGCATATCTCCTAGAGGCTTTTGCACCAAACATCCACCCCTGGATCACTTCTTCAACATCCTTTTTCACTCATTCATTAACTATTCAATAAACAGATACTGAGTTCCTACTACATGCTGGACATTGTTTTAGCAAGACACTGGAAGGGCCAGTGCTGTGGCGTAGCAGGTAAGGCCGCCGCCAGTGTCGGCATCCCATATAGCTGCCACTTTGAGTCCCGGCTTCCAATACAGCTCTCTGCTGTGGCCTGGGAAGGCAGTAGAAGATGGCTCAAGTCCTTAGGCCTGTGCACCTGCGTGGGAAACCCGGAAGAATCTCCTGGCTCCGGGTACCGGATTAGTGCAGCTCCGGATGTTGCGGCCAGCTGGGGAGTAAACCAGCAGATGGAAGACCTTTCTCCCTCTCTCCCTCTGTCTCTGTCTCTGTCTCTCTCTTTCTCTCTCTCTCTCTCTCTGTCTCTTTCTCTGCCTGTCCTTCTCCCTCTGTGTAACTCTGACTTTCAGATAAATAAATAAATCTTTAAAAAAGAAAAAAAGAAAGAAAGACACTGGAGATACAGCAATAAGGAAAAAAAAGTCCCTGTCTCAAACAATTCGTGTTACAAATTGCAAGAAATCTAGCACAAACTGATTAATGTAACTGAAATGTAGAGACAGATTGAGCCTCAGACAACTCCTTATCTGAAGCTCCATGATGTCATCAAGTTTCCTCTGTCCCTCTGTCCTATTCTCTGCACTGTACACCTCATCTTCGGGTTTCACAAAATGTCCCAAGCAGTAGCGTTAAGTGTCCCTGTCCTAGTCATAAATGGCTGGGCCAGCTGCAAGCCCCAGATCTCCACACCCAGAGCGGAGAGACTGTGCCCCAGCCTTCACAGCAAATTTCCTAGGTTCACGTTCATTTGACCATCTGAAACTTCAGAAGGGAAACAGTAGAACTTCAGAAGGGGACTAAATTCTGCAACTGAGCTTGGAGGACATAATGGAATCAACATATTCACTCCAAGCACAAGGCTCAAAATTGTATTGGGGGTGTCCCCAGTCATGAGTCTTGGATGTTGCTAAGAGCAAGATGAATGAAAGTTAGATAGCCAGTAAGATCATCCTCTTCAGCCTTTGCTGCCATGACGAATACCCTCTTGGGAAGGGTGGAGGATTAGGCAATAAACAAGTAAACACAGAAATTAGTAGGATAGTTACAAACAGTAATAGGTGTTACAACTGTAATATGTGAAGTCTTCAAAAAGTTCATGGAAAACAGAATTCAAATGTGGGGGATGGCAGGTGTTTGGTGCAGCAGTTAGACACTTTTTGGGATGCCTGGATTCCATGCCAGAGTGTCTAGGATCAAGTCCCAGCTCCATTCCTGGTTCCAACTTCTTGCTAACGCACCATACAGGCAGCAGATGATGGCCCAAGTGCTTGGGTCCCTGCCACCCATGAAAGAGACCTGGATTGGGTTCCCAGCTCCTGGCTTTAGCCTGTCCAGCCGTGGTCATTGCAAGCATTTGTGAAGTGAACTATTAGATGGAGGCTCGTTCTCTCTCTCCCTCCCTCTCCCTCTCCCTCTCCCTTCATAACTGCCTTTCAAATAAATACATTAATATTTAAAAGATGAAGAACTTCCACTTTGCTCCTAAATCTGTATATATGAAATATATGAAACTTGTATAACTTAAATTTGAAAAAAAAGCAATGAATAAGAACATATAAATCTTTTACTTTTTATCGGAAGATATGAGTTTTCTGTAGTTCATCTTAAATAATCAATGTTTGTCAACATCTCTGTTCTCACCAGAGAGTAGTAATTAGAATTGAGTAATAAATTATCATTAATGTACATAAATGTAAGTATCACATGCATCTTATAAAGTAAACATCTGGTGGAAAAAAGGATAAGGGGAACTTTGTATGAACTCTGTGAAATCCCTTTTATAAAAGGATACAAGCTCCATGAAAACATATTTTTATATGTTTTGTTCATTGCAAGATCCCACCTGCATAGTCCAGTGCCTACCAAGCCCATAGAAGTCCTTCAATACTTGTTGAGTTGAATCGTATTGAGTCACAAGCAGGGGGAATTGAGAATCACTGTTCTGCGCTACATTCTCTCTGCTCCTAGCCACCTGCTTGCCTCAGGAGTGTTGTCAGCCTCACACCTTTATTTGCACCATTCTTCCCACCTGGGACATCCTCCACTTCGCTCTCTTTATCCAGGTCCTAAATATCCCCCCAAACACTTTTGAAATTCCAGCTTCTCAAGGAGTCTTCCATGATGTCTCTACTTCTCTCCTTCCTGGCAACCCCTGCTTGCACCGTGGCATTTATTAGCAATGTGCATTTCTTTTTTAAAAAAGATTTATTTATTTATTTTAAAGATAGAGTTACAGAAAGGCAGAGACATAGAGAGAGAGGTCTTCCATCTGCTGATTTACTATCCAAATGGTCACAACAGCCAGAGCTGAGCTGATCTGAAGCCAGAAGCCAGGAGCTTCTTCCGGGTCTCCCACATGGGTGCAGGGGCCCAAGGACTTGGATCATCTTCTGCTGCTGGATTGGAAGGGGAGCAGCCAGGACAAGAACTGGTGCCCATAGGGCTTGCATAGCAACCCTGGGTTTTATTACTTTATTTTAATTTTCTAAAGATTTATTTATTTATTTACTTGAAAGGCAGAGTTAGAGAGAGAGAGAGAGAGAGAGAGAGAGAGAGAGAGAGGCAGAGGCAAAGAAAGAGAGGTCTTCCATCCATTGGTTCACTCCCCAGATGGCTGCAACAGCCAGAGCTGCACCGATCCGAAGCCAGGAGCCAGGAGGTTCTTTCAGGTCTCCCATGTGGGTGCAGGGCCCAAGCACTTGGGCCATCTTCTACTGCTCTCCCAGGCCATAGCAGAGAGCTGGATTGGAAGAGGAGCAGCCGGGACTCAAACTGGGGCCCATATGGGATGCTGGCACTACAGGCGACGGCTTTACCCACTACACCACAGCACTGGCCCCTTATTTAACTTTAAGCAGACAGTGTCGTACAAGATAGGTGAGCTAAGACATATGCTGTATAAAAG
The DNA here is from genome assembly GCF_033115175.1 of Lepus europaeus. Classification (NCBI taxonomy): domain Eukaryota; kingdom Metazoa; phylum Chordata; class Mammalia; order Lagomorpha; family Leporidae; genus Lepus; species Lepus europaeus. Next base: position 23,712,989 of record NC_084850.1, on the reverse strand, counting down.
ATAAAAACGTTCTCTATAGTGTTAGTTACTGGCATCCAAGAGATGGATCGGATTCTTGCCAACCCCAGAGTTTTAGCAAGGCCAAAGTGTTCTGACCAGGTCCCGGTAGATCAGGAACCACAGTAATTCAGGATCATTATGGGTCAGCATCCTGGGCTGATGGATCAGTGGTGACTTCTACTGTTCTGTAGACCTCTGACCCCAGCCTCCATCTGCTCCCCTGCTGATCAACGTGTCAGTCCAGGTCCTGCAAGAAGCAGTTACCGATGCAGGATTAAATGCTCAAGTATTTCATTGGAGGGAGCATGTATAAAGAGAAATTGGGGCTGCAACTGGAGAGGCTGTGAGTGACCTCAGATGGCAAAGTAAGGTTAATTCTGAGGAGTCAAGGAAAAAGATCAAACTCTGCATAGGAGCTCAAAGCACAGCAGCTAGGGCCCTTCATCAGTCATGCTCTCTGTAGTTGAAGGTCTGTCACGCACATCATCATGGATGGGACAAAATGATCAAGTCTGCAGCTGGCACTGAGATGCAATACTCCGCATCCTGTCCTGCCAGGTTGTAAATGTGTCCATTTTCCAAGCGGAACATATGCAAGAGCTCCTCACAGGAACATGCCAGTTTCTTGAAGTATTCTCCCTATTCTTTCTCATCAAGATCATTGTGGTTGTATAATCAGAATTAGGTTTTGACAGGTATGAGAAATCATGATGCAGGGGAATACTTGATGCGTGAAAACATACTCAAAATGTATTTTGAACTAAGGAAAATGATCTAAAAAACAGTATTTACAGCATGACTTCCACTTTGTTAAGAATTACACATACACAGGAAAATATGAAAAGAAATAAACATAAAAATATTTACAGTAGTTGTATTTAATGCTTTTAAAGTTCTTTTACTGTCTCCATGGTTTCTACTTTTTTCACAGTGTATTATTTCTGAGATATTCACAATTTTGGGGGGGAGCTATTATCCCTTTCAAAATCCCCAGCACTTTCATAAATGCATTTTTTCAAAGGCTGTGATGTGTTTCTCATGGGTAATGAAAGGATGAAATGACAAGGTTGTTTGTCTCAAGGTTTGTCACCACTTCAACTACCTTCTTGGCCTTTTGCTTCTATACTTGCTTCTGGCCATTGAGAACTGCTCCCTTCCTGCCCAGGTCACCATGCCCTCCTGGGGTCCACACTCCCAACCTCACTCCATTTGAAGCTACTATGGGATTATTCCCTTTGGGATTTATTAGCATTAATAATATTATTAGCAGTCCCCTTCATCCTTCTGTTACCAAAAATAATAACAATAGCTAACATGGAATTGCATGCTTACTACATGCTAGGTACCAAGCTGAGTATTTTAAATGCATTGACTCCATTCATTCTCTCAATAAATCTATTAGACTGATACTGCTATTATTCATATTTTACAGATGAGGAAACTGGGGCAACAGAAAGATTAATTGAGAGAGACAAGCTCAGACAACCAGTGAGTGGCAGTACCAGGATGCTTCCCTGCTTTGGTCTGGAGGACTTTTTACCTATTGTTTCTTAGTCCTGCTTTGAAACGGTTTTTTATTTTCTGTCAACTGTCAGGGATACACATCCAAGGGTGAAAGATCACTATGCAATTCCTCTTCAGGTGGGCACCACAAGAAGCATCCATCCGGCTGTGACTTTGGACGAGCTATTTAAATCTTCTGAGCCTCAGTTTCCTCATCTATAAAGAGGATTAATGTTCCTTGCAGAATTTTTTAAAGTTTTTTTTTTATTTGAAAGGGAGAGTGACACAAACAAAAGTAGAGACAGAGAGCAAGAGCGAGAGCGAGAGCGAGCGAGAGAGAGAGAGAGAGATCTTTTATCTGCTATTTCACTCCCTAAATAACAGTGGTGGGGGCCAAAGTCTGGAGTGTGGAACTCCATCTGAGTCTCCCATGTGTGTGAAAGGGCCCAAGGACTTGGGTCATCTTCTACTGCTTTCCCAGGTGCATTAGCAGGGAGCTGACATGGCAAAAAAATTTTCTACATGAAGGATCTCTGTGGGTGAGATCCCAGTGGAAAGAAGTGCCCATCAAAGGAGACACTTTTCTCTGAAGGGAGGAGAGAACTTCCACTTTGCTTATCCCCTGTCTAAATATTGATGGAGTTTATGGTCACAAAAGGCTTCCATAGCCATGGAAGCTCATGGCAAGAGCCTCAGGTGATCACTGACATCATAAATAAGAGTGTCAATTATTAAATCAACAACAGAAATCACTGTGCACTTGCTCCCCATGTAGGACCTCTAACTGGTCTTCAAACAGTACTTTATACTTTGTGTGTCTGTGTGGGTGCAAATTGTTGAAATCTTTACTTAGTATAGAGTTGGTCTTCTGTATATAAAGTTAATTAAAAACGAATCTTTTTTTTTTTTTTTGACAGGCAGAGTGGACAGTGAGAGAGAGAGAGAGACAGAGAGAAAGGTCTTCCTTTGCCGTTGGTTCACCCTCTAATGGCCGCCGCGGTAGCGCGCTGCGGCCGGCGCACCGCGCTGTTCCGATGGCAGGAGCCAGGTGCTTATCCTGGTCTCCCATGGGGTGCAGAGCCCAAACACTTGGGCCATCCTCCACTGCACTCCCTGGCCACAGCAGAGAGCTGGCCTGGAAGAGGGGCAACCGGGACAGGATCGGTGCCCCGACCGGGACTAGAATCCGGTGTGCCGGCGCCGCAAGGCGGAGGATTAGCCTGTTGAGCCACGGCGCCGGCCTTAAAAAGGAATCTTAATGAAGAATAAGATGGGAAAGGGAGTAGGAGGTGGGACAGGAGAGGGAGTGCGAGGGTGGATATGGGGGGAAGACCTGTTATATTCCTAAAGCTGTACCTGTGAAATTTGTATTCATTAAATAAAAGCTTTCTTTAAAAAAATTTTTAAAAAGTGGAGCAGCTGGGACTTGAACCAGCACCCATATGGGATGCTGCCACCACAAGTGGTAGCTTAATCTGCTATACCTCAGCAGTGGCCTTTCGCTTGCAGAATTTTAAAGGATTGAATGGTATAAAGTATGGGAGACATCTAATGCCAATTCCCAACACAGGGACAGCATACTTAGAAAAGGAAAGTGTTAAAGAAACAGGAGGGGTGGATGTTGTGGCGCAGCTGGAAGCCACCCATTGGAATGTCCATATCCCATTTCAGAATACCTGGTTCAAGTGCTGGCTACTCAATTTCCGATCCAGCTTCCTACTATTGCACCCGGGAGGCAGCAGATGATAGCCCAAGTACATGAGTTCCTATGGGAGATCCAGATGAAATTCCGGGTTCCTGGCTTTGGCCTAGCCTCACTCTGGCTGTTGTAGGCATTTTGGAAGGGAAGAAGTAGGTGAAAGATTTCTTTCTCTGACTCTCCTTCTCTCTGTTACTCTGCCTTTCAAACAAATAGATCTATCTTTAAACAAAAGAAGAGTAGGGGTATTCACTTTTAATTAATGGAAAACACAGCTCAAATATGAGCTCTTTTTTTTTTTTTTTTTTTTTTTTTTTTTTTTTTTTTTTTTTTTTTTTTTTTTTGGACAGGCAGAGTGGATAGTGAGAGAGAGAGACAGAGAAAGGTCTTCCGTTGCCGTTGGTTCACCCTCCAATGGCCGCCGCGGTAGGCGCGCTGCGACCTGCGCATCGCGCTGATCCGATGGCAGGAGCCAGGTGCTTCTCCTGGTCTCCCATGGGGTGCAGGGCCCAAGGACTTGGGCCATCCTCCACTGCACTCCCTGGCCACGCAGAGAGCTGGCCTGGAAGAGGGGCAACCGGGAAATATGAGCTCTTTTAAACATTCATTTTCAGGAGTAAAAACAGAGCAAGGCTGTGTTTTAGAATAAATTTTCAAAGTAGCAGCAACCGGAGTACAAGTGTTTGAAATTTTAGGAACTACATGTCTAATATCTTGCTGGCAAAGGTACTGTCACTCAGATCAACCCAGGATGCTGTGGGAACACAGAAGAGCTTCCATGAAGCAGGAGACTGGGATAAAGGGCCTAGGAAAAGTTCCTGGAGGAGGTGATGCTTACATTGAATTGTGAAGGGTGAGTACAGTTGACCCTGAAAAGGGATTAGAACATTCCAGACAGAGGCAAACACATGCACAAAGGGACACTGTTTTCAGACTACCTGGGTTCAAATTCTACTCTAGCATTTACTCATTGTGTGATCCTGGGCTAGTTATTTGATCTCCTATATCTGGTGTTCTCCACCTGTAAAATGGTGATAATGATTACAGAGATAAATATATATAAATATTAAATGATTTAGTATCTTGGGGCCTGTGCTGTGGCGCAGCGGGTTAATGCCCTGGCCTGAGGTGCCGGCATCCCATATGGGTGCTGGTTCAAGACCTGGCTGCTCCACTTCAGATCCAGCTTTCTGCTATGGCCTGAGAAATCAGTAGAATATGACCCAAGCCCTTGGGCCCTTGCACCCGCGTGTGAGACCCGGAAGAAGCACCTGGCTCCTGGCTTCCAATCGGCACAGCTCTGACCATTGTGGCCATTTGGGGAGTGAACCAGCGGTTGGAAGACCTCTCTCTCTCTCTGCCTCTCCTCTCTCTGTGTAACTCTGACTTTCAAATAAATAAACAAATCTTTAAAAAATGGTTTAGTATTGTAGGCATGGAAAGACAAGACACCATGGAAAAGAAAAAAAAGAAGAAGACCTAAATGAAAGATCTCTGCGAGTGAGATCCCAGTGGAAAGAACAGGGCCATCAAAGATGGAGGTACCTTTCTCCAAAGGGAGGAGAGAACTTCCACTTTGACTATGACCCTATCGGAATAAGATCAAAGTCGGCGAACTCTAAAGGCTTCCATAGCCTTGGCAACTCATGACTGGAGCCTAGGGAGATTACTGACGCCATAAACAAGAGTGTCAAATTGTTAAGTCAGCAACAGGAGTCACTGTGTACTTACATCTCATGTGGGATCTGTCCTTGATGTGTTATCTAATGTGAAGTGATGCTATAACTAGTACTGAAACAGTATTTTTACACTTTGTGTTTCTGTGTGGGTGCAAACTGATGAAATCTTTACTAATTATATACAGAATCGATCTTCTGTATATAAAGTTAATTGGAAATGAAAAAAAAAACCTGGTGTTAAATTGGAAATGGCATAGAAAATTAATTAATTTTTAAAAAATATCATTTAGGATCTCTGTCTTTAATGTGCTGTGCACTGTTATTTAATGCTATAACTAGTACTCCAACAGTATTTTTTCACTTTGTGTTGCTATATGGGGGCAAATTGTTGAAATCTTTACTTAATATATACTAAACTGATCTTCTGTATATAAAGAGAATTGAAAATGAATCTTGATGTGAATGGAAGGGGAGAGGGAGTGGGAAAGGGGAGGGTGGCGGGTGGGAGGGAAGTTATGGGAGGGGGGAAGCCATTGTAATCCATAAGCTGTACTTTGGAAATTTATATTCATTAAATAAAAGCTTAATAATAAAAAAAGAAAATGGAAATGTAAAAAAATGGTTTAGTATTTGTACAGGATTTGAAACAATACCTACTAAGCATAATATAAAACCTTACTATCATTATTGTTACTAGGTCAATGAATCAGATGGTGTAGATGTTCCCAAATATTTCTAGGTTCTTCTTTCCCTGCTTGCTAACCTAAGCCTCTCTCTGACCCTAGCTAGATCTTCACATTAAGGTGCCCACACAATGGCTTCTGATTCTATGCTCCTGACTTAGAATGTCTGCCCCCTTACAGCACCTCCATATCCTATCCATCTCTTAAAGCCTTGCTCTACTCAACTCTTGTGCAGAGCCTTCTCCACATCATCCCACCACCCTGAAATATCCTTTTGGCTTCAACAATTTGTGGTATACACTCTAACACCCCTTTAATGTCTGTCATGGATACAACTCTAGCTTTTCCACTCAGCTGTTGGGCCTCTGGGAGAATAAATACATTTTCCAATTCTAAGATACCCTACAGTCAGCCCACAAAAAGAGCTAAGTGACTACCTGATGTTTGAAGGGCAGAGTTGAGCTTCTCTCAGAACAATTTCTGAACACAGTTAGCCTTATGTGTTGACAGACGTGGGAGCAGGTAGTCTACTCTGTGTAATTGACCATGACCAAGAAGACCTCCTTGATAAAATATTTCTGACAGTACTGATCCACCACCAGCAATCCTTATCTGTTTTCAGACATTTCTGCCTCTCTATAACTCTTTCTAAAAATACAAATATTTATTGGATCCTTATAAAATGGAAAAGATGCCAGGAATCAATATGAAAACGTATAGAATAGTAGTTCAAAAAAGGGAAACCAAACAAGCAAAAGCAGGTAACTGGAAGCCAAGCACTCCAGTTTCACTTCCTGGATCTTCCTTTGAATCCTGAGGACAACTTTCATAAATCACAACCTCTCAGTGTTTCTGTCTGTACAAGGAAAGATAGAGAATATATTATTCCCAGCATCACTATCAACTTTAACCTTCTATGATTCTACAGATAAAAAGAATAGCAAAAATTCAGGCACAGCTTAGGATGGTACAAAACTATTTCTTGCTTTACTCTCTAGTATGCTCTGAATTTGTTGATTAGTACAACTAGCTCAGAAATCAATCCTGGCAATATTTACCAATAATTTCAAAGAGATTCATATTCTCTGATCTGGTACTTTCATTTCGGTGAAATCATTCAAACTACAGAAATGCTTTGTGCATAAAGACTTTAAATATAGTGATATTTATTAAAATGGAAACAAAACAGCCTAAATACTAAATCATTTGGGTAAAAATAGGTAAATTATGCATTCCATTCAATTGACAATCATGTAGCTATTTAAAAATACAGCAAAAAATTCTTATGCTTTAAAGATAACATTTTAAAAGTATACAAAATTGCATGTCATGTATTCTCACAAACATAGAAAACAACAAATCATAAGGAAAATATACATAAAGGAAAGATTAGAAGGAAATATAACAAAATGATGAGACTTGGTGTGAATTTCCCTCAACTTTTAACATTTAAACATGTCTTTTATAACAGAAATAAGGGTTTTTTTTAAATACTGCATTTAAAAGAATCTAGTACTCCATGGATTATTGTAGGATAGATGTGGATCTCATGAACAATAAAATGTCTAAATAATTATCTGAGATCCTAGAGCTGCCTAATCCCAGACCAACTAAAGAGTGACCTAAGCAGTAGCCAGCTCCACCAATCTTTCTTCTGCACTTCTCTTCCTCCAAGTGGAAAATAAAGTAGTCCATGAAGCAACACAACACAAAGGCAGAAGCTGTGAAAGCACTCAATAAATGAGCTGCTATTGGTTATAATAGTATTGTTCTGTTTCCCTTCTAGCTCTTATAGAAAGCAAAGATGTGTAGAGAAAAGCAAGAAGTTGTTTGTGTGAGGTGTTATTTTTTTCTCTTTATATGCCAAAATATAAGAATGGGTTTGGTATGCTTTATTCACAGAATTATGTCTCTAATTTTTGTACTTCTATTAACGACAACAGAACCATGATTCAAGTGAAGGGGGAACCCAAAGAGCAAAGGCTAAAGAACAGGTTTCCCATCTATATTTTAAAAGACTCATTGTACTACATAGAGAGAAAGCATGGAGTTTATGCAATGCAGGTTGGTTATTTAAATTCTGGATGCCAAGTACCCCGTGGGAGTAAAAATGGACTCTGTCAGGCATTTCCTCTCCTCCTCCAGCATTACTTCCAGAAGCAAACATTGGCTGTCCTTGGCATAAGTGAGTGATGACAAGTCTACCTGTGTGTATCATTTGAAGGTAGATTTATTTATTAGTGTCTTTGCTTTGCCCAAGAAAATCTAAAGCAGCTCCATTTAAACATAAAATGGAAGAAAGCCAAAACATGAATAAGATCCTGCTAGCAACAGATGTTTAGGAAAATATTATACAGATAAACAGATTGCTTGGAAGGAAAGGGAATCATAGTCCCTTGTGTGGGGAGGTAGTTTAAAATATGACACTAAAGTGAAAGGAAACTTTAACACACACACACACTCACCATCACAGCTGACACAGGTACCATGAGCTTCCCAAGTTTAGATGTGTATAGATTCATACTGAGCAATGTCTTATTCAACTGTCTTATAGGACTTTCATCCTCAAATGTGAAAGAAGAAGTAGGTGTTTGGCACAGCAATTAAGATGTCACTTGGGATTTGTGTATCCCATATCTGAGTGTCTGAGTTCGAGTTCCGGCTCTTCTCTCAATTTCAGCTTCCTGCTAATGCACACCCTTGGGAGGCAGCAAGGGATGGCTCAAGTACTTAAGTCTCTGTCACTCACATTGGAGACCCAGGCTCCCAGGTTTCATCCTGGGTCAGCCCAGGCTGTTGCAGGCATTTGAGGAGTGAAGAAAGATCGATCTCTCTCTCTCCTCCCAGCCCCCAATCTCTCTCTGCCTTTCAAAAATAAATAAATGAATATTCTTTAAAGTATAATGAATCATCTAGATTCTTTGAAGAATAACTGTACCATCTTGGACATTCTTGGAAGCCAGGGTTCCCAGAAATCAGAAAGAAGACAGGACAGATGTATCTTTTCAGAAAGGGCAAAGAGTCAACACACAGACAAAAGGTTAAATAGATTCAATTTTACCTACAGGGCCACATTTTTTCAAAATTTGACAGTCAAAATAGAAAGAAAAATAAGAGCAGCACAGAGTGCCAAATAACAATCTGTACTACATTATGAAAAAAAAAGAAAGATTCATGCTAACCCAATCTAAAATTTGTTGGTACCAGATGATAAGCCTAATGGATTTTGGGTAGCAATCAACATAATATGTATTGACCTCAGAAATAATTTTGATTCTGTTCCTGGCCGTGTTCTACTTATTTACTAGCTTGAAAAATATGGTGCAGACCAGACACAATTGGTGCTAGGGGGATGATATTGACCAACTAGTTTTTGAAAGTTCAATAAAAACCAGAGGCAAAGAAACATACTTCAGTGTGTTTCTCAGGGAACTGGCCTAAGTCTGACACTATTTAATATTTTCATCATCACTTCAGTGGGTGGAAGACAAAATATACCTGTTGATTACAGGAAAGCAAAGTAATGAATATTTTAACCCAGAGATAAGAGAGTTAAGGTGGGAGAGCAAATAATAGGGATCTCCAAGAAGGAGTTCTTTATAGATGGACAGATCCGAGAAGCTAGTGGAGAAGACTGAAAAGCCATTTACAAATATAACTGCAGGTCAGAATCTGATGGTGATGCGTGACTAGCAATCTGCAGACCCATTGGGAAAAAGTACAGAAAGCCACAAATTGCCAAATACGCCTTAGGAATGCATTTAAGGCAACCGCTCAGCAAAGAAGGTGTGATAATCAGCCCCAAATGGACAACATTCATCATGGCATTTTTTCCTGTTAGGGTAAATAGTTAAGTAATTGAATGTGGCAAGAGCCTTGATGGAATGCTATCATGGTGCAAGAACATACAAGATACTCAGAAATCAAGAACATGAAAGAAAGGCAAATATTTTCAACAAGCCAAAAACCAGGATAGAAGGCCCCAGGTGGTCATGAGGGAAGTATGGGGCAATCCTATGGGTCCAGGAATGTTTGTGTCATTATTAGTCCCTGGGAAGATAAAGGGGGAGGTTGAGTAAGAGCTAGAGTTGGCTGAAGCAAGAATTTCGCAGAGCCCTCAAAGGCAAAGCTGAATGCTTTTATAATAGTCCAAACCTAGCCAGATCACAAAATTCTTTTTTTTTTTTTTTGACAGGCAGAGTGGATAGTGAGAGAGAGACAGAGAGGAAGGTCTTCCTTTTTTGCCGTTGGTTCACCCTCCAATGGCCACTGCGGATGGCGCATCTCGCTGATCCGAAGCCAGGAGCCAGGTGCTTCTCCTGGTCTCCCTTGCGGGTGCAGGGCCCAAGCACCTGGGCCATCCTCCACTGCCTTCCGGGGCCATAGCAGAGAGCTGGCCTGGAAGAGGGGCAACCGGGATAGAATCCGGTGCCCAAACCGGGACTAGAACCCGGTGTGCCGGCGCCGCAAGGTGGAGGGTTAGCCTGTTAAGCCACGGCACCGGCCCAGATCACAAAATTCTAATGATAAATCTTAAAAAGTGCACAATCATGTATACATGCAATTTGGAAAGCCCCAAAATGAGAAAGGATGCAAAGTGTCAAGGGGAAACTAGTCTATAATTCCTTGAGGCAACAAAGGAGGCCAAAGGAAAGAAAAGCATGTTTTTCTAGCAATCTCTCTTGTTCCTCACCCCAACCCCTCTTTATCATCCCTTGAAAACCAGCTGCCACATGGCAGCCAAGAAAAACTTGAATTGCAAGTAAATGGTTTGGGCTTCAAAAGAAGAAACTTCAGGGCTATTAGGAGCACATTGTTGTTAATTTTGATCTCATATAGGTCTTCATTTTTGGATATGCTATTGAACATTTTGGAGAGGGGGCACTTACAAAGCTTTGAGAAGAGAAATTGTAACTTTTATAACCCTAGAATTCTTTTAAAGTTAATTTTAAATTTCATGATATGTTAATATCTTCTTATTAAAAGGAGAGAGAGAAGTGTATAAGCAAAATACCCTTGCATCCTCAACCCAAATCCCTCCTCAGTTAGAGCTAATTAGCATTATCAAGTTGGCCTGTGTCATTCCAGATCTGTTTTTGTATATTTCCCAGCCATCTCCTCTAACATATTTACACAAACACACACAAACTCTCACACCATTTAGAAATTGGCCCATATCAGAACATGTATTTCTGCCTTCCTTCAAGATATGTAGCCATGCTATTCATATGGCATAACTTATTATTGAAGTAATTGATAGATAGTTACTCTGATTTCCATTTTTTTAAGTATAAACAACAGTGTGATGACATCTTTGGTTACACAAATTTGAGTACATATTGAATATTGCTATAGGAGAAGAGATGTGCCTAAAAGTCTGATTTCTTGGCATATACATTATAATTTTTATAAAACCTGCCAAATCGCCATCCAGAATTGCTGTTCCAAATTACTCACAAGAGTGTGTGAGAGTATCTCTTTCTCTACACTAATAACAACATGGGAAATTATATTTTTGGCCTAAGAAGTAAAAAATTGCTATCTTTTTGTTTTGACCTGCATTTCCTCATTATCAATAGCTAGAAACCATTCTACATTGCCCAGGGAGATTGAGTACCTTTTCAAATGTTAATTTGCCATTTATATTTTCCTATGAGTTGCTTGTTGAATTAGCTCTATTTATTTGGCTATTGGTTTGCTTCTCTTTTTTCTTACTGATTAAATTAGTTTTTTGTATGCTAAGAATGTTAACCCTTTGTCATACTTGTGCATGATACAGTTATTGACTTGTACATGATACAGTTATTGTGCACTTTCACTTGCTGTTTATCTTTTATAACATTTAAACCACAGTATGAAATTCCCACCTCATATTGTACCATCTTAAAGTATCTTTAGGTAGAGTTTTCTGAAGAAAACCAACCAGTGATATTTTTGAAACGTGATCATTAAGTTGTTTTTTGTTTTTTTTTTTTGACAGGCAGAGTTAGACAGTGAGAGAGAGAAAGGTCTTCCTTCCGTTAGTTCACCCCCGAAATGGCCGTTATGGCCAGAGCTACGCCGAGCCAAAGCCAGGAGCCAGGTGCTTCTTCCTGGTCTCCCATATGGGTGCATGGGCCCAAGCACTTGGGCCATCCTCCACTGCACTCCCGGGCCACAGCATTGAGCTGGACTGGAAGAGGAGCGACCGGGACAGAATCCGGTGCCCCGACCTGGACTAAAACCTGGTATGCCAGTGCCGCAGGCAGAGGATTAGCCTAGTGAGCTGCAGCGCCTGCCTATTATTAGGTTTTATTATAAATATTTACCTTGTTTTACTCTCACTACTATATATGTAATTAATTTTCCTGATCAGTGAATAAATTAACATGGAGTCAGGATTTACCTGTTGTGTCTTCTTTCTAAAGCACTTAAAGACAATTTGCAATCACTTTGAATTCCTATCTTTTATGAAATTTGAGGCAAGACCTACAGATTACATGCCTATCTTAAAGAATCATGTGGTTAACAAGCACCACTAATCCCTCTACCCCGGTTAACCCAAAAGCAGAAAAGGCATCAAAAGTTACTTAAAATGTTTAAGGAAATAGAGGACTTAATTTCCCTGATTTTATCATTAAAAATTGTATACATGTCTCAATTATCATATCATATCCAATAAATACGTTTCAATAAAACTTTTAATAATACAATGTAAGAATTAGGAAAAATTTAAAATTACTTAAATTGAGACTCTTAATCCATCTTGGGCCACTATTGTTTACAACACCTGATATATCCTAAGTTGGATAAAATAAATTAACCTCATTATTCAGTCCTGAAGAGAAAAGTTCCTGGTTAGAGGAGTAAAAGTTCTGTGTCCCATTCCACACCAGAGCTCACTGAGCATGTCCAAAGGCAACAGACTCTGCCATACAAAAAGTGTCCAGACAAGCCACAGTTTAGTAGTTTGCTGTAGAACTGACAAAGCAAAGAGCTCATAATTAGCTGGTGGATTTGCAGATTGCATACCCACTACCCTTCACCAGGATTTCAGAACTGAGATGAATGTAGATTTTCTACATTCTCAAACACTATGGATATTATTTAGTAAAACATTCAAATTCCCTGGCTCTCTTCCAAACATTTGCTATCTTCCCAGTGCTTAGGTTCCATATGGAAAAACAAGGAGGCTGAATGTTTAGGTTTTGATTTCATGACTCCCCCACCCCAGCTTTCCACTGTGGCAATGTATACCATTTGAACAGTCACTGCACCATCTGGTGGTCATGACTGTAAACTACATGTCCTTACATGTAGGCAGACTGATAAGGCCCACTCCATTGAAAACCTGGAAAGGGTCCGTCACCATTTTGTCTTCTCTTTTTCTCTTTTCAACTACCAAACCAAAAAGTAAAACTTATATTAGCAAACTTACCCACACTCACAGCATCCCCTTATCTGTCCTTCTCTTTGTGTGTGTGTGTCCATAAACACATGCATACACCCTGTCAGGACTGCCCCAGTGCCTCCACCAGCTTTAATAAATTGATCAGAAATCCTAAAAAGGACTTCCAGAATAAAAAATCCACAAGGCACTATTTCCTTTAATTGCCAGTATCAGCCATCCCAAATACCAGCTCTAATCATCTCCCCTATAATACTATATGGTTCCACGAAGAACTATTAAAGAGACACAGGTAACCTGATGAATTTTGCTTCATCAGTAAAAATGACTTAAGGAAAAGCCTTCATTAAAAACTATAGCAACAGGTGCTGGCACTGTGGTGTAATAGGTAAAACCAACGTCTACAACGCCTACGTCCAATATGGGTGTCGGTTTGTGTCCTGGCTGCTCCACTTCTGATCCAACTCCCTGATAATGGCCTGGAAAAATCAGTGGAAGATGGCCCAAGTGTTTAGACCCCAGCCACCCATATGGGAGACCAGGATGAAACTCATGGCTCCTGCCTTTGGCCTGACCATTGAGGCCATTTGGGGAATGAACCAATAGGTGGAAGATTCTCTCTCTCTCTCTCTCTCTCTTGCTCTCACTCTCACTCTCTCTCAAACAAATCTTTAAAAAACTATAACAACATAATAGCAAACAGATATCCACTTAAACACTGCAGAAGAAAACCACTTTATCAAGACAGTAAAATGGCATTTTGCCGAGAGATATGACAATATGACATATTTAAAGGAATTTTGATCAACAATTAAGCTAAGTCAGTCAAATAGCAACTACTGTATACTGAGGCAGGGTTGACAAAAGCAAGTCACTATTTTCTATTGTAAGGGAGTACGGAGCATTTGATAACTTGTAGACTCCAAAGAGCAAGAACTGAGTCAATGCCATTGTGTTGACTTTGTATTGTGTCAACTTGGCCAAGCTGAACTACATTTCCCAGTATTCCCCATTTGTATGCTTCTATTAGAATTGCTCATAATGGAGATTCTTGTGGATGATTTGGAGAGTAGAGGGGAAGTAGCAACCATTTTGCAGCTCATACACCTTGTTGCTTCTCTGCAGGCTCAACCTTGTTGATTTGAGGTCATGGCTGGGCCTGCAATTTCTCCACCTTTCCCTGAATCCTCATTAAGCTTCTCCAACCCCTGGATCAGATGTGGCCATGGGAGATGAGGGGATGGGAGGGGTGTGTGTGTGTGTGTGTGTGTGTGTTTAGCTCTGTGACAAAGTGTGCCAGCCTCTGCTGGACACTCATGACATCAAGGCCAGGTCAACAAATACTAACATGAGTTCCAGCCCAGCCTCAAGGTTCCCTCCATGTTCTTGCATTCCCCTAATTTACATCCATCTTCCCTACCCAACTGCCTCCCTGTGGACTTCAAGCTTCAGCATCAGACACCAATTACAATTGCGTGATGCTAAAGTTCTAACACAAATCTCTTTATAGACAGATACACATCTTTGTGGTTCCACTTCCCTCCTTGAATCCTTAACAACACAACCACATCATGTATGGGCCTCACACAAAGAAAATCCTCCACATCATGAGCTGCCCCTGAACATAGTAAAGCTTGTTCAGGAATATAATAAAGAAAGCCCTAATGAATTTCTTCAAACACATGTCTTGAATGTCTGTTGTAGGTGCTATGGGCAAGTCAGTAATGGGAGACAGATAATGTCTGAAGAGTACACTCTTCCCCAAAGGAATGTATTGATAGTTCGATAGGGAATAAGACAGGTAAGCAAAAAATAAAATTTAAGGCAATATGTGATAGGCTTTGTAAGAGAGATTCAAGTGCTGTCAGACTGTCTTCCAGAGCAAGGATGAAATATCAATCTGTGAGTAAAAATGAGCACAATCAACCTACCTCTTCACCTCCAAGGATATGCCTACTACTGTGAGGTTTCCCAAAGTGTATGTTAATCAGGCAGGACAACATCTTGAGTAGTCACATCAATGGCTTGTTTATTATTGGAAGAGAGCCCCTAGAGAGGACTTGCTGGGTTGAGAGGTTACCCAAGGCTGGGTACCAGGATGCTGGGTCATGTGCCATACTCTCAAGGACCAGCTGCTGAAGGACTGAGGTTAGACTGCACACAGACCAGGGCTTCCCGTGGAGGAAAACCCAAGATAGAAAACATGGAGATCAGGGGCAACCAATTCCATTCCAAGTGACCATTGGGGAAAAATGCCTTTTGTCAGCAGAGTTCACTTAAATATTTATCCCTGTTTCATTGGTTCATTCAACAAACACGTGTTGAGTACCTAAGATATGCTTTGCTCTCCTGACACTGTGCCTCTTTGCACGGCCAGCTCTTTCTCATGCCTCTTGTTCTTAGTGGTTTCCTGGACCACTTATTCTTGATTATTCTTAATATGTCCCCTCTAATACCCTCATCTCTTCTCCTTATAAATTTCCCTCATGACATTTAGCATGGTTTGCCACTGTAATTACATGGTAAGATGTTTTAATCAATGCCTACCTTCAATGCTAGAGCGTAAGATCCACAAGAGCAGGAATCATATCTCTTTCATTCACATCTAAATTCCTCAGCATGAGCCCAGAACCTGGCATGTGGTATATTAGGTATGCAGTAAGCATTTATTGAATGAACGAATGAATGAATAAGGGGGCTGAAGAGTGCAAAGGCACAGTGAAAGGTGCTGAGTCTATAAAGAGGACTGAGATAGACCACATCTCTGCCTTCCTGGAGCTAATGGTCTACTAGGGGAAGGAAATAGACAGCCATGGGATGAGTGAAGGAAATGACCACAAGCTGCCCAACTTGTTGCCTCCCAAGGATCCCCCTTTCCCCTATCTAGTTTTCAAAATTGTAAATAAATCAAAGAGGACATGATCTTACTATGTCACATAAAAGACTGTACTTTGATGGAATAAATACTGGGATGGCAGTTGACATGGTGCAGGGAGCACAGAGGACAGGAAACTAAATCCAGTTTGGGAAGGATCAGGGAAGGCTTGCTGGAAGTAGTAACATCTAATCAGAGTCTTAAGGAATAGTGGGATTAACTAATCAAATAGGGATCATTTGTGCGCACACACACGCGCGTGTATTGAGGGTTGCATGCAATGACAACAGAGAAGAGCAGAGTAAAGATGGAAAGAAAACCATGTAAGGCAAAAAGAACAGCATGTGCAAAATGACTCGCAGTGAAATGAGAGATGATGGCTTGATGGGATAACTCAAACAGCTCCTCTTGGCTGGAGCCTGCAGTGCTGGGGCAAATGATGAGAGATGAGGGCAATTCATAAAGGGCCTTGAAGACTAAATTCAAGAATTAAGAATAATGCATAAAGATGTTCACTGAGGGTGCTTTATCTACAAAGATGACTAAGCATCACCAAGGATTAAAATTGAATGTATGAAATATTAATATATGCAACTAGAACTAATGATCTCCTTAGTTTTCAGAAAAAAAAAACACTTGTAATATGTGGCCAGACAATGGGATAGAGTAACAGAAATTGCGACTGTCATAGAAAATGCAGAGCATATGGTTGATGTCTGTATTGGTGAGGCCGTGTCCAATACACAAGGCATTCTGAGTACAGAGCAGAGGATACCATGTGCATTTGCTAAATAGAAACTACTGGTATTGTTAACAATAAATATTGACACTGTTCTTTTCCAGCACAAAAAAGATACCCCACCTACTTTAGACAGATTCTACTAAGTCCAATGCAGTTCTCTGTGTACAGACTGTATGTGTATATATATATACTATGCAAATACAGCATAGGACCCCATGAGGGGTGAAAGAAGAAAAATATAAAGCACGAAAGGTATAAATCTAGTTTTTGCAGGAGTGCTAGGTAGAAACATTACTTTTTGATTATAGTGAATTCTGTTACTGGGTAACTTATCAGGATAAAATGAATGGGTGAGAAAGAATGGAAAACATTACGAAGAAAAACAGCTTAGGTGTTCCATAAAATGTACTGAATGAATAAAACACATTACTCAGATATAATAATCAATTCCTTCAGTTCTAGAAATGTGTGCTTCTATTAATCCAATCAAATTGCCAACCACCAGAGCTCTGTTACAAAATGCTTTGCATGCCTTAACTCATTTAGTCATTACCACAAATCTAAGGGGTAAATGCAATTGTAACTTCAATTTTAGAAGCAATGAAAATAAGGCTCAGAAAGATGAATTAATTTACCTTAGGTCACACAGTTAATAAGGGGTAGAGCCAAGGTTAGGAACCCAGGGAATTTTGCTCCAGAAACTGAGCTCTTGAGCCCTATGCTATTGTAGTAGGAATCCCAGGAAAGAGTCTGCTTTAGGTTCAAGGTTAACAGGCAATGGAACAGAGAGAGTGCAAAAGAAAAGCAAAAGTGCTGAACATTTTTTTATTAAAATATTAGGGCAGTCTGTCCAAACTAGACCCAGAAAAACCTGGGACTGCGGTTTAGCTTTGCCACGAATTCCCTGACAATAGCCAAAGTTGTCTACTTCCATTTATGAGAGCTTGACGAACACTGAAGGATCCAGTAACACCAGGTTTAAGGGTCAGAAAATCCCAGGCTGCCGATCCAAGGGCAAAAGTACCATTTCCTTTTCTTCTAAGAATGTGTACTGGATATTTGTGCACCCAGGTTCAAGTGCTCAGAAGTGTGGAATCCAAAGAACCTGAAGAGAGCCAGGCACGTTGCAAATATTCTTAATTGCGAACTAGCTCATTAATTATTCAAGAAGTCAGGAATGATTTCCTAGCTTGGCTGAATCAAGAGCACGTGATTCTCCATCCTCAACTTCTGTTCTGGAGGAAGCTTCTGTTGTAGATGAGAACTCCAGTTGGGATAGGGCAAAGGATTTGGAGTTCGACCCAAATTTGCCATTACTTATTCTGCAGCGTGAGACTCACCTCTCTGATCCTCAATTTACATCTCTAAATAATGTGAAGATAGTAAAATTGACCTGTTGTTATTTTTATTAAAGTGAAAGAAAAGCTCCTTTTAGAGATACACACATAAGGAAACATTTATAGACAATGTCTGGAAGTTGCCTGAATATATTACAGATTGTAGGAAAATTCAGGACACAGATAAAACAAGATTGGCCAAGAGTTGATTATTACTGTAGCTGAACAATATGGATATGGAGGTTCATTGTGAACTTCTGCTTTTGTAGAGTTTTGAATCTTCCCATAATAAAATGTTTTAAATAATTAATAAGGAGGATTCCAAGATGGCTGAATAGTGAAAAGATGTGCTGATTTTGACCAGGGGAAGATAGCAGAAGAAAAGTGAAGGAAGTGCGTTCCCAGGGAGAGTTGGAGAGAAGTTTGCAGTGGGAATGCTAAAGAAGAGGGACTCCATAGAACAGTGTGGAAAGTGCAGACATGCAGCGGTGAGCAGGGACACCACCCACAACTTCTATATCTTGGAGGCTTGAGGAAACACTAGTTTCTGAGAGCAAGGTAAGGGCAGACTATGGCAGCCAGTGCTACTGGTGATATTGCATGAGGGAGAACATTGCGAACAACACTGACTTTGAGTCCGGCCTGGAGCCCTGGCAGGAGACAGAATACTCACCTCATCCAGTAAAGAAAATTGTATCTCTTTCTCCCCATCCCCCAACAAGGGTGCCCAATGATCAGTAGGGAGAAGACACCATCTTGACCCAAGTAGAGGCTATGGTGGCTCTTAGATGCACACCAGAAGATTTTACCAGAAGGAAAAATTCCAGTTCCCCACTGACTTTTAATCTGGCTGGAAGGGTCGGCAAGGAGGCTGGACATCAACTTAGGACTGTGAGGTGCTCCACATTCTCTCAACCTATCATGGGCTCCAGGGTTCAGACTGCCAAGGTAGAGCACTCACAGGTAGCTGGCTCTGGAAATTTCTCTGCTCTCTCCATGGACGTTGTAGGCTTGTGGTGCTGAGAGTGGATCCTCTGCACCCCATGACTGTGGGAGCTTTGCGTGCTGTGACTGTGGGAATTCTGTTACTTCACTATAGGGCATGGAGTGTAGCTGGGTCTCAGAGCAATCACTCTGTCTTCCTTCAGAGGCCTAGAGATCCCTGATTGCTTGGAGTGGGTCATTGTAGAGGGTTTTGTGCTCATGTTGAAGACCACACAAATGCTTTGTGTAGTTCATGTGCCAATGTGGGTGGGAGCTGCAACCACTGTGGGCTAATGCCAGGCATTGATCACCTTGGAAGAGAGGAGGTGGTGAGGTTATGACTATGCCAGCAGGTATCATCATACCCTCTCCTCTACTGACAATAGAGGAGATCAACCCCGATCAACTTGGGTGTCACCCTAAATACTTGCACCACCCTTGAACACTGACCAGAGCTCCCTGGCCCCACCCAGCACATGCTTCTGGATATCCAATAAAGGAGCAGATAGTCCACTAAGCCACAGAGGCATATTTCAAAGATAAAACCCATCAGAGGAAAAATACAATGTTTCCACAACTGCCTAAAAATAAATGTAGAAATACAAGAGACAAGAATTAGAGGACAACATGACTCCCTCAAAGGAACACAACACTTCAATATTAGAATGTAAAAATGAAGAAATTGATGAAATGCCTAAAATAAATTCAAATAATGATCAGAAAATTACTCAGAAACATAGAGAAAAAAATTCATGATATAAATACATAAAGATATGAATGAAAACTTTGCAGAGGGATTGAGATAATGAAGAAAAATCAAACTGAAATATTAGAAATGAACAATTCAATATGTCAAATGGAAAATACAGTGGAAAGCCTCAGAAAAAGACTTGGTGAAGCAGTATAAAGAATATCTGAGCTAGAAGACAAATTCTTAGAAAAATCACATACTAAAAAAGAAACAAAAACAGAGAAAAATTGAAAATAGTTTGAGATTTATGGGGTACTACTATCAAATGACCAAACATACATTCCTTTGGAGTTCCTAAAGATGTGTAAGGAGAATGGATTAGAAAGCCTGTTCAGTGAAATAGTAGCAAAACATTTCCCTAATTTAGAGAAAGAAAATGACATCCAATGACCAGAAAAGATCTGCACCATGGCACATTGTAGTCAAACTTTCCACAGTAAAACATAAAGAAAAGTTTCTAAAATGTACATGGGAGAAATGCCAGATTACCTTCAGAGGATTCCCAATTAGACTGACAGCTGATTTCTCATCAGAAACCCTACAGGCTAGGAGAAAATGATGAGTCATAGTCCGAGTCCTGAAAGAAACTGGCAACCCAGAATACTGTCCCAGGCAAAGCTCTCATTTACAAATGAAGATGAAATAAAAACCTTCCAAAACAAGCAGAAATTGAAAGAATTTGTCATCACTCATCCAGCTTTACAAATGATTTCTAAGGATGTGCTACACACAGAACAGACAATGATAGTCATCATTATGAAAGAATGTAAAGGCAGAAAATCTCCTGGTAAAAGAACAAAGGAAATCCAAAGCAATAGGAATATTTATGTGAAAATGGTAGGATTAAATTGTTACTTATCAATAGTAGCCTTGTATGTAAATAACCTAAATTCTCCAATTAAAAGATACAGACTGGAGCTGGCGCTGTGATGTAGTGGATAAAGCTGCTGCCTGCAGCACCAGCATTCCATTTGGGCACTGATTCGAGCCCCAGCTGCTCCATTTCTGATCCAGCTATCTGTTAATGTGCCTGGGAAAGGCCCAAGTGCACCCACGTGGGAAACCCAAAGGAAGCTCCCAGTTCCTTACTTCCATCTGGTCCAGTCCTGGCCATTGCAGCCATTTTGGGAGTGAACCAGGAGATGGAATGAATCTCTCTTTCTCTCTCTCTCTCTCTCTCTCTCTCTCCTCTTTGTAACTCTGCCTTTCAAATGAGTAATAATTTTTTAAAAGTATGCAGTCATTATTCCTACCTCACAGAGTGATTGTGAAGATTCAGTGAGGTTATGCATAGAAAGCACTTAGTACAGTGTCTGAGCCTTATGGAATAAAACTGCAATAAATGCTGGCTGCTGTTGCTACTATAGTTATTACTACATGAAAGGCCATGAGAAGCACCTGGCATGATAGGCACTTAACACCATTATCATTAGCATCATCACAAACTGGACTCTTCACTCCCGATCAGGATGCACAGTTAAACTAAACTCCTGATCTGGCTCGGATATGGACACATATGGGTGTTGCAATCTGTGTCAGATTAACTTTGTCCTTAGTGGAGAGGCCTACAATAACCACCTCCAGCCCCTCACGTTCAGAAATTTCCATCCTAGAGTAGGATCAACAAAGTGTCCTCAAGTTCAACGGTCAAAACCTTTTTCACAGAGCTTCCATGAGGAAGAGAGAGCTGGAGACTCAAGATAGCAGGAAGTCCTACCAATGAAGTATGTTCAGTCACGGGGGGTTAGAGCAGGGCTTTTGGACATGGGAAAGGGACCCATCTTGTATTCACTTTCTTGCTAAGTATTCTTGACTTCCTGCTATGCTTCCTTCTGCACTGGGACAAACTCACAGTAAAGTGCTCAGTACAGGTTTATCCAATGAACAGGCTACAAGACAAACACATAGTTACAAGAAGCCGGTTGCTAGATCAACAAGCCAGAGCTGATTACATAAGTGCCCTCAGACTTAGATGGGCTTCTTCCAATAGCCTGGCCTGACCTAGCTATCAGGTGTCAGATGGTGGCCCAATGTATGGAAGTCAAGTGGGGAATGAGAGAAGTATTTCCAGTGTGACTCAAATGACCTATTATTCTCAGTGCCTAATGGAGATCTTGACTGCTTGAGATACGTCTATCTGGGGTTGGCTTCCTCTGCTCCATATGGAAGCTCTCACCTGCTATACTAGCTTGCTCTAATTGATTGCCATTTACTTTTGACTCAGTATCATTAGAGTTCATTAAAATTCGACCAAAAGTCAGTCTGTTTACTTAAGATTGTATATAGCCTGTTAGAATAAATGAATGATACCTGATAAACTCCTATTCAAATTCATTTTGGAAGGTCCATACCTGGAACAAGGAGTAGAGGATTTTAGCTTAAAGTGGGGTTCAATTAGGGTGGTATTCAACAGTGAGCCTAGGAGGAGAATACAGTTCAGATTCTGGGGAGGGCTTTGCTGTGATCAGACCTATGATATTGAACAGAAGCTCACCAAGCTACATGACCGTCTTACGTTCACCTGGGATCTCAACAAAAAAGCAGAGTCTCCCACTTTACACCCCACAAACTCTGATTCAAAACATCTGTAGTGGGAATCAGGGATATGCATTTTTGGATAAACACATCAGGGAGGATATTGAGGCCACAGATCCATGGATTAGGTTTTGAGAAAGTTTTAGGAAAGTGAGTCTGGTGGTCAAGAAGGATGCTGAAGAGAAGAACACTGTTAAGAAGTTATGGTGGTCATCCAGCTGTGCAACGTGGAAGCCTGACCTGGAGGGGGAATGCTGGGAATTGAAAGTGATAGTCACCTGCTGAGTTCCCAGAAGTTTGAGGAAAGTGAGTTTCCAATGGCAATGGGTTGGGTAGGGTTAAGAAACTTGACAAGTACTGATGCCTGCTAGTGCTTGTTAAGTCAAATTCGTTCTATAAATATTTATTTGTTTGTTTGTTTTCAGTTTATTTGAAATGGAGACACAGAGACAGGCAGATCTTTCATCCACAGGTTCACTCCCCCAAATGGCCACAACAGATGGGACTGGGCCAGGCCAAAGCCAGGAGCCAGGAAGTCCATCTGGGTCTCCCACATGGGTGGCATGAACACAAGTACTTGAGTCTGTTTCCCAAGATGTGCATTAGTAGGAAGCTGGATCAGAAGCAGAGCCAGGACTAGAACCAGGCTCTCCAATATGGGATGTGAGCATTTCAAGTCATGTCTTTTTTTTTTTTTTAAGATTTTTAGTTTTTTTTTTTTAACTTTTATTTAATAAATATAAATTTCCAAAGTACAGCTTTTGGATTACAGTGGCTTTTCCCCCCATAACGTCCCTCCCACCCGCAACCTTCCCATCTCCTGCTCCCTTTCCCACCCCATTCACATCAAGATTCATTTTCAATTCTCTTTATATACAGAAGATCAATTTAGTATAAATTAAGTAAAGATTTCAACAGTTTGCACCCACACAGAAACACAAAGCATAAAGTACTGTTTGAGTACTAGTTATAGCATTAATTCACATTGAACAACACATTAAGGACAGAGATCCTACATGAGGAGTAAGTGCACAGTGACTCCTGTTGTTGACTTAACAATTTGACACTCTTGTTTATGGCGTCAGTAATCACCCTAGGCTCTTGTCATGAGTTGCCAAGGCTATGGAAGCCTGTTGAGTTCACCAGCTCTGATTTTATTTAGACAAGATCATAGTCAAAGTGGAAGTTCTCTCCTCCCTTCAGACAAAGGTACCTCCTTCTTTGATGGTCCTGTTCTTTCCACTGGGATCTCACTCACAGACATCTTTCATTTAGGTCTTCTTTTTTTTTTGCCAGAGTGTCTTGGCTTTCCATGCCTAAAATACTCTCATGGGCTCTTCAGCCAGATCCGAATGCCTTAAGGGCTGATTCTGAGGCCAGAGTGCTGTCTAGGACATCTGCCATTCTATGAGTCTGCTATGTATCCCACTTCCCACGTTGGATCGTTCTCTCTTTTTAATTCTATCAGTTAGTATTAGCAGACACTAGTCTTGTTTATGTGATCCCTTTGACTCTTAATCCTATCATTATGATTAATTGTGAACTGAAACTGATCACTTTGTCAAGTCATGTGTTAATTGCTGTGCCAAACACTCATCTCCTGCCCCCCCACACACACCTAATTCTTGATAAATGTTTTGCATCTGGACTAGTTGAATCTTAGATTCCTTGTTGATACTTTCTACCTGTTCAGTTATGTAAAGCCTAAATCTGTTTCTTGGATCAAATTCATGAAGTCTTTGCCACATCGTCTCAAGGGCCTCGATAGAGAAGTGATCCTGCTCTGGGTCATTTCAGGGATAGAAGACCTCCATCAGGCTTGAGAGGGGGAATACACGTTTGTGTTTTAGATGAATCCATGGAAAGATTAGGGTTAGTTCTTGTGGGCTAGTGAAGTTCTGTTGAGCTCTAGTATAGCACTCTCTGTTCACACTTGACAAATCCCCTCAGGTCCTCACAAGTCACATGAAATCCAGGCGAGCATGTTGAAGTCACCAAAACAGTTAAACTTTTCTTAGACCAAGTTAGGCATCATTAAATCTTAGAAAGATGAATGAAGTCACAAGATTTAACTACATATAATGAGAATGGAATTTATACAACTCAGTGCAATTGGATGAGGCTTATTGAACCTTATCCTGTCCTTAAGGCAATAAGACTGAATTTTAAAAATTCAAATGAGACAGAAGCCAAGGTTTCCTTCTTCTTCTCTTGTTTTAAAGTGAAATGAGCTACCTGAATTTATAAGGGCTATGTGTTTACTTCCCTGAGGGCCCTTCCTGACTGCTAATCTGATAAACTAATATATGCCATTAATGGGTTACTCTCTGCGCTGCCCTCTAGGTGGCATATATGCATTTTAATAGCCTATTCAGGACATGCTGCATGTACCCAGAGCAGAGATGTGGAACATGGGA
Organism: Lepus europaeus; assembly: GCF_033115175.1. Classification (NCBI taxonomy): domain Eukaryota; kingdom Metazoa; phylum Chordata; class Mammalia; order Lagomorpha; family Leporidae; genus Lepus; species Lepus europaeus. Next base: position 23,688,397 of record NC_084850.1, on the reverse strand, counting down.
ATTCCATGTGCCCAGCAGAACTGTGAGGGAGGCAGCTAGACCTTCGGTGCCTTCTCAGAGCTCATCAGGCAGACAGGCCCGGACTGTGGCGCTGTGGGGCGGAGGTGGGTAGGGAATGGAGTGGGTTGGCAGTGAGTCATCCTTGGCAAATCGTGATAAAGCAAGGCTCAAATCAGCCAGGGCTATCAGATAATGCAATTTCATTGCTGCAGAGTGTTTGTGACTCACTTGGCATTTTGCAAATTACATCTTTCAGAATACTCATGTCCCTGGCTATATTCAAAGCTCCGAAGTGAACCTTAGGTCTCTATGCACTTGATTATTTAACAAAGTTTTTTTTTTTAAGTTTTTTTTTAAACTAGTCACAGTAGGGCATTATTTATTTATCTATCTATTTATCGCTAGCTTATTTTCTTGCCAGTATTTTCTTTTCTTTTTTTTATTTGACAGGTAGAGTTGTAGACAGTGAGAGAGAGAGACAGAGAGAAAGGTCTTCCTTCCGTTGGTTCACCCCCCAAATGGCTGCCATGGCTGGCACTGTGCTGATCCAAAGCCAGGAGCCAGGTGCTTCCTCCTGGTCTCCCACGTGGGTGCAGGGGCCCAAGCACTTGGGCCATCCTCCATTGCGCTCCCAGGCCACAGCAGAGAGCTGGACTGAAGAGGAGCAACCGGGACTAGAACCTGGCACCCATATGGGTTGCTGGCGCCACAGGCGGAGGATTAACCAAGTGAGCCACGGCGCCGGCCCTTGCCAGTATTCTCAATTCTTAATCCTGGAGGCAGTCATTAGGTGCTGAAGACACGGGAATCAGAAGACATCTAGTCGAGGTTAAGCACAGAAATAATAATGACAATACCATCAAGCACATAAGTTTTTAATCCATGTCAGGCACTGTGCCAAGTGCTTTACAAATATTAACTCATTTAATTTTCACATTAAGCACCTGAAGTTGTGGCTCTTATTTTCTTCATTTACAAGAGAGGAAATTGAGGCATGGTGAGGTTAGTGACTTTCACAAGACCATAGAGCTGGAAAATGGTGCAGCTAAGACTCAAACTCAGTATGCATCTAGAGCCTTTACCCTCGATCCCGTAAGATCAGCAGCGATCAGTTTAGAGGGTTGGGGTAAACCATCCATTATATTTCTTTTTTGGAAAGAAAACCATGGGGAACTGTTGAACTTTAAAAAAAAGGAAGTTGAGGCCGGCTCTGTGGCTCACTAGGCTAATCTTCTGCCTGCGGCGCCGGCACACTGGGTTCTAGTCCCGGTTGGGGCGCCGGATTCTGTCCCAGTTGCCCCTCTTCCAGGCCAGCTCTCTGCTGTGGCCAGGGAGTGCAGTGGAGGATGGCCCAAGTGCTTGGGCCCTGCACCCCATGGGAGACCAGGAGAAGCACCTGGCTCCTGCCATCGGATCAGCGCGGTGCGCCGGCTGCAGCGCGGCAGCCACAGCGGCCATTGGAGGGTGAACCAACGGCAAAAAGGAAGACCTTTCTCTCTGTCTCTCTCTCACTGTCCACTCTGCCTGTCAAAAATTTTAAAAAAATTAAAAAAGGAAGTTAACAATGAGAACAATACACATTCATATCATTATTATTATTATTTTAATTAGACTATTTTTTTTAGAATGATTGATCGATTGATTGTTTTGAAACATGATTGATTGATTTGAAACACAAAGTGACAGAAATGTGGAGGGTTGCCCCAGGGAACTGGGAAAATCCCAAAGCTATGGGTGTTTCGGGTTCCCCAGCTCTGCCAAAGGCAAATCATCCACCTGGGAAAACTTGTTGCACCATGGGAAAAATTCACCCTAACTACGAAGGTACTTCAGTTACAAGTATACTTGTTTAGGTTATAGTCTCTCTGCCTCAGTAGTCAGCTTCTAGCTGTGTTGCCTGCCCACTGTGCATTCTTGCAGTGTGTTTAATAAATCTAATTCTGCGTATTCTCTTTGTTCTGGTGAATTCATTGACCACCTGTAACGCCAGAAAATTAGTTGGTTTCTGTGACAAGAGGAAGACACAGAGAGATATGAGAGAGAGAGAGCGCGCGAGCAAGCACACATGAGCAAGCTCTTCCACCTTTCCACCTTCTAATTCACACCACAGTGGCCAAAAGGGCCAGGGATGAGCTAGGTAGAGCCAGGAACCTGGAACTCCATCCACTTCTCTTATGCAGGTGGCAGGGTTCCACGTACTTGGACCATTTTCCACTGTGTTACTAGGCTGCATTAGCAAGGAGCTGGATCAGAAGTGGTGTATTTGGGACTCAAGCCAGCACTCTGATATGGGATGTTTGCATTGCAGGCAGCTGCTTAACCCACTGTGCCACAATGCTGGCACCTAGAGTTTCATTACTTAAAATATTATGAGAGAGAGAGAGAGAGAGAGAGAGAGAGAGAGAGAGAGGAAGAGAGAAATAGATTTGAATGTGAATAGGACAAGGAGGAAGATATGGAACTAAGTTGTTTTCAGAAAGTGAGCAATTCCAGCCAGCGCCGTGGCTTAACAGGCTAATCCTCTGCCTTGTGGCGCCGGCACACCGGGTTCTAGTCCCGGTTGGGGTGCCGGATTCTATCCCGGTTGCCCCTCTTCCAGGCCAGTTCTCTGCTGTGGCCCAGGAAGGCAGTGGAGGATGGCCCAAGTCCTTGGGCCCTGCAGCCGCATTGGAGACCAGGAGAAGCACCTGGCTCCTGGCTTCCGATCAGCGCGATGCACCGGCCGCAGCGGCCATTGGAGGGTGAACCAACGGCAAAAAGGAAGACCTTTCTCTCTGTCTCTCTCTCACTGTCCACTCTGCCTGTCAAAAAAAAAAAAAGTGAGCAATTCCAAGGAAGTTTCACATTGCACACACACGCATGCATTCTCCCAGGAACTGGTGGGTGTCTAGTATCTAGGACTACTGATGAACTAACTAAGCTTTTACCTATACTTGATGACATGGCATGTAGCTCTAATTCCCTCAATTCTGAGAGGAGAAAAATAGCAGGTTGTTCCTTACTCTCAGGCTTCCTGCAGCAACTTTCATGTGTAGGTCCTCAATACATGCCGTTTATGTACTGGAAATCATGTTGTGGGAATCACAGCACTCTATTCTTTCAGATTCTGGGGTCATGGTCAACCCTGCCAAGTTTTCAATAGTTAGGGAACTTTGGCTCCGTAGCACCAGGATAGACCAACTTTTTCTCTACAGGGCTTGAGAATAAATATTTTAGGCATTTTGGTTGTAACTACTGCTGCTGCTGTAGCCCAAGAGCAGCCAGAGAAAATATGCCAAGCAATGGGCGTTTTATTATTTTATTTTTTTATTTTTATTTATTTATTTATTTTGACAGGCAGAGTGGATAGTGAGAGAGAGACAGAGAGGAAGGTCTTCCTTTTTTGCCGTTGGTTCACCCTCCAATGGCCGCTGCGGCCAGCACATCTCGCTGATCCGAAGCCAGGAGCCAGGTGCTTCTCCTGGTCTCCCTTGCGGGTGCAGGGCCCAAGCATTTGGGGCCATCCTCCACTGCCTTTCCGGGCCACAGCAGAGAGCTGGCCTGGAAGAGGGGCAACTGGGACAGAATCCGGTGTCCCAACCGGGACTAGAACCCGGTGTGCCGGCGCCGCAAGGCGGAGGATTAGCCTGTTAAGCCACGGCGCCGGCCCTGATCCCGTTTTATTGACAAAAGCATGCCTAAGGCTGCATTTGGCCTCAGGGAAGTCGGCTTTGGACTCCTGCCCTAGCTGCTCAGAGCAGTGCCGTGTGCACTGAGAAACAGCCAGGTCACTTTGTTTTCAGGAGGATTTTCTCCTGAGATGCTGAGGGCTTTGCACACTTGAGAAGGTCTCAGTATTTTGGGGGTGATGATTGAATTCCTGACTGAAACTGTGTTACCTCATTCTTGCCATAATGTAGACTGCCTTCTTGCACAGTCTCAGCAGGGGAGTGGGGTGGAGTGGGGTGGGGTACACTTGGAGTCGCTTGCTACCATTTGCTTGGGTAGTTTAACCCCTAGTGAAGACAAGAGAGAAGCAACTCCTGGCCCACCGCCAGTGGCCACTTAACACTCAAGAAGTACCCTAGTCTCCTTTTCCCAACTTCCTAGGGCTAGAAACAGTGTTTTCAGGACAATGCTAGAAAGCTGTGGGTCGCACATCATCATACTGGACTACTCATTGACTCTCTTCTGTTTCTCAGGCACCTAGATTTTGTAAGGGACTCAAGTCCGTTGGGTGGCACTGTTAGGCTTTGTACCAGCATCTCCACTCACCCAACCCCATACACACACACACATACACACACACACACCCGCCCTAGAAGTAAAGCATTCCTCTTCTAGACCCCATCCCCCAAGGTATCCCTGCTTGTACTTGGTTATAACTTCTTGAGAATTCTAATTAATTGCTTAGGAATTGAGCCAATGCATTATTTCTTCATTATAGCTCCTCTCTGGGCTATGTCAATAACCCATTTCCTTAGCAGCCAACTCTGAACTGGTGCCCTAAAGCAAAACTCCAGTCTCCTACCTTTTCCCTACTTGGGTGAGATGGCCCTGCGCACCAAGGGTATCTATCCTCCACAAGGGGAAAGGGATTCAACTTTCATTTCCTAAATATGTCAACTTTTTGACCTCCATGTTCTTGTTCACAGTTCCTTCCAAGGGGCCATGAGAACCTTATACAACTGGGACCTTTGGCCACCCAATATTTATTATTTCTGTTTGTGTGCAATTTTCAAACTTTTGGTTTTACATTATAAAGTCAAAACACTATTTTCAAATGTGCTTAAATTAGATTCTTTACCCCTTTCACTATGGCCAAGTTGCTCATTTGTTCTGTTAGATTCATTTGTCACTGTCTAAAATCCATCTTTGATTCCCCTGATATCTTAGCTTGATTTTTAATTAGCATAAAGCATAATTCTCTCTTTGTGGCACACAGTTCTATGGGTTTTGACAAATGCACCCACCACCCCAGTGCCACACAGAGTGAGCCTTTCATGCTAAAAATATCTTTATGGATTCCCCTTTGTAGGCTGGCCTCCCCTTACTCAAACCACTATAAACTACTTATTTGTTTTCTATCTCTATAATTTTGCCTTTTTCAGAATGCCATATAAATAGAATCATACAATTACATAAAACAAAAATCAATTTACTACCATTTATTCCATCCCCAGTTCTTTTGTTTGTTGTTTAGTTCCAAGCCAGTGGTATTTTCCCAATCATTCTACCTGAAGAACTTCCTTTAATCTTTTTGTGGCTATCTAATTATTGCTCGATAACCAGTTACTGGGCACAACTTCATAAGTACAAATAGTTTACAGGCTAAGAGTGCTCCCATCCCCCAAATCTGTAGCTTTGTTCTCTCTAGCCCATTGAACTGATATCTTGAGTGTCTTTGTTTAGGAGCAAGGACAAATCATCCCACCCATCATCCTAACCACAAAGGTTTGGAAAAATATGTACATTGAATATAATTAGAGCAAAGTGTGCCAATATGTTAATTCTTACCTTTAAACTCCTACTCTGTGGATAGACTGGAGAAACATAAAGAGAGCTTTTTTTCCTTTCTGAATGCTCTTGAATATGCAAATATCTAATAACTTTAAGTTGAAACATATGTGCATTTCCTTTGCATACCAAACCTTGTCTTTTATGGACAACTTTCTTTTACTCAAAACACCAACTTTCAGAAAGATATACCCCAAATTCAGGCCATTTTACCGTGAGAGGTTACCGTGGGGCATCACATTTCCATACCTGGATGTCAAGCGAGAGAAAGGAAAACTCCTTGTGGAAAGGAATTCTGTTCTGGTCAACGACGTCAAAGGCATATTGGGTGCAAACCTGAAAACCATGAAATGACTCAGAGCCTGTAATTTAAACTTTATTTCATATCTATTGTTAAATTACACAAAAATCAGTGAATGGTTTGTAAAGCTACACCATTGGACAGAAGTTTACAGTTGAAATCATGTGATTTACATGACGATGACAAAAATGTATATTTATATCATCCCCTATATACAATAATCAGTATAGACAGAGAAAAATGTACTTTATCTCTGCAAACCATGCACACCACAGCAATAACACAAAATGGTTTTTCTATAACAAGCTCTTCCACTGGCTTGGGCTTTGTCCTGCTTTGCAGCACTACCTGTCGGTTTGAAGAACAGCCATCTTCAATTAAAACTAAAACAGAATTGAAAATACCAAAGTGCTCGACAGAATATTTTAAAAACACAGTGTACACAAAATAGCTTCACTCTAAAACACTCTGACATGTCAAGGTGTGTGTTTTTGAAAAGAACTTCCTTGCAGGATTTAGGTCTCAAAATTCCCAGGACTGTGATACTGTTTGCCAAAACAAAAGGTAGAAATCATAATACAAGCTCAGAGTCAAGAAAACACACTTTAAAACCAAATACTTAACTGCTTGTCTAGTTTGTGGCCATATTATTACAGATGAAACTCGATCATACACATGAGCAGATGGGACAAGATGTGACTTCATGGTCACACTTCTAAGCATGTCCCTACTACAAATATAAATGCCAGCTCCAATCACCTTATTTGATTGATAGCCAGGAGGTTAGTATATGTCCTTACAAAATGGAGCAAAACCCGTAAAACAGAAACTGCCCAGAATCATGACATGTGCTTGACAGCACAGTGGGTTCCATTCTTCTTTCTACATTGCTCAATTTGCAATGGATACCATAGAAGTATTATTTTTGCATGGACTTACATTACCAAATCACTCTTCTCAACTCACATGTTTCTGATACTTAACTTCATGTCAGGACACTTTTTCCTGGTGTTCTTTCTTAAACAAAAACCTGGTAGAAGGATTCACCCAAAGTATCAGGGGGTAGCTTTTGGTATCATTGAGTAACTCCGGCTATCCCAATGTTCATTCTACCATTTATCAGCTTTTGCTCTTGCAATTGTTTATACATGTGTCCACATTGAAAAAGAACTAATGGGCTAGAAATAGCCAGCTCAACCAGAACCATTACAATACAGGTATACAAAAAGTAGAGAACGGTTCACATTCAGGTTCAGTTATATCTGATCAAGAATAACTTCAGCAATATTTTTAGACACATTATCCTGCTCAAGAGTCTCTTGATAAGGACCTCACTACACAAACATTGATAAGACATGTTTATAGAAAGAAAGTCCTGACCTTAAATGCAGGATTATTATATACCACAATAAATTCAGAAACACACCATTTAGATGATGAAGAAAGAGTCTATACATGAGTTAGTCTGGAATGAGCACAACTTGGAGAAGCCTTAAAATAATGAGAAGCAGCGCCAAAAAGATTCCAGAGCTGTTGAGATTACAGTGCCAGGGAAGCATCTGGAAATTAGATCTTCACATTGGTATTCCATTTGGAAACAAAAGTATTCTGTTTGATATGAGACACACCCTGTTTAAAACCTTTAAACAGTAGAAGGTATAAAAAGTTTAAAATTTTAAACATCCCTTGAATTACAAGATAGGAATCCTGTTCTTGAAAAGCCAGAATTTTGATATAAAACCACCCATGTTGGGGAGAAGAATTTTTCATTTTCTACATTTTTGGTGAAATTTATCATCAGTTGTTATTCTACTTCAATAGATTCCTTGTTAAAATCAGAACAAAATGAAAGGTTTTGTGTTTCACTTCAGTCAGTTTGCTTATACTTATGCTTATTCTTGGGGAAAAAAAATGTTTGCTTCTAAGATTGGGTTTTAACAGTGTATCATGAATCATTTAAAGTCCATTTCTTAGCCATAAGTTAAATGGTTGCATTTGATGTTTTCATTTTGTCTCCATAACTAATTTAAGAACTTCTTAAAATATCTAAACAGCAATTTCTGGTGAGTCTGGTTTGGCTTTCATAAATAGACCAATCCCAAAAAAGACAATTTAATTACATACTGAGATTTGTTTTACCCATGCACAGTATAACATTTAATTGAAAGGCAACTGTAAAGGCAACATCTAAACTTTTTTTTTTAATCTTCCCAAGTTAAGGAAGCAGGGTGTGTTTGGACACTTTGATCTTTTAGGATCTGCCATCTATTTGGTGGCGCTTTGGGGGAAGTGTGCACAAGCCTTTCTGAGTCAACTAACGCCATTTCTCTACACTGCCTATGTAGTCATGGGTACCGTTGCTGGCGTGGCTGCTCTCATTGCGCCCCTGCCCTGGTTTCTGCCTCTGGCTATCCCGGGTCTCCTTCTGGCTCAAATTCTGACTCGAACTCTGAGTCAGATTCTGAATCAGATTGTGCATCAGGTTCTGAGTCAGATTCTGAATCGCATTCAGATTTGGGTTCTGACTCAGATTCTGACTTGGATTCTGGCTCTGACCTTGACTGTGGCTCTGAAAATGGGTCTGAAGGAACCTACCCTTCAGAAATTTGCGTTGTTCCTGACGCTTCCGCCTGGCTTCCTGATGCTCTTTCTGCCTCATAAACTGATACCTTTGCAAAAAGAGATCTTTGGCATAGCTGTACAATTCCATATCCAGAAAATTCAGTCCTTCAATGCGCTTCTGGATTTCCTCATTGATCTCTACACTAGAGGCCCTAGTGGTATTATACTGGGTAAAGGGCGAAATGAAGTTCATGTTGAAGGTCTTCTCAAACAGATACTGGGTCTTCCGCTGAAATTCAGTGAGGCCAAAGAATGCCATGTGCTTCAGATTTGACTTGGCACTTTCCAGCAGGACTTTGTTTCTTTGCTTTTCCGGCATGACAGACAGGTTGTAGCAGCCTACCAGAGTCAAGTCTGAGAGCATGCGCACTTGGCGGTTGTTGGCTAGATTATAAGGGCAGTCCATGAACTCTTTGAGTGGGCAGCCAGACCAGTCATCGCCAGTGTAGCAGCTGGGCAGCTCTTCAGATGTTGGGGGCCTTCCATCACACACGTGCAGGGATGCTTTCCATGTCGCCCCTCTCTGGACATGCCTCCACTCACTCAAGTAGCGGGACACAGGGTCTCGGAGGATAGTGATGTAGTGGAAGTTCCTGCGGACAAAGCACAAAGACCAAAAGTCAGAGATGTGGCTGACATAAGTGGAGTCAGGGAGGTACATGGCACATGTGATGTTCACTAGCCAGTAAGAAAGACAAAGGGGGAATGCTAAGGTCCGAGTGGCATGTGTCCTGTGATCTCTGCTGCAGCCCCCGTCCCGCCATCAGTCCCGTTAGCCTAGCAGGATAGCTAATTGTTTCACTGAATCTGCAGCTAAAGCAGGTACAAAGTGGTTACACTCAAGACATCAGCTTTGCTGTTCATGCCCACTCCCCCTCTATTGCTCCCTCTCCAGCCGATGACAAATCCTCCTGGTGACGCACTGGCTAAGTAAGTAACCATGTTGTTTTCTACACATGGTCCCAAAGCCCCCGGTTCCTGATCATGAAATGGAGACTCGGTGGAAGCAAATGATTTATTGACATGAAATGGAGTTGATAAGTGAGCTCAAATTCTAACCTTTCTTATTCAATATGCACATGCATTTTCCCAATATCCAGTCTAATCTGAATGGCTTATTAAAAAAAAAAAAAAAAACCTCGATGGAAGAGTGTTTGATATGATACTCTTGATTGTGGCTGTTGTCATAACATCAGGGCCTTGTACGTTATGGAAATGGAATGCAGAGATAGGCAGAATAGCCTGGCCTCCAGAAATAAACATGACTGAAATAGACACGGTAGCTGCCAATGGCACATATGCAAGCTACTACCTCGATTTCAGCCCTTGCTCACATGATAATATTCCCAGGTAGGACAGTTGACTCTATCAGCTCCAAAATGTCCCTGTTCCTTACCAACACCAACAGGACACATGAATGTCAGCAAGTGTGGAGGCCTTGAAGTATGGCTATCTTCTCTCTGGAGCTGCAATTAGATACCGTGCCTGGCTTAAACAGCAGACCAGCTAACACTGAAACTACACTCACATCCATGCCCCCAACAGGTGCACACACTCATGGTCCCAGACCCTCAAAATATCCAGGTCTCTGATGTGATGGCCCAAGGCCACGGATAGGAAACAAAACTGAGAAGTCTGTTTCAAAGCAGGCACGGCAAAGGTCATGAAAAAGTGTATTGTGGAAGGAAAATGGCAATAAACACGGATTATTTCCTGTCATTTCCTAAAGGAAACCTGGGATACGGCTTGCAACTCTTCTGAAATGTGCTTGTTTCCATCTGAGGGAATGGTGGCTCTCCATACAAATCAGAGAACACAGAGGAAGCCTGCTCAGCCTGACTGAATGCTGGCTGATGTCCTCTGGGGACATGTTGCTTCCCGGCTCTTTGGTTTCCAGCAACTCAGGCATCCAGAGATCTATCCTCTATGTCTCTGTTCTATGCAGGGTATGATCTTCCTTTGTTAGCTGCAAAATTTTACGCAGGCTTCAAGCACCAATTCACCCTTTGATAAACTCTACCCCACCCCTTGCTGCCAGTCTTCACTTCTTCTGGGTTGCCATTACGTTTCTACACTTAGCCTTTGTTAAAACATCTTTTAAAAAAGATTTATTTATTTATAAGTCAGAGTCAGAGAGAGAGAAGGGAGAGAGAAGGGGGGAGAGAGAAAGAGAGAGAGAGAGAGAAGATAACTTCCATCTGCTGGTTCACTCCTGAGATGGCTACAATGGCTAGGGCTGGGCCAGGCTGAAGCCAGGAGCCTGGAGCTTCTCCTGGGGCTCCCATGTGGATGCAGGGGCCCAAGCACTTGGGCCACCCTCCACTGCTTTCCCCAGGCCATTAGCATAGAGCTGGATAAGAAGTGGAGCAGTGGGGACACGAACCGGCGCCCATATGGGAAGCCAGCATCACAAGCAGTGGCCTTCCACACTATGTCACAACACCAGCTCCTGTTAAAACACTTTTCTATTAAATTACAATTACTTGTTTGCATTTCCATTTAATCTCTATGTTTTCCAGGACAGGAAGTCAGCCCTATTCTTCCATAACCCTCATCCCATCCATTCCAGCATTGTACCTTGGCCTTTATATTTGGCACAGAGCAGAATCTCAGTAACTCCTTTAAAAACTGCTCATTTTAAAGAACTATTCCAGAGGCTGGTGCTGTGTCACAGCAGGCAAAGACATAGACTGCAGTGGCAGCATCCCATATGGGCACTGGTTGAAGTCCCAGTTGATTTCGTCCTGGCCCAGCCCTGGTCATTGTAGCCATTTGGGGATCGAACCAGTGGACTGAAGGATCTCTCTCTCTCTCTCTCTCTCCTTCTTCTTCTTCTCCTCTCTCTCTGTAACTCTGCCTTTCAAATAAACAAATCTTTAAAAATTAAAAAAAAAGAACTATTCCAGGCTAATCCTCTGCCTTGCGGCGCCAGCACACCGGGTTCTAGTCCCGGTCGGGGCACTGGATTCTGTCCCGGTTGCCCCTCTTCCAGGCCAGCTCTCTGCTGTGGCCCGGGAGTGCAGAGGAGGATGGCCCAAGTGCTTGGGCCCTGCACCCCATGGGAGACCAGGAGAAGCATCTGGCTCCTGCCTTCAGATCAGCGCGGTGCGCCGGCCACAGCGCGCCGGCCACGGCAGCCATTGGAGGGTGAACCAACGGCAAAGGAAGACCTTTCTCTCTCTCTCTCTCTCTCTCTCTCTCTCTCTCTCTCTCTGTCTCTCTCACTGTCCACTCTGCTTGTCAAAAATAAATTTAAAAAAAAAAGAACTATTCCATGGATGAGGGGAAGAAGAGCGCTGGGGTCATACAAATACTTTGGATCATCTTCCAAGAACCTTGCAAAAATCACAGGAAGATTTAAAAATTTCATCTTTTAAAAAAATTCACCTTGTATGCTTTTTTGGAGTAAACAAGCATTGGGCACAAGAGAAGCATCTGGGGCTGAGTGTGGAGAGGGGGCACAGAGCACCCTAATTTATCTTACTACTTTTCCCGGGACCTGACCTTGCTAGTGCCACTAAAATTCTTCTCTGTAAAAACACATTGCCAAGAGTGGCAACCTTTGTTCCCTAGTAGCCTTTACCAGTAAAGATTACTACTACACCTGCTAGTTTTGGTGTTCACTCATTCATTCAGTACATATTATAGAGCCTTTATGCTACGCCTGAGGCAACAGTTTGGTGGCAATTAGACCAATGATTTGGAGGGGGGGAAAGGTATTAAATCTAGTGACACATTTGGGTTAACTTCTCAACCAGTTTTTCCAGGCGTGCATTGCATTGCAGGATGCTGGGTGTTTTAAAGCTCCATAATGGAGTCACCTTCATGCTTAGCTGACAGTTCTCCTGCCTGAATCTGTTGTACTGGCTTAAGCCTACAGCGACATCTTCTGGTCAGTTTTAGAGTGCACCACAGTACAAGGCAGAAGCACTCCTTAAAAATTCCTCCTGGTCTTGCAGAGCAGAGATAGCAACCATCAGGGTTAGTGTCAGAGTGAAGATTTTGTAAGCACTACTCCCAACCTAGAGAGTCAGAGGACGCAACACAGAGACACAGATACAACATAGAGACACAGATACATACATACATACACTCTTCTGTTAAAGATGTGTGGATCCAGTACACCTGCAACCTGAAGGTCACCTAGTGGCTGTGTGGAGTAAGAACAGCCTAATGTGGGCAGCCTCAGTCTACACACACACACACACACACACACAGCCTAATGTGGGCAGCCTCAGTCTACACACACACACACATGCGCACATGAATTGCTTTGGTAATAACAGCTGTCTAGACCCAAAGGACAATAATCGGAGATTCCTTCTTCCAGGAAAAGTAGTCTTGGGGCCCAAACTGGCTCAACTAGAAGCAGTCGATTCTGTTTGAAAATACTATCCCATGGGTGAAAAGGAAGATCTGTTTAAGGGCAGGTGCCCAGTGTCCACTGGCCCTTGGAATTGCACCATGTGTTGGAGGTGAGAAGACAGGTATAACACCTTGTATAACAAAACCTTGGTGGTTTTGTTGCATAAATGATCCAGGATGCTCATTATTCTGAGGGGAGAGTTTTTAGAGAAGCAGTCTCATCGGGCAAAAAAATTATTTTGAATGTTCTTACCATAAAGAAATGATACATCTTTACGATGGATGTTTTCCCTGAGTGACCATTACACGATGTATACAAGTATTGAACCATTGCATCATACTCCATAAAGACGTACAATTTTATATAGAAGTTAAAAATAAAAACTCAATTTAAAAAAAAAACATTTTATGGATAGTTAAGGAGTAGTGGTGGGAATTGAAGCCTGGTTGTTGAAGGCATCGGATGCCATAGTTTAGAATTCACAATTAATTCCGTAGGCACCAGGGGGATCTTTGGAGAATTTTAAGTCAGGGGATCAAATGATGAGGACTGTGTTTTAGAAAAAGCATGGTGTAGGGTATATGGAGATGGATGTAGGGAAATTAGATAAGAACATACTACAGAAGACAAGGCAAAAGAGGATGAGGGGAAAACCACAGAAATACTTAGGAGGTGGAATTAACAAAATCTTGTGCAAAAGGAATGCAGGGGTGGGGTGGGTATTGTGGTGCAGTGGGTTAAGCTGCCACTTGGAATGCCTGCACGATATGTTGGAAGGTCCTTCTGACCCAGCGTTCTGCTAATACACCGGAGAGGCAGTAGAAGATGTCCTAAGTACTCAGGTTCCTGCCAAACACATGGGAGAACCAGATAGAGTTCTTGACTCCTAACTTTGGCCTGGCTCAGGGATGGCTGTTGCAGGCATTTGGGGAGTGAACCAGCAGATGGAAGAGATCTCTCCCCCTCTCCTCTTTCTCCTCTCCCTCTCCCTTTGTCACTCTACCTTTCAAATTAATAAGTTAATGTTTTAAAAAGAGGGGTGCAGGAGAGAGTTAAGAGGGTTAACAGTAGAGGTCTCCCAGGTATCTGGGGGAAGATTTGAGATACCTGTGGAGCACCCAGGTAGAGATTTGAATGTGCAGCTCTATCACTCAGAGAGCAATCTGGGCTTAAGACAATGATATGGGGTGGTCAGCTAAAAGGGATAGTTCCTGACCATGTGCACCTACACAAGGATGTGATTTTAGTATCACGCATGTTCTCTCAGATATGTGAAGACAGCATTTACATAACCAGGGGCTTGTCTTCTTTGTGCTAAATATGGTCTTCAACTAGTCTATATTACTACTTCAAGGTCCCTTATGATCCTATCATTGCCTCTGAATTTGTTGCACTTTATGGTGCTCCTGACAAGTGACAAGAGGGGACAATCTGCCACCTCCCTCATTCTCGATACCATTTCTCTTCAAGTGGCCTCTGATCACATGGGCCTTTATGGCAGTCATGCCATACCACTGACACACAGTAAACAAATTGTTTCCCTTTTTCCACATATATGTCATTTTGAAACTTAATCTACATTGTCCTGGACTGATGTAATTTATGTGTAGCTGTCTTTAATTTCTTCTTCTTAGAGTAAGTCTAAGCCTGTGAAAATACATGCAGAGTCTGACGACACCACCTTTATCTTCACCATACTTTCTTGTTCCTATGGGCAATGTCCCTATCCAAGCATTGGTCACAACAGAACAAGATGCAGTTGAGTGTAGGTCTGTGGCAGTTGCTGGAAATCTCCCTCCAGGTTGAGATAAATCTAAAGGGTGCTGCTGAATGGGCTGATTTCATTTTAAATCAGTGACACAAGCTCAGCCTCAAGAAAATCATAATCGGCCAGTTTCAGTTTCTAGTAGTTGAACAGGACTGTCTTGCGACCAAATGGGTCACTTAATGAACATGACCAAGTGTCACATTTTCAAAATGGAGTCAGGACTCCCCAGCAGTTGCCTGGGTTAATTCAATGACTGATTATTGGATGCCTCTGTAGGCCCACGGTATCTTTTCAGGCACAATGGAGAGAAAGGTTCATCGCCTCTAGTGCAGGCTAACTCTCTAGGTGGCCTAGGATTGACCCAGTTCCTCTTTCTCTTGCTGGTGATTTTCAAGAACTGTAGCATGTGCTAAGAATGCAATATGCTGAGATAGGGAGTAACTGCCTGAAGCAGCCTGGCCTTGTTCCTGTCCCTCTTGGGAGTGTAACATTTTGGGGTAGAAAGGAACCATCCAGGATAGCCAGGGCTTTGCTCCCCTCTCCCCTGGAAGAAGGATGGCCCTCAAAGCTTTGTCAGTAAGCCATCTGGAGGTATAAAGGGGGCTTCAAAAGTTAGTGGGAAAAATGCAATTAAAAGATTAGTTTACTTTGGTAGAAAACAATTTTTTTAAAGATTATACATTTATATATTTGAAAGGCACAGTGAAAGAGAGAGAGAGAGAGAGAGAGATTTCATCCATTGATTTACTCCACAAATGGCCACCCCACAGCCAAGTCTGGGCCATGCTAGAGCTAGGAGCCTGGAACTCCATTTGCTTCTTCCACATGGGGAACAGGAGACCAAGTACTTCAGCCATCTTTCCCTGCCTTCCCAGGTGCATTAGCAGGAAGCTGGATGAGAAGTGGAGTAGCCAGGAACTTGAATCGGAACTCTGATTTGGGATATTGACACCATAAGCAGTGGCTGAACCTGCTGCACCACAACACTGGTCTCAGTGCAAAACAATTTCAAAACCCATGCACAGATTTTTCATAATATACATGTTCACAAACTTTCTGAAGCTTTTCTGCATACCTACCAGAGCACACTACTTCTTAGGGTCCCTCGGCTGCAATGAAGTGGTGTAAGTCAAAAATCTGTCTGCCCAGGGCAGCTTTCTTGAAACTTGAGGGACTGGTTTCCAGTGCAGCCAAGACTTCTGTTGCCGCTTGATACCTTATCTGTGAGCCATAAACCTGTTTCATGGTGTCTGAACTTACTTTGTCTCCCTGGACTCAGACAAACTGGAAACCGGTGAACAGTAAATCTGTTTCACATCTACAAGTCTAGGTCAATGTTTCCTTATGATTGAAAAGCAATTGTGGAAACGACAGCAACCAAGGTAAGAGTTGCCCAGTCAGGAAACCTGGGGGCTGTCCTTAACTCCTCTCTTCTGACACCTGAACATGTCCCCCAAGTCCTGCTGATTCTAGTTCTTAACAGCCTTCAAACCCATTCTTCCCAGCACTGCCCAGTGCAGGCTTTCATGACTTCTCTCTCTGCTGGATCACCGCAGCGGTGTCCTGGGCCACCTCTGAGCCTCCAGTCCCATACCACTTGCACAGGCCCATGTCACACATCTGACCTGCCACTCCCTAGGGAAGCTCTCTCAATGGCTTCCTATCCACTATGACAGAAAGGCTAAGCTTCGCGTCCTGGGGCCCTGGTGGACCCAGCCACCACCCTTCTTTCAGCAAGGTCTTATCTCTAGTGAGCTCCCTCTACACAAGTCTTTTTCAACTGAGTCCTCCTGTATGTCCTTTACTCCCAAGCCCAGGACATTTGGCACTAGTTGGAGACACTGTGATTGCTGTGCCTGGGGGTGGGGTTGCTACTGCCATCTGGTCCGGGGATGCTGCTGAACAGCCTACAATGCACAAGACTGCTCCCCATAGAAGGAATTACCCAGCTTCAAATGTCTCCAGGTCTACAAAAGTGCTCTTAATTTTCCAAAGGACACTACAGGCCCCTTACTGTTGTATATGGACTGTGCACTCTTTTGAGTGACTATTTGGCCTTTGTAGGTTATGTGGTGAACGCCTTCAAAACTCAGTTCAAAGACCGCCTCCTCTATGAAACCTTCCTTAGCCTCTGTTCTAACTGCCCTGGTATTCTCTCCCTGTAGCATTTGTCAGAATGTGTTGTGACTATCTAGTGATCTGTCTGCCCCCCGCCCCCCAACTTTACTGTGAACCCTAGGAGCGTACAGGCCAAGTATCATTTATCAACATATGCTCCTATAAGCTTGATATGGTATATTTTTTAAGTTTTATTTATTTATTTGAAAATCACAGTAACACACACACACACAGCAGAGAGAGAGAGAGAATTCCATCTGCTGGTTTACTCCTCAGATGTCCTCAACAGGCAGGGCTGCTCCAGGCTGAAGCCTGGAGCCAGGAACTCCATTCAGGTCTCCCATATGGGTGGGAGGAACTCAAATATTTGAGCTAGCTTACTCTGCTTCCAGGTGCATCAGCAGGGAACTGGATCAGAACAGTAGTATCCAGGACTCAAATCAGCACTACTGTATAGGATATGGGCATCCCAAATGGCAGCTTAACCTGCTGCACCACAACACCCACTCCCTGGCACATAATGTGATTAATTACAGATTGTTGAATGAATGTCTACAGCAGAAGCAGCATAGCTTAAGATGGGCTAATAGAAAAACGCATGTCTTGGGCTTTGATAAGAAAAAAACCACTAGATGTCACTATTAAATAACATATATACCATGTTATGCCTGTGAGGGAGCATTTTTTGTCTTTTTAATTCATTTATTTTTACATTTTGGATTAATATGCATTACTTGTACATGTTTATGGGGGTATTGAGCAAAATTTCAACATATGTACATAATGTAAACCAATCATACCAGGCAATTAGCCTTTCCATTTCCTTATCTTTTGTTCATTTTTGGAGTATTTTAAGGAAGTCTAGCTATGAAGACACCTACGTATGTTTAGCTGTGGCCTCTGACTTCCTGTTCAGTACCTAGTCTAAAGGAAGCCTGGGAAGTTTAAGGGTATTAAAAGTAAGTAAAAGGGCCGCGGCTCACTAGGCTAATCCTCCGCCTGCGGTGCTGGTACCCAGGGTTCTAGTCCCAGTTGGGGCACCTGGTTCTGTCCCGGTTGCTCCTCTTCCAGTCCAGCTCTCTGCTGTGGCCCAGGAAGGCAGTGGAGGATGGCCCAAGTGCTTGGGCCCTGCACCCACATGGGAGACCAGGAGGAAGCACCCTGCTCCTGGCTTTGGATCGGGGCGCAGCACGCTGGCCGTAGAGGCCATTTGGGAGATAAACCAATGGAAGGAAGACCTTTCTCTCTGTCTCTGTCTCTGTCTCTGTCTCTCTCTCTCTCTCTCTCACTGTCTAACTCTGCCTGTCAAAAAAAAAGTAAATAAAGGGACAAAAATCAGAACTACTAGGGCAGGTGCTGTGGTGCAGCAGGTTAAGCCTCCACCTGCAGTGCTGGCATCCCATATGAGTGCAGGCTTGAGCTCCAGCTGCTCCACTTTTGATGCAGCTCCCTGCTAATAGCCTGGGAAATCAGTAGAAGATGGCCCAAATCCTTGGGCCCCTGCACCCATGTGGGAAACAAAAGA
Source organism: Lepus europaeus (assembly GCF_033115175.1). Lineage (NCBI taxonomy): Eukaryota > Metazoa > Chordata > Mammalia > Lagomorpha > Leporidae > Lepus > Lepus europaeus. The sequence continues at coordinate 23,670,201 of NC_084850.1, read as the reverse complement.
AGCTCCTGGATCTTGGCCTCAGATTGGCCTAGCTCCAGCCATTGTGGCCACTTGGGTAGTGAACAAAGTCACAGATGGAAGATCTCTCTCTCTCTGTCTCTGCAGCTCTCTGTAACTCTGCCTCTCAAGTAAATAAATAAATCTTTTTTAAAAAGTAAGAACTACTTTTTTCATTGTTTATTTTTTTAATTGTTTTAAAGTGTATTTGAGATACACACACACACACACACAGAGAACAAGAACTCCCACCCATTGATTCACTTCCAAAATGCCCTCAATGGGGTTGGGGCTGGGCCAGGAGCTGGAATGCAGTACAAATCTCCCACGTGGGTGACAGGAATCCAATTACTTGAGCCAGTGCCACTCCCAACATCTGTAGTAGCAGCAAGGTGGAGTCAGAAGCTTGAGCCAGAAATCCAACCTGTGTACTCTGATATAGGACAACAGGTATCTTTTTTTTTAAATGGCATCCTTTTTTTTGTAAAGATTTATTTATTTATTTGAAAGTAAGAGTTAGGCAGAGAGAAAAGGAGAGGCGGGGAGAGAGAGGTCTTCCATCTGCTGGTTCACCCCCCAAATGGCTGCAATGGCCAGAGCTGCGCCCATCCGAAGCCAGGAACCAGGAACTTCTTCCAGGTCTCCCATGTGGGTGAAGGGGCCCAAGGACTTGGGCCATCTTCTACTGATTTCCCAGGCCAAAGCAGAGAGCTGGATCGGAAGTGGAGCAGCCGGGACTTGAACCGGCGCCTATACGGGATGCCGACACTGCAGATGGTGGATTTACCTGCTATGCCACAGCGCCAGCCCCCTTAAATGGCATCTTAAATGCTAGGGTAAACACAAACTTCGTTTTTTTAAAAAATTATTTATATAAAGAAAACAGATTTCATGTTTTTCACATATACAGTTCGAAGAAAATAATGAAACTTTCCACCATCCCTCCATCCTCCTTCATTTTTGTTTTAACTATTGCAATGACATACTTTCAATTTACTTTTTTTCAAGATTTAAAGGGCAAAGTTACAGAGAGACAGGGAGAGACAGAGAGAGAGAGAGAGAGAGAGAGAGAGAGAGAGAGAGAGAAATAGATCTTCCATCCACTGGTTCACTCCCCAGATGGCCAAAATGGCTAGAGCTGGGCCAATCTAAAGCCAGGAGCCAGGAGCTTCTTCTGGGTCTCCCACGTGGTTGCAGGGGCCCAAGTACTTGGGCCATCCTCTACGGCTTTCCCAGGTGCATTAGCAGGGAGCAAGATCAAAAGTGGAGCAGCCAGGACTCAAACTAGTGCCCATATAGAATGCCAGCACTGCAGGCAGTGGCTTTACCCACTACGCCACAGTGCCAGCCCCAACCTTTTATTCTTAATAGACTTAATAGATTATTCTGAAATAATTGCCTGAGTTGTATGAAACAAAATCTTAGACCTGTCAAAGCGAAAATAAACCTTTAAGATAGCAAATCGTCTAGGTCAAAAATTTCACTTTAGAAATGGAAAATAAGGGCTGGCACTGTGGTGCAGTGCGGGCATCCCATGTGGGTGCCAGTTCAAGTCCCGGCTGCTCCACTTCTGATCCAGCTGCTATGGCCTGGGAGAGCAGTAGAAGATGGCCCAAGTCCTTGGGCCCCTGCACCTGCATGGGAGATCCAGAAGAAGCTCCTGGCTCCTGGCTTTGGATCGGCACAGCTCTGGCCATTGCAGCCATTTGGGGAGTGAACCAGTGGATAGAACATCTCTCTCTCTCTCTCTCTCTCTCACTCTCTCTCTCTCTCCCTCTCTGTAACTCTGCCTTTCAAATAAATCTTAAAAAAAAAAGAAATGGGAAAATTAAGGTCCTAAGAGAAAGGTAAGGGCTTGCCTAGAACTCTCAGGTTACCAATAGCCCATGAGAGTCAATCTAATTGCAAGGAGTATTTCTGGGTTGAAGGTGTATGTTTTTAGTAGACCCTGTCTTTGTGTCTGTTGATTACCTAGGATGGTACACTCACCGGGCCTGAAAGAATTCACTACCCCTACTTTAAGTACAAAGCTATGTGGCTCCTGAGAGAGGACACTTCCTTAGAAAAGCTGCATAGCCACAAGCAGGTCACACTTTGTGCCCCACACTTACACATTAACTCCTCCAAATCCTGTGAATCCTATACTTATGTCATTATTTTCATTATAAGGATGCAGAAATTGAGCTGATCTGACTCAAGGTCCTATCTCAGGTTAAGCATGGATGTTGAGATTTGAATGTGCTTATCTCTGACTCCAAAAACTATATTCTTCTCATTCCAGGGCTGGGACATGAACCCAGGACTTCTGGCCTCAGGACCAGCAGCATCAACATCATTTAAGAACTTGTTAGAGATGCAGATTCTAGGCTCCACTTGCTGAATTAGGAACTCAGGGAGTTGGGGCCTGGCGATCTATATTGTAACAAGCCCTCCTAGAAATTCTGATGCATAACAAACTTGAGCTGCAGAACCACCATTCTAGATATGTGACTTCAGGGATCAGAAATTTCTCAGAGACCTTAGGAAATATGCAGTGTATGAGCAAGCCAAGTGAGTTCCCAAGAGCAAGTCCAAGTTCTTCCCTGTACTCCTTGGAGAAACTCGGGATGCTCATTTCTGCTCAGGAAAAATCCAGGGAATTGAGGTCTGGGCAAAGTTCTGAGGCTCATGCTGTAAACATTGACTTTGCGGCCGGCGCCGCGGCTCACTAGGCTAATCCTCCGCCTTGCGGTGCCGGCACACCGGGTTCTAGTCCCGGTCGGGGCACCGATCCTGTCCCGGTTGCCCCTCTTCCAGGCCAGCTCTCTGCTGTGGCAAGGGACTGCAGTGGAGGATGGCCCAGAGCTTGGGCCCTGCACCCCATGGGAGACCAGGAGAAGCACCTGGCTCCTGCCATCGGAACAGCGCGGTGCGCAGGCCGCAGCGCGCTACCGCGGCGGCCATTGGAGGGTGAACCAACGGCAAAAGGAAGACCTTTCTCTCTGTCTCTCTCTCTCACTGTCCACTCTGCCTGTCAAAAAATAAAAAAAATTAAAAAAAAAAAACATTGACTTTGCTTTGGGGCCACAGGTTCATGAAAAGCCACGATAAGATTTTTACTGCGCTACTTCGGAGGGAAATAAATATCAAAACCATTTTTTTAATGGAAGAAGGCCAGTGAACCCATAGAAGTTAAGGTCACAGGAATAATCAATAAAAAGTTAATTTGAGAAAGGAAACAAATTCTTAGGCCAAATCAATAGGAGCAAACATTTTATTATACCTGTAGCTTAGTTTTGTATTTTCAAAACAATTTCAGCCTTTGCACATCTTGCTCCTGGACAAGTGGTGGAAAAGTGAACTCTGCAGATAGTGAGGGTTGTACAGTGACATGGGGTCACTAACATTGAAGGCCTACTCTCCTTCCATGACTACTGGTGGCAAAGCCAACTGCATGGATCCTCCCATTGCACGTAAATTATTTGGGCAAATCAAGGAAGATGGCTTTCAGATCAAATACTATTAATACATGAGCACAGACTAAATAAAAATGTAGCAAATTGAATCAAAGGCAAATATGCCTCCAATGTGAATGAATCCCTCAAGCCCTGGAGTTGCAATTTTAACTAATTTTCTTGTATGACTCATGAGTATATTGGCAGTCCCTAAAGAAGAATTTCATAAATGCTGTGATCAACAGTGGTAGAAGCCTCATAAAAGAAGTGTGAGTCTTCGCAAATAGGCTACTTTGAAGTGGATGGATGCTCATTTACATGTGTTATTTTTGGTACATTTGTCACAGTGTTCTGTGGCTTATTGTCACGCTTCATCTAGTGAAAAGAGTGAGCAGAAAGTGGGTTACACAGAGCAGTGACACTTATGATTTCATTTCATTGTCGTCATAGAACCGGAAAGAGCTAAATGATCTTGACGCTGAACCTCTCCTTTTCCCCTTCACATTAATGCTATGGGGTTCATGACTCAGCCAGGCTCCCTGGACAACTCATGAGAAGTGGTGAGCTGGACCAATCCTTGGGAGTCCACTGATCAATAGGACAAACGAGACTTTCACTGGTTCTTTCAAGACTAGAATGCACTCCTAAGATGGTACATAGCCATTCATGGAGAGCATCTACTGAATACAAAACCAACTCGGAAGAGGCTGAAAGTCTTGTACACATCAAACAAGCTACAGGCGTGTGTGGCATAACAGCACTTTGATCCACAAGGGACCACATATTCAATGGTGGTCCCCTAAGACATATAGTCTAGGTGTGTAGTAGGTTACACCATCCTAAATTTGTGTTAAGTATATCCTATGAAGTTTGCATAACAACCAAATTGCCTCATGATCTGTTTCTCAGAACAAATCCCCCATAGTTAAGTGACATGTGACTATATTCAGTTCTCCTTGCAGGGGTTGTCTGTTATTCTTCATGTCTTACCCAAAGGAACAGTTCTCTGTTTACAAAGTAACACTTTAATGAATTTATTTTTCCTCCTCTGGTTAACAGTTAACCTATCTGTGTGTATTGTGACCAACACTCAACAGAGTGTAAATGGGCTTTCCACAAACAAACTGATGTTTTCTGTGTCATTCTTATATTTCAGTTACAAAGCAGGAAAATGATGTTTCTTCTTTTCCTCCTGGAAAAGAAAGAAGACTTCTAATGTCTGTAAGTTCAAGATCAAGGAGGAATTCCTCACACAATCAGTCCTGGTGATATTTACTTCTCTGGAAAATGAGTAGCTCTTCTCTTTCCCAAAGCCCAGTAGGTTCCAAAGCCCGGAAGTCTAAGGACTTCTGCACACAGTGAGAAAGTTGGGTTCTTTAGCAAGATGTGAAATTCCAAATTTTATGACCCATAGTCACCAGTTGTTACCCAAAATCCACTCGATTTCTTGGCATCATGAAAAGTTTTGTAACATATACTGCCACTCTTCCAATTTTTTGCATTATAAAATTATTTTGTGAGTCTTGATTCATTACTAATAAGTGTGCTTTTGAAGTGGAAGGCACTCTTAGAGAAAAATCTCTTTGGTGTGTAGATGCGGTAGATTGAGCCCCATAAAGAGAGATAGTCTGCCCAGGTCCCACGGAGACCAGTTCTGCCACTAATCAACACACTTGGCTTCCTGGCTTTCCTTCCAGGAATTCTTGTCTCCCCACATGGTGCTTCTCAGCTGGCTGAGTGCTTCTGTGTGGCACTCCCTGTCAAACTACCATCTCCTGAGGGCTGGCATCTGGAGCAGCCAGAAATAGCGGCTGATGCTCTTCCTTCCTCAAGCCTCAAACAAGAGTAGGCAAAAGTGGGGAATGATGAGTTCCAAACCTCATTGGACAAGAGGAGGCCATGGAAATTTCCAACTGCTCCCACTGTGACTACAATGTTCAATGTGCTCATTCTTTTGATGAACATCCTGGATGCCTCTTGTCCTGGGAAGCCATTGCTTTTGTGCTTTTTATTGTCCAAGACACGACTATTTAAAATAGGATGCAATATGATTGGTATTTTCATGATATTCAAGAGCATGCATGTGCAAGGAGGAAATACAGTGTCCTTTTAGCCCTAGAAGTGAGGGGTTGGCCTTGGTTGCAAGAGAAGTATTTAATATATCCATGATCAATGTATACACCTAGGGACCTAGAAGTTGCCAAAATTGGGGATGCAAGCACAGTGAGGAAGTTATGTGTTTACAGGTTCCTGCACAGTGAGTAAGTCATGTGTTTATGGGTTCCTGCTTTCAAATATTTCAGAATTTGGTTGGGGAGATAAGAGCATAATTTAGTGAGGAGGGGATAAGGGTAGAATTTAAGTACCCGTTGCATCGTACAGAGAGTAAAGGAAAAATGAGTATGAGTCAAGAAGAGAGTTGACTGTGTGATATCATCATCAAGGAAGGTTTCCTGCAAGAGGAGGCAAAGTCTGACCAGGTCCTAATAGATAGAAAGGATCTGACCAAGTGTGTGTATGCTGGTGCCGGCATGCCTGCCTATGGTTGGGGGGCAGGGTGAGCAAACAGCACAACAAAGAGGAGACCAATCAAGGTTATGATGAAGCACGTGCCTACAATATGCCAGGCGCTGTGCTACATGCTTTTTCACAAAACCTAGTAAATGGTCACTAATGTCTTCATTTTAGGCCCAGTGAATGCCATGAACAGGTTGTGTTCTGGAGCAGGGCTGCCCAGCGTGGGAGCCGCCAGCCACACATCCCTGAGCTCTGGAAACGTGGTTGATCCAACTGAGAAGTGCTCTCAGTGTTTTCAAGCACAGTAAGATCTCCAAGGCTTAGAGGAAGACACCATAGCTCATTCATTATTCTGTATTCTGCTTACATGTTGAAATGACAGCATATATCGGTTGAATAAAAATATATAATTCAAATTAATTTTATCTGTAAGTTTTCCTTTCTTAATATAGCATTACAAGATTTAAAATTACAAATCTGTTTTGCGCTGTATTTCTATACAACATGTCCACTCTAGAGCCAGACTTCCTGAATTCAAATTCCAGCTCTGGTCATTGTCAGCTATGTGCTTCTAATTTCCTCATTTAGGATGTAGGAAAGTCTTAGGGTTTTTTTTTATATATATATAAAAAGATTTATTGGAGCCAGTGCCGCGGCTCACTAGGCTAATCCTCCGCCTTGTGGCGCCGGCACACCGGGTTCTAGTCCCGGTCGGGGTGCCGGATTCTATCCTGGTTGCCCCTCTTCCAGGCCAGCTCTCTGCTTGGCCTGGGAGTGCAGTGGAGGATGGCCCAAGTGCTTGGGCCCTGCACCCCATGGGAGACCAGGAGAAGCACCTGGCTCCTGCCATCGGATCAGCGCGGTGTGCCGGCCGCAGCGCGCCGGCCGCGGTGGCCATTGGAGGGTGAATGAACGGCAAAGGAAGACCTTTCTCTCTGTCTCTCTCTCTTACTGTCCACTCTGCCTGTCAAAAAAAAATTTATTGGGGGCCAGCACTGTGGCGTAATAGGCTAAGCCTCTGCCTGCAGCACCTGCATCCCCTATGGGTGCCGGATAGTGTCCCAGCTGCCCCTCTTCTAATTGAGCTCTCTGCTATGGCCTGGGAGATCAGTAGAAGATGGCCCAAGTGCTTGGACCCCTGAACCCATGTGGGAGATCCTGAAGAAGCTCTTTCATACACTAGTTCATTCCCAAATGACTGCTATGGCCAAGGCCAGAAGCTTCATCTGGGTCTCTCATGTGGGTGTCAGGGACACAAGCACTTGAGCCACCCTCTGCTGCTTTCCCTGTGCATCAGCAGGGAGCTGGATCAGAAGCAGAGCAGCCAGGACTTGAACCAGCACCCATGTGTGATGCTGACATTGCAGGTGGTGCTTTAACTCACTGCACCACAAATCCAGCCCATCTTAAGGGGGGGGAAGTTCTTTATAAAGATGAAATGAGGTAATAGATATGAGAGTAATGTACGTTATAACAATAGTTGAGTCAACAATGGACTGCATATATGATGGTGGTCCCATAGTGTTTTATTGCTGATTGATATCCAAACTGTCTTAGTTTGTATAAAATGTACTCTGTGCTATTTGCGAAGGACAAAGTCGCCTAGCAACTCTTTTCTCATAATGTTTCCCCATCGATAAATGACAAATTACTGTATAAAGTTCTTAGAACTGTGCTTGGAATAGAACAGACAACAAACGTTAGTGCTCATTGTTATGGTTGTTTCTATTGTCATTTATCGCACAAAGATAGCCAAATAGTTACAAGGTGTTCTTTAGTCCTCTTAAAATCAAAGAGCTACTTAGTGAGCACCGGCCAGGTCTGTGAGACTTCTGAGTCCGAGCTCTTACCCACTGCCCTGGCCCATGCACTATTTAGTCTTTGTGTCCTCACTGCCAGGGGTGTCCTTGTCTCTGGCTTGTATGTTCTGATGCATTGGGTTATTCCTCCTCACCTACACCTGAACACACAGCCTCAGGTGCCAGAGGCCAGGGGGTACATCTGGCTTGTCTGGAGCCAGAAATCTGAAGTAGGTGTCAGTTGTATACATAAGGATGTGAAATGAGGGACTGAGTGTTTGCAGGCTCCTTAAAGAACCTGGGGGGGGTGTGAGATGGGTGGGGGGCATGGTGACACAGTAGATTAAGCTGCCACCTTTGAAGCCAGCACCCTATATCAAAGTGTTGGTTCAAGTCCCAACAGCTCTGCTTTCAATACAGTCCCCTGCTAACGTGCCTGGGTAAAACAGTGGAAGATGGCCCAATGGCCCCCCTGCCACCCATGTGGGAGACCTGGATAGAGTTCCAGGCTCCTGGCTTCAGCCTGGCCCAGCTCTGCTGTTGCGGCCATCTGCGGAGTGAGCCAAAGGATGAAAGATCTCTCTCTCTCTTTCTCTCTCTCTCTCTCTCTCTTTCTCTCTCTGTGTGTCTGCATCCTTCCCTCTCTCTCTGTAACTCTGCCATTCAAATAAATTAAATAATTAAAAAAAAATAAAAGCACCTTAGGGATGAGATCTGAACCTTTCCAAACTGTGGGGTCTGGGGGTCTGGGTGTGGCTGGTAACCACTTCAGCCCAAGCTTCCCATTCCCCAGATGCAGGAACGACACAGCCAGCTCCGTTGCTGTCTCCAGATTCTGAGAAAACCAGAGACACATGGAATCATTTTCTTTGGAGCCCTCCGCGGAGATCAGGACTCAAGTAACAGGCCTTTCTCACATGGGTAGGCAGTCAATAAATATTATTGAAGGCAATTTCCAGCTGCCTGTAGCCGGTCTCACTTGTCCACCTGGGCCTGGTGTACATGCACTGTCTGGGAGGCAGGCCCCTCAAGCGTGCTTTGGAGAAATCATTAGAGGGAGCCCAGGCAGGAAAAACGCCTGCTCTCTGCATTGTGCTAGTTTCCAGAATGGCATGGGGGAAAGTGTTCCCCTCCAGGAAGGCTGCCCTTCTTGAGCCCAGTGTTGACTTTCATGAGCTCTAGTATTGTTTTAAGGTGCTGTGCGGGAGGAAGTGCAGACCCTGGCTATTGTGGGGGAAAGCAGACCTCCTTAAATTACAACTGTGAAGAGCTGGGGCCGGGCAGAATTTCCAGGGCTGCCAAGGTCATGCCTCCTGTCCCCTAGGAGGACTTTTTTTTTCCTTCAGGCATTCAGGCTGCACAAGGCATAATTATGGAAAACCATGGCTGCATACATATACCAATAAACACTATATATGCGGGGACTTCCCAAAGTTCAAGGAAAATGACACTTTGGAAGCCCTCTCATGTGGTAACAGACACAGCCTTGTTTCTTCACCATGATGATGTTGGGAGTGAGTCTGCCACCCAAGCTGTCCCCACTGAAAAAGCATCACATGTCCAACTGGAGTGTGAGCACCGGAAGGGGCAGGAAAGACATGAAGATGGCGCTCGAGCAGGCGTTCCTTTGAAGGTTATGTTAGGCTGAAAGCCTGCAGAGCTCTGGAATCTCCATGCAGCACTGGCTCCTTTTCCACGGTGCAGATAAAAGCTGCAGGTGCACCTCACCTGAAATCAGCAGTGTAGCACTGAGGAGTCAAGGGCCAAGTGCGCTCATCAGCCCCCTCGCACCTGTATGTTCCTCCAGGTCGCAATTTAACAAGGGCTCTGTAATGTCCCAAATCCAGAAGACAAGACATTTTTGTACCTGTCGGAAATGCGACAGGATGGGAAAACTTACAGTATTGGACATGATACAACTAGGCATGCTGTGACATACAAATCATGGTGGCATTTTGTTTGGGGAGAGCATAATTATTTCACAATTTTTGACAGAGTAGAAATCACTTTCTTTTTTTAAAAAAGAAACTCACTTTACAAGCACCATCTTGGGCATAATGGCCCTTATTTCCCTGCAGAAGAGGTAGGGCCATTTTATTGGTCATGGAGTACAATGGCTCCCTGAACAGGAAGCCCAAGAGTGCTGCACACCTTGCTGCATGAAATGCTGAGCTCTGAGTTGCTCTACAAATGAGTGACAGCCACATCCCACATGTGGAAACTGACCCCATGATGCAAAGGAAAATCCCTGTGAAGGGGCCCAAAGGGAGGCACTAACAGATGAAAGCCACAAAGCCAGGTTTTGCAGAGAGTAGCGAGGTTGACAGGCCTCTCCAAAGTCCCCCGACTAACAGGAACACTAAGGCCTACAGATGAAGAACAGGTTCTTGTTCATGGTCACACGGACGGTTGGTGTCAGAGCCAGGACCCCAAACCAAGTCTCGGACTTTCTGTATTCAGCTTTTCTGAATATCGTGCTCAAGCTGCAGGACAAGCAGGAAGCAACTTTAGGAAAAGGCAGCCCCTGTATCTGGCAGGTACTCAATACAAGAAATTCATAAACAATAAGGCAGGGCTCCTGTTGTGGCACAGCTGGTTAATTTGTTCCCTGGGGCATCCTGTGTGGGCTCGGGTTTGAGTCCTGGCAGCTGCACTTCTGATCCAGCTCCCTGCTAATGCTTCTGGGAAAGCAGTGGAAGATGGCTCAAGTACTTGGGCCTCTGTACCCACGTGGGAGACCTGAATGAGGCTCTTGACTCCAGGCTTCAGATCGGCCCAGCCCTAGCCATTGCAGTCATTTGGGGAATGAACCAGCAGATGGAAGACTCTCTCTCTAATTCTGCCTTTAAAATAAATAAATAATTTTAGATTTTTTTAAATTTATTTGAAGATCACAGCTACACAGAGAAAAGGAGAGGCGGGGGGGGGGGTCCCCCATCCGCTGGTTCACTCCCCAATTGGCTGCAACAGCTGGAGCTGCTTGGATCTAAAGCCAGGAGCCAGGAGCTTCTGGGACTCCCATGTGGGTGCAGGGGCCCAAGGACTTGGGCCATCTTCTACTGCTTTCCCAGGCCATAGTAGAGAGCTGGATCAGAAGTGGAGCAGCTGGACTCGAACCGGTGCCCATATGGGATTCTGGCACTGCAGGCGGTAGCCTCACCCACTACACTACAGCACCAGCCCCATAAATATTTTTTAAAGAAGAAAGAATGACTCAAGGTCAGTGTTTACACCTACAGAAATGTCTGACCCTGACTCCTCACATTACAACAAATGTTGCAATCAGCACTACCCTTGGGATCTTCTATTAAGCACTGATTGTGAAGACATGCCAATGGGAAGGCAGATTCCTTTACACGTTGCACGAGCCTCCTGCACAACTCCCCTCTTGGCTTGGCTTTACTCCTTGGAATTGAGGTTCTCGGAGATAGTGACCCACAGCAAGGTTGATGCAACAGGCAGAGAATTTACTAGAAATGACATCCTCTGCCCCACAGTGGTTTTAAAGGAAAGCCATCTGAAGAAAATTCAGTGATATCAGTGCCTGGGAGAAGGATGCAAAAAAAAAAATGGATGGAAGGAAGTGGAGGGGGAGGCTGGTTAATAACAATTGGAAGTTTCACAGGGCTTTCACCATTCTTCTTTTGATCTTCACTCAATTCCCGTGAAATGTACAGGACATGATATAGAATTGTCATTTTACAGATGAGGAAAGAACCTCAAACAAAGGAGGTGAGTTGCCCAAGGATACACAAGCTTTCAGCAGTGAGATCAGAAGCCAGGTCTCCTGATTCTGGATTCAGTTTTCCCAGTACTCTTTGCTATACACAAGCCCGAGTGAGCATCTGCACAGTCCCTTTCTCTTGTATCGTCTTGCTCACCAGCTTGTACATACCTTACCAGCCAAGCCATGTGGCATCTCTCCTACCTCTCAGCCCAGGGCCAGTACATTATGGGAATTCAGACGGCTAGGCCAATTGACGGAGTATCTACTATGAACCCTTGAAACTACTCAGGATGCTCCTTGTTCCCCTCTCCCACTCTGCTGTAGAGCAGTTCTGCCTCCCACCAATCAGGTCTGAAGGGAATTGTCCCCCAAGCCACCCACGCCCCACCTTCCCAACACCACCCCCAACTGCTGGGGCTCATCAGACCCCAGTACTGGCATTTCTCCAGTCAGCAGAGATCATGGCATTCATGGCATCTGCAAGGGTGAAGAAGACCCCTTCTCACACCCTGCCTCACTGAGGCTTGAAATCCTACTTCTGGTTACCTCGGGCCTCTGACCTCGATCCAAAGTCCTATGCCTCCGTCTTCCTGCAGCCTCTCCCGCCCTGGAATCGGGGATTAGGCTGTACAAGTCTTAGATCTCAAAGGAAAGTGATTAGAAAAACTCATTTCATCAAGGTCTCATGTGCTTAGTACCCCCAGGAAGGATTTTCCTTTTACAGAGCCGTCACCTAAGGGTCAATACTGTCCCCTCTACACTAACGGTGGACTCGCAGGCAGCAGAAGTGCAAGTACTGTGGGGGCAGGAGGCCTCTCCGAAATCACAGCTGCTAGGTGACTGCCTATTGCGTGCAGGTGAAAGGCTGCTTCGGTAATCAGGAAACCTACTCCTTTCTGTTCAGAAGAGCAAAGGAAATTTAAAATGAGCCCACGTGGTGACAGTTTTGATCAAACTTTTCTTTTCCCTTTTCTGTATCATGAATCAGTCATGAACACGCAAAGTTAAAACAAGATTTGATTTCCCTAGGGCTATTTTCGAAGTCCCCTTGTTCCCCACCCCCCACCTCCTTCCATTTAACATTCCTGAGTTAAGGTGTTACTAGAAATGTGTGTGGGGAAAACACAGCGACCTTCACCTTCTACGTGGTGGAAAGAATGTGTTAACAGTTGCAATATGGCCAGCTCCATCTTGGAGAGGCCAGTGTTGCTGCATTTCAGTGCACCAAGTACAACTTAGGTGAAGGGTGAGTCACCTCTGAGGTTCTTAAATAATCACAAATATTTACCTTTCACAGTTCATTTTCAAGGGCTAAAGAGCTATTCCAAACCTTTTTGAAGGCATAACACACTCTTCTCTTTTGCTTCTTCTTCTAAAAAGTTCTCCATGGCAAAGAGTTTTTTTTTTTTTTTTTCCAAGAAAGTGCATTTAATTCTTCTCCCATATGTCTGTGAAATAGACAGGTCCAGCCCATTTTATAAACAGATATTAGTGCACAGTGAGGTGAAAGGTCAGCCAGCTAATAAGTGATCGAGTTACAGATGTCTTAAACCCATGTCTAGACATTCAGGCTCACTTTGCTATCCTATTTGCATGACATAGTGCAGAGCTTTTTGCAGCACTCCAACAGGAGGAGCAACCAGAGCCAGCTTTGTGGGGTGATGTGATTTCAGGGGTACTGGGAAATCCAGCCCCTTCCACTCATAGTTGGCCAGGGATCCACAACTTAGGGTTTACTCCTTTGGTTTAAGGGTCTGCCTCTTGTGCATGTGTGCAGTACGAGGAGGATAGGGTATAAGGCATAGGGACTCATTAGCCATCATCAGTCATTTAGATAGGAGAGAGACTAAGTAATCCTTAATATATCCCTCAAGCAGTCTTTATAATTGGATAGCTTGTTGGAGTAAGGGTACATTGGGGAAGGGGTACATGGCAGGGTTGCGTAGAGATGAGCACCAAATTTTGCGAAAGGAAAAGGAGGCTGAGAAGAACACTAAGGACCCCAAAGGCGAACTTGGCTGCCTTGAATTTTCCTAGGTCTGAAGACCTACCAGGAATCTCTAAAAGTAAATCTGGGGGTTGACGTTGTGGCACAGGGGTTAAGCTGCCACCTATAACTCCAGCATCCCATGGCTAGTTCTAGTCCCAGCTGCTCCACTTCCAATCCAGCTCCCTGCTAATGGCTTGGGAAAAGCAGCAGAGGATGACCCAGGTGTTTGGGCCCCCTGCATCCATGTGGGAGACCCAGATGAAGCTCCTGGTTCCTAGTTTCCACCTGGCTCATCACTGATCATTGTGGCCATCTGGGGAGTGATCCAGCAGACAGAAGATTCTCTCTCTCTCTCTCTCTAACTCTGTCTTTGAAATAAAGAAATCTTTAAATAATAAAATAAATCTTTAAAACTAAATCTGAAAACAAAGATATGAAAGATAAAGCACAAGGCTTTGCAGAGAAAATTAACAGACTGCTTTTTAGTTAAATATTGTCTGTGATTTCTCCTTAGGTTATTATTAGCCCAACCTCATCTTCCATCACTGATGCCCTGCACACTGACACCCACAGGGTGGGGGTAGGGATCTTTTTTTTTGTCCAAGGCTGTATTTGGCTATGTATAACGTCATTCACAGGCCATACACAATCATCAACTTAAACATTAGCCTGCTACAGGTGAATTGAATTTCAAGTCCTGCCTGTGGTTGCCTTGTCAGGGTCAGATCAAATGGTTTTGTAGAACTTATATGGCATGCAGGCCAGACACTCCCCACCCCTGCTAAGCAAACCCAGCTCCTCCTCCCTATGCCCCACCTTGCTGCCCCACCTGGCCCATGTTGTTCCCTTCAGGCTCAACACTGCCTGCTTTACCTATCTGTCCAAAGAATGCTGTCTTCTCGAGGCTTCCTTCCTTCTGATGTCCACAGCTGAAGCAGTCACACCTTCCTCTGAACCCCCAAGAAAGGGTTATCTGGACTTCTCCTAGGGAAGCCTGGTTTTTTTTTTTTTTTTGGACAGGCAGAGTGGATAGTGAGAGAGAGACAGAGAGAAAGGTCTTCCTTTTTGCCATTGGTTCACCCTCCAATGGCTACTGCAGCCAGTGCATCGTGCTGATCCGAAGCCAGGAGCCAGGTGCTTCTCCTGGTCTCCCATGCGGGTGCAGGGCCCAAGCACCTGGGCCATCCTCCACTGCCTTCCCGGGCCATAGCAGAGAGCTGGCCTGGAAGAGGGGCAACCGGGATAGAATCCGGCGCCCCAACCGGGATTAGAACCTGGTGTGCCGGCGCCGCAAGGTGGAGGATTAGCCTGTTAAGCCACGGCGCCGGCCAAGTGAAGCCTGTTCATCATATCTTGTAATGTGTATTCATGCCTAAGTCTTCTTTTTCCTTCCAGGTTGTGGGCATCTTGGAAAGAGTGCAGTTTCTCTTTATGTCTCCCATCCTCTCTTCCCACGGAGTTGACTGGTCCAGAATCTTGAAAAAATAGCCAGTCACTGAGAATTGCTTTGTAGTTGAGTCTCTGGAGTCAGAAAGTTCTGGAAGCAGGCCCCATTCTATGTTACTTAAACCTCTCTAAGTTTTGTGTTTTTTTCATCTCTAAGCACTCATTTCACAGAGTTGTGAGTTTTCAATGAAATAACCCATGAGTGTTTAGCACAGCGCAAGACATCTGGTATACCTTGCACAATTATGATTATTCTCCAGAGATATCTGGTACAGCCTTGCACAATTGTAGTTATTTGCCAGAGATACAGTTTGCCTCCTAATCAAATGTGTGGTTCTCTAAGGCCCCTGTTAGCAATAACCCAATAGAGCCATTATCCCCAAAGCAAAGGGAATCACGTTGGGAGGCCTTGGGGCAAGGGTTTGTGAACTGACCTGACTCGCACTATATTTACAGCAACATTTACCCCCATGAAAATACAGGGAAAGATAGGAACTGGTTTCAACTTGAATTCAATCTATTTCTGTGGCCCAGATGCTGGAAGCCACCGCAGCCTCCAGTCCCTGAACAGCGGTTTGTAGAGATGGCATAGCGGCAGTTTTTCATTTTCCGGAGTCCACTCACCCTTCCTAGAATCTCAATGCCTCATTGATTCATAATACAGTGCATAAAGATTTCATTTTTCCTGCCCACAGTGATACATTATAGAGGCAATCTGTTTTGCCACTGAAAAGTTTGCTTAGTTGAAAAATTTGGAGTTTTGACATTCAGGAAATTACAGTCATCTGTAAAACACGATTGATATGCCAAGGCTAACATTTTCATTGCGCTCGCGGAGCCAGAATAACTATGATAAAATATGTGTTACCCCACACACATTTCAGGATCTTTTAAGGAAACATTAGTTAGCTCTGAGAACCCCTCCCAGAACTCCAGGACTATAAAGAGTGTGCCAGTTTGCCATTCGCCATTCACAAAGATACCGCCAATGGCCAAGCCAAGACCCAGGTTCTATGACAAAGCAAATGCTCAACACGTTTCCTGACTAGGTCCTGCTATGAAGATCGAAGCTATATTTTTTTGTACCACTAGGTTACAGCCGCAAAACAGAATAAAGAAAAATGAGTTTGAGAAGTCCACCACCATTTCGGAATTGCTACCCAGACACAAAAGGCACTGGGTAGAGCTAAAAGCCAAGGCTTACAAAAATTAGATTGTCCTTTATCTACTTTGAATTT
This sequence comes from Lepus europaeus, assembly GCF_033115175.1. Classification (NCBI taxonomy): domain Eukaryota; kingdom Metazoa; phylum Chordata; class Mammalia; order Lagomorpha; family Leporidae; genus Lepus; species Lepus europaeus. Next base: position 23,654,053 of record NC_084850.1, on the reverse strand, counting down.
AAACTTGGTCTCTATATTTTTACACCTAAGCATTTCTTTGTCTCCTTCCAGGTGCAATTTTCAGTGTTAAATGCTATCAGAAGCCCAGGGCTCTGGAACTGTCCACTTGTTTCACTTGATTTCAGAATGATAAATGAATCAATTTAGCTGATGGGTATGAATGACCTCCATGGCCACAGCGAGGGTTAGATGATGGGCAGTTGTTACTTAGTCCTCCTGCATTGGAGCCCATAGGAAGTGTACACATAAACTGTGTGATGCCAAGGCACAGGAGAGATACCAATGCCCTTGAGATTGGAAATGACTTAGTGATCCTTATCTAGCCCCAGGTCAGCTTCTTCATGCTGAAAACATGTGAGTAGGTCACACTCATTCATCAAGCAGTCTTCAAAATGCCTCACGGGAGTACTGCACACACCCATATTCCGACAATTATTGCAAGTGCTCTGCTGACTTTTCATTATCTGTTAGATACAATTCTAAGCCATGAATAAGCATTAATTCACTTAATTATTATGACTACCCTATGAGACAGGTGCTAGTATTACCGTCCTCATTTTATGGATGAAGAAACCATGGTACAGAGAGGCTGAACAACTCTCCCTGAGTTACACAACTAAGCTAGTAAAAGGGAGACCTGGGATTCGGTTCCCCAACAAGGTGGCTGCAGAGTTCACACATGTGATCTGTATGTTTCCTTGCCCAAAGCATATTTTTAAAAGCTACTTTTTGTCATACATACTGCTTGGATGCTTCCTCAAGTGCCCCATGCCTAGAGTAGGGAGGCTTTCTTGTCTTCCTGAAACTCTTGGCAAAACTTGACTTTCTTCCTATACCACATTAAGCCTCTTTCAGGTAACAACTTAGCTTTAATCACTTCCTAACACTGCTTGCACAGATGCTACAGGGCTAAGGCTAAGGTCAAAGGCGTGTGAAGTGGAGATGGATGCCAAAGACACAGCTAGGCAAAGACCATGCCTACATAGGAGCATTTCGGTCTTCCAGCAGGGGGATGAGAGACAAAGTGATTTCTCTGGGAGCAGCTGAGGATCCACAAGGCTGACACTTTGAAGGTATCCATATTTAGGGTTCATGGGTGCCCCTGCTTTTTTCAGCCTTAGTTGAGCTCATCTGGCAATGACTGAAGGAAATTGAGAAGTAGGAGAGTTCAGAGGACTCAATGGAAGAAGAGGGTAAGGGGTCATAGAGGCTGGAGGGATAGAGAAGAGACTGGGAAACAAAGGGGAATCAGGGGACCAGGATGGAAAAGAAAAACGAAGGGAGGATGGGGGTGAAAGCACAGGAGGCATCATAAAGTAGACTGGAAAGGAGGAAGTGATGTGTATGGCACAAGGTGAGGTGTGGACAAGGTCTAGAGAGGAGGGAGACTGAGGGAAAAGGCAGATGGAGACGCTCTCCCTCCCAGCTGGCTTGCATGATGCAAACCATGTCCCCATGAGGCCTCTAGTCTCTTCTACTGGCTTTCTCTGAATGCTTGCTGGGGCCCACTGAGAGGCTCTGGCAATACCTAGGGCTCCAAATATATAACCTTGCTGTATTAGTGTGCTTTCCAATATTATAACACAATCCCTGAGGCTGCATACTTTATTAACAGATGAATTTTACATTTAGAAGTCCTCAGTTTGGCCTCTAATGAGGGCTCCCTTGGCTGAAGTGACAACATGGCGGAAACATGTGTGAGAGCGAGACAGGAAGCCAGGGAGATTCAGGGGTCAAGCTCACTCTTTCATAACAACCCATTCTTGTGAGAACTCACTCACTCCAAGAGATCAACATCAAACCCTTCCAATAGCAAAGCCCTCAGTGACCTAACAACCTCCCCCCAAGCCCCACCCCTTAAGGATTTCACCACCTCTGTCAATCACCAAACATGGGGCCCAAGCTTCTACCACACGAACTTTTGGATGACACACCACATCTGAACCCTAGCACTTGCTCTTCTCTGTCTCTGAGCACCAAGTGCCATGGCAGCCAGGACCGTCTGCTTTTCCTGAGTCTGACACTTGCTATCTTTTGACTGGAACAAGGGTGTGTACACTCTACACTCTGAATGCTGACTTTTAAGGGTGGTATTTCTGATTCTTAAATCTCTCTCTTAACCATATAGGGAATCCTCTGAGCGCTTGGGTGACTGACATATGAATCCTCTAGTAATCACTAGCTTGCAATTATTAACACAGACTTTATTGGAGAGTAAGCTAAGACAGAGACAGTTAGGGTCCGTGAGACTGGGACATTCTGCATGGGAGGAAAGGCGCTGCTGAAATAGTGCAGATGCTGGAGGAGGGAACCAAAAAGATGCCCTAGGGAAGAATGGAGCAAGTGCCCCAAATACTCCCCTACCTGAGCCACTTCCCCAGAGTTGGTCTACTATATAAAGTGAGAGAACCCTCAGACGTTCTAGGTTCTACATAATCAGTCTTCTCAGCTTATATGGTGCACATGGACTTAACCTTCAGAAATAGTTCTTAAGTACCTGGCCATAAGTGAGAAAGTCTTTGGAAGTCACTTCAAATGCTTTGTGGAAGTAGGCGGGATATAAAATAAATATATATATGGGGCAGAAATAGAAAGCCTTTGTCCCTTGTTTGTCTTCAAGATGTCTTAGAAATTGATTTAAAGGGCTTTATTATGCTGTGAGTCACACAAGTTGGCTTCTGGCAGGTTTTGAGATCTAGACTTCATAAAAAACAAACAAACAAACAAACAAACAAAAAAAAACAATGTGTTGTAGGAAAAAAAAATGCCAGGGTATTCTTTTTTTTTTTTATTTTTGACAGGCAGAGTGGACAGTGAGAGAGAGAGAGACAGAGAGAAAGGTCTTCCTTTGCCGTTGGTTCACCCTCTAATGGCCACCGCGGTAGCGCGCTGCGGCCGGCGCACCGCGTTGTTCCGATGGCAGGAGCCAGGTGCTTATCCTGGTCTCCCATGGGGTGCAGAGCCCAAACACTTGGGCTATCCTCCACTGCACTCCCTGGCCACAGCAGAGAGCTGGCCTGGAAGCGGGGCAACCGGGACAGGATCGGTGCCCCGACCGGGACTAGAACCCGGTGTGCCGGCGCCGCAAGGCGGAGGATTAGCCTGTTGAGCCACGGGAGCCGGCCAATGCCAGGGTATTCTGACTCAGCCGATTCTTGTGTTCCCAGCTGGGTATACCTGCCTCCTGATACCATGTGAGGAACTGAGAGATCTGTTAGGGAGTGCGAATTGGCAGCATTAGGTCTATACAGTTCCCTCTTCCTGCAGGATAAGGTGTGCGACTGGCACCCCCAAAGGGCCACTTGCATATAAAACTCTGACCATTTGTGTGGGGTGTTGAGAGTGGCAAGGCTGGGAGGTTCAAAACCTGTTTGGCATACACAAGGGTCAGGCAGTCACGGTGCCCTGGTCCCACTTAATCCAGCCAATTATTTTTTTCAGTCGCTCCTGCTTCCAACCTACTCTAACTATTCCCTTCTCTCTTGTAATAGTTCTCAGCATATCAGAAAGAAAGGCCATTGCAAGGGCTCTGCAGGTGCAAGTCAGAGAGCAGCTCCAATATGCCTCTCCCAGGAGCTTCTTGGCTGTTTTGCCATCCCAACCCCCCTGAACAAAGTTCTCCAGCTTCATTGATTCAATCTGTTACCCACTTAGCAATTTGCTTCATTTCTCTCCCTAGACAGTTTGTTTCACACCTCCCCTTGTTGTTCTGTTTCTTCTATCACCAGGATGATCGATGACCCACTAGGTATTTACATTTAAAAAGCAATTGCATTTACATAAGATAGCTCTTATCTACCGCTGAAAGAGGCACAACTATAATACATATATAATAGAAGGAACTCCTATTCATCACTTACATTCACTGTGCCTTCCAATAGTACAGACTGTTCTAGGAATTGGTCTATGGGGGGGGGGGCAGTATAATGCATCAGCAAAGGTAATCAATGAGTTCCAACTAATATGCTTCACACCTCGAGGTGAAAATGCACCAAAAGTATGGGAAAAACATATTTACTCCTTAAAGTTTGCTGAATTTAATTTGAGTTTTCATCGATTTCATTTAATACGAAGATTATATAATCAGGAAGTCAGCAGCAATTGAAAATACCAAATGTAGTCTTCCCCCATCAGGGCATTTTGGTAATATCTAGTAATGGCAGGAGATTCTCATTTAATTGAATTGGAAATGCAACATATATTAGCTTACAGAAACTTAATCAGTGTGATCAAATTAAAACGGGCCACTCAGAAACACCATCCTGATTAAGGCACTTGCAAACACTCCACAATTATCAGAGATTTGTGCTTGTTAATGATTTAAACTGAGGTTGCTTCTCCGGGGAGTCAGACTTGGAACTTTTTTTTTTTAACTAGACAATTAGAAAACTCCATCCTTTATTTTGAAAAATGTTGCCACAGTATTATTGACATTAATTCTCAGAGAATGCAGAATAGTAAATAGCATGTGCTGGTGATTTTTTTTCCTCCTTTTTGCAGTCTCTTTGAGATGAGGCTCATTAATCTCAAAGCTTTAGCACTTGGGAGTGGTAATGAAGTTTGGCAATGGGAAAGTGATCGTTTCTAAATGTATTAGGGGAAAACTCCACCTTTCCACTTTCTGCAAAGCAGTTCTAGGTTTCACTGAAAGGAGTTTGCTTATGCTCCTATTCCAAAGTCCCTTTGTCTGAACTGGCTGGCTGTCCTGGGTGGAAGGCTATAGAATTAGGCCATTTCTTTTAAATGTGTTCTTAGTAGACCATTACAAACACTGTCTTGGGAGTTGTGAATTACTTTCCCCCCCCTTTTAAAACTCATCTCCTCAGCCCACCACCCTGAAAATGCAGCAGTATTACATTACCTGGAAAGGATCTCATGTTTTCTAGCTCCATTATCTGTATGGATGGTGGCAATGGGAGTTGTCTGGCTATTCGTACCTTAGTCAGCAAAGCCAGCCTCCCCATTTAATAGCAGAGAATATAGACATTCAGAAAGGCCAGATGACTTTTTCTCTCTCTTTTTAAAGATTTACTTTATTTATTTGAAAGGCACGGTTAGAGAGAGAGGGAGGGAGAGAAAGAGAGAGGTCTTCAATCTGCTGGTTCACTCCCTAAATGGCCATGACAGCCAGAGCCGGGCCAGGCCAAAGCCAAGAGCTTCTTCAGGGTTTCCCATGTGGTTCAGAGGTCCAAGGACTTGGGGCATCTTCCTGCCTCTGCCTTCCCAGGCCATTAGCAGGGAGCTGGATCAGAAGTGGAGCAGCAGGGACTCACATCGTCACCCACATGGGATGCCAGTGCTGCAGGCTGCAGCTTAACCCACTACCCCACAATGTCGGCCCCCAGGTGACTTTCTCAAAGTGGCACAGTTAGTTTGGGTCAGATCTGGGGGGTAGAAGACATCTTTTGCCTTTCAGCTTTTTCTGTCTCTCACTGCTGCTTGTGCCAAGCCCAGTCTCAATTAAGAAAAATTCCGAGTCATTGGAATCTGCCTTAAAAGGATAGTGCCCTACTGAATTTGTCACTCCTTTAATGAAATGGCTGCTGTGAGGCAAGAATATGAAGAAGAGCAGGGAAACTGTGCGGTGAGCTGAAACGAGGTATCCAACTTCCAACAGGTCCTGCAGCCTGCTATGGCTGAAGCCAGGCCAAGGAAGATGATCCTAACATCCATCAAAACCACATTGAGGTTCAACTCATAGAAGCATAGAGTAGAATGATGGTTACCAGGGGGCAAGGAAATGGGGAGTTGATGGTTGAAGGGTACAAACTTTCAGTTACACAAGATATGTTCCAGAGAGCTTCTGTACAGCATAATGTCTACAATGCTGTATTGCAGATTGAAATTTGCCAGAAGGGTAGATCTTATTTTAAGAATTATTTCCACAACCCAATCAAACCAAACCAATAATAATAAAGTGAGCAAGAGGAAACTTTGAGAGGTGATGGTGGTGATGATTTTATAGATGTATATTATCCCCAAAGTCACGGAGATGTACACATTTAATATATGCAGCTTTTTTTTACACGTCAATCATACCTCCAGAAAGTGGTTTTAAAAAAAGCACTCTCAGGCACGATTTCCCAGACAATGGTTGAGAAAGGCAGCAATAAGCGGTAGGTTCAGATAGAGAGGCCTGTTAGGTGGTAAGAGCGTCCCAGAAGTGCTCCCGGCCGCTGTCTGTGCTATCATGGGCATCAGGGGAATGTAATGAGTTCTCCGCTTGGTTCAATTCCAAAACCCTTAGCACAATGTTCTTTGTTTAAAATAAGCTCAAGGAGGACTTACTGATTTACTCATTCATTTTGTTATTTTTTAAAAATGGGGCCATGTCATTTTCATCTTTTCACCTATGGAATTCTAGTGCACCCCCTTTCTGCCCTTATGACAAGGTAAACAAGAGAGTAGGTGGTCTTTCCCAGGGGATGTGGCAGACACTTCACTGTGTTTCCTGAGACACCGTGTAGATATGTCTCATGTCTACACATATTACTGAGAGCCCATTTTGGACTCAACTAGGTTGTACAGATGACTGAAGAAGCATGCCCACCTTTCCTTTAGGAGTCATGCACATAGCTTAGCTGGAGAAATACGCAAACAGAGCGAAAGTTAACAATAAAGAAGAGAGCTGTCATTTCCAGAACTTTGTCTTTCATTACTCAGCATCCATCCAGAGTCCTTCCAACCACGCCTCTAGTTGCATCTTCCTTACAAAGCACACCGCTGTGTTCTTTGTATTTTAGTTGTTTGGTGTAGGGGCGAATTCTCTACTAAAAATAAGACATTTCAGAGCAGTGATAGAATTGGTACTTTTCAGTTTCATTATCTCCACCTTCTCCCCTCCTTCGCTCACTTCCACCTCTCTACATCCATCCCACTCCAGCATTCATACTGTGGCCATTACATGTTGCGTACATGATAAATACAAAGGTACTTCCAAGAGATCAGGAAAAAATGGAATTGAAAAATAAGTTTATTTTGGTGCAAAAAATCTGAAGTCCATCTATAGAAGGGGTCTTCAAAAATTCCTGAAAAAGATGTTTTAAGAACAAGCTATGCATGAATTTCCAAATTTTTACCCCCAGATAAACTTGTCTTTTAATTCCATCCTTTCACAAAATTTTTGAAGTACTCTTGTATTTGTCAATTAATTAACGACCATGTGAATGACACAAACCAGTACCTGGTTAAATGCTAAAAGGAGATGGTTTGAGGAGGGAGAGATGCTCTGAGGCAGCATCAGGAGACACATGATGGAGAAAATGGCATGTCAACTGTTTGGAAATATGAGTAATAATGATGATTTCATTTAAGGAGCATCGCTATATACCAGAAGATTGGTGTAAGTCATCTCACTGAATTCTCAAACAATCTCTACGAGAGACAGAGGCCCAATTATTATTCCAATTTTACAGATGAGGAAAGTGAGGCTCAAGGAAGTTTAGTAACTTGTCCGACGTGCTAAAGCTGGGATACAAATCCATGTTACCCCAATTTAAAAGACTAAGCTCTTTCTACTACATTGGGATCTGGACATGTGTAGAGGAAGGAAAGAGATCATTCAAGATAGGGGCAATGGTCCAGAAAAAAAGATGTATTTGGCAGACAAGGAGGATATCAGCACAACCAAGGGGAAGGCTGGACTTAATAATGGCATTATAGTCAATAAACATAATAAAAATCACTAGAAAGAGAATTAAAAATTATAATAAGAAAATGCATAGGATTATATAAAATACCTACAAGGAATAAATATTAGAAGAATCCACAGGCCTTTTAATGGCTTTGTAATTAACAAGGCAGACTTTGGTATAAACATTCACCTGACTATTTTCCAAGAGAGGATGGCTTAAGCAACTAATATAATCCTCTCCTTTAGCTAATGGTCTTTTCTCCTCCCACAGGTTTCAGTACAGCCTAGCACAGTTTAAGGAAACGGCATGGAAATAGTGTGTGTTCATTTAGTCTTGAGAGCAGAAGCCAGTTGGGGAGCATTACTCAAAACCTGTGGCATTTTTGGCTCCAAGTGTTTCAGGTATAGCCTGGGAGTAGCTGCAATCTTAGGGAACAATCACCTGTCAGTCTGCTCCCTTTCATCTTTCAGAGCAATTTGGCTATATGAAGGAAAGTGTTCATTTTTTTTTCTTTTTTTTTTAAGGAGCTTGCAGAAGTGAGAAAGGGGATAGTAATACTGTCTCAGAGCCAGAAATGCTTTGGCTGTCACTGAGCAGGTGGAGTGTGGTAGATAAAAGCAGTTATCCCATACTTTGGTCCCTGAATAGTCTCAAGCTGGGGCCACACCATTGGTGATCAAACTCATTCTTGGCAGCTGGACTTTTAAAAAATGAAATCTAGGCAGATCACAATACATAAAACTAATTAAAATGGCATTGTTCAGGAAGTGGGTGAGTGGGGGCATGAGCCCCATCTATTTATCATTTCAGCCCACTCATCATCCCCACTTAGGACAGGTTCTGACATCCTGCCTCCAAGCTCAAAGGCTGTACAGAGCATAGATGGAAAACCACTGCTCTACACAGGGGAAGGACGTGGCAAACACACTACAACGGCCGTGTGAGCCTCGCTTGCTTCTTTCTGTCTCTTTTTGCCTTTGCCACCTAGTACGAGCCAAAATTGGAATAGAGAATGGTGACCGTGACCAGTAGGCAGAGACTCCCCATCAAGGAGGCATCTGCAGGGAGAGGAGGAGGTAGGAGAGATCATTCTTTTGCCTTGGCACGCCGACTGCCTGGCACAATTGCCTTGCTCATTGCAGAGACTCAGTAACGAATGGGAACACTGTGTCTCAAATTATAAGAAAGCAGAAAAAGTAAACAGCCATCAACAATCATACGCATTTGTTTCTTCCCTGCCATCAGGTGAGAGCTGGAGACCCAGACAAACAAGTAAAGAAACCCACAGCCTCGAGGCTTGATGCATTTTCAAGTATGCCCCGTTAGTCCCTGAAATACCGCTGTTAAAGGAGGGCAATTGCGAAATGAATATTTGGCAAGGTGCTAGGCATATGGTTGGACCAGGACATGATGGTCTGGGGGAGGAAAGGGGCAACAGCTGCAAGTCTGGCCCAAGGCCGGCCAGAAGACATTCTCAAGGCAGAGAGTGTGAGCCTGTCAACCGGACTCAGGTGGAGATGTACTTTTTCCAAAGTTCCTGAAAAGCAGTAGAAAGAGTGCCCATGTGACGAGTTGTTATCTATCTATTTTTGCAGATTCTTTAGAGACATTATATTGCTTGTTTTCACACCCTCCTGGTGGTGCCAGGAGGAATGGAAGAACAAGTATTTGCATTTCACAGAAGGAGTTGGGTGACTCACATGGATGGGTAGTGGCAATGTACTATTTTTGGACAGAGATCACATCTGGAACAGGTGCCCTGGAACCTACTGTGAAGGTACAAAATCACTTGTTCACCCTTGAAAGGTCCATAGGCATGAAAGAGTGAAGACTGGTGAGAGAGTACCTCAACAAAGCCGGGAAATACGTATCTCCTCCTCAATTAGGTGGACAAAGACGAGCCACTTGGAAGGAAGCCCAGCATTCCTAATACTGTCGAATGTGATGTGTGAAGCCAAAAATGCAAAATCCCTCAGACTCCAGGCCTGGAAGAATCACCACTCTGCGACAGCTTCACAACCCAGGCAGGCTAAGATTTGGCATGGACCCTGCCACCTAAGCAATTGATGAATTTGCCTTGAATCAACATCATGGAGTAGATTTTAGAATAAATAAGATAATGCATGCACTTAAAGCACTTCAAATAGGGCCTGGTGCATAGGAAACAATAAATGATATTTCTTGTTATTTAGGAAGCCCTGGGCCTAATTATATTTGGCAGCCTTTACTGCATTTCTTGGAAAGGAATTCTTTAAGGTCTCTACCTGTGTGGAAAAGTATAAAGTAGGATTTTCTTGTGGTGGAGGGAGGATCAGGTACCTCAAATTATTTGACTGAAATTTCAGAGTGGTCTGAACTTCAGACCTATGGAGCAGGAAAAAAAAAAAAAACAAGATTTAGAGTTAAATGGGCCTTAGTTTCTATCATGGGCCTGCCATTTACTTTCTGTGGCTTTGAGAAAACTATGCCACTTCTTTGGCCTTAATTTTCCCATCTTTAAGCTGTAGATACAATGCTAGCAGGCATTTCAAGCCAAATTTACCTCCCTTCCCATCATGTCACCCAATTCTCTCTGAGTTTTACACACAGTGATGGCTGCAAAACTGTGTTAGCTGTGCCAGACTGCACATGGCTGGCCAGCTGATCATTCGGATGAAATGATTCAGTCAATTCAAGCCAGCAGTTTCTTCCGTTATCCCCATCTTCTTCCCTCAACCCCACTCAAATGATCCCAGACAGAAGCCCCTTGGGAATCATATAACTACAGGGAGAACTTCAAAAAGTTCATATACAACGTGCATCTTTTAATTCCATTTCCCCACAAACTTCTTATAATTTCATGTAACCTTGAAGCAACATGATGCGTCTCTATCTTCCCAACCCAGTCTTTGCAGGATTCTAGGCACCTGTACACTGATGTTTTGTGCTTCAAATGCATGTGACATCTGAATTATCTAGTGTAAATGCTATCTCAAGTAGGCACGAACAGACGGTGGGTGAATTGATTGCTTAGCACTGCCAGCATTTTCTAGACAAAATTTATAGTTTACTCATCAGTGAGCTGAGTCCTGCTTCATTTTTCTTTTTTCTTTTCTTTTTCTTTTTTTTTCTTAAACATTAGCATGCAACCATCCTAGAAACCCAAGCATGTTCTGTATTGAAGTCATAGTCACTGATCAATAATGTGGTTTTATTTCTGACTGCCATGCTCCCCAGTCTCAGACCGCTTACACAGAACACAGTAATAGAAGCATCAGGGCCAGATGTCGGTGATGGAGTCCCAAGCAAGATGACCCTTACTCTCTTATTAAGGAGATGGTGAGAATTCCTCACTCCTCACGGCTTCTGCAGAACCTTCCATTCCTTCAACACTATTCTCTCTAATCAAGTCCTCCAATGGCACGACCAATCTTCTCATATATGTGACTCTAGGCCTAATATAGTCTTTAACTAAAAAGGAGGATCTCCAGAAGGAATGAATGAACTTAACCTCATGGAACCAGCCCAGATACAGTCTGGGTATTGGCCTCATCAACTATTCACTGTGTGACCCTGAACAAGTCAATGGTAACTCAGATTCCTCCTCGGTAAAGAGGGCTAGCAAGCCTTACTTGGTAGGCCTATTGTAATGATTAAAAAATAATAATGTGTAAAGCAGCTAGCAAAGTTCTTGACACACAGAAAGCACTCCATAAAATGTAGTTAATAAAAACATATATTTTACATATATATGAGGGGATGTTCTAATTTCCTTTGCATGCATTAACTCATTTAAATACAACAAATCTTTCCTTAAATATCACCATTTAGAGGAGTTTCCCCAAACCACTTTACATTACAAATTTCTTGTCCCCTCCTAATGCCTTTCCCTTTCCTCTGCATGATCCCTATTATGACATATTCCCCTTTAAAATAGTAAATGTTTTACTTATTTGTGTAATGACTATATCCTTCCACTAGAATGAGCACAAAGACAGGAAATTTTATCTGTTTCACTCTCTGCTGTAGCCTGAGAGCCGAGATAATACCTGGTACGTAGAATGCCCTCAATAAAATTGTGGAATGAAGAATGGAACCATTGCAAAAGTTCTATGAAGCAGGCACTATTAGTATTCTCTTTTAAACTGATATAAAGACAGATGAAATAACCTGCCCACGGTACTGCGAGAATCTGAAAGCAGCAATTGGGCTCTAGCCTTTGCCATCCTAACAACTATACTACATTGCCTCTTTTAAAGAACTTAAAGGGCCTGGGATTGTAGTGTAGTGAGTCATATGGACACTGGTTCGTGTCCCAGCTGCTCCACTTCTGGCCCAGTTCTCAGATAATGTGCCTAGGAAAGCAGCGGAAAATGGCCCAAGTGTTTAGGCCTTTAAACCCATGTAAGAGACTGGGATGAAGCTCTTGGCTTTGGCCTGGCTCAGCCCCGGCTGATGTGGCCATCTGGAGAATGAAGCAGTGGATAGAAGATCTCTCTCTGTCTCTCCCCCTCTCTCTATAGCTCTTTCAAATAAATAAATAAATCTCTTTAAAAAGAACTTATGGAAAGAGAGAAAGAGAGAGAATAAGAAGGAGGAGGAAAGAATAACAGATAGAGTGAATGTGATTCTTTAAATTTTAGGGTTTACTTTTCATTCTATTTTTCACTATTGGTTCTACTTCTCTGTGAATAGAATCTACTTCCTTTGATGAAATGTCCATATAATACTTTGGGAATTTAGCTTTGCCAGCGTAACAAAGGTGGTGACCAACTATTTGTTCCAAAAACAGCATCTTCAAAGAACATTTCCAGTGTTCAACTATTTCTGCACTGGTATTTGTGTCTTTCTACAAAATTAAATGAGTGGAAATTATCTACACAGTCAAAAAATCATAGCTATTCAACACTGTATTGGAGGTTTTAACCAGTACAATAAGGCAAGGAAAGAAGACATCCATTTTGGGAAGGAAGAATAAAACTGTACACTGCAAATTCTCTCCCCAAACTGTATTCTATATGTTGTGTGTGAGCGTGGGTGCAAATTGTTGAAGTCTATGATTAGCATAGGTTTTATGTCCTGTATATAAAGTCATACTAAGAATTAACCATAATGAAGGAGATGGGAGGTGGGATGGGAGCTGGGGGGGTATGGGGGAAAGAACCACCATATTCCTAAAGTTATGTCTGTGTAAAAATGCATTGATTAAATAAAAATTTAAAAAACTGCACTTATGTCTTCACAGATGACTCAATCACCCACATAGAATATCAAATGGAATCGAATAAAATAATAATATTTACCATAGGATCAAATGTGTGAAATGTTTAGGGATATATCTGACAAAAGATAGGAAAGATGTAGGCTCTGCAACCTATAAGACATTGATGAGTGAAATTAAAGAAGATCTAAATAAGTGGAGACATCAAGTTCATTGGGATTTGAAACATTTAAAATGTTAGTTCCCATCAAATTTGACAGATTCAATGCAGTCACTGCCAAATCTCAGAAGGCCTTTTTTCTTCTGGTGGACATTTATACATGAATTCTGAAATCCACACGGAAATAGAAGGGACCTAGAATATCTAAAACATCTTTGAAAAAGGATGAATGATGTTGGAAGCTTCACTGCATCTGATTTCAAGATTTATGATAAAGCTAGAGTAATTGAGACAGGGTGATATTGTCATAAACATAAACATATTGATGAATGGAATAGCACTGAGAGTCAAGAGAAAGACCGCAGTACATATGAGCAACTTATTTTCAACAATGGCACTATCACTTTATAACCCTATGTAAAACCAAACTAAACCTTGACCTCTATCATGTACCATGCATAAAACTTAATTTAAAATGTCAGTTGGCTTAAAGGTAGAGCCTAAAACTATATAATTTCTAAAAGAAAAAGTAAAAGAAAACCTTTGGGTTAGCCAGAGATTTCTTAGATATGAAATCAAAAGAAAAATACAGAAAAGAAAAACAATGAGAAATTGGACCTCAAATTAAAAACTACCTTAGAATGTTTCTGTACCTCAGATTTCTAGTAAATGAAGTCATAACAATTTTTTGGACAGCATTGAGTTTTGCACTCTATTTCCATAATCTCTTTTTTTAAAAAAATTTTTGCCAGGCAGAATTAGACAGTGAGAGAGAGAGAGAGAGAGAGAGTGTGAGTTACAGACAATGAGAGACAGAGAAAGGTCTTCCTTCCATTGGTTCACCCTCCAATGGCCGCTACGGCCAGCACTGCACCAATCCAAAGCCAGGAGCCGGGTGCTTCCTCCTGGTCTCCCATGCGGGTGCACTTGGGCCATCCTCCACTGCCCTCCTGGGCCACAGCAGAGAGCTGGACTAGAAGAGGAGCAACCGGAACTAGTACCCAGCGCCCCGACCGGGACTAGAACCCGGGGTGCCGGCGCCACAGGTGGAGGACTAGCCAAATGAGCCACGGCGCGGGCCTCCACAATCTCTTAATACTGCAAACCATTGTTGGTCATACCTAATTAGTTAGCTATCCACAAACCAACAAATTCGGATTAGAGGAATTAGTCAATGCAATTGATTTGGTCTCTGTGATTCTCTACACTCAGAGACAGTTTGGTTGAGACCTAAAAATGGAGAAATAGATAAATACACAACTGGGAAGAGAAAGGGATAGGAAGAGGGAGAGTTGGAGGGAGGGAGGGAGGGAGAGAGATTTTCTGATTATTTGTAGAAAAAAAAACAGAAGAATCCCATTTAACACTGCTCTTAATATGCCTAAGTTATCTTGAGTGGAAGAAAAATTGGTGACATCCCAACCAATACCTGGCAGGGAACTGGAGCTTTGCCAATGAGACTTCTCAACTATGTATGTCACAGGGATGGGAAAAAGACCCTTTAAAGACCCCCGTTCCAGAGTGGCAGCATGCTGCCTCCATAAGGAAACTACTTCCTGCTTTCCAAGGCTCAATTAGCAAAACACTCTTCTTGACTAAGCTGCAGAACCACGAGCAGCATGGACAGTCACATATTTGGCAGGAGCACTTATTATGTTAGTAAGTGTATTACACAGCCTCGGCAGGAAATGTTTCCATGGTTGGACTGTTTCTTCTTGGATCTGCCACTCATTTCTTGTCTTATTCAATCTGTTGGCATTATTTATATAGTCTTAGTGATGCTGGGGCATCTGCTTCTCCATTTCAGGGGCTGGCAAAGCAATATAACCAGGCAAACTGAGCCAAGCAGAGCTCATCAGAATTGTACTGGCCAGAATTACAATAGCCAGGTCACACTGTCCTCAGCTGCATATGTTGGCAGCTGAAACGAGCATATCACTAGATGACACCAAGTGAGCACTTGCCATGAGCCAGGCATTAAGAATACCTTACTCAGATTTGCATATTTAATATTTATAACAGCCCAATCAGGTAGGTACAAAGTTAATAAGTGCAAGAGCCAGGATTCAAATCCAGGTCTATCTGACTCCAAATTTCATGTTCTTTCAAATACACATAAAGTTGTCTCATTAATTTATTTAAGGATATCTTTGAACATGCCTGTACTGCAACAGCTTAGCAGTAGGTAAAACATAAAAGTATGTCAAGTCTATGCTATTTATCTCTGGCTATTGAAAATCTTTCTCAAGTGGCTCAGGCTACTTTCCTGTCTTATTAATGAATGCACTTTCTGGGATAGGTTTGACATTTGGTGGTGTTGTGACTGAAGGTCTCACACTATCCTGGATGGAGAATATTGAAAGAAAAGGCAATTAGGTTCCACATAAACTCATCTGCAGAACACTCTGCTAAAAGTTGTTTTGAAGAATACATTCTAACATTGGTTACGCTGCTTTTTACATCTGTTGTTTTCTACAAGGCAGCAATTGCAAACAAAAACAAGAGAGGAAAAGACAAGCAGTTTAATGCTTTGGTTTGTCACAAGTTTTTAGTGGTATTAGCCTTAGTCTGATAACTAAACTAAGGCATAACTAACTAACATGATCATCACATACCATTACCTCCACTATTTGAAAAGTCAGATACTTGTCCTTTTGATTGTTATATTCCTCTAGTATACAACCATTTTGAAGTGAAAACACACACACACACACACAGAGTCTTTCATACACACAGGGAGACAAAATTAGTGGTTTTAGGAGCAGTCTTAACATGGCTCTCAATTGGAGGAAATGACAATCACGATATCATATGCAGGACCCTGGACTCCAGCACTGAACATGTAAACAGCTGAATCTGAACATAAAACTGCACCGTGCTGAGTTCACACAGAGCAAGCAAGACTCCGTCTTTTCTTTCTAAAGCAGTAAAGTTTTTCTTCCGGCTGCTTCCAACCAAAACCAAAGGGGTGTGGATATGTTTCGTTTACTCATGAAGCTGTGTGCTCCTCTCTGCTGAGACACTTTTGGCGAAAACAAGTTGGAGTCAAGCTGCCTGTGGCACCTGCTACGAGGGTCAGTCCCATGTAAATTCGTGAAGTCAGCAAGGTTTGATTTGATCATCTCATAGACCCCTTTTATACACATTTCTCCCCAGAGTAGTATCCCCCTTTCTCTTGGTTTAATTCATTTCAGCCAACGCTGATAGTACTTAATTCAACACTTAAGGTATCATTTCTAGGAACTGCTTGTGAGCTCTACTCTGGCCCTTAGACTTGTGGCCTTCACCAGTATTTGAAAATTGGACTTGGTCCTTGTCATTCCCTAGCCTGAACCTATTGTGAAAACCATCTCAAGCTGCTTGCATCTCAAGCATCTCAACTGCTTGCAATCTCATCCTTCAGTGGATGCCTCTGAATGTGTGTATAGACATTTTACATATCGTGTGTGTGTTTGTGTGTGTGTTCCTTCAGTCTTGGGTGGATAATATGAGGAAAAAAGGCTGTAGTGATCTATGCCTTTGCTTTATTGCTTTACGGGTGGCAGTGTATATTAAAGGCTCTAGCTAGCTCAACAATAACGTTGAGAAAAAGGGACTGTCCAAACAGAAACCAGAAAGATATTATCGCAGAGAAAACTGAAGTGTTCTAGGAATGCATGCCTTTTTGTTTCCTCACCGCTGTTGCTTCATTTTACAAAAAGTATGATGACCCCAATTTCTCCAAAAAGTTTCTGCTTGCAGAACAACTAGTCGAGTCCATCCACACAAACACCATATGAAATGGAGCAGAGAGCACTTGGCTGGGCATCCTGACACCTAGCTCCTGGCCTTCTTTGGTGTGACTAGCTGAAGTATCTTGCTCTCTGGGAGAAGAACTATGGCACACATTATAGTGCAATGTGTGCTGCACAAGTATTAGAAGCAGGGTTCTAGGCTGTTATCTGCTACTAACCAGACGCACGACTGAGAAAGTGGCTTACCTTTCTTGAGTCATAATGTCCTTATCTGTTCAGACAAAGAATTGGCATCATGTAAGCTATATATACATGCTGATACAAAATGGCAATTTTTAAGAAGGCTCTTTGTAGCTACTAAGCATGCACAGTATTGACAATTCAAGTGCTCTCTAGAAACTCCAATGGGTCAGTAAATGGATTGACCATGGCCCACTGTGTTGGCCAGAACAACAGGTTCACATCACCAAAGAGGTTCAATGGCCTAGACTTGTCGGTCATGGGTCAACCTCTGCAAAATCTAGGCTTCCTGATCTCAGTGCTATAGCTCTGCATTGATTATGTTTTCTGTCTCATCAATTTGGCTGAGTGCATAGAAGAAACTGCTTGCACCTCCCTGAAAGTCACTGGCAGGGCAGTCCAGCTCTGCTGTTCAGACATATCCCATTCCATCTGTTCCTCCCTGACACAGGGGGATGGCAACCCAGCTTAAGACCCAAGCAATGAAACAGAGCAAGCAGAACTGACACAACTTTCAAGCTTTAGGTTTTCAAAGCTAATTGGCATGAATCTCAGTAGGCTTCCAGTGGATCAAACGTCAGAAGAAGGCACAACTGGACATTCAGTTTGAGCTCTAACCAAATTTACAACCCCGACTTGTTTTGACCAATTGAGTGGTTGTCTTGCATTTTCTTCATCTGACTTCACCTTGCTACCCGCAGGGTAAGTGGATAAAACAAAAAGCTTCAGGCTTTCGTTCAAATCCCCACATGATCTCTTCCCCACTCCAACCCTGGAGGTGACTATGTGGGCTCCAGCATCTTGCGATGATGTCATTATAGCACTTAAATACCCGGTCATCATCCTCTGTCTCCCCTACTAAGATGTGAGGGGGACCTATTATATCTTACTTATCAATGTGACCTCAAGAACAATGGCACAAAGTAGATGCTTAACATATTTTAGCTATTATTACTATTATTATTTGTGTTAATGTTTCCATTAAAACTGTTCATTTGGAGACCCCAACTGGGCTCACCATTATCCTCTCTGAACCTCAATTTCCTCATGTGTAAAACAAAAATTAGAATGCCAATTTCATGTGTATTGAGTGGGTGAGTATTGATGAGAAAAACATGTATCCAGAGCTCAGAACAAGGTTGATCCAAAGCACTCACTGAGTGCATGTATTCTTTTTTGTTATGATGTGTATTTGAAGCAGCTTGAATTTTTTATTTTTCATTTCTTCAAAAAAGAGGAGAGTATATTTTCAGAAAAGAAAAAAACACTCTTCTACCTCCCAGGCTGTACCTGGCCTCAAAGGAACATAAAGAAACTCTTAACTGCTCCATATCCCGCTGTCATCAGGTCAAATAATATCTGAAACCCAAGCAGAACAGCACCCTCCATGCTGGCTGCTGTGAAAAGGCACCATGGTGGCAAAGCCCTGGGGTGCACAAATCAACCTATCATCCATTCATCATCACACACACCAAAAGCAAGGCTAGGTGGACAATGCATTGGGAACCATAAATAACAATACTCTCTCAACTGTACCGTAGGCCCTATGCTTTGATAGACACTGTTCTAAACAGTGAGAAAAATGCCCCCCAAGAGTCTCACCACAGCTGTGGAAGGTCACTACTTCTGCTGTTGATAAAGCTGTCCTAAGAAGGAGAACATGTGCAGTGACAGAAAAAGAAGCCACAGGACAAAAAATCCACAAAACCTCCCCAAAACTGATGGTAGATAGATAAGCAAGGGGAGGGGCACTGGTACACATATTTTAAAAAAGGATTTACTTTTTGTTTATTGGAAAGGCACAGTTAGGGAGAAAGGGGGGGGGGGAGAGAGAGGGAGAGAGAGGAAGAGACAGACAGGGGGGTAGAGAGAGATATCTTCCATTTGCTGGTTTACTCCCCAGATGGCCATAATGGCCAGGACTGGGCCAGGCCAAAGCCAGGATCCAGGAGCTTCTTCTGGGTCTCCCACATGCGTGCAGGGGCCCAAGCACTTTGGCCATATTCTATTGCTTTCACAGGCACATTAGCAGGGATCCAGATCAGAAGTGGAGCAGCTAGGACATGAACTGGCACCCATATGGGCTATCAGTGACGCACGCAGTGGCTTTACCTGCTATGCCACAATACCAGCCTCAGCACACATATCTTTGAGGTGATTATTGCAGCACTTCTACATCAATTAAAAAAACAAAACAAAAAAAAAGACTAACTCAATCTGTGAGTCCCTATATATGGCAAGTAAAAAGCACCTGACTCAGACTGTGTGAAGGAGGCCCTCATGGCAAAAGCTTGGGATGTCCAAATATAACAAATGTGAAATAAGACGTTTATGTACTTAAGAATGCATTTATTCAGGTCTCCTACTGCGAACAACCTGGGACTAGTATTAGGTACACATTCTCTATGTCATCTGATGTCAAATTTTACCAACTGTGCTTTTTGAGGCTTATAATGAGATTCTCCATTCAAAGAGTAAAAGAGTGGGTTCTTACACAGCCAAAAGACAAAACATTGTCCCTTTCAAAACACAATAGCTAATCACAAACATCCACACATGCGAGTTGCACAGACGGAGGCTGTAGCCTGTAGACGTCAGCATGAGAGGGTGTACACGGTGGCCAGGTCGGGGCTGCCATTTCTGCAACCATGGAGTTAAAAGCCACTCCCCAGGGCCTTATCTGTCAACTGACAGTGTGCGCTAACAATGACTTGGGACTAATTTGGAAACATTCAGTTGCTTGGGAATGTGTGCATCAATTCCTTTCCTTCATAATTTATACATCATTTTGATGGCGGTGCTTGGCAATAAATAACTGAAACAAGTTCTAACCACTCAGAGGTTTAGTCTTATATCTTCCCCAGTGCTTTTTATATTCTCCAGGATAGCCCACATTCAGCTTTCTATGCAAACCTGAAATGGTATTCAGGAGGAGAAGAAGGAAAAAAAAAACAGCCAATAGATCTTTCACTTTGGGAATTGAATATAAGATCATATTCAAAGTGCAGCATTTATAGTCCAATGCTGAATACATAAAATATATGACCATTACAAATTCACCTTTCATTGCAAAGCTGTGCTCTTGTAGTGACATATCTTATTGCTCGATTAGAGCTGTTAGCATGATGAAGGCATCTTTCATCTTTTCCTAGATGCAGGCTGGGTGTGCTTCTGCCTGGCAAAACGCCTCACACTGCCAAGAGAGAAAGCTCCCAGGGAATCTGAGTCATTCACCAGAGGGTTGCAGCCACTTCAAAGGGTAAATGCCTAATTAAAGGTATGTCATATGCATGGGATCGCACTGCTTCACACTGCCAGGCTTTGCTGAAACCAAAAGGACAGACCAGCCAATGTTGTCTTCTAGAATATGTTCAAAGACATAAATCCATCAGCACGAATATTCAGCCAATACAAGTTTTAGAAATACCAAAAAGTCATTGAGGAAATGCTACATGCTATTTACTAGGTAAATAGTAAATCATGTAAATCAGTGATGTGATTAAAATGTTAACATACTTAAACCAGTTCAAGCAGGACATTTATGGAATGGCTTCCCAGATACTTCTAACTCAAAGCTAAACCTCCACGTATGAATCAAAGGCAGATTTTCACAGATCGTGCAAATCATGAAACAATGAATCGCTTCTGCTCCTTCTCTCTTTAAGTTCTGAAACTCACAGTTCAAATCTTACCTTGCCCTTATGGACTAGTGTCCTTATCCTTCACAGGCTCGAGCTATCTTTCCAAAGCCATCTCTGACTTTCCTCTCTTTCCCCTTCCCATTCTTTCATTCTTCATGCATTCAATATTACTGACACATGCATTACTCTTTTCAATTCCCCACTGACTAGCCCAGTGTGAGGCACACAGAATGCACTCCATAAATCTCTGTTGAGTGAATACAAATGAATGACAAAATGAGAACATCACATGACTTTGTGACAGCTATGTCAGATGCACAGGGGCACTTTGCACTTACTTCCCACTCTTAGATGCGTTCCGGGCCTTTGCAGATGATGGAGAGTTGACGTCTGGGTTAGTGTTTGCAGAACCTCGTCTATCCTTACTATACCCACAGAAAGAATAGAAAAAAATATATACAACAAGAATCACAGAGACAAAAAGTAGTTACTTCATTTAAAAAGTTTCATGCTCTCTCTCTCTCTCTCTCTCTCTCTCTCTCTCTCTTCCCTGTCAAAGTAAAACATGATCCTACCTAGTGGCATCCCTCAAAGGTAGACAGTGGCCACTGTCAAGTTCAAAGTACGTTATCCTTTCGGCATTCAAAACTTGAGCTAGTGAATTCCACTAATGATAGCACCACAGACCAGATCTCAAAGGAGACTCTAGTAAAAAAATAATATAAAATAACTCGTCTTTTAACAGAAAATTCTTTCTTTCCAGCCAGTGGATTATCTGCATTACAAGTTCAGTTCTGAAGCTGCTGACTTTTAGTGAAGTATGTGGATGCCAAATGATTTGCAAAAGTCATTGGGAGATACTATCCGATGAATTAATAATTTTCACTCATAATGTTACATGGGAAGGCCATGGATTCAGATATTCTTTCAGGAGAAGCACCACCTGGTTCATGAGTAATTGAATTTAAATCTCCACCTTCAATAACTCCACAGCTTATGTCAAACCTTGGAAACAATTACAAAATAAATCACAAGGAAGGTCTGCTTAATCTCATCAGGTTAATAAACGCAGACAAATTAATCACCCAAAGGTAAACAAAAAGAAATAATTGATTGGAGTCCTCTTGATTACTTTATTCTATTTCCTTTATCAAACAATTTCACCATTATCTTCAACTCAGCTGCTCAGCCTTGAAGTTATTACTTTACTTCATCTTCAGATTTCCATGGAAACCAATTCAAAGCCTTTTTCTCCACTTGATGATGTGTGGAATTATTTATCCTGATTTCATCAGAAAGTTTTTTTTTTTGTTAGTAGTATCTACAGCAGCATAACCTTTTATAAAAAGTGAAAGTAAGAAAGAAAGAAAAATGTATATCCAGGCTTTCAAAGTCTATAACAGAACCTTCCAGAGGCACAGAGTATTATCTCAGAGCATGCCCCAGAGCTTTCTGGATATTTATGAATCTTTCACGCACCTCAGAAATAGGTGTCTGTGAACAACTGTGTTTGCTTGTGGGAAGTTGAGGTGGGGTGGGGGTCAAAATTGATATACTGCCCTGCATCCATCAGCTTCAAATGCTACACGGATGTGACTGCAACAAAAGACAATCATGCATTCCTGGTGATTGCAAACGGGTTAAAGATGTGTATGGGCACAGAGGAAGGCTAATCAGAGAAAGTCAGGTTGATAGCAAAAGCGCGAGCAGTTAGGATGCAGTGTCCAAGAGATCCAAAAAGAAGCCCTTTGAAATGGGAGACACCAGATGAGCTGTAATTCTGCTGCTGGGATGGGGCTCTGGAGAGAACAGGCACACTTTCTGTCCCGGGGAAGGTGCCTAAAACTAGCTTGGACAAAGTGCTGCGTTTGCTCACATGGTGTGAGGACTCACTGTAATGTGGCTACCTTCTAAGTGGGGCCTGAAGAACCCATCTGGCACTGCCCCTACCCATTCATTATGATGTCTTGGCAAAGCGCTCCTTAGCTGGACCTGCGACCAGAGCCAACCTCAAAAACGAAGTGATGAGTCCAAACAATTGGACAAAAGACTCTGAGAAGAATTCCAAATTATCTCTTCCAGAAGGTGGGTGCAGCCTGGCACAGTGGATATTTGTCACAAAAACACAGGTAGGTTCAACTATCTCACTGCTATATCCTGGTCACTGGCCACTTGGCCTTCCTCCTCCTAGCATCACTCACACAGCAGGCAGTGGGAAACCTGACTAGAAGCATTCCAAAACAAGGGATCCTTCGATGTCTGTTGCACACCCTTGGGCTCAGATTAGGTGGTCAATTTACTCTTCCCAAGTCACTAAACTCACGCATTTATATTCTTTTGAATGAAACAGCACCCATTCCCATTTGAACATTCCCATGTCTGTGCCTTTGGGGGCAAGAGTCCTCTCTAATCTGCATGAAAAGTGACCCTGTTTAAACTCAATGCAAGGCACTGCAGGACATCAGGGAAACCTGTCAGGGGGGATGCCCAGAAGCAGTAGTTCTTTAACAGATAGGAGTAAGGACCCCTTTGACCTACTGCCAAATCCTGCAAGTGCAGAAGTGAGGAGAATCAAAGCAAAAACATTCTCAAGGATAAATCACCCAGGGAAGGTATGGCACCAACACTGGCGGTGAAAGTAATCAAATCGCTCAAAATGTTTGTGCTGTGTAAATATCACATCCCCTCACAGCAGTAAAATGTATCTGAAAGGGGAAGAAGCAAAAATAACTTATGGCAGGCTTGGGTCCTAGGAGCTTAGTTTTGTACACACGCTAAGGACTGTGGTACAGAAAGACAAGCTTGCTGAACACTGACGGGAAAAGTCACTGCTCCTCGCCAAAGATTCAGCAAGATGCTAGAATCCTCGAAGGCTGAAAGAGAAGGAGATCTACAAAAGTGATAGCAAGGACCTGGAATTTTCCAGAAGTGCTCCATGAGAGACAGAGTTGCAGTTGCAGACTCTGTGGGATTCTCAAAGATCTGGCAAGACGTGGCTCAACAACCCCAAAATTAAGGTGCTGCCAAGAATCCTAGTTATGGAAACATCCGGCAATCCCAGAGACTTACAGAAATGAGCCCTGCCTGCTTCTAAGCTACGTGGATAACAATTTGGGATATAGGAGATTGGGGGAGCTGCCTGGAATTAGAGTTAGTTCCTGACCTACACATCTGAAACAGGCCCATGTAAGTTTTTCTTTTGATCTGTCGGTCTCTAGCCACTTGTCAGACCTCTTTGCTTTGATCTCCTCTTTGAGTTGTAATCTCAAAGGCTGTGGCCTGAAACCCCAGAGAGTAGGGATGCAGGCTTCCGACACTCTACCAGTGTAGCTATCCCTCTTCTGAGTGGAGGACTCTTTCCTCCCTCCAGTGCCTCACAACCATGCCTCATCAAAGGCTCATGAAAACAATTCCAGGTGAATTCTGATAGGAAAAGTTAATGAGTGCCAGCTCTCCTTCTCTCTGCCTGGTTGGCTGACTGTCTCCATCTATCAACTATGCTCTTTTCTATAGACTCCAGGCATATCTCTAACACTACAAAATCAGAAAGAAAAAAAAAAAAGCACGACAGTCTTATGCACATTGTGTTCAGGTGGAAAAACTATGATAACTCAACTCTTCAGCAGTTGCAAAGTGTTCCTGATTGAGTAATTTGATGCTGAAATGGTATTCAGTGTACTTAAACCAAAAGGCAATCAGATTCACTCCAATTTGATTGTTTGATTGTTTTCCCCCTAGGTCACAGATACTTGTGGGAGAACAACTTAGTAGCTTAAGACGTGCTTGATTCACTTTCTTGATAGGTGGCATACAGAAACTTCTGCATCTCCTATGGCACTTTGAAAGCTCTTTTCAAATTAACTCAGATCTATGAAAAATAGTTTTGCTGCTGCACCTGCAACAGTACTGAAATTTTAAAGACTAATTTTCAGCGTCCTAGGAAACTGAAATTGTACTTCAGAAGAGTGAGCTGGGCTATAATAGTTACAGTCAACACCTCTTTTCCTTATTATTTGCCATGTGGTACTGTTTTTATTTTATTGTTTATCTGTCTTTCAAATTAGCTTTTAAGTGGGTGCTTATTATGGTTTGGTCCTACCGAAACTCAGTTTAAGGGCTGGTCCCCAATGTCATAATATGGAGAGGTGGTAGGGCCTCTAACAGGCATTTAGACCATAGGGGTAGAGCCCGTGTGAATGGATTAATGCCATCTTGAAGCAATGAATGAGTTCTCTCTCCTGAGACTCACTCAGTTACCGTGGGAATGGATTGTGATAAAGCAAGCCTGTCCTTTCCCTCTCTCTTGTGTCTGAGCCCTCTTGTATACATGCCTGCTCATAGCTCTAGCATGTGCTCCTGCCAAGCGATGTCATCTGCCAGGTTATGACACAACCTGAGACCTTCACCAATGCAGCCAGTGGTGTCTGAATTCCCTGCATTCAGTACCATGAGATAAATAAACCTCTTTGATTTATAAATTACTCAGTTGCAGATACTTTTTAACAGCAGTAGAAAATGCACTGAGACAGTGCTCACAAAATATCTGTTGAATGAAAAGACTCAGTGAAAAGGAGTGTCATGATTGGCCATTAATGTCTGGTACTGGTGTGAGAAAAGGAAGTGGGAACACCCATGTCACATATTTTTCCATCCCTGAAGACAAATTGTCACCAGAGAAAAGGCCATGGAAGCCGTGGAGTTCTTGTCTTCATGCAAGAAAGAATTCAGGCGCGAGACAGACAGTGGATTGATAAGGCTTTATTGGGGATAGGGCATCTGTCAGGATGGAAAGGACAAAGAGAGTGCGCCCAGTCACTTGGACTGGGGAGAGCAAGGTTACATGGTTGAGTGGAGAGAATACACCTGGGCAGGCCAGGCAGGCGGCTCAGCAGAGAGGCAGAGAGCTGGGCCCAGTCTGTTTGGACTCCCTAGGTTTTTAAGGGAGTCTGTTTACCCACCTCCCCCTCTCCTCCAGGACAAAGGATGGGGAATCCTACCAGAAGGATTTGTTGGGTGAAAATTAGCAAATTCCTCCCCAGATTTGTTGGTCTGGGCAAAATAGAGGGGCTTCCCTTAGGGTGTCTGAGAAGGTTTTATTGCCCCCATGTTATCAGGTCAGGTAACCCATCTGGTCCTGAGGAGAGAATTCTCCTGGGAGCTTTCCCTGGGGGAAGGGCTGGAACCACCTGGGAGGGTATCAGGGTCTGAGCAGGACATTGAAGTGCAAGATGCTGGGCTTCTGGAGCTTCAGCAGTAGGTGCTGGTCTTCAGGCCTGTCCCATACACATAGGCTAAATTTCTAACTTCCTCCCTAACAAATGATCTGGGAGAAGTGGATTCTGGTTATGGATTATGGATTCTGGTTGATGTTCAAGTGGATCGCAAAAATAGGTGAGATTAGAAAGCTTGCTTAGATGTTTGGACAGTGCCTCTACATGATAACAACAAATCTGTTGCATTTGCTTGGCTCTTAATGTTTTCTACAGTGTGTTCTTGTAAGTAATAACCGAGACAAAACCCAACCTACTATTAAGGGGTTGTTTCAAGTGTCTCTTGAAGAAAGGTTGGCTACTCTTTGTTCCCTGAAGACGACCCTATCGCAGGTTCAGGAAATGCACTTGAAACTCAAAACTCTACAAGGGATAGAAACTCATCTCATCTACTTCCCCAACAGGTGCTGGAGGCCCCTCTACAACAGATCACTAAGTGATCATCTTTTGAAAGGTTATTAAATCATGAGTACTTTCCCATGAAAACCTACTCTTTTTTCCTTTCCAAGAAGTTCACATTTCTAAAGTATTTTTGCCCTTTGTTCTGATACTAGGCAAGATA
Source organism: Lepus europaeus (assembly GCF_033115175.1). NCBI lineage: Eukaryota > Metazoa > Chordata > Mammalia > Lagomorpha > Leporidae > Lepus > Lepus europaeus. The sequence goes on along the minus strand of NC_084850.1, from coordinate 23,627,612 downwards.
GCTCTTCAAATATTGATTTCCTTTAATTAAAGTTGATGAGGCCTCTGTATTTCATTTTTCTCTCGTTAAGTTATGTCCTGAGTGATTTTCTTTCTTTGCTCCAAACTTTTTCATTTTCATTTCTTCTACCTGAAGTGTCTAAATTAGAGTACCTGTCCCTTTACATGCCCTGTGCCCATTATCCGTATCTCTGTTAATCAGCTAGCAAAGAAATTCCAGTTCACCAAGAAGCACGTGCATTTAGCTTCCTCCCCTAGTTTCCCTTTGCTTCACTATGGATAACAACCAAGGTTTTCTTAGAAGAGAGGGTGAAAGCTCATCTTTATTGCTATGAATAACCAATATAACTATGATATCTCAGAAATACCTTCATAATTTCAAAGTGCTTATTGAGGAATCTCAAGATCAAAGCCTGGCTGCCATCAAGACATTTAACTTCTTGCTGTCTGAGGAATTGAGCTATAAAACAGCTACAATTAAATGGATCAGGTAAACCATTCACAGAGAACATCACAGTTACCTTGTAATTGCATAGATCTTGGAAAAGCAGCTGGGGCGCTTGCATTATCTTGCCCTCTCCCCTTCCATTAATTTTTCACTCTAACAGCTCACCACAGAGCAGCAGGGACTGGAGCAATTTGCTCATTGATTATTGCTGCTATTTTGTGCCCTTCACCTCTTGGAACATGCTGTTTCTGCTCAAGGAGTAGTGGTCATATCCCTGAATGCCTCACTGGGGTCAAGAAAGAACATGAGTCAGTTCCTAAATTATATTATTTTGTCATTTAAATAGACTAATCCCTTATGTCTTTACCAGGAGTGTGGCCTTGGTTACAGACTATGAGAGGACATGGGAACTATACCTTACAGTTGGAAGTGGCATTGTATTGCATTCACATCCAGCTCTGGGCTCCTCAATCTCATGGGGAGTTGGATGGTTTGGGGGTAAATCAAACCTGAAATATAATATAATGGGTTTCTGGACTGGAATGGTAGTTATGAGGGTGGAAGAAAGAAACCATACCCAGTATATCAAAAGAAAATACGACAGAATGGTGGGTCAACTACATCTGGGGAATGAGAATGAACTCTAAATGAAAGCTGCCAAGAAGGTTTGGAAGCTGGGTGACTGGGAAACTAATTTCTTTTGCCAGTGAAAGAGAAAGATTTGTTGGGAGGAGGATCAGGGCTAGAGAATAATTAAGGATTTGATCTGGAGCATATAGAGTTGAAGTATCGATGAGTAGTGTCCCACAGGAAATTCACCGGAGCTCAAGATCAAAGACAGAGTCAGATGGAGAATTATTGCTCTGGAGTGACATTAGCAGCAAGGCCTGATGGGACAGGAATCCACTATAAATGGGTAGTGAGTGTTTCAGGAGGCATCTGATACCAGAATCAGTTTGCTTCCACCCCAGTGTATGAAGATTTGCAAATATGTTTCAAAGACTTATATGACTACATCACAAGCCCAGGTAAAAGAGCCTGAACAGTGTAGAGATCAATTTAAAGTTAATGAGGGCAAGTGCAGGCCCCTGGCTTTCTTCATCCCCTTCCTACCACCTGCTTCTCCCCATTCTCCTAGCCTAGCCAGATACTCACACTTGACAAAATAAGCTGGGTGCTGCAAGATGGGTGGCAATCCCTATCAACCCATTCTTACAAAGTTGTCACCATGCTGTTGTCGCCTTGATGTAAGGACACTGGCAGATTAGCAACATTGAACTTCAAACCTTGACTTCACTTGCAGTTCACATTGTTTTTGTTTTGATTCTCTTTTTCTGTCTGTCCCTTCTCTTAGCATACGGGGGGGGGGGGTGTACAAGATGCAGGTGAGAGCAACCTGTCTACGTGCAAATCAATGGCTTTGCTTTTGGAAAGTCCAAGTATCACAGGCCTTCTGAGTTGAGCTAAGGTCATTAGGGCAACATTTTAAAACCAGTACCTACTAGCTTTGCCAAATTGAAGTAAACTTTGGTCTTTAGCCCTGGCTCCACAATGTACCAATGAATCATTTCATTTTTCTGGGTTTCAATTTCCTTGTCTGCCACTCCAACTTCTTAAGACCACTATGTAGCTTTGAAAATTATAAAATGTTAACCGACCTGCTCACTTATAAAACATGTAATATGTTTGTTGTGTGTCTTCATGTATGGCCTTGGGGGATACAATGATGTGCCAAAGCTTCTGCCCTCAAGTGACCCAAAACTAAGTGGAACAGGCATTCATGTTAGGTACATAACAACACAATGTACCCAACAGAATAAACAGGTGTGGAAAAGTGCTAGAAAAATAAGATAGGGACCAATCACTTATGCCTCAGGGAATCAAGGAAAGGAAAGGTAAAGCTGAGTTGCTATTATGAAAAGGGTGATCCTTGGTTTGCCTTTAAAAATCACGATTAAAAATGTTTAAGAGGGGGAAAATGCCAGTTAACCTGAATTGACCATCACACACTGAGTACATGTATAGAATTAACATATTATAACCTGTACATGTATATAATTAAAATAATTTAACAAAATAAATGAAATGCAGATAAATCAATGTAGGAAAATCTTTCTTGTGTTTCTAATATGTGCAAACTACCAAAATGAGATACTGTGAATAACAGAATTTTTTCAAAAGTATGTGCCGCTATAAATTGGTTACAAATCACCTGTAGGTATTACTTTTTACTGGCTACAAAATTATTTGTCCCTGAGACTTTCGAAAACACAAAAGGAGTGTTTCACCAGATTTTGTAATGGGATAAAACATAAGAGATTGGTTTGTTTCCCTGCCAAAAAAAAAAAATCACAAATTAGAAAATAAATCTTGGTTATGAGGAATTTTACAAAACAGAATGAAATTATGCTTATTCTTAGTTTGAGACAGTTATCTCCCAACAGTGGCTCACAGACTTCCTTATTCACATATCAGATAACCTGGAGTATTTTTTAAATGGAGATAGCAAGTGTCTGATTCAATAGGTCTAGGAATGGGCTTGAGCATTTACAACTGTAACAAGTTCCCAAGTGACGCAGCTGCGGCTGCTTGTGTATGAACCACACTGCCTCACAAGAAGCATGAGACAGCCATCTTAGTGGAACTTGGGAGGACAATCAGCCATATCATTGTCCCTGCTTTCCAAACAACACAATGAAAATCTGCTGGATGGAACGAACCCACTGCACACCTTCTGAGGCAGAGCTATGATGCTAAGTCTGTCAGCGTGTATCTCTGGAGAAGCTCCTCTTTCCTAAGGAAGTGGCAATTACCTCAAGCACCACAGAGTGGAGCTCAATAGCAGGTGAGACAAAAATTGGATCTGACAGCATTAATTGAGCCTGAAGTTCTATTTACTGAAAATGATCTGGCATAATTAAAAATTCACAACTGGAGCCTAGTTGGTGAGCATTATATATTAGGGACTCCCCTAGAGTAGGCCAGGAAAGTCTCAGTGAACTTTTTAGGAAAAGCCAAAGGGAGCCAACTGCATTGGCAGGAATTATCACGCAGAGAAAAAGGAAGTCGGCCCATTTACTTGGAAGTGAGATTCTCATTTTATACTGCAGAATGGTATGAACCAAGAGTGCTGGGGGGGGGGACTTAATTCCTTTTCTCTGGCAAATAATCACGTTGTTTTCCCTTTCTACTGTATTTGTGTATGGGCAGGCATTTGGCTCAGTGGTTAAGACACCACTTGGGATGCCCTCCCAAGTGCCTGGTTTTGAGTCCTGGCTCCACTCTTGACTCCAGCTTCCTTTAGATGCACATGCTGGGAAGCAGAAGATGTTAGCCCAAGTAAGCTAGGTCACTGCCACCCATATGGGAGACCTGGATTGAATTATGGCTACCTAGTTTCAGCATGGCCCAGCCTCAGCTGTTGCAAGCATTTGGGGAGTGAACCAGTGGATGGATCTCTCTGCCTAATTATCTCTCTCTGCCTTCAAAAAAAAATAAATAAAAGTAAATTAACAAAAATCCTAAAGATAAATATGTGTTTGCTCTTAAGGGATTTCAAAGCAAGTCTACTCTGCCTGCACATTATGTGTGAATTTCTTTGAGGGCCAGGGCACATTATATTCATATCCATTCACAAGATCTCTTATAACATTTGTTACAGTCTGTTGACTGACAACCATACCTGAGAAATTTGACTTCTAACATGTTTATTGAATTGAACTCAATGACTAATACATATTAGGCTAGAAGTTTACTAATAGAGTCACGTGGCTTTGGTTTCTTTGTTTAAATAACTTATGTCCAATCACACTGCATACCTAAAAGAATGAGAACCTATTGGAGTACCATTTCTGATCTCTAGGGTCCACAGATAGGAACTTAAGTAGAGTAAAACCAGAGTCAGCAAATTTGAATAATGGTATTGCCAAACTAACTGGTGGCAGCCTGGAGTTTGGAGAAAAAAGCTTGGGCACTGGAATCCAGCAGGGGGTCATGTTCTGTCTTTGTACTAGCAGGAGGATTTTGAACAAGTTGGAGCATTGAGACAAGGTTGGTCCTACCTAAGACCTCACACTGACGCTTCAGTACACTAATTCTCTAGCTACAGACTGGTATCTAATGTTAAAAGCATTCAAACCTCTCCTTGTTGCTAGACTTAGTATCTTAAGTGCTTCTAAGGGGACAAATGTATCTAGGATTTAAAACTGTATCTGGCTCCTTAGAAATCAAGTCAAAGGGTCCTGTCATCAAAGTCTTGATAAGGCTTTTTAGGATAGAAAAGGCAGTAAAATTCCCCCAAACTATTCGCCCTGTGTTTCTTAACAGAACTGAACCTCTGTACCAAGATTTTTATGCTTTTCTGTTCATTTATATTTAGATGAACAGTTAGAACATGAAAATATTCTCATTTTAAGGTGCTTCAAGCATTACACATTTGTTTGAATGACTGTTATTTCTTTTTTTTTAAAGATTTGTTTATTTGAAAGAGTTACAGAGGGAGTTACTGCTCACACTCACAGACACACACACACACACACACACAGGAGCCCAGAGTTCCACGCAGGTCTGCCACAGGGGTAGCACAGGCCCAAGTACTTTGGCCATAATCTGCTGCCTTCCCAGGCATATTTGTCAGGAGCTGGATCAGAAGTGGAGCTGGATCATGAACTGGCACTCATATAGGATGCTAGTGTTGAAGAAAGCAGTTTAACTCACTGTGCCACAATGCTGGCTACTAAATGCATGTTATTTTAACTTATTTTATTTTGGTTTTGGACTTTTTCCTTAGTGGAGGGCTTTTTCACTGTTGGAAACTTTTCCTTGGAGAGATATTTTTTTTTCCTTTGGGACCTTTTTTGTATTTCTGGCTGTCTGCCCACGCATGACTTTTTTAAGATATATATCTTGTTTATTTAAAAGATAGAGTTACAGAGAGAGAGAGAGAGAGAGAGAGAGAGAGAGAGAGAGAGAGAGAGAAAGATCTTCCATCTGCTGGTTCACTCCCCAAATGGCCACAATGGTCAGTGCTAGGCCAGGTTGAAGCCAGGAGTTTCATCTGGGTCTCCCACGTGGGTGCAGGTGCCCAAGCACTTAGGCCATCTTCTGCTGTTTTCCCAGGTACATTAGCAGTGAGCTGGATTGAAAGTGAAGCAGCCAGGGCTCAAACCGGTGCCCATATGGGTTACCAGTGTCACAGATCACAACTTAACCCATTATGTCACAATGCCAGCCTCTGTATGCATGTTATTTCTAAGAAGCTTCTTCCTGCTCATGTTGCATTACAATATGGAAAACTGAGCATTATTTTAGCGGGATTACTGATAGAATATTAAGATTTTGATAATTCATGAAAACAAAACACATCTTATTCTATATCACCATACTAATCACTGTTAAATGCTAGGCCTTGTATAATTTATAACAATATACATCTTTTCTTATACACAAGTGTTTAATAATAGCCTAGTCAAACCCAAGACACTTAACTAAGCCAAATACTAAGGATGTTAATTGACTATATCTGTCCAAAACAAGAGCAAGACTCACAGAAATATGGACCTGGAAGTATCAGCAGAGATAAGAAATTAAGGCCGAGTGAGAAGGGATTTATCCAGGAGTATCCAAACAGGCAGTATTGACCTAATAATAGAAGTTGGCTGGCACACAGCAACCAGGAACATAAGACCCATGGAGTATAGAATGAAGCAGGAAGGATTAGGACCAAAGATGAAGTTACATGAATGAATTGTGGCTCTTTTTTGCCAATATACGAAATCCAAAAAGGAGGGCAGTTTTATCAATGTGTGGAGAGGGGAAGGTATGTGGAAGGAGATGAGGACATGTTCAGTTTTGAGCAATGTTGTGCTTCCTATGCCTGTGGGATCAGGTGAGAGATTTGGCTAGACACTGGATATACACATGCAGAACACAGCTGGCTATAGAGATCTCAGGTGAAGAATGGGCTTCTGGATTGTGAACCCTGTGATAGCTGAAGGGCTGGCATTGTGGCGCAGCAGGTTAAGCCTCTAACTGCAGCTCCAACATCCCATATGGACACTGGTTGAAGCCCCAGCTGCTCCATTTCTGATCCAGTTCCCTGGATAAAGCAGCAGAAGGTGGCCCAAGTACTTGGGCCCCTGTCACCATGTGGGTGACCTGGATGGAGTTCTGGGCTCCTGGCTTCAGCGTGGGCCAAGCCCTGGCTGTTGCGGCCATTTGGGGAGTGAAGAAGCAGATGGAAAATCTCTCTTCTCTGTCTCTTCTTCTCTCTTTGTAACTCTGTATTTCAAATAAATAAATAAATCTTAAAAAAAAAAGAAACAGAGCAGAAGAGATTACACAGGAGAGTGAATAGAGTGAGAAGAGAAGAGCCGAGAAGATGAATTACATACAGGTCGGAGGGGAGAAAGTGGGCTCATCAAAAGCCAGAGGAGGAACTGGATCTGGGGCATGAGGATTCCAAACATAAGAGACTCATTTGCTGATTATAAGACAGTTTTGTGTGTTGGGTTTCCAGCTGCTCCATGTTGCTTTTTCCTGGTGCACTTTTCTGATTAGTTGTGGTATTTCATCAGTCATGCTGTCCTTTATCAGATCAAGAGCATTTGATAGTCAAGAAGCCTTCTTGGTCCCATGCAACCCATTCTCATCAATTCCTGGCAAGGATGATCTGATGTATGCTGAAGGAAGCATTTTGTGCCAAACAAATCCTGAATTACAGGCTTGTGATACATTTTTTTTTTCAGTCAGGCTTTATTTATTGCAGCAAAGGTCAACAAAACAAGGAACTGTGTTAGTGCTAAACTAGATGCAGTGATAATACTAAGGTTTATGCAAATATGGTTATAATCTCCCAAATAAGTAACTAATCTGCTTTTGATTATTGTTCCTGCTTGCTTGCTTCCTCCGTTTTGTGCAAAATCAGAAATGGGCCTTATTGATCTCAACTTGGCTTCAAAATTCAAGCAAATCTTGGCTCTGGTAGAATCAGAATTCAAGTCAGCCTTTTGCCAAGACCCACTTGTTCAACACTTGGGAAGGCCTTGCCTTCCTGCGAGTTATGATATCATCTGTCACCTCTTTGTATGTTTGGTTCTTGGGCTTTGAAACAACAGCCCTCTGGTTCTCCCCAGACACTGAACAATCAGCTCCCTATTGAATGCATTCTTTAAATCTATGCAAACCAGGTGTCCACCCACTTTTTCTTTGAGCACTTTAATCACAATGCAAGATCTCATTCTCCAAGGGCACTTCTTGGCTTAGGAAAAAATGGAAAGGTCGAAAGCTATGGTGAAAAGAACATGAGAGGCAGAAGTAAACCTTATTACTGCAAAAGACCCAAGTCTAAATGAAATAAAGAACAAAGTCCTGATGGAGAATGTTTTCATTACTTTCTGATGGTAGATACTATTGTGCAAAAGGCTCTGGTATCTTTCAACCTTTGTCTTCATTCTGTTACTGTCAATGTCTACTAAGAGGTGCCATAACTGTGAAACCATATTATACCATTTCCAGAGCCCTCCCAATGAAGCACGAATGGGTTAGGAACCTCAGTGATGCATTTTAGAGAATGATTCTCTGAGAGACAGGCAAGGAACTCAAGCTGGGAAGGGCTAGAACCTTCACTGGGGCTCAAGAATGTGTCAATCATCATGTCCTGGGGCAGTAGACTTAGCTTTCAGATTGTATCCCAATGGTGAGGGCAGAGAAGATTCCAACCAGGGAAAGAAGAGTTTGCACTGGAAGGAAAACAAGATGCTATTCAGCTTAAAGAAACCCCGCACTGGGAGGAGAGGCATCCAGCTCCCTGCCTAAAAGGGATATTAACAATCCTTTGTGGCTTAAGGGCAAAAGAAATGGGCTTTCAAAAGCTATTCGATGTTTTTTCTCCTGGGATTCTTAGAGTTATGGATTTTGTGACCTTGTCTACTCTATGATAATTATGTTTCCCTTTTTCTCCATACTAGTTTATTAAAGTTACCTTTGACATTGTCAGCTTGTCTAAGGCTTGTGGGAGAGTAGTTCCGTATTGACATTCCAGAAACTCAAAGAGGGAAATGAAATCCTAGAGGGAGAGTATGACCCTCTTATGCTCAAAGTTTTGCTGTGGTTGTTTCTTTTTTAAAATTTCCCTTAGAAGCTCTTGCTCTGCTCATCCCTTGTAGGTCAAGGTAGGAATGTTGTTTAAATTTAGGGGAAATGTCCTTTACTGCCTGCTTGCCAGGATGTCAAAACTCAGTCATCTCTTATCAAGGCGCATAGTCCAGCTGTCCACAGTTTGAGAGAAAATGTATTCGTGGCCTATGGAAGACCTTGGGCTTCAGAGCACCAACTGCTTACAGGCATAGGGTCTCATCTACCCTGACTTGCTTTCTGTACACAATCTAGAACCTTTCTTTCCTGGATAGGCTCTAACATGCTGTCCCCTTCAAAAATGAGGCGATGGAACAGAGCTAACTTTTAATTCTGTCATGTGATGACCACAAACTCAAAGTCAAGTAAGGCATTAACTAAAACACCCCTAAAACCAGTAATTGCTATAGGTCAGCCATCTTAGTGTTGGAAGGTTCTGGTTAAATTAAAATTTCCTTCTTGATAATTTTACACAACCAGCTCTAGAGAGAAGAAAAAAAATAAGGTGATCATTTGGCCTGGTGGTTAAGATGCCCACATCTCACATTAGAGTGCCTGGGTTTGATTCCTAACTCCAGCTCATGGTTACAGCCTCCGGCTATTGCACATCCTGTGAGGCAGCAGATGTTGGCACGAGTGATTGCATCTCTGCCACCCATATGGGATATCTGGCCAGAGCTCCTGTCTTTTGTATGGCACAGCCCTGGCCATTGCAGACAGTTGGAGAGTAAATCATCAGCCAGAAGCTCTCTTAGTCTCTCCCCCTCTCCCTCCCTGTCTCGTATCTTTGTCTGCCTTTCTCTCTGCCTCCACAACATATATATTTGCATATTTAAAACTCTCTCACCAAATAGAAAGAAAGAGATGCATGCTACTGCATGCTCTTCCCACTTTGTCCGCTATTTTTTTGGGTGGGCATACAGAAGTTATAAACAAAGATGAATATAAAAGAAAAGCATAAATATGGTGTGAAAATGGAGGCTGCGACTAACAAAACCCCATTTATTCCAAGGATCACCAGGTCAGAGCTGTAACCTGGGCAAGGATAACACAGGTTGATGTTAGACAAGCCCAGGTATAGGCCAGAGCAGTGACTTTTTTGTAATTTGTAATGCATCTATTATCTCAAATTTGGCATACTTTATTCTAAAGAACAGTCATGATATGGCACTGAGGAAAAAAAAAATAGAGAGGTTTTCAAAAAGAAAAGAGATGCATCTTTAACATCTTGGACAGCAGGACTGTTGAAGTCGAGTGCTGGAGTAAACTCTGAGTTTCCTAGCAAACAAGGCCATAAGGGAAACAGGATGGGCCATAGCACTCTGAACTTTACATAAAAAGGAAGGGCTTCATTTTGTCAAAAAAGACAAACTTTTTCATGGTGTCAACTCTAAGAAGCACTGATTTGCTAAGAGGTGCAGAAGCAGTCTTCCCAGGACAATCTTTTATAGACAGACAGTCATGGAGAAGTCAAGTTGGTTGAGGAATAATTTCCATTCAGCAAAATACACCCATCTTTAACTTTTGATAGCAGCTGAGGACACCATATTAGAAAGCAAGCTAGTGAAAGCTAAACTAAGATGCAGCCTTTCTGGTGATCTAACTTGATCCTGGGGAAAAGAGTGGAAAACCTACAGGTATGCATTTGAAAACAGGCCTTAGACCAGTGCTTCCCCAACCTACCAGCTCATTAGACAGCTGGAAAGATTGCTCCCATTGTCACATCGTACATCAGTGGATTTGGGGCTTTCCATGGCAGATCCTTTCCTAGTTGCAGCTCATCCGCCTGAGGATTGCTCCCACAATAGATGTATGTGCTGTGCACATGCTTTTGGAAGCTAGACAGAGTCAGCTAAGGCAGCAGAGAAGCATGCCCTTAATTTCCCTTGGGCCTCTTTCTAATTCTTTGTTCAGAACTTCTGGGGCATCGCTCTCTCCTCCAACTATAGCACCCATTCTCTTATATCATCATCTGCTCCCATTATCTGTAATTCTCCTAGGACACCTATCAATTCTGCAGAAGCGGCTCCTCACCTGAACTGTAAGTCCAATGATTTGATGCTCTTTGCACACAGGGAGCTCACTTTTTTCTTTCCTGGCCACAGGTTATCAAGGAGCAGATTAAGGAAATAGCTATCTTTCCCCAAAGGCACATTCACCTACAATCAAAGAGGATACAACAAATAGCACTGCAGCAAACAAAGAGGTTCCTTCCTCCAGCCCCTTAATAAATGAAAACACATATTAATTAATTCTTTGGTCCTTTAATTGCTCCTGGATTAAATATACCAGGGTGATTTTTCATTTGGGCCCAGGTTGTCACGAGCTCAATAATTCACTTAAGGAATTCTGATATCATGTGTTTGGCCTTGCTTATTTATGGAGTCAAAAGGAGTAACTCATTAGTGAGTAAGAGGTATTAATTAGACTCTTGTAAAATTACACTCATGGAAGATGCTAGCTCCATCCAGATAGTTGGAAGGAGAACCATACTCAAGAGCTACGTGGCAAATTAAGAGCCAGTGTGGGCGGTGTGACAAAGCCTTGAGACAGATCTTTAACAAGCCAACCAGGGCCTATATTATTCCCAGTACATGATGCTCCTCACAGAGTTGTCACCCATAAAGGCTGTAAATGGATTCCAAGGATGCTGCTGGCAATCACATTTCCAGAGCTCTTTCCGGGGAACTGTTTTCATGAACGAGTTATGAGACACGTGAGAAATATCAATCATGACTGTGCAGTCACACCTCACTTTTGGCCCGAACCACAGAACCCAGCTTGATCACCCAATTAGTACATCATAATTACCTTCTGATAACATTTGACTGATTCCAAAAATACAAGCCACCCTCAAAGGCCCTCCAAGGGCAAAGGTCACTCCCAAGAAAGTAGAGTCAAGAGGACATGCTCTAGCTGTCAAATGTAGTAACCAATGTAGCAACACAAAAAGGTCCAATATATGGAAGAAATCAGCATACTTTTCCACATGTAAATCATGCTATGTTTGTTAAAAATAGATCCAATGCACACTCTTATTCACCATACTGCTAGGGCATCTTCCTCTCTTTGACTAGAAATTAATACTAATATCAGTATTCTTAGATTGAGTTTTCTCAGCAGATAAAGGTTAAAGAAGCAAGTACTAAACTATAACATCCTCTGCTCTCCCCTCCGCCACCTTTAAGCTCTTCCTAACGTGATCTTTCACTGAGTTCTCTAATGGAAAGAGTTTTGCTGTCAAGCAAGGAAATGAATTCACATGTCAGTGCCTTCAAAAGTCCATTATAATATTATTTAAAAGCTTATTATCTATCCTAAGCAATGTCATAGAATAACTGGAGAAGCATAAGAGTTTGAAGACTAATGCAGAGTCTTAGATTGCCAAATGCAAATGTAAATCACAACTCTCACTAATTAAAACTTTGGCCCCTTGATTGCTCCTGGATTAAGTTCACAGGGGTGATTTTTCATCCCTGCCTTGGTTGACATAAGCCCAATAACTCACTCTGGCATTCGGACATCATGTGCTTGGCTCTGCTTGTCTATAGAGTCAAAAGGAATATCTCATTAGGGAGTGAGAGGTATTAATTAGATTTTGTAAATAGCAACCGCGTATGATGCTAGCCTCTGATTTCATCCAGATTGTTAAGAACAATGCTATATGAAGAGTTGGAAAACTGGGGTTCTTGTTCTAAAGCACCACACCAGGCCCCCTATTGATTGATATACCTCAGTTCACACAAAGAAAACCTGGGCTAAAAATAATGTTATCTTGCCACCCAACTCCACAGAATCATGATGCCAATAAATGGGAAATGGCAGATTATAACCTTATCATTTATTTTATAAATAAAATGTTGTAATGATTCTAGTTTGATACTCATTATATCAGTATAGGCCTTATGTTACAAGCTCACAGCTCTGATCTATTATTTCAACAATGACCACCTGATTTAGTCAAAATGCTTAATGATACAGAGATTTACCTATTATGCACTCCCTATTCTCAAATTATTGAATTGTCATTAAGTTAAATTCTATGACACTCAATGAGTCCTCCTCCTTGCCCCTTGAAGCTCAGTAATACCACAATCAGGAAAAGGAAATGCTTAATTCACATCAGGTGGCTTTATGGCTCTCTTACAGACAAATGGAAGTCCTCTGTTGTGCCACTTGTATTCAGGGTTTTTCCTTCTCTGCCAGTCTTGGACTTCTTCCTCTTGCTGCCTTTATGCACTCTCTCCACTTGTCATTGCTCTTTTTCTGGGCCATTTGGAGTAAGAAGGGAAGACACATCTCTTTGGAAATTGAGCATTAGGGGAAGGGAGGAAGGGTTCGATGGACCCTCCAACTTATTACACTCTCCTAGGAAAGGGCAGGATGATGAAAAAGACTGCTAGGGAACCAGGGTTCATTTGGATGTCTCAGTTCTGCTATGTTAAAGCAGCAGCCTCATTACTTTTGTGCTGCTTGGCTCAATAAAGGCCTTTGCTGAATGAACAATCGTAGCTAGAGGCAATATGAACATTCTGGCTTCATGAAGGGTGCTCTTTTTTGGCTGCTGGGGGAGGGAAGAGTCAATGCAGTGTGATGGTTGATGGATCAATAGTTTTCAGAATGCATTTCATCGTGACACTCTGTTGGGACAAGGAAGGGCTGACTAGAAATCATTCAAGGTTACCAGCTAAATGATAGTTTATACAGTATTCAAATGAAACATCTGGAATTTAAACTGGTGGCCAGACAAGAAACCACAATGGAAGCTGCGTTGTCTATGACCTGCCCAGACAGGAGACACCAGCAAACATTTCCAATAATCCAGCAAACATTTCCAATAATCCTCATACACATCTTTTTTTTTAATTCTTTTTTTAGTTTTTTATTTTATTTATTTTTTTATTTTTGACAGGCAGAGTGGACAGTGAGAGAGAGAGAGAGACAGAGAGAAAGGTCTTCCTTTTGCCGTTGGTTCACCCTCCAATGGCCGCCGTGGCCAGCGCGCTGCGGCTGGCACACCATGCTGATCCGAAGGCAGGAGCCAGGTGCTTCTCCTGGTCTCCCATGGGGTGCAGGGCCCAAGCACTTGGGCCATGCTCCACTGCACTCCCGGGCCATAGCAGAGAGCTGGACTGGAAGAGGGGCAACCGGGATAGAGTCCGGCGCCCTGACCGGGACTAGAACCCGGTGCACCGACGCCGCAAGGCGGAGGATTAGCCTGTTGAGCCACGGCGCTGGCCCTCATACACATCTTTAATCCAGCAACCAGGCTCATTGGAAGACATCTCTGTTTTGATTTTAGAGAAACCTCCTGAAGTTCAAATTTAGGTTGGTTTGAATGATTCTTGCAGAGCAGAAAAAGCCAGGGTATGGGGGTGAGGGAGCCTTTATCCCAGAATCCATAATAGCAAAATGCAAGAGAGCTATAGAAACCCAAGAAAACTGGAAAGATCTCTTAACTAAAACGTAATTGGAAATGTAAGTCTTCAATGTTATAAAACGATTGATTTGAAATATAAGAAACTAATGGGAAAGTTACAAAGTATAGTATTCATTAAAGTAATCTAGTTTGAACACACAGTGATGGAAATCCAAAGCCAAAAGGCCGTTGGCCCCCTTAGCTAGCAAAATACATCTCAAGTAGGCACAGACTGCACTCTCTTCTCTTAGATCTAAGCTGCAGCTAATACAAGTGCTCAGGAAAAGGGCAGAAAGCAGAAAACTGCCTTAACTATATGGGTTCAATGACAGCTAATTAATGAACCATATGTCTTCAAGCCGCATGAGTGCCCCAACATGCCAAATATGTCTTTCCTGACCTTCCAGTACCGAACCTCAACCCCCTCATATTTCTCCTCGATATGTGCCCGAAACCAAGATCAACCCTCCTTTATCCTTAAATGAAGAGATCCAGAGAGAAGCTTTAGGTGAGAATTTAAATTCCTGCATGAATTCCATGATCAAAAATGCCCTTGGAAAGTCTGACTTGATATGGCATTTTGGTGGAAGATACCACAATGAACAGATAAGTAATTACCAGAAATCAGTACAAGTAACTGCCTGTCCCCATACACTGCCCAATGCAAAGCTGTTGCTATAGATGCACTTGAAATTAGAATCTACAGCTCCCTGTTTTGAGGGAGTTAAATTGCTGACTTAACCATTCAGGTTTTTACTACAGCTAATCAATACAAACGTGTCCTCAAACAGCTGGCAGACCCCAACTTGCTTGCTGCTGGTTATATGCAGCAGGTCGTTAGAAAAGGCAAATAACATTTCCCCTTGCTCTCATGTAAAATTACTAAAGACAGCATTAAATTTTAGAAAATTTAAACATTCAATGTAGCTCTACACAATACAATTTATAGTTAGACTATAGGCACAAGAGCCTACTTTTCTAACTTAATTCTAAAGGTACAAATAACTGAACCAAGTTGTATTCAAGTCATGAGCTACTTCAATGATTTTTAAAGTTTGTTTTGTTTTGTTTTGTTTTGTTTTGTTTTGTTTTGTTTTAATGTGAGAGGTAAAGAGCAAAAGTGAGAGTTAGAGGAACAATTGCTCCTACATCTTCTGGTTCACTCCCCAAATGCCTGCAATGGCTGCGGCTGGGACAGGCCAAAGCTGGGAGCTAGGGACTCAGTCTTGCTGTCCCACTTGGGTAGCAGGAACACAGTGACTTGAGCCATTGTTGCTGCCTCCCAGGGTCTGCATTAGCAGGAAACTGGAGTCAACATCAGGAGCCAGGACTCAAACTTAGGCATTTGGATTTGGAACATGAATGTCCTAAAAAGCATCTTAACCCCCAGGCCAAATGTGCCCTGCTGCTTTGATTTATTTGTTTGTTTTTTAGAGAATTATTTACTTATTTAAAAGTCACAGTTACAGAGAGAGAGAGAGCGAGCAAAACACAGAGAGAGAGATCTCCTACCTACTGGTTCACCCCCAAAATGGCGGCAACAACCCGGGCTGGGCCAGGCTGAAGCCAGGAGCCAGGAGCTTCATCTGGGTCTCTGACGTGGCTGCAGGGGCCCAAGTACTTGGGCCGTCCTCTGCTGCTTTCCCAGGCACATTGGCAGGGAGCTATATCAGAAGTGGAGCACATGGGACTTGAACCAGTACCTATATGGGATGCTGACATTGCAGGTGGCAGCTTAACCCATTATGCCACAATGCTAAACCCCTGCTGCTTTGATTTAAAGCAGAGTTGATATATGTAAAAGTCCAGAGACTAAATATCCTTGGATTCACATACTCTGCTGCTATAGCACAAAAGCAACCACAGACAACACATAAATGAATGCATGGCTATGTCCCAACAAAACTTTATACACATGGAAATTTGAATTTCATCCGATTTTCAAGTGTCACAAAATATTGGTCTTATTTTGTTCAACCCAATGAAAAAAATAAAACCTATTCTTTGCTCACAGGCCATAAAAAATTATGCAATAGCCTGGATTTGGCTCACTGCCATGATTTGTTGAACTCTGATGTAAAAACCCTAAATTGGCAACTTCCCTAGGAAATGGAAAGAGTTTTTTAGTTTCCCAAGGAATTAACTGCCAAAGCAGAAAGCAACTGAATCTCTGGGAGACTGAGCTGATTTACGTTCAAATATCAGCTGCTTACCCAAGCAAATGCATGAGTTTGGAAAAAAGAGATGGAAGTTTGGTTAGGTCCTCACAAAGACGTTTCTTCCTTAGCTTCTTCCCTTCTTCTTTCTGTGGGTTTTTATTTTCAGTAACCATAATTTCCTTTTAGTGTTTTTTGAATTCAAGAGAAGGATCTGGAACTCCATTATCATCAGTTATTCCTGATCTAGAGTCTTCTACTGCCTTGTCTCCTAGAACTGCTCATTGTACCCTAAGTCTATTACAACGTTATTTCACACACAATATTTCAGTATCATGAGTTGTTTAAGAAATGACAAGAACAGAAAATTATGCCATCATTACTGTTCTTTTCAAAAAAAGGAATTCAGGAGTGAGTGTTGTAGCACAGTAGGTTAAGCCACGCCTTGGGATGCCTGCATCCCATATGGCAGTGCCAGTTCAAGTCCCAACACCTTTGCTTCCAATCCAGTTTCATAGTAATGCACCCTGGAAGGCATCAGATGATGGCCCAAATGCTTGGACACCTGCCACCCATGTAGGTGACACAGATGGAGTTCTGGGTTCCTGGATTAGGCCTGGTCCAACCCTGGTTGTTGCAGGCATTTGAGGAGTAAACCAACAGATAGATATTCTCTCTCTCTCTCTCTCTCTCTCTCTCTCTCTCTCTCTCTCCTTCCCTCCTTCTCTTTCAAGTAGATAAAATAAACAAACATTTAAAAAATAAGAAGAAATTCAAACTCCTTCTCAGCTAAAGGACTACATACACAACACCACTACGACAAAAGCCTTGACAACACTAGCAGTTATACTCAAGATGTTATGGGAAAAGCTCTGTACAAACTGTAAAGTGGTGTGTATATATATATATATATATATACACACACACACACACATATATGCATGTGTTAGCAGTATTATTATGCCAATTGTCAAGGATGACTTTTTGTCAAAGTGAATGTTTGCGAAAGAGCCAGTGTTACTACAAGGTGACTAGAGATACTCTGAAGGGGGCAAAAGTGAAGTCCTGCTCTCATTTAAACAAAACACTTGAGTTGGAGATCTGATTACAGGCCTGCTTCTGCTGACCACTAGCTGAGGACATAGGGTAAATCACTAACTTCCATGAGCTTTCATCCTTATTTTGTAAAACAGAAGGTTTTAGACCAATCCTTGAAGACCTTTCCGCGGTATGCCCTTGAGGTATTTTGAGCTGCAAATGAAAACAAACAGGAAAAATGAAGTTGCTGAGCACATACTAGGTTCTTCCTCTTAATGTCAGAAACATGTTCAAACAAGAAAATATCTCAAGCTGCTCCTGGCTGGAAGACCCTAGACACTATGGAAACCAAGTAGGTTGTGCTTGCATAGTCAATCGCTTCATGCCACATTATTGCCTGGTTGCTGTCATGGCCTTTCCAAAATGAAATTTAGATCCTATAATTTATGACCAATATGACACATGTGGAAGGTGAAGTGCAGCACATTCCCAGACAAGGAAAAGTAAATATGCCCTGAGCTTCCTTCACAGAAATATATATCTCTATGGGCTTTCGGTGTTTGAATGCCTTTGGCCTAGAATAAAACTCTTCTGGACAAAAGCTATTTCCAACAAATCATTCCAAAGGCAACAATCTCATAGGGTTTTCTCTTTATTGTTTATCTTGAACTCCAGGCAGTTTTGCCTTGGTTCTGATAACAGTAAACCTCTTCACCTTCATGAGATGATTTCTAATGAGTTGCATATTTTCTTAACAGTTTCATACTCCCTGGGTCTCTTGTCTTAGTTTGACAAGGTACAGCAGGAGTGATCCATATGTGAGCGGCAAAGTGGCACTGGGCTGGCAGGCATTGTTGTCTGACTTGTGCTAAGCTCAAAATCATTAGCTAACTTAAATAAAATATAAAAAAGAGATTCATAATGTAAAAAAAAAATCGTTAGCTAAAGCCCATGGGGTGGGGGAAGGAGGAAGCAACAGGAAGAGCATCTGTTTTCAAGTTTGTTGCTTGGGATGGGGGAGGCAGGGGAAGCTGGTTGTTTATACAACAATTTATGGTTACAATTTCAATGGTTGATTACTTGAGTTCTTCATCCAGCTCCTAATCACAGATCAAACACGGGTTCCAATAACGAAGTAATTTTAGGCATGATTACAAACAGTCTCTTACTGAGGGCTTTTTCCTAGGAACATGGAGTTCTCATGCCTCACTCAGTGTTGACACCATGAGGACAAGAGATGGGACTGCAATCCTGCTGTCCTGGTGACATAGCGCTTGGGCCTGGCTTTGTGCCCCCTTTCGCACTAGTTGTCTCCTCAGAGTGGTCAATGTAGTGATGGCAGTACTTCTGACAGCACCTCCCTTCAATACTCCACCATTGAGCCAGTAATATCTTCAGGATAAATGGCTCTTTCACCCTTCCCCTGCTTGATCACCTTAGATGGCTCCTTCCTGCCTACCCAACCAGTCTACATCTCCACATGACTTCCAAGACACTCCATGATGAAATCTGTAAATATCACTCCACCACTGCTCCCAGAGATCTTCATGCTTGCCCTTGTCTCTAGAACTGTACAAAGCTGCTTCCTCTAACAGGATTGCCCTTCCCCTCTTCTCTTCCCAGAAAATTCTAGCTTCTCTTTGAAAACCAACAGGTGCCCTTTCTGTTGCGCAGCCTTCTCTATACCAATCTCTACCTTTTGAGTCCATTTTGTTTAGACATGATTATATCACATTGAATTATGTGACTTGTCGACACCATTATCTCTATTTCTATCTTTTGTGGATGGTGGGCCTTTTGAGGGTATATGGACCATGTTTCATATTTGCCTTTCCCCTACTCTCATTAGACTGACACTGAGTGGCATCCAGCAAGTGTTTGTTGGATCACAGTTAATTTTGTTAATTGGATTTACACCAGAAGTGGATCACAGAAAAACTGTCTTTTGTAAAGAGTATCAAATGATCACCTACACTCCTGGTAGTACACTCAGCCACACTCACGATACCATTTTTTCTCCCATATACACAAAAGTATATGTCACACATGATAAATATCATGTGATAAACATGACAGACATCAGGGCACATGGGCAGCCCCTTGGGACTGATCCAGGTAATAGGCTAAAGGTCACCATCATTTTCAGGAAATAGAGGGCTTGAAATCTGTAACCCTGACACTTGCATGCAGAGCTGGTTTAAAAGAAATACTGGAAATAAGAAGAGTTCTCCCAAGACTTTCTAGCCATTGGCTTAGCCACCTCCCATTCTGCAGAAGTGACCTTCCTCCAATCCTCAGACAGCAAAGGGAAGCAGGATTTACTGCTGGTGTCAACAGGATCTAGGAGTAAAGAATTTCAGGGAAGGCCAACCTTCTCTAACTGGTGTCTAGGGAAAGATCTCAAAGGGCAGAGCCTGAAAAAAAGCAGTATGAGAATAAGAGAAGAAAAGGTATTCCAACACCAGTGTTTTGAACTTGAGCACACTGTTAAATAAAAGAATGGAGATAAAAGAGGTGAAGGTTGAACCCAGTTTAAACTATGTGGGTACACAGGTTAAATGTTTTGTTTTGTTTTGTTTTGTTTTTACTAGCTGAGTGTTTAACTCTGTTAAATTTCTGTTCCAAAAAGTCATTAAGATTTTCCTTGCCTGCAAGGATGGTTTTTGAATTTAAATAATCCTTACAGTGTCTAAATTCAGGGGGATTTAATAATGGAAGTGAGTGAGTTAATACACAAACAGAAATTGAATGGGAATGGTCCTTGCCTCCCCCCAGTCTGTGTTCACTAAAAACCTCCACACTAACATGTCACGTGATGTCATATACCAGTACTCAGGGAATATGTCTACAATAAAGGTACAGATCTTATTTTTCAAACATGCTTCCTGAAAAAAAATTGAGACAGCCATCATAAAATCTTTAAGAATTCCATGATTTTTAAGATTATGACCAATTGTTTTAAAAAAAACAAACTCCTGCTTTCATTCCACAAACACCACCTGAGTGCCTTCCAGGGACCAGACACTGTGAAGAATGTTGAAGATGGAAGGGGAAATGCAACACCATCACTGCACTCCAGCAGCACAGCCTACGAAGGGCTACAGAGGGTTAACAAAACAACCTGGCTCCTCTTCCACCACCTGACTGAAATTGTCTGCTTGAAGGTCATCAGAGACCTCCTGGCCAAGTTCACAGACCTCTTTTTAGGAATCAGATTTCTTGGCAATCTTATTCTCATGACATTTGAACAAACAGCTGAATGAATTTAAAGATCCAGAACTGAAGATATCTAGGAAAAGACTTTTGTTTTACTAGAAACAGAAGAAATTGCAAACATCCTAGAGTAACGGGGAGCCTGGTATATTTAAATATTTTATTTGAAAGGCAGAGTTACAGACAGGCAGAGGCAGAAAGAGAGAGAGAGAGAGAGAGAGGTCTTCCATCCACTGGTTCACTACCCAAATGCCTACAATATCCAGGGGTGGGCCAGGCCAAAGCCAGGAGCATGGAATTCTGTCCTCATTGCCCACATGAGTGGCAGGGGCCCAAGTACTTGAGCCATCTTCTGCTGCTTTCTCAGGTGCATTAGCAGGGAGCTAGATCAGAAGTGGAGCAGCTGGAACTTTAATTGAAGCACTTATGGGATGCCAGCATCACAGGTGGAGGCTTAACCCAATGTGCCACAACATAGGCCCCTAGCCTGGTACATTTAAAGGAGGCCAAATTCGGAATGCCAATGGGGCAGAGTACTACAATATAAGGTTGAAGAAAGAGGGGTCAGATTGTGAAGGATTTTGCAATATTTTATTCTGAATGAGATCCAGAGACACTGCAGGTTTGGAACAGAGGTATGACACGATCTGAATTAATAGTTTAAAAAGATCCATCACTGTGGTAACCGTCTAGCAAAAGAGACTCTAAGGGACTTATGGTGGATACTGAGGAGCAAATCAGGAGACTTTGGTATAAGCCCATATATAAAAAAAGATGGTGGCTTGGACTAGGATGGCAGAGGTGAAGGTGATGAACAGTAGGCAGATTCCAGATACATTATGAAGGTAGAGGAGATAGAATCTGCTGATGGATTAGGTGTAGCCTGAAAGAGAAAAACAAGTGTGGATGAGACTAGGGATTTTTACCTAAGCAACTAGAAGGGCAGCATTGCCATTTACTGAGATGGGAAAGATTGAGAGGAACAAATTCTGGGGAAAGTCAGTAGTCTGTCTGGGGGCAGGTGAAGTTTGAGATACCACTTAAACTTCCCAAAGGATCTGAGGACTGAGATGATGGTTATAAGGGTCTGGGGTCCAGGAAAGTGGTCTGCCTGGAGATGCACAGAGAAGCCGAGCCTCTCTCTAAGCAGGTACAACACAACTCAAACTACACCACCAGCCACTTGGTTTAAGAGCTAGCTGCATGCTCCTACCACACTATGCTCACCCTGGCCTTTGTTCTCAGGGCCCACACGGTCTGGAAATGTAGAGTTCTAGTGATGGAAAAAGTTGCTTAAGAAAGAACTACAGTGATAGATGCAGTAATTCTGTTATTCTAATTGTCTAGCCTTCACTGAAGAAGTGTATTTTTAAAAAATATTTTATCTGATAGGCAGAGAGACACAGACAGACAGACAGAGCTCCCATCTGCCTACTCACTCTGCAAAAGGCTGCAAAAGCCAGGGTTAAGCTGGGTGGAAACCACTCAATCCAGGTCTCGCATATGGATGGCAGGGACCTAAATTACTTGAGCCATCATGCATCCTCCCATGGACTGCATTAGAAGGAAGCTGGAGTCAGAAACCAGATACAGGACATGAACCCAGACATTCCAATGTGGGATGTGGGCATCACAACCTCTGATGGCTACACTAAATACTTGCCCCATTTTTGATGGAGCTTTTATATAATCTTCTAAAGCATATAAGGGAACTTCAAAAATTTCATGGAAGAATGAAATCAAAAGGTAAATTGATTTTGGTGCAAAAAATTTGAAGTCCTTATATAGGATCATAATATATAATTTCCATGAACCTTTTTAAGACTCTTCATATGCATGGATTTCAAATTTGAGCCAAACCTTAATACATTGTTGGTGGGAATGTAAACTGGAACAAACATTATGGAAGACAGAATAGAGATTACTCAGGAAACTAAAAATAGATCTTCAATACAACCCAGCTTCTCACTCCTGGGAATATAACCAAAGAAAATGAAATCAGCATATGAAGGAGTTATGTACACCTATATTTATGGCAGCTCAATTCACAATAGCTAAGATACAGAATCAACCTACATGTCTACCAACTGATGACTGGATAAACAAAATGTGGTATTTATACACAATGGAATACTACTCAGCCACAAAAAATAAATAATACCCTGGTATTTTTGCAACAAAATGGATGCAACTGGAGATTATTATGCTCAGTGAAATAAGCCAGACCTAAAAAAGACAAATATCACATGTTTTCTCTGATTTGTGGTTGATAATATATAGAATCTAAAAAACTGCAATGTAAAAACAAAGTTATTTGCACCAAAATAAACTTATCTTTAATTCCGTTTCTCACATGCTTTTAAAAGTATCTTTGTACTACCATCAGAACATCGAGTTCGGTATCAATTCAAAATAGCATCCTGGAAATCATGGACACTTCGTCGGGAGTCCAATGCCTAATCAAATTCTCACAGTGAAGGACATACTATCAGCCCATGTACCCTCAGACTAAACTCTTGGGGTATTATTTTGGGGAGGGATGGAAAACTGCATGCAATCAAAGCAAGAAAATCCCAGTATCTTATTCCCTGCACAAATCAATTAAAGTGAAACAAACCAGATACTGAAACCCATCTGTAAAGCTTCACCTTTTCATTGCACTCCATTTGTCCACTGCATACATTGTTAGCTCTTTACTAAAGTTATTCCCTGGCTGTGGGCTTGACAAGTACTAATTATTCTCACCCATTTTGCCATTCTGCAAACAAGACTCCTAAATGTTTAAACGTGATAAAAGTTGAAAGTCTGGGGAACCTAGCTTGCTCCAAGTTAACCACAGCACTTTACAGCCAGACAGATATCGAAGACAGAAAGCTGGATCAGAGGACACAAGGTAGCTTACCCTGGTTTCCTTACACTCAAGTGTGAAAGAGTAGGTACTTCAAACCTCTGCCTCCTGACTAAGAAGCTCTGTTGGAGGTACCGGGGTCATAGTCAGATGCCCAAAGACTGATTCTTCTTCCATTTGAGCATTGGAGGGCATTTACAGATTCTGCCACAACTACGCTTCTTAGTCCATGGAGGAAAGAGAATCGGCCAGGTCAGTCAGGAGGACTGAATGCTGGCCTTCAGGAAGCTGGGCCAGTGCAGGGCAAAAGCAAGCTGCCAATCCCTCAGTTCTCCATGACAATACCAAAAGTGATGAGGCGATTTTGTGGATGTAGCTGGTGTGTTTTGTGATTCACGGTCAAAAAACTGGCTCATGATCTTGGTTTTTTTCCTGTTAAATCAGCATGTGCATCTATGCAGTCTATCTGTCTGCATGCCTGCCCAGATAAGTTTCCTGCCTGTCCACCTGCCTGCCTTTCCATTTACCTAGATTCCAAGAGAAGAACCAGAGAGCCCACCAAGTCTATAGTTATGATCTAGTACACAACTTCAATTTACAGAAGGAGAAACCAAAGTACAGAGAGGAGTGTCCTGACCAAGGACCCTCAGTGAACTAAATGATAGGGTTGGAATGTAATACTAGGTTGGCTGATTTTCAGTTCTTGGTCTTTGTCCATCTCTGGTTCAGCCTCTTACTGCTTTGTCTCTGTACCTTGATATCCACATTTTCTTTTCCTCTCTGTGTGTCTCTTTCACACACAGATAAGCTTTGGGAAATTAATCACAGTTTGGCATGTGTTCTACTTTTCCACTGTTCTCCCAAATGATCATATATTTATAACACAAATACTTAAGAGTAGACTCCCATTATCTTACTGCATTGCCTCAGCTCCAAGTTCTGGTTATGTTTTGATAATATCTCCTTATGCTATACAGGTCACACTAGGTACCTTTATTACTACACAGATGTTGCTTTCACCTGTGAGCTTATTAGGAAATATCTCAAGGCTAGCTTCTTAAATCAATTTTTATGATAACTCTTCTACCCCCAAGTTGATCCTGACCTTAGAACATTTGAAATATTGTACAGATTTCCCCATGGTAAATCAATAATCCACTTTTAATTTGATCCATACCTTCCAATGAAACTTGTTGATAGTATAAAACAAAGAAAGAAAAAGAAAATTGTTTACTTTCTCATCTCTACTTTAAAAAAAAAGCGCTGTAATCTATTGGGTATTACATAGAGAATACGCTTCAACTTGAAAAGTCACAAAAAGAGAGAGAATACTCTCTAAGGGATTTTACCAATCCTATAGAATGTGACTTGCCACTTTCTGTTTTCTTTGGATTTATATGGGAAGGGAAATGAGCATATCAAGTGTGATGGATATTCTTTCCAGTTTGTTGTCTGTTTTAGATTATATGCTCCCAGAAGACAGGGCTATCTTAATCCTCTGTTCAGTGCCTATTTTGAGTCTTATGGAAACAGGCAATGAATCTGTGCTTTTGGCTCAGCTGAAGTTGCTGCTAGAAATAGAGCTGGTATTGCAAAATGAAAAAAAAAAAAAAAAAGAATGCTGGCTCCTTACAACAGGTCTGATGAGAATTATTCTGAACCAGTCTGGTTCCACATTCGGCAAGAGCATAGAATAGTCTCTATAAAAGCTACTTATTTGAAGCTGGATCTCACCATTCTACCTGTCTTTAAAAATTGGCAAATACATTTAATGTGAATGCTTGCAAATCATGCCAAGGCTGAGAAGAGATTTACGTATGTGGTAAAGTAAATGAGCATACCTGCTCCATTGCTCACTTCAGTAAGTCATGGAGTAGTTTCCTCAGTAGCTTCTGACCCATCAACCACACACAATGCAAACTCTTTCTTGGCACCAAGGGTATATCTCTATATTAACATGCACCATATTCTACCACAGTGTTTAGTTCTGTCTTCCCAATTCAACTGTGAACTCCATAAAGGCAAGATTGACTACTGTACCCCAGGGCCCCGTCTAGCACAGTAGTTGCTCAAGTAAACACACCGAGCAGATCAATGTTTCTCAAAGCAGGGAGCTGAAATCACTGAAGATGTAGTTAAATGGCTATCACTGGCTTCTCCACACTTTACACAATCGCCTTTATTAGCTCTCCTTTATCAGGGACATTTCTAGAGCAAATGAATCACTAAAGGAAAGTGGTAGAAACCACTTCAGTTAGCACAAGAAGAAGCACAGAGAAATGGTTTTTAAGTCTTCTTCCATGGCTTTCTTTGTCCATTCATCTCCAACTTAATATTCTTGCTTGTAAGAGTCTTGCTTTTCTTAGACTCACACTGACTGTATTTCACCAAAGTGGCATATTAGCCTTATATGAATGTAAATGATACAAAATATCACAAATGAGATTTCCCTTTATTTGGTGCTAATGAAATGAAAGGACTATATTATAAGCTGTCATAACCAGATTTCATATGTCACAGCTGTACCACATAGTTTAGAATATCACTACATGGTTTTTTATATACTAACATATTAGTTAAAATATGTTTGCCAATAATGACAGGTGTTGACCAGAAATGATAGTAGGCACAGAGAGACAGTACGGTTGTTAGTTACAGATGCCTAAATGGTTACGAAAGGACAACACCCATTACTGGAGCCATTTCACCACATCTAAAAACATGGATGTGCTTACCACTAGTTAGTTTACCATGTATTTTTGTTGGCATTCAGAAACATTTCAGTAATTACATATAGCTCTCACCTGGAGCCAAAATCATTATCAGTCAATTTGATCTTTCATTGGGAGACCTGGCTCCATATCATTTTTGATGTTTCCAAGAATGAAATCCAACCATAAAGGATACATTTGCCCCACTGAGGTAATTCCAAAGACAACATATTCCTTATCAAGCACTCCACTTATTTCTTTCACAACAGTTATTACAATCTGGAGATGTTTTATTGAAGTGATTACTTTGGATGGTTTGTTTCCACCACTAGAATGTAAACTCCCTGAAAGAAGAACTTTTCAATTGCCATCCCTAGCACTAAACATAGTGCTGGATTCTGGTAGGTGTTAAATAACTATCCCCGCAGTGACTGACTGAATTAGTCCATTAATAGTAAATCTTCCGTCACATTACTGGATAATAACCAAGTTGCAGGCTGGTTTACGCTCAACCCCAAAATGACTCAGTATCAACCAACCTTTGATTGTAGACTATGCATAATAATGAACGGGGCGGGCATTTGGCCTGCATCCTATTTAAGAGTACCCGGATTCAATACCCTGTTCCTGCTCCTGCATGCCAACGTGGACCCTAGGAAGCAGTAGTAATGGCTCAAGTAATTGAGCTCCTACCTTCCACTTGGAGGACCTAGATTGAGTTCCCAGCTGCTAGCTTCAGCTGCGCCGAGCCCTGGCTGTTGTGGGCGTCTGGGGAAGTAAACTGGCACATGGGAGCTTTACGTTTGTGCGTCTGTCTGTCTGCCTCTCAAATACATACATTTTTAGATAGTAGTGAACAAAAGGACCGATTCTCAAGATGTGAAACACTTCCTGCATGAGAAGGGGCAATCAGAGATGCTGTGCTTGAGACTGCTGTAGGACAGAAGGCTGAGAGGAGGACCCTCCCCTCGTTCTTCTGCTTTTGCTTTGCACTCAGATTAGCAAAGCGACGCTCAGATACTCACGTTAAACCATAGTTCACATGGGTTGAATTTAAAATCAATCTCGAGGGTAATATTTTATTTATAAATATTTTTACTGGCTTTGTGAAAGAGACTCTGAATCTGCTCATACAGAGAGGAATAAATGAGGCTTATCGAACTCTCCTGGTAGATGGCCTTACATGAAATTTCATGATCAGTGAGTATTAAATCACACGGTTCTTCAATAATAAGACATTGTGTAGTTTTCAGAGACTCTTAAGCGCCTATCCTATTTCATTTTGTCCTGAGATGCCAGCATTTATAATTATAACTGATTAGTTTTTTGAGGCTCTCTCCATTTATTTCACCCCTCATGAATTTCATAAAACCTCTCTGTTTCCTATGTAGCCAGAAGTTAATTCTCATTAATTAGTCAGGAAAGGTTATTCAGGCAAACCACTATCACAGTGACCACTTTCCCTTTTACAGATTCAGACGTAGGCTATGGTCCAAAAGGAGTTTGTGGTCACAAAACGGCTCCTTCCTATAGCATCACACGATGCTCGTTTTTCCCCTGCAGCTTTTATTCCTTTTCACGCAAACAAGCTGTAATGGGCTTAAGACATTCTTTTATTTTGCCTCATGCATCATCTGTGACATTGTCAAATCAATTCGTATGAAAAAAATGGGCGAAAGACTGTGCACAGACTCCTCTTATAGACTCATGTGCATTTACATTTTAATATAGAAACAATCAGCAAAGGGCACTTAAAGGCCCATTTATGCCACTTTAAGATGACTTTGACATCCCACGGTTCTATATGAGCAGTCTTCTTTTAGGGCTCCTGACAAATGAACAAGAGCTCCCAGAGAACAGAAGTGCCTTGTGGGAAACAGAAATCAAGTTGGAGATTACAGCAGCCGTAAGAAGAAAGA
Organism: Lepus europaeus; assembly: GCF_033115175.1. NCBI lineage: Eukaryota > Metazoa > Chordata > Mammalia > Lagomorpha > Leporidae > Lepus > Lepus europaeus. The sequence continues at coordinate 23,599,728 of NC_084850.1, read as the reverse complement.
CCAGTGTGCCACCAAATGCTATTTACAGGTGGTTTCAAGCATACCTGTCCCCCAAATTAGGACAGTGAAAATGTTTTCAAAAACACACAAGGCCTTTGTTAAGCCCTCTTACAATTCCAGTGTCCGGCTGGTGAGGCAAAGCTACGTTGTTCAGAAAATCAAAGGAACCCACTGCATGATAAGCCAATGAAAGGGGAGGGACAGGAAGTCCCATAGTGCCAAGATGACAAACATTTTTCTCCTGAGGTACAATTTTAAGATTTTGAAGAAAGATCATTTGCCAAGTAGGAAATATTTTATCTCTGGAAGGGGACAGAAATCATCTAGTAATTTCTAACTTATGAAATAGTGTTCTCCATCTTTACATGCACATAAAAGCTCCTATGATACATAGTTGTGCAATGAATGCCCTGGACAAAGCTGTGAGGCCAAAGTAATGGAAAACATTACAGACAAAAATAATGTAGAATATGGAAGAGAAAGAAAAGGTGGAAGCGACAGATATGCCTGGAGAAAGATCCAAGATATTGAGACCATAAAATAAGAAACATAAATCTTCTGATGGGGAATGGGCTACAGCTGTCATTAAGAGTGAGTCTGGGCTGGCGCCGCAGCTCACTAGGCTAATCCTCCACCTGCAGCGCCGGCACACCGGGTTCTAGTCCCGGTTGGGGCGCCGGATTCTGTCCCGGTTGCCCCTCTTCCAGGCCAGCTCTCTGCTGTGGCCCGGGAAGGCAGTGGAGGATGGCCCAAGTGCTTGGGCCCTGCACCTGTATGGGAGACCAGGAGGAAGCACCTGGCTCCCGGCTTTGGATCGGCGCAATGCGCCAGCCGTAGCGGCCATTTGGGGGGTGAACCAACAGAAAAGGGAGACTTTTCTCTCTGTCTCTGTCTCTCTCTCACTGTCTAACTCTGCCTGTCAAAAAAAAAAAAAGAATGAGTCTGAAAAAGAAGACATCCACCTCTAACTGTGGAAGCCCAGTTTCTTCATTTATTTGAACTGAGTCTTGAGTTTTAGGCTCTATTTCCAACCCAGCCATTCTCTTTCAAACACAATCCTGAACTATCTGTCATCTGGCCCCAAATCCTCCAGAACAAAATTCCCATTACCGATTCCTAAAAGATTTTTGTGCACCTTTGTTGGTAAAGTTCTTTGTGCATAGAGAATTACAAGTGCGAGCAATAAATGTAGCACCAAGAACTAAACAGCAAACACAAGCCAACAAGGATGTAAAAAATATCAGCTGGTATGGTTAATTACACATCCAGTTACTAGGCAGTATTCTGTTGAACTGGTTTCTGGTCCTAGCACCTGCCACTAATTAGCTGCATGTTTTTAGGTAAGTCATTGTCTACCTGTTTATCTATTTCCTCACCCGCAGAACATACCAGTCTTTAATTAAATTAGAGTCAGAGAGGAACTCCCTGAGATCCCTTGCTTCTTTTCCTAAGCCCCATTCTTTTTCAATATCAAGATATTCTGTGACTGTAAATTAGAATTGAATTTTCAAACCCTTTTGGCTCCTCTTCTGAAAGACTCCTTTGCCACAGAATTATACTCAGCTTTTCTCTGAATTTTTAAGACTGCCCTTCCTAAAAATCTAGTGATGGAGCTCATTCTTGTTTTCAGACCATAGCCAAGTATCTGAATAAGAAATGGAACAGTCAGTGACAACACTGAATTTTTAAGGAAGGGAGATACAAAGGTTTTTCAGATGTCGGCAACTTTCTTTCTGTTCCAACTTCACCAAACCCATCCTTTCTGATCCTGCATCCTTTCCCACACAGCTCATTAGGACAGATGTGAGAAGGTGTTGGGGAAGTTAGGGAAGGCAAACTCTCTAAAGCCTACCTAGGCTCCCATAGGGACGTTAACCAGATGCTGAAGAAGACAACACAGTGACGGCTGGTAGAATCCTTAGTGACCTTCTAAGAGTTAACATGCTTTTCTTGGCACCTAACTGTAGAAGGCAACACGTGTAGCACATCATTTGGGAACCAACTTAGAATGCATTCGTTTGTTTCAGTGGTATTGAGCTGTTTTTGAAGATTCCCTGTGGGCAAGCTGAAAAGACAGTGAACTTTCAAATATTCGCATTTAAGAAGTTGACAGTTGCATCTGTGGTGCTGAATTGTTGACCTAGCTCATGGAGGTTAAAACAAGAAGCAATGTTTTACTTTCTTGTGACATTTACAAGAATTGTAAAGCTGGCTTTTGCTGGAAAATGCATGCTTAATCGAAGCAGTTCTGATATGCTCGAAAATGTCTCTATACATCCAGTTTACAAAATTAAACAGAATGTTGGAAAGAGATTCTGACCTGTGTCTCTGAAAACAACTAACTGTACCACTTCATAGCTAGAAATAACATTAAGGATCATCTACTTTTTTATTGGTGAGGAAATGGACTCAGAAAAAAAAGATGTCACATGTCTAAGGTCCATATCACTCACTCATGTGTAGCAGTTAAGGCTGGAACTCAGGTTTTCTGAATCCTGATCCAGGGATCTTCCCTCTACAGAAATGCAAAAAAACTAAATGCTTACCAACTTTAAATACTTGTATTTTTCTTTCAACGGTTAATTTGACTTGAGCAGCAAAAAATGCCCTGAGTAACCAAGTGAAATACTCATATCCCAAAGGATTAGCGGGTCTATTTACATCAGATCATGGGGAAGAGTGTTAACCTGCCAAATTCTAGTGCTGACAAAGACAAGAAAGGTGTCAAACAGAAATTGGACAAGGAGGTATGTTCGGTGATGCTTTGGGGCTTGCTAAAGGGAGACGGTCCTAATGATACAGTGACCAGAAGCAGCAAAATTAGAATTGGTAGCAAATCCAGGAAAGCATAAAATAGAGGAAAACAAAGGGTCCAAAGAGTAATTGAAGTCCACACAAAACCATCTGATCATTCTGTCTGCTATCTGATCAGTCTCTATCCAACTTGCTTTGTTTTCTTCATGGCACTTATCACTCTCTAAGATTATCTTGCTCATTGACTTGGATACGTGTTTAATTTTCAATTTTGTGCCATCCCTGCATGAACAAGAAAACAAGTCTGTCTTATTGTCCACAGGACCCATAGAATAGTGCCTGGAACTATAATATAATATAATATATATTATAATATAATAAGTGTTCAAGAGATACATATTGAATGAATGAATCTGAGAAAGATAAAAAAAGTTAGACCATGGTTGATGAAAACCATACAAGTAAAACTATTCCACACTTGAAATTCAAGGATGTTTTCATTATTATTCCTTCCAAGGAGCATAACAGAATGTCTCTAATTCATCAGTGTCTCTAATTCATTTAGAGCAAAAGAAATAGAACTACTGGTCAACATATGCACCACGATTATGACAGTTTTTGTGACATCAGAGTTCTGACAGGGGCACTAGCATAGCAAAATGGGATGTGGGCTCTGGGTACATAGCCATAGCAGGAGCTCTGGGATATGGATAGATTTTTATGTTTGCTAAGGTAAAGTGGGACCCTTGTGACTACAGAGTGAGCCTGAATGGACTTTGGAATTTAAGCTGGGGAGAAGAACACTTGGAATTAGGTTTGTGAACAAAGGACCACGCCCAATTTTTTTAAGCTGATAATGAATGACAACCTGTGAAAGCAAGGTTGTCACCATGAGTAGGTGATTCCCATTTGGTGAGTAAGCTGGCTTTTGAACACTCTCCAGGGTAATAACTCAATTGGTAATGACTGTACTTTATTTTAGGAATCTGGAGAATGGTACCATACTTCTGCAGAAGGGTTATCTTTCTCTGTGATAATCAGCCCTCAGTCTGTAATTTCTGTAGGTAAAGCCTATTTCTAACTAAATCTCCTAACCTCAGTACCCTCTAATTAAGTTTTCGAGTTGGACATAATCATTCTTAATTCTTGAATAACTGACATGCCAATCTGAAATGTGAAACTCCAAAACAATTCAATATTTACTAAGGAAATAATCAATTTCCAATTTGAATTTACGCACATTCTTTTCTCACTTTAGTACCGTCTTCTTTCCCTTAAGTTCCTCTTTGGTCATTAAGATTGTCAGTGAGGCCAGTGCTCTGGCGCAAAGGGTTAAAGCCCCAGCCTTCTGTGCCAGCATTCCATATGAGCACAGGTTTGAGCCAGGGCTTCTCCACTTCCAGTCCAGCACTCTGCTATGGCCTGGGAAAGCAGTAGAAGATGACCCAAGTCTACAGCCATACCACCCTGAATGCACCCGATCTCATCTGAAGATGACCCAAGTCCTTGTGCCCCTGCATCCACATGGGAGACCCAGAAGAAGCCCCTGGCTCCTGGCTTCAGATCAGCTCAGCTCCAGTCATTGCAGTCATTTGGGGAGTGAACCAGTGGAATGGAAGATCTCTCTCTCTCTGCTGTATCTCTCTCTGTAACTCTGTCTTTCAAATAAATAATTAAAAAAAAAAGATTGTCAGCAACGTCATACACATCAAACAACTTGGCACATTCTGCAGATATTTCCAGACCACATTAAACACTCAACATGCGTGAATAAAGCTAGAAGAAAAGGTACGAGACACGTAAGGACAGAGACCCTATATGTTCTATAATCGCTGCCTCACTGTTCCACATACAGGTGGGCATCTTCAGTAAATAACTGCAGAATGAATGACAGAAAAAGGTCCACCTTCCTCCTGGTAGAGTTATTTGCCTGCATTGAAAACCATAGCTACACCTGAAGCAGCATAGGTGTATGTGTCCATACACTCATGTGTCCTCAAAATTCCCACAGGCTCATCATTCTGCTGGAATACATCACCCTCCCCTTTGGCATGTGAGTTTCTACAACAAAACACTAAAACAACACCAACTTAATAAATGGCCCTGGGTTCTAGTCCCGGTTGGAGCGCCAGATTCTGTCCCGGTTGCTCCTCTTCCAGTCCAGCTCTCTGCTGTGGCCCGGGAAAGCAGTGGAGGATGGCCCAAGTGCTTGGGCCCTGCACCCACATGGGAGACCAAGAGGAGGCACCTGGCTCCTGGCTTCGGATCGGTGCAGCGCGCTGGCTGTAGCGGCCATTGGGGGGTGAACCAACGGAAGGAAGACTTTTCTCTCTGTCTCTCTCTCTCTGTCGCTAACTCTGCCTGTCAAAAAAAATGTCCCAAGAAAGATTATTTTAATTAATATTTCCTTGAAACACACCAATCTTCTAGCACCTAAAAAATGAACTCAATTTTCTGAGGAAAGTTGTTCCCCTTCACCTAGAAAATAGACATCTTTTCAAGTTTCAATTGGCAATTTATATCTCTAGCTGATAATAACACATTCATAGTTTACCTGTCATGCTTTCCCTGTAAGGCTCATTTTTAACTTCTTTGATAACAGACCACTTTTAGTGCTGCTCAGACTAATGCCCTGCACTTGTTCCTTGTTTTCAACTCTTAACATTACTAGAGCTATATTTCTCCATCTGTATGCTTGAGGATGACAAAAGCCAGGCTACACTTTCAACCTCCTAGGATATCCTGCCCTGGAGAATCTCAGCAGGCAAGTGGAAATGAGAGTTAGCCTGGAGCTCCGGAATGAATTAAGGATTGGAGAGGTCAATTTGGGAATCATTAGTGTAGAGGTGAAAGGTGAAGCAACTTGAGGAGATTGAATTACCCAGGGAGAGAACACAGTAAGAGAAGAGAAGCAGATCAATGACAGGACCTTGAGAATTGCTCCACTTAATGGAGTGAGGAACTTTGGCTGGGGGTGGGGGGTGGATAGGCATTGGTTTTGTGTGTGTGTGTGTGTCTGTGTGTGTGCGTGTGCGTGTGTGTAAGAGAGCCCACCCAACACAGGAAGGCTAAGGGGGTGCTTAGATGCTTAGATGACAACAAGATAAATTATGAACACTTTCAAGCAGAAGAAGATGTGGAGAAGTAGTAGACTCTCCAAAGAGGTCAAGAAGACTGAGGCCAGAGAAGAAGCCATAAGATTTTGAAACATGGAGGTCATGGATCACCTGTGGCAAAGCAGTCTTGCCAATGCTATTCTTGTAGACTTCATGTGCCCACATGTGGATGTGTACAGGTGTATATGCAGGAACCTACAGTGACCATAATATTAAATATTCATATGGAATGCGGCTTGTTCTGAGTGTGCCAGATGACAATAGAAACCACTACTGCTTATTAGTGTTTACCAAGTGCTAGGAATGGTGTTAAGCACTTGATATGCATGATACTTTAATCCCCGCAACTCTAGTTATATTTTACATGTGAGAAAAACAACCAAAGCTAACAGAGGAAAAATACATTGCTGAAGGCCACACAGTTAGAAAGTGGCAGTGCCAGGATTGGACCTGAGATTGGTTTGACTCATTCACTGTCTCAGTCTTTGAAGTAATAATTCCACTAACACTAATGCTAGTTAAGCAATCTATGCATGGGGGGGGGGAGCTGATACTGATTGGCTCCACCCTCCTACTTCCAGGCTCTTTGCATAGAACATCTTTCACATATCTACCATCACCATTATGGCTATATTTAGCAAAGCTAAACATGAGGGCATATTCAAAGAATTCTGATTCAGTTCTTTGGTGAACAAGTTGAAGTTATATGATTCCAAAGCAACCAGTTATAATTCAAATGTATTTACTCCAATAGTTCCAAGTAGTTTGAAAGTTTAAAAACAAAGGTGTGGCGTCATTGGTGGTTGTTACTGAGATTCAAATTACTGATAATCAAACTGATTGAAAAGTGAGGGAATTGGACAGGATGATCTTAGAGGCCCCCCTCCAGGCCCCCTCTATGATTTCTGTATTCAAATCTAATGCCAATTATTTTGAAGATATCAAGTATGATGTAGAATGTAAATGCAGCAGCAGAACTGGTTGGCATACAAGCATCCTTTTCTTCATTAGATTTATAGAAGCCTGTTGTTAAAATATTATAAAATTACATTTCTGGCTGTTCAAATATTAATTGCTAACTTAAAGAGAAGCTTGGAAACTGCATAACAAAATGATGCATTGAAAATCCAACCAAATATTTTGCTTAGAACAAACAGCAGACCTTACGGTCGAGCTTGCTAGAGGAAAATGAGAGAATGAGAGAGAGAGAGAGAGAGAGAGAGAGAGAGAGAGAGAGAGAGAGAGAAACACTCTGACAATTAATATCTTTGCTGTCTATAGAGGAACAAACAAAGTTCTGGTCTGAAGCAATTATCATTGCATTATTATTGCTGTTATTTTTGTATGTGCATAGTAATAATTCTAGGCATTTGGGATGACTTCCACTGATTACTCTTCCTCTGGATTACAAAAATCTACTCAGGCGACCAAATAATAGCAAGTACCTAAGCAAATTGTTCATTATGAGGCAGAGAAAATCATAACCTTATGCAATTATGAAACTGCATATACAAGGGGATTACCAAATGAATTGTTGCTTCATTAGTTTATTAGTGGTTGAAAAAATGCTCTAGTCTTGCAAATAGTTTTCATACATCATTCAGTCCACCAGAATTCAAAAATGGGCTCAGAGTGGGAATGGGACTTGTTCAATGACAACCCACCAGTTAGTAGCAGAGTCTAATACTCTTGCTACCATGACCTACGTGATGTATGACAGTTAAACATCGTCCTGCACTAATATTGTGTGATTAGGTGGCTGTGCATCTATACCATTTATCTCAATGAATTATGATCTGACTATAAACACTGAGTTTATTATTTTCATCTGTCCAGTAAACACATTGAGGCCCTAATGGTAAACATAGAAACCCAGCTACTGAAAATTAAACTTGGCACCTTAAAAATGGCTCAACTACTCTATTTTTTATTATTATTATTTTAATGGAGAACTTTCATTTAGTAAATATAAATTTCATAAGTACAACTTTTGGATTATAGCAGCTCAACTACTCTATTTTAATCGGAGTCTGCCCCTGTGGATGACAGCCAAAGCCACAGCCTTTGCTCTTGCTAAGCCATTGGGCCAAGGAGTACAGGTGGGATACATGTGTGTAGGAAGAGAAAGTAGAGGCAGTTGTAAATATTTCTGAGGCCAATAAGCCTGCAATGGGTCAAGTACAGTACTGGTGGGCATCATGTGCTAGGCTACTAAAGCACACATCTGCAAAATGGCGTGTGTTTCTCACTTGCCCCTGCAATGCTAGTGTCAACATGATGGTACAGCTAGCTCATGACACCAACCTTCACCTGCAAGGCCATCTTTCTGGCACAGGCTCAGTGTCCCCTTCTCCTGTAGAGAGGATCTTCTATTTGATTAGATCAGCTCTCCCACAGTGTTCATGTGATAAAAAGCCCCTGGCCTGTGGACTTCCTTTATCTTCCAACTCAGAGTATTTGCATACTTTAAAAGCCCTGATATTTCCCAATAACTGATTTCCTTCAAGGAAATGCTGACCTAGTTGTTTGCTATCCCACCATCCAGCCCAGGGACAGGCAGGTGTGCTTGCAGCACTACAAGAAACACTTGGTTGATGATGGTGGTCCTCTTAACCACACATTTTACTATGCCATCTATTTCAACAAAAAGAGAAAAAGGAGCAATGACTTATGGCCCAAATGTCTGGGGCTGTGGGTCTGAACACTCTTCCCACTTCTGAATTACATCAGCCTTCAGACCTGAGCCTGCATGCCTACATCGTTCCAGTTCCAGCCGTATTCAACTCAAAAAGAGCTCTAGAAAGGATTTATCCAACCCCAAAGCTTAACTATTTGTTATGCTGAAATGAAACTCCCAGGCGCCTGCACAGTCTATTTGTTATAGCTTAATTGGGCTTAGGTAAACTAGAAATGCATAGTCACTTACCTTGCTGCATCTAGAATCTGAAAAATCCTCCACCTGTTAAAGGAACAGTAAAACCAGTCGCTAGCAAGAGCTTGGTAAGAAAAGAGTTAAAAATAATAAAAGTTTTCCAATTCCCTTTGACAGCATAGTTCTCCAACTTCCCAAACTGCAAAGCAACAGTTCATGGATGGCTTCACTACTTTGCTCCCCATTAGCTCCTCTCAAGTAGTGGGGGAGATTCTGAATCATAGGGCCAAAAGGGGCAGGGCAGCACTGTCAGCCAGACCTCTGGAGGGCTGTGGGCTGGGAATGATGGATCTACCACTCACTCATGCTAATTCCACTCCCTCTCACAAAGAATGATGGCAATCTAAGCAAAAACAAAAGCCAATAAAGCAAAACCTGAACGAAGCCCACCCTGTGGCATCACTGAAATGGAAAAGCCTGATTGAAGGAACCTAGGAGGAATTTTTTTTTGAGAGTTTTCATATTATCAGGAATATATGAAACATATACAAAAAAGGAAAAGGACGATTAGACTTTGCTGATGCTCTTCAAAGCAAAAATTCAAAGCACACACAAAGTGATAATATAAATCATCTCTCTAGTCCCTTCCACCCAAACACAAGACATCCATCAAAGTAAAGAATGTATCCCCACTAAAACAAAACAAAAAACTAGCTGAGCTGTTTTCCTAATCTAAGTCTTGGAGTCACAAAACGCTAATTCTACTTTGTGGATTTCTGATATCAGTAGGGACTGTCAAGTTTTACCCAAGTCAGTTGCTAATTTGAAGATCTGAAATGAGCTCAGCTTTTTGTTTTTCACTATGCCAGAACAAGGGGTATTACAATGTAGTCAAACTTCTGTGTCCAAAGTAGATTTTATGGCTTGTGTATGTTCTTGGGAGAAAAGTTTTCTTTACATCAGCTAAGTCTGCAGGCTCTAGAGGTGCGTTAAGAGAGACTTTTAATAACACAGTGAGCAGCAGAGCCTTTGAGAAGCAATATATGACTATTTTCTCAACAGTCCCTGGTGTGGCTAAGCATCCCCTTCCCTAGTAGTGAGCTGTTAAGACTGCAGAGGTAGAAAGTGTTGTGAGAAGCGAAAGTCTGCTGGGTGAGCTCTGACATCATCTCTCTGCAACAGGACTTCGCCATGGCTGACTTACCACTGCATGCCCAATCGCTCTCATCTTCTACTGCAGCCACAAAAAGAAGTAATCTGGGGTACACGGACCTTCCCCATGACTTACAGTCCCTACACAGTGAAGAGAGGCCAGAACCCTTTCCACTGCACCTGGCCTCATGAACAAAAAACGAACAAAACAAACAAACAAACAAACAAACACAAACTAATACAACTTTGGGTAAAAAAAACAACAACAAGAAGACATTTTTAAAAAAGAAAATATAAAACCAGATGTTGATTCGCAGTACCAGAGAATCCCAAAGTGAAATATCTAATACTTTCCAAATCTGCAATATTCATTTCATTGAACTACCAGAAATCTTCAAATAATAGAAGGGCATACACAATTAACTTATATGGGGATGGCATTAAATTGAACGTTAATTCAGGAACTATTGTCACTTAAGATTATTACTTTTTTAATTTGTAGGTAAATTTCTTAATTGCCCATTAGAAATTGTCCAGTGTTTGCACTGAGAAGCCTTTTGGGAGCTCATTGTCTTACCTGGGTTCCAGATGGTCAGAGGTGCAGTATTCAATGATGAGCCATGAAAATGTTACAGGTGCACCAATCAGAAGGTTGAGTCGTCATCAGAAGTGAAACAAAGACCATCGGGAAAAGGTTTAAAAGGGAGGAAAAAAAAGGAGAGGTATCTGATTAGAAGAAAATGAATTAATTTTAAGAACCCACTTTATACATACATATATACATATATATGTGTATGTATATGTGTGTATATATATATTTATATATATTCATGTGCTCTTTGGAAATGTTCTTAAATGGAAACCTTTAAAATAGTCAAGGTGTTTCCTTAGAAATATTTCTTAACTATCATATGCCATGCATTATTCCAGGTACTAAGGATACAGCAGTGAATAAAAGTGTCTCCATTGGCACATTGTCTAAGCCATCTACATGGAAAACAATTCCACAGAAATATACTATACGTGAGAGTTTCTCTTCATTTCATTTAGGCCTTTATTTATGTATGGAGAACATGCCCAGTGGTTTTAGATTTAACATTTGTATTAGAAGAAATTCTCATTCAAGGGACATTCTAAATTCATCATGTCTCCATGGAGGAAGCCCTCCCCAACAGCTGTAAAGCAGACTCCTTTTTTCAGTTGGGCCATTTGCAGCCCACAGAACCCCACATGCTGGAAAAATGCTCTCGATGGCAGCTTCCTATACTGCAGTCCCACACCCATCAAGCCTTTCTCATTGGTTGCTGCCGTGTTCTGTGACAGCTGGCCCATGTGACACTCAGGTGACTGAATTCATCAGCCCTCAGCAAATGAACATCCTGGGGAAGCAACAGCAGTTAGTGGGCAGAAGGAACTGCAGGGACCAAGACTGTGAATCAGATACTGGATTGGAGTAGAAGCAGTAAGAATAACCTTCCTCTGGGCCAGGTTCCCGGGATGTGATGAAACACTCCTTAAACTGCAGCAACTGCCTAACTGTCAAATTAGCAGGAAAAGGACAAGATGAAAACGAAGGGAACAGTGGAGTGAGGGGAATCTGAGGGAGACTTGGGAGTTCAAAATTTCCAGTTCGGGGTTCATCCTAACCACGAATCCCAAACTATGACACCTGTCATTGGCATTTACATTCTGAGGGTTGATGATTAGGGCTTCAGAAATAAAAGTAGCACTGTTCACTTTGGCATTAAGAACTCAAATTAAGACCTAAGAGAAATAGGATGATGTAAAAATCCAAGAGCCCTTGCCTGAGAATCAAGACCCCTAATCCAGGTTTCTAATCCTGGTTTTTATCAATGATTAGTTTGGTTTTGGGCAGATTCTCTCATCTGCATTCTCTCAGGGAGCTGTAGAAAATGAAAGAGTTTAAAAAGGTTGTTTCTGCAAATCCTCTAGTTCCAATATTCCTTCATTCCCTGATAGCTTGGTATTTTTTTTCTCAGTTCAGAGAGCCCAGAGCCCAGCATTTTGAGTGTATGAGTAAATCAGAACATGGCCAAAATTAAAGTGGCCAAATTGAAATGTGGCTGAACATCAATTTGTCCAGCAAAACAGCTTTGTTTATTTGAAATATTGAGTGGCTGGTTCTTCATGATGGAAAATTTATAAAAAGAAACAAATAAAAAAAAAGAAAAAACTAATTGATGAACAACTGACCCACCCCATTCTCTTCTTCTCATGAAGATTCTTCAATTGTCAGGAGTCTGGGGTGTTGGTTGGTGGTGGTTGTCCATCAGCAGAGACCTCCACAACCTAAACACTTCAAGATAAATGCTAGACACAAGGGACCTTCAAAAAAATTCACAGAAAATGTGCATTATCTTTTAACTCTACTTTCCCATAAAGTTTTTGAAGTACTCTGCAGATACTCAGATTTTGGGAGCACCACCACTATTTTGGTCTGATGGTAAGCCTACAGCTGATAACACACACTATGGCAAACAACTGTCAATCACTATCACTGAGTGGCCAAGCAAGTCACCCATGCAACCTCTCTGGTCTCTCACACTGGACTGCTTTGCTCACCCTCTCTCCAATTCCCTCACCAAGAGCTGCTGTGCCTTGATTTTCTGTCTTCTCCCCACTTAGGATGCCCATCCACCTCCCCAGCCTGATTTCCTCACCTGCAAAACAGGGCTAAGCATAGAGTCTACACCAATGATGATTTTCAACATATTTAAAACAGAAATGGCACAGAAACTGGCCAGTCTGGGGCCAGCGCCATGGCTCACTTGGCTAATCCTCTGCATGAGGCGCTGGCATCCCATATGGACACCGGGTTCTAGTCCCAGCTGCTCCTCTTCCAGTCCAGCTCTCTGCTGTGGCCCGGGAAGGCAGTGGAGGATGGTCCAAGTGCTTGGGCCCTGCACCCACATGGGAGACCAGGAGGAAGCACCTGGCTCCTGGCTTCGGATTGGCATAGTTCCGGCCGTAGCAGCCATTTGGGGAGTGAACCAAAGGAAGGAAGACCTTTCTCTCTGTCTCTCTCTCTCTCACTGTCTAACTCTGCCTGTCAAAAAAAAAAAAGAAGAAGAAGAAAAGAAAAGAATAGAATAGAAAAGAAACTGGCCAGTCATAAGCCATCCCTATCAGAGCAGAAACTAACTGCACAACCTGTGTAGGCAGGCCAGTTTTAGGTCTAGAAGGGTCCTAAGATATTTACGAGCGCTAGATGAGATCATGTATGTAAACCCTGTAGTAAAGCACCAGGTCCAGAGTCAGCATGTCATAAATTTTAGGCAAGATTATTTTTATGTATGGAGGAATAGCAATAAGAGAATTGTCCAGAAGGATGGCTAAGTACAGGGGTCACTGCCTCACACATGAGAGATCTGGATTGAGCTCTCAGTTCCAGATTTTGGTCTGTCCCAGCCTGGCTATTATGGGCATTTGGAAAGTGAACTGACAGACGGGACATCTCTCTAACTTGCTCTGTTTCCATTTCTGTCTCCATCACCATCTCTGATTCCCCCTCCTTCTCCCTCTCTGCCTTTCAAATAAGAAAAATAAAATTACAATTTGAAAACAATTCCATTAATTACTATAGGGAAGAAGTGCTCCCCAACATCTGTGTTTCATCCTTGTTCTACTCCAAGTCCACTAGAAATCGTGCGCACTTCACGAGTGGGAGCCCTTTGGGTCTGTCTCGTGAATCCTGGAATCCAGAACATCCTTTCTAGTTTTTGTTTTTAAGTATTTGTTTTAATCCCAAGACCCAGCACTTGTTGCAAGTGAAAGGTCCCCTGAGTTTGTGCTCCGTTCATGGCATCTCCCTTCCTCCTGGTTTCCAGATCTACCCTCCGGTCCTTTCCTTCTCTGCCAGCTGACCAGGATTTCCAGCTGATCCTTGCGTTTGAGAAAGAGCATCTCAAGACCCCACAGCCTTGTAGACTGAAAGAAAGGAAACTGTATTGACTCAATCTCCCACCCTATGATATTTATAAGGGACATTATTTTGGTAGGAATTTGTCACCATTTTTGTTTATATCACCTCAGTACCACAATATGTAACACCCAGGTCTTCCAACTACATCAGAAACCTTTTGTTTAATAGTTGCTGGTTGTTGATTCTCTAATGTCAATGTAGGTGGGGCAAAATAAATATTGTACCACACAGGGTAACAGAAAGAGGCACAGTCTAGAAGTCAAAAACTGAGGTCTTTATGCGAGTTCTGTCACCAACTGGCTATGCAAACCAGGAGCTTCTTCCAGGTCTCCCACGTGGGCAGGGGCTCAGGCACCTGGGCCATCTTCTACTGCTTTTCCAGGCCATAGCAGGGAGCTGGATTGGAAGACGAGCTGCTGGGACTAGAATCGGCACCCATATGGGATGCTAGTGCCACAGGCGGAGGATTAAACCTACTGTGCCAAAGCACTGGCTCCAGACATTAACCTTTCTACGAAGTATTGCCTGGGTTCTTATAAACCAAGTCCTAGACCAGAATACTCCTGCATTCCTCTAAAAGACTCTGGAGCCAAAATCAGAGAGGCAGGTTTGTCTTTAGCAGTCTTCTCATCCCAACAAGTTCCCGGACATACTCACACTCACCAAGCGAACTGCTCATGGGCAAGCCTGAGATTCTGGCTAATGCCTGCTGCACAAGACACGTTAGGAGTCATCAAACTTAGGAAATGTGAGGCTGGGGTTGTGGCATAGTGGGTTAAGCTGCAGATTGCAATGCTGGCATCCATATGGGCACTGGTACAAGTCCCAGCTGCTCCACTTCCGATCCAGCTCCCTGCTAATGGCTTGGGAAAGCAAGAACATGGCAGACGTGTTTGGTCCCCTACCACTGACGTGAGAGACCTAGAGGAAACTCCTGGCTCCTGGCTTTGGCCTGGCCCAGCTGCAGCCGCTGTGGCCATCTGGGGAGTGAACTAGCAGATGGAAGATCTATCTCTGTCTCTCCACCTTCCTCCCCATACTCTGCCTTTCAAATAAATAAAATAAATCTTAAAATAAAACTTGGACATCAGAAGCCAATCTACTGATGGCATAGTATAGTCACTCTCTAAGGTTATATCATATTTGCACTGGGCCACAAACCTAAACCTAACGGAATGACTACTATGGACAGATCAGCCCCTGCAGGCTGACAAATCCTTTCAGTATCATCTCTGTTGATGGACCAGACTCACCTCCTATCCCAAGGTGCCTACTACATCTCATTAAGATAAAGAACTCAAGTGACTGCAAAAACCAATGGGTATTTTCTTCCTGCAACACGCAGTCATAGACTCTGAGGGCTAGGAGATGTCTTTTAGTGATGTTTTGGAGATCATTAGTGTGGTCCAACACTTCCCTGACCTAAGAACCTAAGGGCATGGGGAATTGCCTCAGATCACAGAGCACAATAGCAGGGCCAAGACCAGGACCCAATTAGTCCCTCTCCTTGACACAATTCACCCACCCCAAGTCCAGCAGAGCCTGCCTAGGGGCAGCAGGGTAGCAAGTACCTGCTCTCCCAGATATAATCACAGAACTTTTCAGAACAATTCCAAGGGCAAAGCCTGCAACAGACTGGGAAACCAACCATAAGAGCTCCCCAAGGATTTTAAATTCTTCTTTTCCAGTAGCTGTTAAATTGTAAACACATTTTCCTAGGCTTCTCTCTCACATTTTTTCTGCCTAAATGTGCTTTTACTGCATCACATGGTAACAATCAGTGATTCTTATATTCCTTTCATTTTGAGAAATAATGCCTAATACCTGAGCCCTGTATTGCTGAAGCCCCAAGCACATTTTAGAAACAAAGTGGATCTGATGAGAAAGATTGCTAAACAGCCCTTTGCAAACAGTAGTTTTTTATATGTTTGCGGGCCAGTCAGTTCTCAGTTGCTGGTGTCTTCTCTAAGTTGTTTGTTGTCTACAGACTATAGAAATAGCACCCCACCACCATACCCTACCGGGGTCCACCAGATTTTAGTAAAAAAACAAAACAAGACAAAAATCTCCCCTTTGGGCATCCTAAGAGTGCCCTCTAGCGCTGATCTAATTAAGGATCAGGAGGCAGAGTCTTGTTTTCCTGGGAAATGGGTCTGTCTGTAAACTTGTCTGTGGCTAGGGTAGGATATATTCTTTCTGAAGGCATCTCTACAGTTACCTATTTGACACCTGTGTCGTTCTGAAAGCTGTCGAGGGGGTGTTTTGCCATTGCAGAAGCAAAGCAAAACAAACAAAGCTGACAAAGAACACCTGGCTTATCCTCCTTCATGGAAAGCCTCCCCACTCAGGCTGCAGGGGCACTATTTGAGTTACAGCATGAGATGCACAGGCACAGGCTGACTGCATCAACCCAGAGTGGCTTTGGTATGTGTTTTCGACCTCCCCCAATGCAGACATCTATATTTATATCGTAGGTTCCAGCAATGTGATCACATATTTTTTTTTTCTTTTAAGGGAAAAAGAACCAATTAAGAATCCCTTAGGCATATTATGGATCTAAGAGGGCTTGCTTTCTGTTAATAGTGGCCTGAAAAGGTTTCACGTGCAACCTAGATAGAAATGTGTGCTGGGGGCTTTTTTGTCCCAATTTATTTCCACGCTTCAGATTTGGGGGTCTTGGAGGAGGATCCATGATGCATGCCATTTCAGCCTGGTTCGAAGCGGCAGCGAGGCCTCCACTGTGCCTTTTACAGTCAGATTTGCAAGGGGCTGCTACTCTACTGAATCTCAAATATTTTCTGCTGACACAAAGGATGGCAAGCTGCCAGCATGCGCTATAAGTGTTCCATTCACATTTTAACATGTTTTCTACAGAGAAAATGAAAAAGCCCATAACAAATAATTATTTGGCCAGCGCTAAAACACAGATTGAGATCATTCTCGGGAAATGTTTAGCCAAGTCACTAACAGAATCAGACACGAGAGACACGCTGACTGGTTCACTCTGGGCACACATCACCCATGTTTAGCAAGGACCTTAGATCTCTACTGAAACCAAAGCATGGTGAGAACCGCTGGATTTGGTTGCAAATTCGCTTCAAGCCATTCCGGAAAAAAGAGTGAATGGCGTGCTTGGTAAGAGGTAATGTGCTAGGGTGGAGTGAACACACGTACTGTGTTCAAATTGCAACTCCTGCACTTGTCTTTGGTTACTTCAAACCTGTCAGTCTCGTTCTTCTCAACCAAACTGTGCCTTTCCTGTCATCTCCAAGGTTCAGCAAACCTGCTGAATTTGATATCACCAATAATTCTGATGCAAAACACTCCACACTTTCCGGATGTTTCCAAAGATGTAGGAGGTCAACTAAATGAAACATCTGGAAAGCGGACTTCACTGTCGAAAGTCTGTGATAAAGACTTGGAGCTCCTGCTCTTCTTGCCCACATTTACCCTACTTGTCTCTGTCAATGGGACGAATCCAAACATTCAGAACTGTGCTTTAAACTCCCGGACACCTTCTATATGAAGACACAGCACCACTGATAGGGCCAAGCCTCTGTTTCCATTAGGAAGTAGGTCTCCTTCTATTGCAGGTTTCATTTTGTGCCTTACTTGATGTTTCAAAACCAGAATCAGAAATTCCCAGTAGTTTTGCTCCAAGAATACAAAATATGGGGTAAGTGTGCCAAATCATCTGGAGGAGTACACAGAATATATCTTTCAAGAATTACTGGAATTATACCTAAGTGACAAGTGATAACAAGCATACTATTAGTTAACATTTACTGAGTGCTTACTATATGCCAGGCACTATATACTTTATAGGAATCATCTCATTTCATCCAGAACAAAAGTCTATACTCACTGAATCAATAAGAAAAGTCAAGGTCAGAGGGAAATTCATGATAAGTTGTAGAGTTGAGATTGAAGTCTAGAGCTGTAGGATGCCAGTAGCCAAGGTCCAGAACCACTAAACTGTACTAACCATTACTCATTTTTCCCACCCTGCAACCCTGTGTGGTGGGCATCCTTCTGCTCATTTTTACAGATAAATCAGACTCAGAGGGTAACTTGCTCAAGGTCACACAGCTAACAAGTGAAACCACTGAGATGGGAATATCCAATATTCCCTGAGTCCAAATCTTATGCCTTGCCTATTGCACCATATGCCATGTTCCCATGGGGAGCTAATGTGGAAAGGGTCACGGGATATAATCTCTCTGTGCACATCATACCCCTCCCCCGAGAGCTGGGCATTGCAACCTAGTTATTGTGCAAGGCTGCAGTATGCTCTCAAGTACCTTCTTAGATGATGGAACTATTTTTCACTTTGAATTCCAGGATAAAGTTTCAGGCTATGAGTGCCAAGCACTTGAATACACAAAGAACAGAGGTAGTAGCTCATTTGAAGATGAAAACCTAGTGTAAATCTTCACTGTGGCTAAGCTGCTCCCCTAGGATATAAATCAGGCGGCAGTGGGTGGGCCAGGGGCTTACAGGGAACAGGAACTTGGCAGGCAGATCAGATCTCTCTCCCTGGAGCACTGGGGGAGTAGGGTTGCCTCTTGCTAGTATACGTTTATATTTTTTATCTACAGGAAAATATAATTAAATTAGATATAGTCAGGATGCAGAAAGTCCAAGGCAGGATGAGCACAGGAAAAGTGGAGAAGATGCTGCAGTGTGTGTTGCATTCCAAGAAGGTGTATGTAACTCCAGTGGAAAGAGGGGAATTCGTGCCTTGGGAGCGAGCTGTGCTTGCCAAACTATGGAGTCCATCCTCTAGCACGATGATCCAAGCCACTTGCAATTTGACCCCGATTTAGTTGAACCAACGGCAAAGGAAGACCTTTCTCTCTGTCTCTCTCTCTCACTGTCCACTCTGCCTGTAAAAAAAAAAAAAAAAAAAAAAAAAACAAAAAACAAAACAAAACAAACAAAAAAAAAAAACAAAAAAAAAACACCAAAAACCTATCAAAGTCGGAAGGTACTCTTTGAGACCACAAAGGCCAAAGTCTGTATTTTCTAGGTCCTGAGAGAGAAAGGGACTTGTCCAGGGTCACACAGTTCATAATGGGGTCAAAATCATCTCCCTCATGACTTCCAGTTTATGAGTATAAAAGCGCCAGGGTCCTCTCTGTGAAAAGAAAGCTGCCAATCTATAGTTGGAGGGATGGGAGTCCAAAGGTCAGTTGGGAGCTGGCGGCAGAAACCTAGGCAAGATGAGTGACCTTTGTTATTTAAGTAGAACAGTAATCCTGTAAAAACTTTCCTACCTCCTTTTACAGGTGAAGCACCTGAGCCTCAGCCAGATGAAGCAGCTTGCTCAAGGTTATGAAACTAATAGATAGGCAACTTGACTTGCACGTTGGTCTAGCTCCATAGGCCACAAGCTCTTGATAGCAATGCTTTGGCGCCCTAAATTCCCTGTGGCCATCTCCCAATTAGAAAGGAGGTCCTGGAGCCGGCACTGCGGTGCAGCAGGTTAACACCCTGCCGTGCAGTGCCGGCATCTCACGTGGGCACCGGTTCGAGACCCGGTTGCTCCACTTCAGATCCAACTCTCTGCTGTGGCCTTGGAAAGCAGTGGAAGATGGCCCAAGTCCTTGGGCCCCTGCACCTGCGTGGGAGACCCAGAAGAAGCTCCTGGCTCCTGGCTAAGGATTGGTGCAGCTTGGGCTGTTGTGACCAATTAGGGAGTGAACCATCAGATGGAAGACCACTCTCCCTCTCTCTCTCTCTCTCTCTCTCTCTCTGTGTAACTTTGATTTTCAAATAAATAAATAAATCTTTAAAAAAAAGAAACTAATATACAAGCAACTTGACTTGCAGGTTGGTCTGGCTCCACAGGCCACAAGCTCTTGAGAACAATGCTTTGGCCTCCTAAATTCCCTGTGGCCATCTCCCAAATAGAAAGGAGGTCCTTTCAATTTACGAGTATTAGCATGTTCATTTTCCACAATTGTAGTAAAACAGGGGTAAGCCCTCATGCATGAACCCAAATCCAACAAAGCCTTGACAAGTGCCTGGTTCTTGGCTTATAGGAACATCTTTGGATTGCCCTTGGCCTTGGGACCTAAGGAAAACAGGAAGCCGTTGAGAATAGCCTGTCAATTTCCTCATAGCCACAGAGGGCTTTGTAATTCCCCCCATCACAGGAACTATTGTACCCCTTCAGGCCACTGAGGCTGCCTGCCTGCAAAATAAGGAGGCAGTGACCATGGCATCCAAGCTGTCAGAGGACAGGGAGGGTGCTGTGGGAGTTTCTTCATGCCTAACAGCAAGCGACGCAGCGCACACCTGCCTCCAGCATGAGGCAGGGCTTGCCTCCACATCCATCCCTTAGGAAAGCCTCCCCATCCCCTCCCTGCCCTCTTCCCACCCCCACCATGCTAGCCCTGAGCAGCAGACACTTGTCTCTTCTTTCAGGAAAGCTGGTCAGCACTGAAGTAGTGGGGCCAGTCCTCAAGAGTAGCAGGAAGAACTCGAAACTGCTTCGCTTTAGCTGAACTTGTGCAACTGCTAATGGCACAAGTGGCACATCATCAGACTGCCTGCTCCTTCCTGCTCATCAGAACGGAGGTGCACTGTGTACCCTACAGCCAGGGCAGAAGTCACCAGGCAGCTGGCTTCGTGTAAATCGAATCCTGGTTTCCCACTGACATACGCTCTGGATCAATCTCCAACCGCCCAGCAGTTTGCCAGTTGCCCTTCACACGCTGGCTTTAAGGCTCTCTGCCCCCAGCCCCTTATCAGCCTCTCATGTTAACTCACATGAGCTGATGCTGTAAGGGAAGCCCAAGTTAAAAGGATCTTTCTCATGAGGGAGTGTTTACAAGTTTGCGGAAAAACAGAATTAAAAGGTGCTGATGTTGGTGCCAAAAAATTGAAATCCATGTGTGGGATGTCTTCATAAAGTTTGTGGGAAATGTGTAGTGTGAAAAAGCTATGCATGGATTTCACAAATTTATGCCCCCCAAATACACTTTTCTTTGAGTTCTATTTCCACAAACTTTTGGAAATCCCTTTGTATAACTGGCCAGTTATTTTAGATTTTGGAGGGAGGTCTCTCGAAAACATGGACACACCTCCCTTTGGTTCAAATTGTGTTATTTACTCTTCTGACACATATCTAGATGTGTGGAAGCCTTATGGAGGTGTAATTCACATACCATATAATCGACCTATTTAAAGTATACAATTCTGTGGTTTTTAGTATATTTATGGACATGTACAGCCACCACCACAGCCAATTTTAAAACATTTTCATCACCTCCAAAAGAAATCCTGTATATCTTAGCTTTCATTGCCCTATCCACTATTCCTCCTAGCCCCTAACTACCATCAAGCTACTTTTTGTCTCTATGGATTTTCCTATTTTGGACATTTCAAAACAGTGGAATCAATAATATGGTCCTTCCAGGTTACAGCTTATATTCTTTTTCATGACCTGAATCATGTTTCATTATATAGATATCCCCCAAATTTTTAACTCCAGTGCATCTATACAATCTCATCCTCACTCACTAAGCAAGTTCACAGATCAGTCCTGAATATCAGTTGTGGTAGAACTATAACTAGGATGAAGAAGCGGACAGCTAGATAAGGATATGGAAGGAGCACATTCATTCATTCAACTGCCATCTATTGAGTGTCTCCTATGTGACAAGATCGGTGCTTAGGCACTTAGAATTCAAGGGTGGACAAGACATGCGCCCTGCCCTCCATGAGCTCACTGAGGATAGTAGTACAGAAGACCATACATTACAGATGGCAGCTTCCCAGGATACAACTCCTGAAAGCACTCAAATGTTATGGGAAACTCATTAATCACTCTGAAGGAATTCATGGCCCAGGATTGAGTTCCCGATTCTAACAAATGTTCATGGACAAAACTAGTCCGAGTGAGAGTAGCAGCTAGGAATTCAGAGGTTTTTTGGTTCATCTGTGTTGCATAGTTTAGAGGTGACATTCGCCTAGCATAAAATGAACCATTTGAAAGTGTATAATTCAGTGGAACTCACTACAGTCACATGCTGTGCAACTGCCTCCTCTATCTTGTTCCAAAACACTTTCATCACTCTAAAAGAAAACCTTGCACCCGTTAAGCACTCACTCCCTCTTGCTCTCTCCCCTTAGCACCTGGCAACCACAAATCTGTTCTCTGTGTTTATGGACTTGACAATTCTGGATTATTCATAGAAGAGGATTCATAAAATATGTGGCCTTTTTAGTCTGGCTTCTTTCACTAAGCAGAAAGTTTTTGAGCTTCCTCCACGGTGCAGCATACATCAGTACTTCACTCATTTTTTACAACAGAACAATACCCCATTGTACGCCTAACCACAATTTTGTTTATCCATTCATCCACAGATGGGTATTTGGGTTGTTTCCACTTTTTCAGGATCACGATGAGAGCTGATATGAACGTTCAGATACAAGTGTTTGTGCGGACATATGTTTTCAGTTCTCTCGGGTATATACCTAAGAGGACAATGGCTGGATCATATGCTGGTCATGTCAAAACATTTTCCACGGCAGCTGCATCATTTCCCATTCCCATGAACAGTGCACCAGGACACCAGTTTATCCCAGGGATTCAGTCTTATTTTCTTACTGAGAGGAGACTCATTAAACTGGAGACACCCAATTAGCCCACATGATTGACCCTCATGCTGGGCATTTAACCTTGGGCCTCTTCATTCATACTTTGGCTGGCAGGAGAGACAAAGCCCTCCTCCAAGGCTCTGGGAGTGCCTCTACACACGATCACAGCCTACAGGGGACCGTTAGCAGCTCGACAGGTTTGCTCTGGAGCTGTCTCGCGGCCCACATTGATGGGATTCATAGTATCTGTCCCAGTGGATGACCAGGAGGAGGACATTTTCGGCTACAAGAGCCAAGCCCAGCAAAACTAAGGAGGTGATTTCATGAAAGAAATGACATGAAATCAATAATGGCTGTGGCGAGAAGGAAAGAACAGCCCAACCTTCTCTATTACACAAGAAATTAGGAAAAGCTTGAGTGGGCTGTAAAGGCACTTAGATCCCATGGTATTCGACACTGGCTCTTGTCCCTTGGAATAAAGCTCTGACATAAATCTAGGAGAGAAATAATGATGATGAATGTCTAACTCTAAAGGCGATGACATATAAGTATATCATGGAAACTTGCCCTTATGGCCTCTCTCCTTCAGTGATCAGACAGCTCGACAAGTATTGAATCCACTCCTCCTCCAGCCTATATCACTCCCTGTGCAGGTCAGCCCCATTCTGAAGTAGCAATAATTCTTTCAAGCCACTCAATGCCATGTTGGTGTGCTGAGACCATCACTGTCAAGCTGATGTGTCACTCACTGCCCAGGAAGAGCCAAGGCATGTCCCCAAAGGCCCTCCTCAAAGATTCTGTGCTTGCATCTTCAAGGGTGATGAAGTCCAGACATGGGATTTCCAGGATGCCAATCAATTCTCAAAGACTTGGGTCTTCAGTAAGCTAACACTGAAGGCGGGGTGGGGGGGGCTTCTAACACTTTTAGAAACAATACACATAAAACCCCAGCAGGTCTAACGGAAGGCAGGATGGAGTTAAAGTGGAGGGAGTGAAAGTAGACCCACCACACATAGCCCCACAGAATGGACACCAGAACTCTAGAGAGCACTCCTGAAGAACAGCATCTCTCACAGTGCGGCATGAAGACATTGGTGGGCCCTGGGACCACCGAAAAGGGCCCTTGAGGTCCTCCCTTTCCCGAATGATATGAATTCAAGGGGGGATTTTTTGTTTGTTTTGCCCCAAAATGAGCTTATCTTTTAATCCCATTTTCCTCAAACTTTCCAAAGTAATCTTGCATGGCTGGCTAAGTTTTCTTCATATACCTCAACTAAAAAAGCATATTACCACAGATAAATGTGCAAGCTGATAGGAAAATCCATGTCTCACAGATGAAACCAGATATTAAGGAGATTCATAAAATATAAGAGTGCCGTGCTTTTTTTTTTTTTTTGCTTTGGAAATCAATTATTTTTCATAGAAACAAAACAGATTCATATGATATTGATGCTAATAGGTGATAAGCACTATTTTTTTTAACTTTCGTTTTAAATTTTTTTTAAAGATTGTATGTATTTGTGCGAGAGGTAGAGTTACAGACAGAGGGAAGGAGAGACAAAGAGAAAGGTCTTCCATCTGCTGGTTCACTCCACAAATGACTACAGCTTAGCCGATATAAAGCCAGGAGCCAGGAGCTTCTTCCAGGTCTCCCACGTGGGTGCAGGGACCCAAGCACTTGGGTCATCCTCTACTGCTTTCCCAGGCCATACAGAGTCCTGGGTTGGAAGTAGAGTAGCTGGGACATGAACCAGTTCCCGTATGGGATGCCGGCGCCACAGGCAGAGGCTAGCGCTGCCCCACTAGTATTATTTTAAAGTGAGCTGATACATGTCTTTGTGAATTTCTCAGCTTTAAATTCTAATACAGCCAATATCACCAGGTATATCCCATACACACCAAAGCTCATTGGGATTCTCAATCATTTGTAAGAGTGTAAAGGAGACCTGAGAGAAAAAAAAAAAACTTGAGAGGCACCAGCATAGACTATCGGGTTGTGCCAGGCAAAGCCCAGAGGCTCCGGGTGGTGAATTAGAGGATCTCAGACAGCCCTCAGGTTATCTACTCAGCACTTCAAGGGTCCAAGTTTGGAAATAATTGATTGGATCCAGCCCCCTCATTTTAAAGACCAAGAAACACAGAGAAGGTGAAGGTTATGGAGTTGCGAAGCAAGAACAGCTGAGGTATAGGACTCGGCTTTCCGTTACTATAAGGAAACACCTGAGGCAGGCTCACTTTCTAAAGGAAAGCGGGTTATTTGTCTCGTGATTCTGGAGGTTCACAAAGACTGGGTAGGGCCCACTGGTTTGGCCTCTAGTGATGGAATTCTTGTTGGCAGAGTTCCAAGGAGATGCACCGCATCACAGGGCAAGAGATAACAGGTGTGTGCGTGCGTGTGTCTGCCTTCTTTTCTTAGAAAGCCACCAGGATTCAATCACTGGGTCTCCACTTAATCCAATCCAGTCACTCCCTAAAGGTCTCCACCTCGGAACACCATAAGTGGATGAACTTTCCGCCCTCCTAGCACTATTAACATAAGATGCTGGGGATCAGCTTTGGAACAACATTCAAAGCACTGTACGTTACGTCTGGGCATTCTGAGAACTCCCCTTTCCTTATACTGGGCTGCCGCTCAAATAACACCAGTCACTACTATTGGTTGAGTCCTCTCTCTGTGCTAAGAAGCACTGTGCCCTACACATTCCATAGTGAGCTCTCCACGCCTCCCTGCCCCCCACTCCACCCCTTACCTCCTTGTTTCCATTCTGTGAGCATATCTGGTTGGTAACATTCCATGTTTGCTAAAGCAACCAAGAGAGAAAAACCAGGCAACAGGCTGCTCTCCCTCCTCCAATCCAGCCAGCTCCAGCCTTCTTAGGACAAAAAAAAATTCAACCTGGCACTGTTTTATTCAGCACATCTTGATAAGCAGCATGCAACCCACCTGAGAGGGGATTTTTGAAAAGCCAGGAATCAATTAATTTAATCAGGTTCCTGTACAGTTCAAGAAAGATCCACATGGGCAGCAACTGGGAAGTTAAATGCAGCATCTTGGCAGCCTGCCATGTGGTTAGTCCACAGAGTGTGTCTTTGTGCCTCCTGCCCTACGCAGGCCTCCCATCCTTTGCTAAGACTCTTCTGGGAAGAGACGAGCTGAAAATACTGTTGAGCTAATCCCTGTACCGCCAGACTGGCAACAGCAGGGCTCACAGTGCCTACAAAGGCCTCTCCTAAGTTGGCTCACTCATCTTCCAGAATGGCACAGCAGACAGGGCCAAAGGAGATGGGCTAGCTGGCGTGCTCAACGAAAATACAAAGCAGAAGCACCTGGGAAGCTACTGAAACCACAAAGACAGGCAGAGCCATGGCCCAGGAGAAATCCAGCTTCACTTAGGGGTTTGGAGGTGGTGCTGGTGGTGGTGGGTATGTGTGCATGTGTGTGCACGAACGTGTACTCCTGGTGGGAAACCACTTTGCAGATGGAGGAACTGAGAGGGAGGGAAAATATATACCTTAGGACCACACAGAGTTCTAGAAACTGGGATGAGAATCCAGCTATCCTGACCCCTAGTCCAGTGTTCTTTTCACAGTATCTGGCTATGCTCAACTGAGGGGTAAATAAGTGTATGTATGTGTGTGTGTGTGTGTGTGTTGAGGAGCAAGGGAAGTTTAGAAGGCATTTAGAAATAATGAATCCATTTTTATTGGATCCATGCTTTTCACTACACATCCCCCTGCCCCTTTCCCGCTTAATTGGGATCGTTGGGTTCATCCCTTTCACCTTACAAATGATGAACCTGACTGCCACAGTGCAGAAGAGCATTGCTCTGGGTCACTTTTAGGACCCAGATCTCTGTGCTTTCTTTCCTGTATTCTTCCAACTACATGTTGACCTATAAGTTGCATCTCAACAGAAACACATTATTATAAAGAGTATTTCATTATTTTTTTTCCTCCTACCAACAGGCAAATATTGTTAGAAGCCAGCATGCCCTCTCCTTCTATAGTATCAGTCTGTCCTGGGAATTGCTCTACCAGCGTATTCCAATCTAAATTCCTATGTCAGGGCTGCAGTGGAAGTACTGGTGAAGCCAGTACTACTAATACAGACAAATGATGGCAAAACTAAAGGCAGTGTTGCAATAAAATAATTTATTTGCATAGGTGGGACTTCTCTTTTAATTTTATATTTTAAGGATACAAATTATTTTCTGGCCTTTATGTGTAATTAAATATAGATGTTCTTGGAGCTTAATGTCAGTTTAAATTTTAGCCCTTGGAAAGTAATTTGTTTGCTTGTTCAACGAACAAAGCTTTCCATATTGGTTTCAAAGATCCAGGCTCATGCATCATGAATCAAGGTTGCCTTTATCAAAGCTAAAAAGGTCAGGCAAAGTAGGTTCCTAGCTGCAGGTGAGCCACCATTTAGATGAGAAAAATCAAGCTTTTAGTTCTTTGTCTTAAGTACACAAATGCCTTAAAAGCTTTAGGTATGGGCCGGTGTCGTGGCTTAATAGGCTAATCCTCCACCTTGTGGCGCCGGCACACCGGGTTCTAGTCCCGGTTGGGGCACCGGATTCTGTCCCGGTTGCCCCTCTTCCAGGCCAGCTCTCTGCTATGGCCCGGGAAGGCAGTGGAGGATGGCCCAAGTGCTTGGGCCCTGCACCCCATGGGAGACCAGGAGAAGCAACTGGCTCCTGGCTTCGGATCAGCATGGTGCGCCGGCCACAGCGGCCATTGGAGGGTGAACCAACGGCAAAAAGGAAGACCTTTCTCTCTGTCTCTCTCTCTCTCTCACTATCCACTCTGCCTGTCAAAAAAAAAAAGCTTTAGGTATGGGGATGATGATATAAATGTTTCATCTCTGCACACACAACACCCAGGTAGTTGGTGTTCATCATGCCAATCTGGATGGAATCACTGGAGGACTTGGATCTAGTCCCTCTTCTCCACGGGCCTCAGTTTCCTCATATTCCACAGGAGGACACCTCTTAAGTTCTTTCAGCTCTGACGACACAAGGATACTTCAGAAAAAGTTCATGGAAAAAGAAAGAAAGTGAGTGATGTTTATTGTGGCACAACAAATTTGAAATCCACACGTCGTTTTTGCATAATACACATATTTCTACAAACCTTTAGAAGACCCCCTCAAATGCATGGATTTCAAAAAAATTGCACCAAGATAAATTTCTCTTTCTATTCCATTTTAGCACAAACATTTTGAAGTAGCCTCATATAAGGCACCTAGATATAGAAAGGCTATCCTTTGAGGTGATTTTCAATGGCACTGATTGGTCTTGAAAAGCAATTTGTAAGATTTCAAGTCTTGGAGATTTAGCAATCCACGGGGAAATTAGAGTCATGGATTATTATGTAATCTTGTCCTTCTCCCTCTCCTTCCTCTGCCCTCTCCACTCTTTGAAAGATGTAAACTGTCCGACCCCCTTTCTCAATGGCTTCAACATTATTTCCACTCCTTTAGACATCCTTGTAGCTTCAGAAATGTCGTCTCTTTATACATTCTTCAATCTCTTACAGTTTCTCTACCAAATCTGTAGCTATACTAGGGCTCAGAAGGGGGAAATTGCTCTTTGACAATAAATGACCAAGATACAGTCTTAAACAAGAATAAGAAAGGTTATTAAACAGGACACCTAGCATGATAATATTCCTCCCAAATCTACAAGTAAACCAATCTGTCATTCTTTCTGATATGGCTGAAGTCTAGACTAATTCAGGGTTACTTTCTCCTTTGTCTCTTAAAGTTAAGAAAGGAGAATTTTGAAAGTTATCTCACAAGAACTTATGAATGGATACCTAGCTCCTCTCCGGAATCCAGCTTCCGTCTAATGCAGACCGTGGGAGGTGGTAGTGATGGCTCACGTGATTGACTCCTGCCACCCCTGTGGAAGGCCTGGATTGCATTCCTGGCTCCTGGCTTCGGGAGCATTGTAGGTATTTGGGAAGTGAATCAGGAGATAGGATCTCTCTCTCCCTCTCTCAGTCCCCCTCCCCCTCTCCCTCTTCCTGTCCCCCTCCCCCTTTCCCCCTCTCCCCCTTTCTCCCCTCCATCTCCCCTTCTCCTTCACTCCCCTCCTCCCTCCTCTCCCTCTCTTTCTCTTTCCCTCTCTCTCTAAATAAATAGATGAATTAAGTGAAATGAGGGGGTCAGAGGTGGTGAAAACTGGATGACAGCCAAGTCACTGTTGCTTATGAACCCCCACATGGGCTCTCAAAGAGAGGGTGAGCTTCCCCTTTGCTCTAGACGCCCTGGATACAATAGGCACTCCGTTTCTTCCACTGGATTGCTCACACCTGTTTCAGTCTCCACAGTCCTACAGGCTACCCTTCCTTCACAAGCAAAGGCACTAACTTTCCAAAAAGCAAAGGAGAAAGAGCAAAAGCACAGCTTTTCTCTACTTATTATCTGCGTATTGATTTTTAGTTGGAGAGACAGAGAGAGCTTCCATCCGCTGGTTCACTCCCCAAAAGCCTGCAACTACCAAGGACGGGCTGAGCGAAAACTAGGAGATGGGAATTTAATTTTTGTTTTCCACATGGGTGACAGGAACCCAATTACCTGAGCCATCGCTGCTGCCTCCCAGGGTCTGCATTAGCAGGAAGCTGGAGTCAGGAGCCAGACCTGAGCATGGAACCCATGCACTCTGATACGGAACACTGACATCTCAAGTACCAGGTTGAATGTCTGCACCCAAATGATAGTTTTTATAAAATGAATCTGCCACGTTGGGTTTTCCAACAAAACTTGCATAGTCTTGGATACTATCATTAGCTATGTCATATAGGAATGAGAACAGTAAGAACATTAACAGAAAGACCTGGAAAGATACAGTGTGTAAGTAGAGATTAGCACAGCCACAATGGAGTATGTCTTCTCCAGAAAGAAAGTTAGTGGGGGAGATGGAGCTT
The DNA here is from genome assembly GCF_033115175.1 of Lepus europaeus. Classification (NCBI taxonomy): domain Eukaryota; kingdom Metazoa; phylum Chordata; class Mammalia; order Lagomorpha; family Leporidae; genus Lepus; species Lepus europaeus. Next base: position 23,570,354 of record NC_084850.1, on the reverse strand, counting down.
GTGGGCAGTGGCTGGCTGTGTGTGTGTTCACACAGGCCTAGGGAAAGATGAGTGTAACACAAAGTAAATAAAAAGACAATTTCATTATCCCATTTCATTATATGGGAAACCAAATTGTATTTTTTTTTATTTTTCAGAGTACTTGAAATATGTAAACACGGGAGGAAAAAAGAATGAGAGCATCCCAATATCCTGTTTCAGTTGTCAATTGAGTCGCCCTCCATGCACAGCTGTCATGTGGCGCTCTAGCTTCCTGGGAGGGAAGACTGCACGTGCCTAGAGTGGTCAATGTCACATTGATGGGTGATGTTATCAAGGCAGCAGATGTAAGGCAGGCTAGGGCATGGGCTCCATAGGCAAGATGTATGTTACAGGATCTTTGGGGCAAAGTCTACCATAGTGTGGCTTGGCCAGGCTGAAGACAGGAACCAGGAGGTCCATCCAGATCTCCCACCTGTGTGGTGGGGATCCAGGCGCTTGAGCCATCATCTGCTGCTTCCCAGGATGTGCATTAGCAGGGAGTTGAATCAGAAGTGGGGTTGTTGGACTCAAAGCTGGCATTCTAACATATGCGATGTGGATATCAAAATTGGTGTGTTAACTGCTGTACCAAACATCCATGCCAGTTCTTGATTTTAGTCTGTTTCTCTTTTTCTCCCTTATTTCATTTTTTACACCTTTTATTCATTGATTTTGTTTATAAAAGGCATAGAGACAGAGTGATTGCCCATCTGCTAGTTCACTCCTCAAATTCCTGCAGGAGAGGCTGGCACCATGGCTTAGTGGGTAAAGCCCCCAACTGTAGCACTGGCATCATATACGGTGCCAGTTAATGTTCAGCTGTTCCATTTCCAAAGTAGCTCCCTGCTAAAGGCCTGGGAAAAGCATCAGAGGATAGCTCATATGCTTGGGCCAATGTACCCATGTGGGAGACCCCAACAAAACTCCTGGCTCCTGACTTTGGCCTGGCCCAGCCCTGGCTGTTGCAGCCATCTTAGGGAGTGAACCAGCAGAGGGAAGATCTGTGTGTGTGTGTGTGTCCTTCTCTTTATGTAACTATGACTCTCAAAAATAAATAAATCTTTAAAAAAATTCATGAAAGAGTGGGACAAGGCCTGGCCAAAAACAGGATCCAGGAACTCAGTCTGGGTCCAAGATTGAGGTGGCAAGGACTCATGTACTTGGGTAATTTCCTGCTTCCTCCTGGGGTGTGCACTGGCAAAAGCTGGAACTGGGCATGGAGCCAGAGCATAAACACAGGCACTCCAATGTAGGATGAGGGTATCTCAAGCAGCCTCTTAACCACTGTGCCAAATGCCCACATATCTCTTCTCATTTTAATTGAGCATCCGGCAGGATTCAATTTGCTCTCCTTTATTAAGATATCAAGGATATGTGCTTTCTAAATTTCTGTTTGGGTAATTTCCCTAGACTTTGGAGTATACATTTTCAAATAATCTAAATTCAATTTCAAATAACACTATATTATTTCTTGAGAAGTTCAAGTACCTTTTAATAGAAAGTTCCCAATTCTTTCCTGCTATGCTGAATATAATTTCTGTCATTCCTTTTAGCTATTGGAAGTTGTAACAATCCTGCTCATTGCTGATATTATCATTTTGAGTATATATTTATCTATTAGATCCTAATGGAATAAAGAAAGTGAATATTTGGTCTTACATTCCAGAAAAAATAAAAGAGAACCTTTTGGGCAAGAGGTCAAAGATCTACAAGGTCAAAGCAGATGTCCTGAACTTGTAAAGGATCCATAAGTCGCAAGGAAAATGTCAGTAAGACACCAAGTGACATAAACTAGCCTGCAACAAGGAATTGAGGCAGTTAATCATGTCTGTAGGGTCAGGCAGGTTGCAAAGGTCTGAGCAGGCAAGCAATGTGGAATAAAGGTGTGTGAGAGGAGTTCTTGGCACCAATCACCAACGCTTATATATGAAGCCTGGTCCCAAGGCTTCCGCCCATTATGGATTCTATAAATGTCAGACTGCAGCTGGGACACAACTGGCCTAGAATACTACAGCAAAGGAAGAGTTGGAGCCAGAGACTAAGGGCCCTGTGTCTTGTCCTGATACTTAAGGACTGAGCGCTATATACTTTCTCCCTAAAATAAAGGTTTTGTAGCACTGTGGCTATGTTTTGAATAACCAGAGACCCAGTAAAGGTTACATATGCCCTTAGTTTCCCTTACGTAAAATGGGTAAAGGGGTGGGAATTAGACAAGGGGAATATCATTGAGTGCATCGTCTCTAAGTTGGACTTATTCAATCCTAAAACATAAGAATAGCTTTGTTGATAATAGGTTCTGACACTCAAAATCTCATATGTGAGATATAAGGTGAGTATTCCACCATGGGAATGAAAATGCATACATATTAGTTGACCTACAAACCTTTGCCTCTCTGATTTTAGGTTTGACATCCATTAAGTAATCTCTATTCTAGATTGCTTAGCCTATGAATTTATCATTCGTAATACTCTTTTTTTTTTTGACAGGCAGAATTAGACAATGAGAGAGAGAGAGAGAGACAGAGAGAGAGTTATAGACAGTGAGAGACAGAGAGAAAGGTCTTCCTTCTGTTGGTTCCCTCCCCTAATGGCCGCCATGGCCGGCGCTGTGCCAATCCGAAGTCAGGAGCTGGGTGCTTCTCCTGGTCTCCCATGCGGGTGCAGGGCCCAAGCACTTGGGCCATCCTCCACTGCCTTCCCAGGCCACAGCAGAGAGCTGGACTGGAAGAGGAGCAGCTGGGACTAGAACCCAGTGCCCCAACCAGGACTAGAACCCGGGGTGCCGGCGCCACAGGCGGAGGATTAGCCAAGTGAGCCACGGCGCTGGCCCATTTGTAATACTCTTTAATACAGGTAGCTGGTTGTATTTCCAATAATATGCTCTAAGTTATAGGATTCGCCATCAGTGACTCCAGCAAGGTGGAAGCTCAAGATGACAGCAGGGTTCATTCTGAATTCTGCCTCCCCCCATACCCCGCATCTTACAAAACTGATGGTGATGCATGTGCTCAGCATGGCAACAGGCAAGATATAGGCACACTGCTGGTCTTGCTGAAGTAGAGAATGGGTAAATACATAAATGAACAAATGATCAAACAAACCAAAGATGGAAAGGGTGGTATCAGGTGATGGATCTGAGAGTCTACGATAAATACCAAGTTCCTCCTTGGCCCTCTTGAAAAAAAAATAAATAAATAAACCCTCAAAGCAGATGGATGCATAGGGAACAAAGAAACTAGAACAGAATTGAGTTTCCAAGATTTCTGGTAGGAATGAGACACTTGGGAGTACCCTACGAAATCAATTGCAGTTTGGACCCAAAGATGGCAAGCCTACACTTACAGAATGATTATCTGAGCTGGAATGATCCAAAGAGCTCCTCTGTCTCAACTCTCTTATTTTACACATGGTGACCCTGAGGCTTAGGGAGAAGGCACCACTTGTCAAACATCAAATAGCCGGACCCTGTAGGGAGCCGGGCCAAAGTATCTAACTGGGGGGCTGGGAACCTGGACAAACCGAGGAACCGGGTGTAAAATGGCTCTGAAGCTAACCTCCGTATCCACGTGTGGATCCAAGAGCCCCTTCTTGGTGAGTCACTCGGCTCCTTACATAGGCTAACATCTGCTGGGAAACAGCTCATAGTACTCTCAAGAACAGAGGTATACCGCTGTCATGAAAACTTACTGGGCGGGATTGGGACTAAATGGGGAGCGGGCTCTGTCTGTCTCCTTTGACTTTCCACCTGGAGCCCTCCCTTCAGCTCCTAGCTCCTCCGACATGAGACAACACGGTGGGGGGAGACAGTCCGGAACTATGGCAAGTGCCACCCCATCTGCCATAATAAACTTAGCCGAAGAATTAAGGACTGAGCGCCATACACTTTCTAATAGATTGAACTTTCTAATAGAATCAATCGTTTCTCTGAATCATTTCGTTGAATCCCTCAGGTCAGTTCTGGGCAAACGGTCAATCCTGCCCTGGGTTTGGGGCTTTCACACTTACCCTGGGGGCAAGCGGGGGGCGAGGAGGGGGGAGGCTAGCCAAAGAAATGCCAAACAGCTGTGCTTGCCTGGCAGATTAGGCATGGGAGAGCTAGTGGGGCCTCCTGCTGAGTTCGAAAATCCAGTTCCTGGAAGTAGGCGCCTTTGCATCAGGCAAGATGCCAGCAGGGTTTGATGAGGACCTCACTGTGTTGGCTCCCACGGCCAGCGCTTACGCTGTCCGCAAACCTACTGAGCTGGTTCTGTTCTCTGCCAATGCTTGGGTCCAGGCCAGAGCAGGTTTCTGACCCAGTCCTGACCTGAACTGGCAGCTCTCAGCCAGTTACTTCCTTCCATGAATTCTCACCGCATGCTCAAGAGTCCATTCGTCCTGCCTTCTCTGTCTTGTTCTTCACTTCTTGTGAGTTTCTCTTGCCTAGTGTGTCTCCCTTGTCTTCTCTTGTGGCTTGCAGGGTGGGACAGGGACCATCCATGTGTGAGAACAACCTGTGATGGGCTGATGCTTGGCCTGCTTTTTCTAACTCAGGGATACCCTCCCAAGGTCAAAGAAAGTTGTCTTCCTGCCCGTTGCCTCCTTGTGACCCTGACAAACCTGAGTGGGCCTGGGATTAGCCTCTGCAGTAGAAAGTGCCCAAATGCTTTCCCAGGGCAGGAGGCAAAGCCGTTGGGGGAAAGAATGGGACAAGACTGCTGACAGCTATAAGGGAACTTCTGCATTTGGATATCAACAGTTAATCTACTGTGTCACATCTCTTAGGAAACTCAGCGAAATGCAGTAAGTGCTATGACATTGAAGTTGTGTTGCAAAAACGATTGTGTAGAGCAAATAACTATCTCGTACTGGCTATTTTATGCCTTATTGAACAACCAGCAGTTTATGAAAACAGCGTTTCATAAATACAGTCGCAGGTTTTCAAGTGGAGAAGGCCGGGATTTGCAGCAAAGGGAATTTGACAGTTTCCTCCTTCTCCTCCTAAATTCTTTTGCTGCTTGCTGCACTCTGGGTCCCACATCCAAGCACACTCCCGTGGCCTGAGAGAGGATGAGGAGCAACCGAGATGGGAGCAAGCGATGGGAAAGCCAACACCAGCTCAATTGCAAGAGTCCACTTGTATGAAACTAGACCCCGGATGGTGTGAAGGAATGGAACAGGCTGGAGGCAGGGGACCAGTCACTGTACGACTGGGAACCACTAACTCAGGATCTCCACTTGGAAAATGCAGATACATGTCCTTGTGCTCTCCTGCTTCCCAGGGTTGTGATAGGAAAAAAAAAAGTGTCCGTATTGCTTTGCAGACTATAAATCCCTTGCTGCACACAAAAGATGGGCTTATCATTATCATTATGCTTTGAAGAAGTAGCGAGTGATTTTCTTCAGCACAGCATTTAAGCAGAGGCAGCCTGAACCTATGTGCATGAAGTCACCGAAGGGATTTAGGTGGCCTTGGTGGGGTTGCCACTAGAAGCACCCCAAGGTCTTTTTAAGTTCTAACTCCACGAGTCTTGAGTGTACAGGCTTTTAATAATTTTCTTATCGGTAACCATGTGTTTGAGTTGAGCTATCGTCCCATTAGTCTCATTGCTTATGCCTATCAGTATTTTCTGGCTGTAAAATTAATACATGCTCATTACAGAGAATTGAAGAATATAGAAAAGTATAAAGAGGAAAAGAGAAATCACCAATAATCCTTCTTAAGGATGATCACTATTTACACCATATATTACATTCAGTCATTTCTCTATGCATCTCATTCTTTTTCAAAATTGGGATATTTGACAAAATAGGGATGTGATTAGCTTTGTGTGCTGAGAAGATTTTTAAAAATATCATGCCGTAGGCATTTTCCTATAATGGTAAATCCTTCAGTGTTGCATAACAACATGATTTTGGGTAAATAGCCTAGTAATATTCTACTCTGTAATTGTACATTAATTTACATAACACTTTGGAGACATTCAGCCTTTTACTATTGCATGAGGGCATTTCAGAAAGTTTCATGGAAAATTCGTATTATCAAAAAATTATGCATGGATTTCAAAAATGTTTTGTGTCCAATTAAACACCTTTGAATTCTCATTTTCCATGAATTCTTTTGGTAAGTAATTCTTCAGGAAATACCTTTATACTATATATATATATATATACATACATATATATATATATATATATATATTTGTGTCTGATTATTTCTCAAGGTAGCCTTTCTAGTAGCAAAGCCCTGGGGTCAAAGCGTAAAAACATTTGTAATTCTCTTGATCACATTGCCAACATGGTCTCTCCTACCAAGAGTGTATAAAAGCACCCGTTTTACTCAACCCTCTTCAACCCTGGGAAATTTGATTTTAACACTTCTCAGCCAATTTTATATGTAAAAAATAATTTCAATTGTTGCTTTTAATTTACAGTTCATTGATTACTGGTGAAGGTGATTTTTTTTGCCTTTTGTGTATTAGCTATTTGTACGTAATCCGATGTGAATTGTCCTTTGTATTAGCCCCTGTTAGGACCTACCATTCCCACTGCTCTGCAGATGCAATCAGTGTTGAGCCATCAATACCAAAGGAGAATGAGCCCAACCCCGCCAGAAGCTCCTAGAACTTCTCTCCAAGCACCACTCACAATAGCAGGAGTGGGGGCAGGGGGTGGCACTGGAGGACACAGAAATCCAGCAGTGATTTGTATTGCCCTGCATTTATTTCTCCTGCCCTGCCTCTTGTATAAGAGCTAATGAGCATCAAAGCTGACAAAAGACTAAGAAAAAAGAAGAAGAAGAAGAAAGGGTATGGTTAATCCCTTAACCAGGATTGAGGAATGGATGGGGTTTGCCTTTAAAAAGGGATTAAAAAAAAAAAAAAAAAAAAAAAAGTCAAGACTTTTTTTTTCAAGCCATGCAGTTCCCTAAACATACCACTGGATGGCACTCCTCCATTGCTTAGGTAAAAAGTTAAACCTTCCAAGGTTAGGGAAACTGAGGAAGCAGCTGCTGAAACTGAGAGATATGTACACCAAGGCAGCTGACAGTTAAATATAGGTGGCTTTTAAATGCCACATGAAACATGGACTTTTTATTATTATTATTATTATTATATATTATATATTATTATTCATTTTACTTATCTTTTGGTGCCTGCAAAGGCAAAAAGTACCTACTTTGGGAGTCTGTCAGAAAGTACTACATGCTTCTCAGAAGTCTTAGTGGAGTGCACCCTGCTACACTGTAGGGACTCTGAATTGCCCAAGCTGTTCAGTGACAAAGGGACAAAGTTTCTGAGAGCAAAGAATGGAAAGCAAATTCGTAGGCCCCTTTAAGAATTGTTGCACTCCCAGAGGTGCAGGAGAAACAGCACAGGTTTCAAGGCAATTAGCCTCGGGGCCAGCTCAGCTTGACCACCTACATCTGTGCAGCCTTAGGCACGCTATCATACCTTTCTGAGCCTTGGTGCCTTCCTCAGTAAAACAGAGGGATAACAGCCCCTACCTCACAGCATTCAAGCAACACTACTATTGTTCTTGTCGCTGTTCCACTCCAGTTCCACTCAGGCAGGCAAAAAGCAGACCTTGTAATAGTCATTAAGATCCAAGGATCTGGCTCTCACCATCCCGGGTCCTAATGAGGGCCTGCAACTTATTAATTGTATTTTACTTTCAATGAGTCATCACTCCTCTCTTCGATGTCTCGTCTCTACAAGAGGATAATCATAATACCTACACCAGAGGATTTTTTTTTTGACAGGCAGAGTGGATAGTGAGAGAGAGAGACAGAGAGAAAGGTCTTCCTTTTTGCCGTTGGTTCACCCTCCAATGGCCGCTGCAGCCGGCGCATCTCGCTGATCCGAAGGCAGGAGCCAGGTGCTTCTCCCCGTCTCCCATGGGGTGCAGGGCCCAAGCACTTGGGCCATCCTCCACTGCCTTCCTGGGCCATAGCAGAGAGCTGGCCTGGAAGAGGGGCAACCGGGATAGAATCCAGCGCCCCAACCGGGACTAGAACCCGGTGTGCCGGCGCCGCAAGGCGGAGGATTAGCCTGTTAAGCCACGGCGCCAGCTACACCAGAGGATTTTTATAAGGAGTAGAAGAGAAAATGTGCATAAGGTACACAGCAAAACCTTTTGAACTCCATGCCTAGGCTTTTCATATATGCATTTCCCTGAAGTTTTTGAAGACTCCTTAAGCTCTCCCAGTCTTCAGACAACACAGTAAAGAGAAGGGGCTGCATATCCAGTGCTGAGATGACCTGGTCTCATGTGCTCAGCCAGCACGTGGAAACAGGCAAATCTGGGAAAGGGTGAGCACCCATGGCAGCTAGCACAGGATACAACCCAGAACCACAAGCTGCTCTTTGGAGCTGTGTGCGATTTGCCTACCATGCGGTTGTGGTTGTTGTAAAGGCTCTTGGTAGAGACAGAAGGTCCCCTTTCGATTCAGCTCCTTCTCTTGAAGTTACTAGAGTGGCCAAAGGTTAAATCCGAAAGAAAGCCTCAACTCCAACTCCTCTTGTAAACTGAGATACAGAGAGAGGGAATGACTTACCGAAGTCACTGAGAGTCAGCTGTATAGGAGGAAGACAGAAGGAGAAAGAGGAGGAGAAGGAGAAGCAGGAGAGAGAGAGAGAGAGAGAGAGAAAGAGAGAGAGAGAGAGAGAGGATCTTCCATGTACTGGTTCACTCTCCAAATGGCTACAACAACCAGGCTAAAGCCAAGAGCCAGGAACTCTATCCAGGTGCCCCACTTGGGTGGCAGGGATGCAAGTACTTGGGCCATCATCTGCTGTCTTTCCAGATGCACTTGCAGGAAGCTGGATTGGAAGCAGAGTAGCTGGGAGTTGAATCAGATCTCCAATGTGGGATGCTGGCATTGCAAGCAGTGGCTTCACCAACTGCACCACCATGCCAACTCCTCTATGAAAATATTTGATGCATCCATCCCTCTCTGCCACTCTACTTTTCAAATAAAGAAGCAAATAAAAATTTTAAAAAGAAAATCCACAGCATGCAATGGAGAAGATGGTGGCATAAGGAGCACCATAGTGAGCCTCTGAAAGACCCACAGCTGCAAAAATAAATATCAACCTACACCACCTAATAAAATCACAACCCGAATATCAGGAAAGCAGGAGACAAAGAACGGGTGACTGGCTGAAATCATGGGCCAAAAGCCAAGTGACCTTTGACCAGGATAAAGGTCAAGTTGCAGACCAAGGTTTCAGAACATCAATTGGGCAGAAGCTGGGAGAAACCTGGGTCCACAGCAGCCTGTCCAATAGGATCTTGGGGCTCTGGTTAACAGGAAGCTGAGCATTCACAAGCAGGGGTGCAGAGGGTAGTATTATGAAAACGCCAGGCTCTAGGGCATGGGCCTAGAGCTCATTTTGTATCCCATATTCCTGGGGGAAAATGGCAAACAGAAGCATGACCAAAAGTAAATGACTGGAAAGGCAAGGAGTGGCTGACGAACTGAGGCAATGTCCTGGTACCTTTGTTGATGATGCAAATGGCTGATAATAGTAATAATAATAACCATCATCTACTGACCACCTTATATACCAATCACAGCACTAAAGGCTTACATCATCTCATTCTTCAGCTGTGAGGGAAGGGGATCCTTCCAAGAGATTTTATTTTTAGATGTTTATTATTTGTCTGAAAGACAGAGCAAGTCAGGCAGGGGGAATCTCATCTGCTGGTTCATGCCCCAGGGCCCACAACAGGCAGGGCTGGGCCAGGCTAAAGCCAGGAGCTGGAGACTCAATCCAGGTCTCCTACTTGGGTAGCCGGGACTCAGATCCTTGAGCCATCACCTTCTCCCTACCAGGGTGTGTGCATTAACAAGAAGATGGAATCAGAAGTGGAGCTGGAACTTGAACTCAGGCTCTCTGATATGGAATGCAGGAGTTCCAAGCAACTGCTAGTCCAAATGCCCGCTCCTAGATTTTAAACTGACTTGCCAAGTCACCCTAATAGGAAGCTTCAGAATCCAATTCCCTGCCAACTGACACCAAAGTCTGTGTCCTGTCCACTCACCCATTGCAGCGTGATCTTTCAAAGTCATCATCCATACCACCATTTATTAGATGCTGTCTATGTATCTACATCAAGGATTTTTCTAAATCTTTTCCATGCCTAATGTCACGGAATGTGTCCCACAACTGGAAGAAGTACAAAACATATTTACACTTACATGTAGGGGAAGTAGCTGAGACCCAGAGAAATCAAGTCATGCGTGCAAATTTACCCAGCTAAGAAGCTGCAGAGTCTCAATCCAGAGCTGTGCTCTCTTCTCTCTCTCCTCAAGAGGAAATCTGGGGGTAAAGAGCTACATGGCCACAGAGAAGACTCATCCATCCTTGGGGCGCCCCAGTGCACATTGTGTCTGTACTCAAACCTGCTTCCAACAGCCCGAGCCAACTGGACTCCAATGATGGCTAAGTAGATACTCTCTGTGTCAGCTGCCTATGTGGCCTCCCAAGGTATAATGTTGTGCTTTGGCCTTCTTGAGGGACTCAATCAAATAATTTATCAGCCCATGGGTCTGTCTGCTGAATTAGTTGTTCACTCTATTGGTCTCTGATTGCACAGAATACACTGATAGGTTGCCTTGGAGTCTGTGTAAACACACTACCCCTCGCACCAAGCACTCAACAACCCCAAAAGGAAAGATTTGCTTCCACCGTGTGCCCACCACGTATTCGGAGCAAGGAACTACTTAAAACTTGCTCCATTAATGCTGCTCTAGCTCTACTATTCTGCATGCCCTTTGCAAGTACTTTCAAAAAGAGAACAAGATGCTCTGACTGACCGATGAGGTCAAAGAAAAAATCATTTGTGTCTAGGGGCCTGGTAAGCTACGGCAGGTATATTGTAAGGTTCTCAGCTACTCCATGCCCTACCCCATAAGCTCATTGTTGGCTCAAGCACAGTTCAGACAGGAGCAAAGCTTCTGGAGAGAGCAGAATTATTCTCTCTCTCAACATCGGTTGTGTCTCAAACCTTCACAGCACTGGGGGAACTTCTGAAGATTCTGGTTTCAGTGGTCACTAGCTTTTAGAATCCCTTAGAAAGGAACTGAGAAGAAGAAGTAAACACATTATCGTCTTCTGTGTAGACCAGTGGTTCACACAGTTCTGACTGCACATTATCTGGGGAGTTTCTTTTCTAATTGTCCAGGTCTGATGCATGCGCTTCTGGTGAGGTTGTTTTTCCTATTAACTCTGGTGCCAGGTTTTCTTTTTTTATTCCCAAAATCTTGGGCAAATTGTCAATTTTATATGAAAGCCTTTGTACGTAGAGTAAGTGTTGAGAATGATGAACTCAAGCCAGTAAGAATTTGAAGGGAAGCTATTGGTCGCTTCTAGCCCATCATCAGCTGTCTCTCCTACTACAGATGGAGTCTTATCCAAAATGCTTAACGACCAGAAGAATTTTGGGTTTTGTTTTGGTTTGTTTTGTTTTGAGTTTGGAATATTTGCATAGACATAATGAGACATCCTGGACATGGAACCCAAGGCAAACCTAAAATTTCTTTCTGCCTCACATACACATGATGCTTATAGCATGAAGGGAAGTTTACCCAGTATTTGTAGTACATCTGAATTTGGAGTGCCTCTGTTACATAAATGCAGGTGTGGCGTTTCTTCAATAGAGGAGTCACGTTGGCACCCAAAGTGTTTCAGAGCTGGTAGCATTTTGGATTTCAGATTTTCATATTAGGGATGCTCAACCTGTACAGTCTTGGGTGCAGTGCAAAAATAAGGTGCTTTGCTCCTTTTTCTAGAGCAAACGATTCTAAGCCAAAGATGCTACCTCCAAAGACCCAAGATCCTGCAGGGTCAAGGCTTCTAGGGATAGGACTGCCTTTGACGGCAAACATGTAGCGCTCATTCCCAGGTGAGATGACTGACACCAAGCCCCATTTAGATAAGAGACAAAACAGCTGACCCAAGCTCTGGCCGCCTCATAATCAGCCAGTCCTGCTCTACCACCTCTGCCCCGGAACACATCCCTCTTCGGTACTGTTCAGGGGAGGGACAACACAACTCAGCCCCAACCTTTAGTACAAGCCCAATCTACTGACCAACCTGCACCTCGTTACGTGAAGTCTGCAGCCCCAGGCACCCAGGAGAAGCCAACTGCAGGGTTGTGCTGGCGTGCCCATTACAGACACACCATCAGAGCAAAGGGTTATTCAGGATTGGAGCTAGCTACAGGCCCAGAAAGGATCATGGGCAGCAAACAACAGAGTTCATCTGGACCTACTGGGAGTGGCTGGTGTTTTAAGTTGCTGAGGAAACAAGAGTCAAACTTTGCTATCATAGGAATCCGAGACCTCATTCAAAAGAACGTTTATCATATACTTGGGGCAAGACTCTGCACTGGGGACATGGTGAGGTCATGGTCCATGTCGTCCAGAAGCTCACAGCCCAGGGAAGAGACAGATGACATAAGGAATGATCCATGATAAGGCAGGGGAGGGGTTGTGCAACTCACTTTTAGAAATCAGGGAAAGCTTCCTGGAGGAGGTGATGCCTAGATTGTCTCACCTTGGTAGTTTGAGAACAAAAGCTGTGCCAAAGAGGGCCTTAGATCTAAAACATGACTTTGGCCACTTGAATATCCTCTGCAACTGAGGAACATCATGGAGTCTCCACTTGCAAGGCACAGGACACAGGCAGCAAGCTTGCTGGTAGGGAAATGTGACTAGAAAGAGACAAAGCAGTTTACCTGGGAGACGGGCAGAACAAGTAGGCCTGCCATTCTTTTCCTTACCCTCCCTATTGGTAGCAATTAAAGCATTCCCATGTAGTAATCTGCTTCTTGGACTTGAGAGAGAGAGAGAGAGAGAGAGGGAGAGAGTGACCTGTGGTTGGAATAAACACTAGGAGGAAGAACCATGAATTCAAATCCTGGCTCTTTCTCCATGGCCCGTGTGACCATGAGCACATTCCTTCCTTGCTGTGGGCCTCGGTTTCCCATTTTTACAAGGAAAGGTTGGGCTCAGTGCTCCCCAAGGCCTCTTCCAGCTGTGATGTTCATGGATCCTTTACTTCCTATGGTTAGACAGGAACAGGGCAAAAAAAAAAAAAAAAAAAAAAAACACAAAGCCAAAAGCCCGCCCGTGAGTAAGCGGCAGGTTTGCAAGGTTTGGAAAATAAAGCCATGTGAAAGGCACACCACTAGTGGCCAAAATCCCCCATTATTTTCTTTGATTTACAAAAGAAAAGAGAAACGGTTGACATTTTTCCGAATAAAGCTGCTGCTCCCCTATCCCGGTGCATGGGCACAGTCAGCATGCCCACGAACCAGACATCAAATATCTCCTTTTCTGCACGACACAGCTCCCTCTGTGGGAATGGAGCGTCTAGCGTCAGTGCCAGCATTAGAGGGGAACTACCCCTCAACACAGCTAAGCTGCAATCCCAACCTGCCCATCAGGAGCAAAGCGATTCCAAATCCTATAGCCATTACTGTCTACCTCCTTTCTTTTGAAGGACTCTTTGATTTGATTTCTTTCTTTTCATCTTCCCTGGCTTTTCAAAGCCAACCGCGAATGCATTGGTGATACTCAGGAGTTCCTTAGGAGTTTGCCTCTTGTTAAGCCTCGCTCCGAAAAGGATCGCGGTTATGGGGACCAAAATAAATCTTCTCGCATTGAACTCCTGTTCCCCACAAAGCCGCCGGCCCTGGCTGCCATCGCTGTTGCCACCATTTAAGGAAGGGGGCCGCATACCAACCTTTGGCACGCGACGAGGAGCCAGCCCCAATTAAGCGCGCTCGGCCAGCTACATACAAAGGCTGAGCAGGTTAGGGGCTGAGTCGCAAGGGATGGGTCATGCTTGGGGAGAACCTTTCCGCAGCCGGCGGGGGGAGGGGACCACTGCCCCCGAGGGGCCTCTCATCTCTGCACCAAGGTCCCCCAGTACAGCGAAGGCATGCGTGCCTCTGCTCACACAGCTCTCCCTGCTTGGAATAGCCTCCCCACCTGACCCAGCTCAGATATCACCTCCTGGGAGCAGCCTTTCCTGACCCTCTCCCCTCCCAAGCAGAAGTAATCCTTCCTTCCTCTGGTTCTCTCGGCACACTTTGTTCTCACCGCTATCGTGTCGCGGATTGCATTACATGAGAGTCAAGTGGGGGCCCTGCCTGTCACTCCTGAGACCCTCTGGGCTTCCTGAGGACAGGGGCTGCAGCTGATATGGAAACCCTAAGCTCTGGGCTCGGCCCATGCACGTTTTCTGAACTTGAACTGAACAGAGGGTAAATGCAGCCTTTAGTAGTGAAGTCATACAGTGGTCCTTTCCGGCTGTAGCATTCTACGACTGTGAAAAGAAAATGTGGGCCCATGACACACTTGTCTGTAGGGCTTTGGAAGGTCCACATTCAGGCCACATGAGACTGGTATAGAAAGAACATACACTAAGCCCAGCAGATGGTTAGCAATCAAGCTCAATCACCAGTTTGCTTACGTGGACCAACTCGATGAGCTTGTGTTAGGCAGACAGCCGGCGGAGTGACCAACAGCCTTAAACTGTGGGCTATCCACGCTTAAGGGGAACAGGACAGTGTGTGTGTCAGGGCTGAGGAGCAAGGCAGCTGGGGTGCATTTATTTTGCATTGGGCGATTCACTTGTACCAAAGCAAACTGGAACCCTTGGCAGAGTCATTCAGTAGTATCAAAGATCTATAGTCACTTCTGGCTGAGACGGGGCAGGGGCGGGGGGGGGGAGGGTGCCACTGGTTACAGTTGCTTGGCTGTAAATAAAATATCCCCTGGAAGGAGGCATTTTAATTTGCAGTGATTCTATCAGGAGCAGCTGACAAACCTTTCACAGAAACTGGCAGTGTTAAGAGGAACCTCCACACCAATAGGCAAAGGGCTTTGAAAAGAGCTAATGAAGTTTCAGCACGCAGCCCTGAACATGAGCGAGGCCCACTTGGATGCTGGTCAGTGTGTTTCAGAAACAAAGCAAGTGAACCAGGGCAGGAGGCACAGGAGGGCACACTTCCCAGCTCCCTTCTTGACGTTTCCTGTGAAACACGGGAGCCAACAGCCTCTTCCCAGCCAGTCTCCCACCACCATCTGTGGGGACCGGGCCCTTCTCTCTAGACTGGCCACGGTCCAGTTTAGGCAGCATACTTGGTAACAGCTTCCTCCAATTCCAGCGCCTGGAACAGGTCTGGGAACCAGGTAGGTTCTCAATATGCGCAGCCTTGAATTTCTGGAGGAGGTATTTTGCTCTGGATTTTTACAAGTGAAACATGCCAATCAAGAAAAAAAAAGGGGAGAGGGGTGCCAAGGCACTTTGCCTGTCGGTCTCATACCTGGCACAGGAAACGGGTTAAGGAGCGAGTAAATAAACCGAAAGCCACAACCATCTATTTTCAAAACGACAACAACGTGTGGGCTGTACCATAGTAGTGGTGTTGGCTTTGTTTTTATCTGCAGACATCTGTTTGGGGTTTCCTTGGCTCCAGTACTTTATTCATGTGGTGTGAAGGGCTGAGGGCATGAGAACTAAGTAGAAAAACACAGATGTATATGTATCGTTCCCCAAACAGGTATAACGCTGTCTGCAAAAGGACAGTGGGGGGGGGGGGGTGGATGTGGCACTGCGGCACAGCAGTTTAAGTTGCCCCTTGCAATGCTAGCATCCCATGTTGGAATGCCAGTTGAGTCCCAGCTGCTCCACCTCTGATCCAGCTTCCTGCTAATGCTCCTGGGAAAGCAGGGGAAGATGGTCCCAGTGCTCGGACCCTTGCACCCACACGGGAGACCCAGATGGAGTTCCCAGCTCTTGGCTTTGGTCTGGCTCAGCCCTGGCCATGATGGCCATTTGGAGAGTGAACCAAAGTTTGAAAGATCTCGCTCTCTTTCTCTATTTGACTCCTCTGCCCCTTCTCTGTAACTCTGCCTTTCATTTAAATAAATACATCTTTACAAAAAGAATAAGAAACTCTAAGGATATGGTGATTTACCAAGTACCCAGAAAAATTCCCTGTCCTCAAATTCTCCCATCTCCCCTATCCAACCTGCAACTGGTACCTAAAATTGCACCATTAGTGCCTCAAGCCTAGGGCTTAAGTGTTCAGCTCTGTGTTTGAAGGCTTAACACATATCTCTTGAATTTCTATTCAAGGAAAGCAGCAGAGTATACAACAAGCCACAAACACCAGGCTTCATGAGGTTTTGTTCCTCAGCTATTGGACAGTATGGCAGCCTGCTCTAGACAGGCTGTGAAACGGATGGTGGGGTGACTGAAGGGTGAGGCCCAGGGTACAGACTCTGTACTAAAAGGAACACAGAGGCAAATCGTAGACACTTGGGTCCTTGGGGAGCAAACTCAATGCAACTTTCACAGGCTGAGAATTGGTTTTGAAATCATTCTACCTGGTTTCTTAATCCACACTCTAGTCACCCACAGCTCAGCCCAACCTCTGGCTACACAAAGAAAGATCCGGATAGAGGACAGCTGCCATTCTGGATTGATCCACACCCCCAAAGAACTCTGAAGAGCAGTGTGTCCTGGGTTGGGGGGAGTCTTTGTTTCCTGATACAACAGGTGCTTCTATTCCTTCCTCTAGCCCCCACTTTTCAGTGAGGTCATCTAGTCTTCAGATGCACAACCAAAAAATTAGAGCAGGCCTCTGCTGTCATGATTGTTATTAAAATTAAACTGCATCAGGTCCTTTTCAGACCTGCTCCTGGGAGGCTGCGTGATGCTGCTCATGTGCTCAGGGCTGCCCCTGGCTCCCAGGACCTGAGTACAAAGCCCAGACAGGGGTCATCCCACATTTCACATGCCAGGAACTCGATCCACAGACTGAGAAAACAATGTAGAAATGAGGAGCAAGACTCAAGCTGGAAGCTTCTTCTTGACCTAGGACCATCCCTCCTTCCTGCGGGCCTGGCAAAGGTAGGATAGAGAAGCACAGTCCTATGGGATGCCACTTGGGATCACCATCATTTTCCAAGCTGCATCCTCCAGGATCTTCCCTAGAGGAAGCCTCTGTCGTGAGCTGCTCCCCGTGTGTTCATGGCTATAAGGGAAGCACCCTGCAGAGCTGGCAAGCCTCCTGTAACACGTCTCCAGAGGCATTCCTGGGCCTGTCCTCTGATGGGCGTGCTCCTTGCCACAGTGCTTCGATGAACAGGGCTACCATCCAGTAGCCGTCTTTCCTATGCCAGACACT
The DNA here is from genome assembly GCF_033115175.1 of Lepus europaeus. NCBI lineage: Eukaryota > Metazoa > Chordata > Mammalia > Lagomorpha > Leporidae > Lepus > Lepus europaeus. Next base: position 23,553,146 of record NC_084850.1, on the reverse strand, counting down.
AGGCTGAGGGTTTGAATGAGCTCCTATCATCCCCACTTTACACATCGAGACACTGAAGTTCAAACCCCCAAAGCTGAGATCCAAATCCAAATGCGTCTGAAGCCAGAGCCAATGCTCTTACACATGAAACCGGATGCAGTCTCCGGAATTCCCTTTCTAGCATTTCCCCTGCTAACCTCCATGTGGCAGAGCTGTGAATGAACAGAAACCCGATTCGGGCACTTATTCCGGGGGGGGGGGGGGGGGGGGGGGGGGGATCAAACCACCGGGCTTGAAGGATCTTCTTACAGAGATGCCCATCCGAAATGAGATGGCACACTGTGTGAGTCAGTGTCAGAGTCACCTACTTCCGGATCCCCATTCTGCTCCAAACAAATCCTTCCACCAGAGTCAGGTCAGTTCAATACATGCTTTCTTGGAGGTTCAGCCGAGGGAATGAAAGCAATGTCTCTAACCAGCTTTCTTTCGCAAGCCGGCTGCCTCGCTCCCCCCCCAGTGGGGGCGGGAACAGAGTGGCTGGGGAGATGTCTGTACCTTGCTTTGGTCTTGTCACCTTCTGGGACAAAGGTCCAGGCTTCCAGGGATCTGGGAGGTGGGCCAGGCACCCAGTGGCCACTGCTGTTTTCAGGGACAGCTTGGCTTTGCAGGCATCGAGCAGCTGTTAGGGGACATGCTGGCCGGCCGGACACAGCACGCTGACTTGAGGAGGTGCACACTACATTTTTTCTAGAGGCAGATCTTGTCGGAAGCCAAGGGGCATCATTCAGCTTACTCGGAGGACAAGGTTGCGGCAGAAAGAGCACTGTGGTTTTTATTTATGCACACAAATAAAGAGAATGCAGCCCACCAGGGCAGTGTGTGTGTGTGTGAGTGTGTGTGTTTCTCCCAGGAAAGCCAGTGCTAGGAATGTGTTTTGCATTCAGACAGTAGGGGTGCAAAGAGGGTGTGGGAATAAGACACTTTCCTGGGGTGTACAATTTAAGGGGGCCTCAAAACAGTCATGGAGACATTGTTTAAAATACATTTTTAGAGCATAGAAAAGTTCACAGAAAAATGACAAAGGTAGTACAGTAAGGTCCCACGTGCCTCATATGCAGTGCACCCTGTTATTAACAGATCAGTAAGGAGCCTTTGTCCTACTCGTGGACTAACAGTGATATATTTTTAACTGAAGGATATGCTTCATTCTGATTCCTTAGTTTTCACTTTCTTTCCTATTCCACGATTCCTTATTACATCTGAATGTCGCATTTCCTTGCTTCTCTTGGCTGTGACAGTTTTTCAGGCTTTCCTGTGTTGTGAGGGCCCTAGCAAGTTTCAAGAGTACTTGTCAGTTATTTTAGAGAATAAGCCTCATTTGGAATTCCTCTGATGCTTTTCTCACGATTGGACTGGGATTATGGGTTACTGGGAAGAGGACCACAATTTATGACTGATGATGCTGGCCTCGATCACCTGGCTGAGGTAGCTTTCGACAAGTTTCTTCAGTGTAAAGGTTATTCCTCTTTCCTTTTCCATCCTGTACACTTTATAAGAAAACCCGTATTCATAGAGCACACTTAAGGAGTGAGGAGTTGTTCTCCACCTCCTTGAGGGCAGATTATCTACAGAAATTATTGGAATTGTCTTGCATAGGAAATTTGTCTCTTCTTACTCAGTTATTTAATCATTTAATTATATCAATATGGACTCTTGTATATTTGTTTATTTAAAAATTCTTATTTATGAGAGAGAGGAGAGAGAGAGAGACCACTCTCATCCACTGGTTCACTCCCCAAATGCCTGTGATGGCCAAAACTGGGCCTGACATAAGCCAGGAGCCAGGAACTCAATCTGGATCTCCCACATAAGTGGCAGGAACCCAAGGACTTGAGTCACCACCTGCTGCCTTCCAGGGTGTACATTAGCAGGAAGCTGGACGGAAAGCCAGGACTTGAATCCAGGCCATCTGACAAGGGGATGCAGGCCATCTTAAACACTAGGTCCAACTCCCACCCCTTGTGTATTTATTTTGTACTTTAGGTTATGGTCCAATAGTACTTTATTTGTCTCTCAATTTTGTTCAGTTTTGGCCATTGGTAGCTTTTTATGTTGGTCCCTGTGACATTCCTCATTGATATTTTGCTTTTTGATTTTGTTTGTTTGTTAGCATTTCCTTACTTGCTAGCACTACATAATGCTATAGTCTCATCTTAAGTATTTCCTGCCCCTATCCTAGAATCAGCCATTTCTCCAAGGAGCCACAGTCCCTTCTATTGGAGAAACGGTGTTGAAGAAACAAAAATCTAGATGCTAGTTGAAAAAAAAATAACATTTTAATGCAATGTCCTTAAAAAAATAAAATCAGGAAACTATGGCCAACAAGCTGGCCATCTGTTTTGGACATAAAGTTGAACTGAAACCAAGGCTGGCATTTTAGAGTGAGTCAAATGACATAGGGGTATGCAAGTACAAAGCCAGAGCCTGTCTTTATTGAAATCTTTCACATTTTGTTCACCATGGGCTTTTCCACATTAATTTTAGATCTATGAAACATATCATTAAAATGTTATTTGTGTTGATGACTGGGATTTTTTATATCCCCTTTAGTTTGGGCCTGTTAGAAAGCAATCTGGTTGCGGGTCAGTGACCCAACTGAACTTGCGACTGTTCACTGAGAAAAGGCACAGTTAAAGGCTGACATTTTGCTGGGCATAGGAAAACTCCAAGAAGAGCTATGTATTAAAACTACAGATTTCTGGCAAAGCAAAACCAGCAAACTGATAACATCAGACCCAAGTTAGAATGGCTATAATAAAAATGACAAAAGATAATAAATGCTGGTGAGGATGTGGAGAAAGGGGAACTCTCACACACTGTTGGTGGGAGTGTAAGTTAGCATCACCATTACAGAAAACACTATGGAGGTTCCTCAAAAACTAGTCACAGAACTATTATCTGATCCAGTAATCTCTCTGCTGGGTTTATAGCCAAAGAACATGAAACCAGGATGCTGAAAAGATATCAGCACTCCCATGTTCACTGTACCTACATTCACAATGGTCAAGGTATAGAATCAATCTACTTGTCTGTTGACAGATGAATGGGAAATGAAAACGTCACGTTACATACAAGGGAATGTCATCCAGCCATAAAAATGCCATCCTGTCATTTGTAGCAACATGGAAGGAACTGGAGGATATCATGGTCAATGAAATAAGTTAGAACTCAGAGAGACAAATAGACATGTCCTCACGTGTAAAAGCTAAAGTTAGTTGATCTCGAAGAATGGAGAATAGAACAGTGGCTGCCAGGGTCTGGGAAGTAGGTGTAGGGGAAGGAGAGAAAATGAGAGGATGGGTAAGGGGTGTAGGAATGCAGTTGGATAAAGCAGCAAGCATTAATGTTCTATATCACAGTAGAATAACTACAGTTGACAACAATTAATTGACTACTTCAAAGTTGCTAGTAGAGAGAATGTCCAGCATTCCAAACACAAAGAAATGATGTATGTCTGAGATGATAGATATGCCAATCATCCTGGCCTGACCATTGCACACTATATACATGTATGGAAATGCCACATTGTATTTCAGAAATACATGCAATTAATATGTCAATTAAAATGCATTGGAAATTAAGAAAAAAAAAACTGTAAAAACATCCAAATCATAGATTTCCAGGCCTCAGCCCAGTCCCCTAAAACCATCCTTTCTGACAGAGGGAGTCCAGGAGCCTGATATTTTTACAAGGAAGACCCCATGACAGTTACCCCACTCTGATGTTTGGGAAGCACGAAGGCAAGCCATCTAACACAGTCTGTGGGTGGAAAGGTGGTTTGATAACACCATGCTCTAAAACGATGATGCTTTCCTTGTTGATGAATAATGCCCTTTGTCCTAAAATTTCAACTAACATTCAAGGGGTGGGGGTGTATTATATATGGCTCCAATTCGGATCTACTGCTGGTTCAAGTGGTTGGCCCATATTGATCCTGAGCATGTGTGTCCCAGAAGTTCCATTTTGCGTCCAGCGGAAGCTGGAGTCTATGCCCTGAGCATTTTCTCTTCCTCTCCCACCTCTCTGACAAGCGGGAGGAGAGTAGCTCCTCATTTTGGAGGTAATCAGCCCACAAACATACACTGACCTCTCCTGTTGGACTCCTTTGTCTCTGAGTGCTGGCTCTCCCTCTCCCACCTCCCTTTCCTCCTCTCAGTCTTTTGCAGCCTCGCACTCCTGCCCCTCGCCCCACCCACCCACCCACCCACCGTGCACTCACAGGCACACTTTCCTGGAGGTTGTTTGCACTCCTAAGTGTGTGTTTGCCCCTACATGGGTTGAATCTATGCCTCTTGGACTCCTTCTCTACCTCTAACACTCCCTTGCTGTTTTGTGATCCTCATGCACACTTTTGATCTGGATTGTTTTCCTTATTGCTCTGTCATGCTTGCTTTCTTCCATCCCCCCCCCCCCCCAACGTGGCTCTTATGATTTCCCTGGGCATCTCTCTCTCTCTCTCTCTCTCTCTCTCTCTCTCTTCCCCTTTTCAGAAACAAAGAGTCATTTCCCTAAACACAGACTACCCCAAAGCAAAAGAATTAGGCCAGTCGCATGGGGGAAACCAGGAAATACTTGTGTTTACACCCATACAAAGGAAATTGTCATTGGGTCCAAGATTCACAAGAATGATTCTAAGAAAAAACCTGAAATCGCTGGGAGCAAAAGGTACTGTACAGATGTAGATGTGCAGTCTAGCATTTTCTACTACAGATAAAGCAGGTAGCCTCATTAGAAGCAATCACAATTACCAAAGGGGAAAACCTCTTTACAAGGAGCAGCCCCGGGAACCTCTAATAGCTGGAGCTATTTAGGACTAATTGTCTAACTCACCCTCAGGCACAAGAAGCTAGGGCTAAAAGTGGAAGACACTGTAACTCACCTCCACTGTGTTATCAGCAAAGGAACTCCCTAAAACCTGAATCTCTGAGAAGCAGCTAGCAGAAGAGAGAGGTTTCTACAGGGCTGGTGGGGGATTTCAGAAGCCAAGTTCAAGCACACAGTTGCTGGAGAAGCCTTTGGTGTCTGCCATCAAGGCAGTCTGGGAGGTTCACTTAGTCAGTTCCAGAAACTTCTCTCTGGGCCACTCTGCCAGGGAGCAGAATTGTAACGTGGCTTATGGTGCCTAGGTAGATGTTGGGACATGTATAGGTGTGGTGAGATTGCAGAATAAGGCCGGAACATCCGGAACAACCCCAAGTGGGCCTGGCCCTCTGTTGTCCTCTCCTTTCTCCCTCTCTTTCTCGTTCCCCTCTTACCTTTTTCCCTGCCAATAAGTGAAAAAACGGGGCTAAACTTTTCATTGGAGGAAGGGATGATTTGCATAGTGTTCTAGTGTTCTGTGATATGTCTTTTTTTAAGAAAGTATTTATTTATTTATTTTAAAGTCAGGGTTACAGAAGAGAGAGGGAGAGATGGAGAGAGATCTTCCATCTTCTGACCCACTGCCCAAGTGGCAATAGTGGGGGCTGAGCCAGGCCAAAGCCAGGAGCTTAATCCAGGTCTCCCACATGAGCGACAGGGGCCCAAGCACTCAGGCCATCTTCTGCTGCCTTCCCAAGCCATTAGTAGGGAGCTGGATCAGAAGTGGAGTAGCCAGGACTCCAACCGGTGCCCATATAGGATGCTGGTGTCACAGGCAGTAGCATTACATGCTATAGCACAACACCAGCCCTGATATTTCTAAGTCTTTTTGAGACATATATACAGATTTATTTTTGTAAAAATCCACAAATGGAAGTAAAAAATGTATATTTTGGTGCAAAATAAGAAATCCATGCAATACACATTTTCATGAAGCTTTTGAATATCCCTCATATGCATGAATTTCAAAACTTTTTTGTGGGCCAGTGTTGTGTCATAGCAGGTAAAGTGCCACCTGCGATGCCTGCATCCCATATGAGCACTGGTCCGTGTCCTGGTGAGGGGGCCCAGGACTAGAAGCAGGCCAGACTAACTCCATCATAGCTCCTTGCCAGCATATACACACTGAATAAAACAGGATGCAAGTTCAGATATTAACAGTATTTGCCAACAAACAGCATTTGGGTTTTGACCAAAAAAAAAAAAGTTAGAAAAAGTTCCCTTAAGATTCCCTCTGCCTTCAAGTTAGCGAATGTATAACCACTACACTTGCTCTTTGAAGCTGATGTGCTAAAGACTTACAAATACTCCTAGACTGCCAGACCTCAGCGCCTTGGTCTCTGTCTCTCTACCAGCCCCTCCCTTTGCTGGGCGCTTCTCTGTTTCCTGCTTAAATAAAACTTCACTTCTTGTCTTCTCACTTTAAATCCTCATTGACACCAGGACACCAACCCACACTCACTTCCCCAGTTTTCTCACAACACCGGCTGCTCTGCTTCCAATCCAACTCCCTGCTAGTGGTCTGGGGAAAGCAGTAGAAGATGGCTCAAGTGTTTGGGCTCCTGCCACCTACATGGGAGATCCGGATTAAACTCCTGGCTTCAGGCTGATCTAGCTCCGGCTATTGTAGCCATCTGGAGGAATGAACCAGTGGATGGATGATCTTTCTCTGTCTCTCTCTCTCTCTCTCTCTGTAAATCTTTCAAATATAAATAAATAAATCTTTAAAAATAACTTCTTTGAACCATAATATGTTTAACTTTTAATTCCATTTCCCATGACATTTTTCAAGCATTCTTGTATTAGGTGCCACAATAAGACTTGGGCTGTTCAGAAACTTTCTCCTTTGTGGAAAGTATTTTCCTTTTAGGAAAGATTTAACCAGTATGTTTTTGGACTCAGTTATAAGAATCCATATAACTGCAGCAACATAAAAAAATCATTCCATTTCCAGAATGCAGTCTGATTTTTAATAAATATTTTCCCCCAGGAACAGAAAGGACTAATTCAGTAGGAGCCACTAAATATCCAAACCTCTGAATAGGAGGCAAAATCCATTCTTCCCAAATTTGAACACACATGGGAAAAACAAAATACCCTTGAGCATGAAATTTTAAGAAACTTCTATTTATTAAAACCCAAAAGTAGGTTTTCAGGAGTACTTTTCAACTTTCATCTCATCAGTGAAGTTAAAACTAATGATTAAAACTGGTCCTTCATTTTATGTGTTTTCATTCACAGATGATGGTCAAGTATTCCAAACTCTATTAGACCTGTGTATAAACAGAGATCAGTAAGAAGCAGTACTTCAGAGTCACCTTCCTCAGTGGAACTTCTTGATTTAACTCTGGAAATACCAGATTATTCTGATCTTCCCATCCATATGACTCCTGAGAGCAGTGTTTCTCCAAGTTCACTTCCAAGACCAGTTACATCAGAATCACTTGGGTGCACTTGCTCATGTGTTGTTGCTCTGGCTCCACCTGTGATTCTGATTCAGGTGGGGTGGGGCCCAACAATCTGAGTTTTGAACACATACCTCCTCCCCTCTTCTCCTACGCCGCCTCAACCCAAGTGATTCTGAGGGATCACTAATTCAGAACAAGATGTAACAGTGGAAGCACCTATAAATTACAGATATCCCTTATCTCTATACCTCTAGAATTTATGAGAAACCCTTTCCTCACTCATCAGAGCAATGTTGCCCAGGTATGCCAGTCTTTCCTGTTCTCTTTTGTGATGTTAAGATCTATAGTAAAGTTGCTGAAGACAAGGACATGGTTTCTTAGGAAGAGGGTGCTCCTTATAAAATGACAATGTGACCCAAACCCCAAACCCCACAAGAGCAGAAAACCCATCTCAGCATTGACTCCATGAAGAAGCATGTCTAGCTACACACAAATTCTCCCCGTCGGCTCCCAAGAGAACAGAGGCCTTCTCAGGCAGGCCCACAGCTTCACAAGGCAAAGTGGCTGACACAGAAAGCCTTGGTACACATTTGCCAAACCCCATGGCATTTCCATTGATGAACCCTCTTCACTGTCCTTCTTCCCACTTCTTGAAGACTCAGTCTACTACAGGTTGCCTCCTCCCCCTTTATAGCAGGCCCATAAAGGCTGGCTCCTCCTCACACAGCCCAGCATAGCAAGCCTACCAATTGTCCCAGTGCAAAGAAGAGGCCAGCTAGACTGCACCTGAGTGTTGATGATCTGGGCCCCTCCGACCTCGGTGGTGTGAGAAGATCAGACAACGGGGGGACTTCAAAGAGCCACATTTCCCCTGGGGCTTATCTGGTGCCTCCCGAGACTAAAATTCCTCTCTTGGAATGTGGCAGGAAGGAAATTAAATGCCAAGAGGCTGACCTGCCTAACCTTCTTCCTAGGCTTTGCCATCATTTGTTTATAGGAGGTTTCAAAACCCTAGCCCACCTTTTTTTCTCTTTTGGCTACAAGACAAAGAAAATAGTGTGAAGTATGGTGGCTAAGCCTCAAAGGGGCAATTTCTGTGTTGGCTATTCACTCCTAACACAGTCCTAGCATGTCAAAGTACATTTCTTCTCTTTAGGAAGACGTTTTTGATTGACTTTTGAAAAAAATAATAATAACCTCACTATCTACAATTCTCCTTCCTCAACTCCGCATTTATGGAATGGCATATGATGTGAAAGAAAGGGATTTAAAAACAAATAACATGGCATGTGGGGAGGGGGAAGTGATTGTGTAATGGGTTCAAGATCTCCTTTTGCAGTGATGAAAATGATTTAGAACTAGACAGTGACAGTAATTCCCCAACATTGTGAGTGTACCACACGCCACCAAATAGTACAAGTTCAAATGGTGCATTTTATGTGACGTGAACTTCACCGCATTAAAGAGGCAAATCATTTGGTGATGGAGAAGCTTGTTCTGTGTGCTGAGCAACAAAGAAACAGAACCAAGAAGAGGGGAAATCTCCAGCAACAGAAACAGCTGAGATTACAATGCTTCAGACATAATAGCTGGCATTCATCGATAACAATGGGCCAGGCATTGCGCTAAGTTACATGACTTATTTCACTAAATCTCCACACAACGAGTCTATGAGGTGGCTTCTTTTTGTGACTCACCGGGGAAGCAGAGGCCCAGAGAAGTTCAGTGATATGTTCAAGGTCACATAGCTGACAGGTGAAGACACGGATCCTACTCCACACTTTCTGACTCTGGACTGCACGCTATTGACAGCCTGTGTGTGTGACCAGTCAATTTGCATACAGGAGGAAGAGAGTTCTTCCTATGAAAGCGGAATGCCTTTGAATTAAAACTGAGGGGTTTAGGCGAGCTCCCCGAAATGGCACACAGTAGAAAAGGCAAAGTTGGTGATAGTAGCACTGCCCACCACAGCAGTCACCTGCAGTGGGCCAAAGGAGCAAGCAGTGTATATATTCAGAGTGAAGAACGTTTTTAGTAAGGCATAAGTGTGCTTTGTTGAAGGAAAAGGGAATCTGAGGCCAGGCAAAGGCAGGGCCTTTTTAATAAAAGGTTCCATTTTTAGCCAACTGAAATAACACTCAGTAATAACTCTAAAATCTTTGCAACTAACTGAATCTGAGGTGATATGATTTGTACTCATTCAGTTTAACTGTCAAGAGAACACTGTTTTCTTGGACGACATATGCTACCTAAAAATCATCCATCTTATGCAAGGAGTAAAGTGGGGGGGGGGGGCAGTGGAAAGACTTTTGTTGCTGGCTAATTGACCCCCAGAAACTTTCTGGAAGGTGCAGAAAAAGAAGCAACACTCCCCTTTACCTGTCTGCACGCAATTCACCAGATTAAAAAGCTCCCCAGGCAAAGTCCATCTATTTTCCTGGGTACGGCACCAGCTGCAAACTCCCAGGGTGAAAAGAACTTCTGGTTCTTAGGGACTGAAAAAGGCCCTGGGAAACGAGTGCCCAGAAGTCAATAGGCCTGCTGCTGCTGTGGGAGAGGAGAGGCTGCCATTGAGATGCCACTGAGAGAGAAACCCCAGGAGCCCACCACAGCAGGGGGCGAGCCCGCACCAGGGCAGCAGGGGAAGCCAATCTTGGAAGTGGCCACGAAGGTCTTTGACTGTGAAAGCGTGGCTCCCAAGGCCTGTCATTTCCCAGGCCAATCATCCTCTCTCCCAGCGTTGCTACTTCCCTGTGGGCAGCGGCAGATAATGAAGTGTCTGTTCTGGCTTACGCTGCTGCTTTACAAAGGGACATTTGCTTTAATTGGTCCATGTGAAGAGAGTTATTGCATCTTCTGAACTGCTAGGCCCTGAATGACAATACTCAAAGACAGTGACTACAGTCACTACCATTGGAGACAGTATATTCACAGCCACTCCATGCAGAATGATAGAGAAGAGGGAAATGATAAAAACTGTGCGCTTTGGCCTTGGGAAACATGGGTCTGAATCCCCTGCAAAACCTACCACTTTATGGGCCCACATGATCATTCCTTCTCCCCTTAATTGCGTCATCTGTAAAATCGGGGTTAATTATATACACATCATGAGCATATTTGTGTGAATTAAATGGGCTAATGCATGCAAAGTGCTCACCACAATAGCTGCTACCAGGTGAGCAAAGAATTTTAGCTACTGTTGATATAAAAGAATAATTTATAATTATATCCAGCATTATATACAAGCTTGTCTTTTCTCAAGATCAGACATTATTCCATTTATCTGCCGACTACTTAGATAATCTGTTGTGTTTCACTTATTGTCTTGGCTTCAATTCAAAGTGAAATTGAATGCTCAAGTTCAGTGATCATTTTAATGCTACTAGATTTTGGGCTCCTTGAGGACAGGGGCCATGCATTTCTCAGCTCTGTATTCTTTTTTTTTTTTTTTAAAGATTTATGTATTTATTTATTTATTTGAAAGGCAGAGTTACAGAGAAGCAGAGAGAGAGAGAAGTATTCTATTCACTGGTTCACTCCCCAGATGGCCACAACAGCCGGAGCTGCACTGATCCAAAGCCAGGAGCAAGGAGCTTCTTCTGGGTCTCCCACACGGGTGCAGGGGCCCAAGGACTTGGGCCTTCTTCTATTGTTTTCCCAGGCCATAGCAGAGAGCTGGATTGGAAGTGGAGCAGCCGGGACTTGAACCCATATGGAATGCCAGAGCTGCAGGCGGCAGCTTTACCTGCTACACCACAGCGCCGACCCCAGCTCCGTATTCTTAGTGGTGGTTCCAAGGTCAGGTTCACAGTACTTCTGAAATGTTTAAAATGACTTCCAGCCCAAGTTCTTTTTTTTTTTTTTTTTTTGACAGGCAGAGTGGACAGTGAGAGAGAGACAGAGAGAAAGGTCTTCCTTTTGCCATTGGTTCACCCTCCAATGGCCGCTGCGGTAGCGCGCTGTGGCCGGCGCACCGCGCTGTTCCGATGGCAGGAGCCAGGTGCTTATTCTGGTCTCCAATGGGGTGCAGGGCCCAAGCACTTGGGCCATCCTCCACTGCACTCCCGGGCCACAGCAGAGAGCTGGCCTGGAAGAGGGGCAACCGGGATAGAATCCGGTGCCCCGACCGGGACTAGAACCCAGTGTGCCGGCGCTGCAAGGCGGAGGATTAGCCTGTTGAGCCACGGCGCCGGCCCCAAGTTCTTAATAGAAGCATTGTTCACATCTTCTCTCTAGCTTTTGTTCCACAAGTTTTCAGACCTCTTTCTAAATTTCAAATTACTTAATAATAGACAGTTTCTATTGGGAAATCCCTCAGATCCTTTTCAAAAGCAGGTAGGAAATAAATAATAATTATTATTCTGAACTGTTTCTCTACAATAACACTAAAGGGGAGAACGCTGCATGTCCAAAGAGAGGTGCTGATGTTGCTGTGGATCCAGAGGGGGTGGAATGAGAAAGTCCGGGAGAGGAGTAAGAATGTAGATGCCAGAAAGGACCAGAAATGGAACTGAGGACATATTGGCCCATACTGGTAACGTGTCAGCTCCTAATGGCCCTTTTCAAAAGCCTGGCTTAAAATGGAAATATCCCCTTCAGTCTCTGTTGCTAACACAGCTCAGGAGACAAAACCCACTCCTTTTTTCTTCTTATTCTTAACCTTTTTGGAAAGGGTAAGGGCCAGGGAGTTGCTAGCAGCCGAGCATCATGGTTAAGAGTTTGTTACTTTCCAATAGTCTGGTTTTTCTTACCTCTGTCACTTCCTACTGTGCAATCCTGAATAAATCTCTTAACCTCTACGGAGTTTAATTTCCTTCCTCTGTAAAGGGAGCATGCCATAATACTATTGTCCTGATAAAGTTGTTGTGAAGATTAACCATGAATCATGTGAAGTGTCTGGGATGCAGAAAGAGCTCAATAAATGAGTTCCTACGAATACTGGGCCTGCAGACATCAGCTAGAGGCTTGGATAACTGAGCAGCTCAGCATCGTGGAAAAAAACTCTGGACTACAAGCCATGGGTTCAAAGCTTTGAAGAGTGGTTTGTGGGGTGAGGGGAGTCAGAGATTAAAAGGGGATGTCCGTTTCTCACTTAGAGTGCGCTCAGAGAGTAGGTTCCACCTATCTCCTGTGAGTAAAGTTTTAAAGACCAAATGAGCATGTGAAAGTACTTTGTGAGAAATGCAAGGGTTCTGTCGGAATGTAAGTGGTATCCTCACTGGGCATTTTCAGAGAGGAAGAAATAGTTAATTAGCTGGTAATTGCTTAAGTTTTAACCCTTCTGGGGCTTTCCTGCTGTACCACTATGATACGGGGAAGCAGTACACAATTTAGATCCCAGACATTCTCCTTGCAAGAAGCTTGGCCCTTCTTTCAAATCTCTCCAAGCCCCATCCTGTGAAGGAGCTTTGAAGATTGGTCTGCCACTTTCAAATGTGTTTTGCCACCAAGTTGTCCGTTTCAGGCATCATCTTTGCATCTGTGACATGTCTAATCTTGCTCACTCTGACCATGCTAGAGCCATGACAGGGTGACTGAGGGTTTGGAACTGCCTGTCACAACTAATGGCTCAGCATACAAGACTTGGAAGCTCCTGTGTCACCTGCTGTCCAGCTGGCAGATGAAAGGTTTGGAGAGTTGTCATCCATCATCAAACAGAAAGCAATCTCTCCTGATGGAGATCAAACACCCAATACGTTTGGATTTCAATCACAGAGAATATGTTGTGTTGGAACAGGTCTTAATCGGTGTGTGCCCTGCCAGAGAGCAGGTTGGTGTGGAATATGAGCTGTGCAGGAACACATGTCACTTGGAATACCAAAATAGATTGACTAGGAAAAAACACACATCAAAAATATACCTTTGCTTCCTAGCTCCTTTAGACTTTGTGAGATGATTTTTGAAGCACAGTTTACCTGACGCTCTGGACTGCCAACACTGCTCTCTCTCGCTCTCTCTCTCTCTCTCTCTCTCTCTTTTGACAGGCAGAGTGGACAGTGAGAGAGAGAGAGGCAGAGAGAAAGAGTCTTCCTTTGCCGTTGGTTCACCCTCCAATGGCCGCCAATGGCCGGCGCGCTGCAGCCGGCACACTGCGCTGATCCGAAGGCAGGAGCCAGGTGCTTCTCCTGGTCTCCCATGGGGTGCAGGGCCCAAGCTCTGGGCCATCCTCCACTGCACTCCTGGGGCCACAGCAGAGAGCTGACCTGGAAGAGGGGGCAACCGGGACAGAATCTGGCGCCCCGACCGGGACTAGAACCCGCAAGGCGGAGGATTAGCCTATTGAGCCGCGGTGCCGGCCCCAACATTTCAACATTAGGAGAGAGTGGATTTTCCAAAAAAGGACTAGTACAATTTTTATTTCTGGGAGACTCTCTGCATTCAGAGCTAAAGAGAACCCTAAGATTTTCAACCCAGTTTGCTCTTTTTATAAAAGGAACTGAGGGCCCCAAGGGACAACTGACATACCCAAGGTCACAGGGTCAGTCAATGGCAGAAACTGAAGTACGAGCCCCCAAAATATCAATCATTTTGGAATAGGATACATGAATGGTCTTCAAAAAGTTCACAATAAATGAAACTAGTATTCAAACAGTACTTTATACTTTGTGTGTCTGTGTGGGTACAAACTGTTGAAATCTTTACTTAGTATATACTAAGTTGGTCTTCTGTATATAAAGATAATTGAAAATGAATCTTTATGAAGAATGGGATGGGAGAGGGGAGTGGGAGATGGGATGGTTGGGGGTGGGAGGGAGGTTATGGGGGGGTAAAAGCCGCTATAATCCAAAAGTTGTACTTCGGAAATTTATATGTATTAAATAAAAGTTGAAAAAAAAATAAAATATTCTGCACCAGAAAAAAAAAGTTCACAACACATGGACATCATCTCATAATGCATAAAACTGGCAATTAGAGACATTTAAATTACCATTCCCATTGTTTGTAAAAACACTAAAACAGCAAGTGTGTGTGCTCTCTGCTTCTTATTCTAGATTATGGCTAAAGTTCCTTCAGCACAGGGCCATTGGGGAGATAATGGCATTTGCATTGCATCTCCCAGGGTCCAAATCCCTGATCTCTGAAGTATAGGATCTGGGGGACACACACTGACCATGAACCCTCAAGCAGCAGGCTGACCAACAGAAAATTTAAGCAGCCTCCTGTTTCACGTGTCCTGAAGAGAAATGCCCTCCTCCCTGCTGAGTGCCCATGCAGAAACACCCCCTCCTCCCCAGTCAGGCTGAGTCTCCCCTACTGACCAACTCCACAGACATCTACTCCTAGGGATGGACCTCCTCTCCCTCCAAGAAATACAGGTGGAATTTCAGATGATGTCCTCTATCTGGTTACAGTTTTGCTTAAAATGACAGTAATCCTTGCAGTGATTTGAGGATGCGCCTCCCATTTTGTGGACATTTCCTCCAACTTGCAGTCCTACTGTGGAAGAAGCAAGACAGAGAAGACACAACATCTTTGTTTTCTTCTGGCACCTCCCACCTGCTCAGGCCTGAAGAGTAGATAAGTTCTGTTTTGGAGTATTTCATATAGCCAATATGGTTTGGAGTTGTATAGAGTACTAAGCACTGGGTAGGAGGTGTGGCTGCGTGGGGTGTAAGTGAAGATTCAGGATGGTTACAGCAGCTCCCCTGTCCTTAAGGAGCTTGAGAGAGAGAGAGAGAGAGAGAGAGAGATCTTACTAGAATTTGTTTGCAGTACAAAATGCACAAGTGGGGAGAGCTATAAAAGAAACAATTATTCCAGTTGGGAGGAAGATCAGAAATACACGAGAACATTAGTGCTAAGCTTTAATTCAATTCATTTGGAGATGCACTTGTGTTAATGAATGAAGAATCTTTCTTTAATACTAATTTCCATTTAACAATCGGAAAACCACATCCTAGATTTTAAAAATAATACTAGTTAATATTTCTTGAGTGCCAACTGTGGTTCCACACTATGTTAAATGCCCAACAATTACTGTCTCATAAAATCACCATAGCAACCTTTGGTGACTGGAAAGAATTGTCATTTCTGTTTTATCATTGAGGAAACAAAGGCCCAAGGACTTTCAGTCATCCACTGGCAGAGTTCAGATTTGATGCCAGGCAGTCTGATTCAAATACTAAGCAGTTTTCTAAAAAGGTGGGCTATGGGGTCTCTGGTGCAGAAGTTAAGTTGCTGCTTGGGATACTTGCATCCCACATTAGAGAATGTGGGTTCCAGGCCTAGCTCTGCCCCTGATTCTTCTTCCTGGGTTCCAGGAAGGGTGGTGGCTCAAGTGCTTGGGCCCCCTGCCACCCATGTGGGAGACATGGATGGAATTCTGTCCTCCTGGTTTCAGCCTGGACCAACCCCAGATGTTGCAGGCATTTTTGTGAGTGAACCAGCAGATGGAAGATCTCGCCTCTCGCTTCTCTCTCATCTCTCTCTCTCTCTCTCTCTCTCTCTCTCTGTGCGTGAACCAGCAGATGGAAGATCTCGCCTCTCGCTTCTCTCTCATCTCTCTCTCTCTCTCTCTCTCTCTGTGCGTGAACCAGCAGATGGAAGATCTCGCTCTCGCCTCTCGCTTCTCTCTCATCTCTCTCTCTCTCTCTCTCTCACACACACACACACACACACACATACACACACAAGTAAAATAAATAAATACTTTTTTTAAAAGTATGGGCTACATACCACTAACCTGAGCATTTTTACAGGGAGCTTGTTCAATGCACAGATACTGAGCTCCAGTCCCAGATCAGGAACAGAACCCCTGTGTGTGTGTGAAACCTGTATTTTAAACAAGATCCCAGGTGAAACTGAAGTTTGAAAACCATTGCATTACAGCATTCATTCAGACTAATAAAGCTAGACTATTATTACAGGGTTTCATAACATTATAAAATATGAACTAATTGAAATTAATGAATAATTCATCAATTATTGGTAAATCATTAACTTACTAAGTCCTTTTAGATTTTTCCCTCACAGGGCTGATATATCTAAGATAGGCAGGTCTTTTGGGGATCTGAGGGGAAAAAAGTGTGATAAACAGAAAGGCAATAGATCAGATCCCAAAGGCAATGGCTCTTGAGCATAGAGGCAGAAAATGCAATCCTGAGGCCTTAAATCTTTACCTGATCTTGACCCTGCCATTAAGTTGGCCATATGTACTAGAACAAAAACATCTCACTTTTCTAGGGATCATTTCCCTTTTGGAAAATGATAATGTGTAATATATGTAGCTGAAAATTTAGAGCTCTGTGACAGTCAAGAGTGGCATACAGGAAATGCACCAATGACTACTGCAACAATAACATCCTAGGATTAGAAGCTAATCATCTGTGGATCGTATCTTATGTAATAGGTGTGGGCCTTGAACTCTGCATTTCTCACAAGGTCTCACATGATGCCCATGTGATTGCTTAATGGGCCACACTTCCCATTCTATCATAAATATATAGACATTAGAGACTATAAGAAACTCCTCTTTTTCTATATTGGTTGGGAAATGAGCAGTTCTAAGGTAGTGAACAATCTGTGGTTATGTGGTTGCCATGTCTATGCCACCAGTTCTCACATAATTTTAATGCCAGGAAATGCACTCAATTCTAAAACAATACCACATGTAGTGAAGTCTTACTTCAATACCTAAAAAGATACCTTTATTGGACATGTTTCAGTGACTTGGTGAAGTACTTCTACATGAATATCCTATTGCATTCTCTCAGTAACTCTGTGTAGCAAATAATTATTTTATTGCCATTTTACAGCTGGGAGACTACAGAGCCCTGAGAGGTAAAGTAACCCAACTAGCCTAGTGCCACACAGCTGGAGAACAGACCCAGTACTGGAATCCCAATCTGTCTGATCTCAGTGACCTGATTGCACAGGCCCTTCCACAGTAGTCAATGTGAGATCAGCTGGTTCTTGATAAGCGGAAAATGTCAGAGACAAAGAATATAGCCTCGATCAAAGGGAGCTCCAGTGGAAATATTGCTCCAGCAGACTTCAAATGATTAAGCACTGGTCTCCTCAAGGTGCACGCCATCACTGCTGTTGCTGCCCCAGTCCTCCCAAATGCCCTTTAATGAGCCTTGCAGTCAGGTATGATGCACTGGGCTTTGCTCAATCTCACTAAATCCTCACTGCTACCCTTGGAGGTAGGCAGCGTTTTTCTCCTCTTTTCACATGATAAACCTCAACCACAGAGTGGTTAAGTAACTTGCCCAAGATCATACAGTTAATAAACTGGAGAACTAAAATTCAAAACCACACTTGGTTGAACACAAAGCCATGGCTTTTAACCATGATTTTGTGGTGTTTGCATTTTTAAAAAAGATTTATGTATTAATTTCAAAGGCACAGTGTCAGAGAAAAGAAGAGAATGAGACGGCTGCCATCAGCTGGTTTACTCCTCAATGCCTACAGCAGCCACGACTGGGCCACACTGAAGCCAGCAGCCTAGAACTCCACTCAGGTCTCCTACATGGGTGGCAGGAGCACGTATACTAGGGCCATCATTTGATGCCTCCGAGGCCCATTAGCAGGAAGCCTGATCGAAAGTGGGTGAGGTGGAACCATCTCAGGCACCCTGACAGCATCTCAAGGGGAGGCTTATCCCGCTGTACCACATGACCTGCCTCTGCACTTCATTTAGTAGACCCAGCCAGGTACGTCTGGAGATGAGGCATCTTCCCCTATATCCAGAAAGCTTTGCTAAATATCCGAGGTACCCATGCCTGCAGTGGGTCCCCCTTAGGTCAAACTTCAGGGCAGGGGGGCCTGCCACATAAGAAAGATGCCAAATACTTTATCAGACCCACTACGCCAATGAAACTTAGATTCTAGCTCAGGGACAAAAATAATTCTAAAATGTAAAGAATATGTGACTTCTATAAGGAAAATAAAAACAGGTAAAAAATCCTTACTATCCTGATGATCCTCACAAATACCTTGGGAAATATTAACCCCATTTGACAGATGAGAACAACAAGGATCAGAGACCTTCACTTGCCCAACAACTGAGCCATGCAAACACAGAACACTATCACCAAAGCTGGTACTTCTTTCACTGGAGCATGGTGACTACCAGGGCTCCAAGGTTCAGCTTCTTCATCACGCTCACTCTTTCATCTCACTCAGTATCATTAGGCTTGCCCATTGGTGTGGTTTTGAGTTTTGCGTGTCCTTATAAGTAGACCATTCTGAATTTTCTTTCTCAGAAGAAATATCTACATGCATAAATCCAAGCTGTGGGCTTCTACTGATTTTAATATCTTACTTTTTCATCAAAATTCTAGGCATAAGCAACATTGAAATGTGCTTCTTTTATGTGATGTGATTTAAAAGTCCTGAATAGTGTCTGTATGAATCATCAACCCTCGTGAAAGTTGATTAAATCAGTTCCAGGGGTTGAATCAGTGAGGTAAAATTGGCAGGCAGGAAGGTATTACCAGACACTAACTCTCCTTCCTTAGGCTGAGTGCTATAAATGTGTAGCAACAGAATAGCTTTGCAATCTTCAGGGAAGTCCGTGGTGCTGAAAATGAAACCCATCAGCCAAGAGTACCTTTTCCAACTATGAATTTCCCCATGCTTTATGAGCAACAGGTAAACAAGTAACTTTTGCAAGTGGGGAGACAATAATATTTCCATTCAGCAAAGGGTTTATTTCATGAAGGCCTGCGGCATTAGTGCTTTAGAAGAGCAGTTCATTCATCCTCATTCCTTTGAAACCTGGGATACTCAACGCATGGGCTACAGCAGTGGAGACGGCAGCACATATCACTGAAATGGACCAGCTTCCACCCCATAACAGGTAAGTGGCTCAGGGGCAAAAGGGTGCTCATCAATTGCATTTCCCAGCCATCCACTGCAGCTATTGTAGCTGCTAACTTCCTTTGCCAGACACTTAGAGCTCTTGCTGCCCTGTTTGATTCCAAACTACAAAAGCCATTCTTCAGAGACAGCACAAGAAACAAATACCCCACCCTCTTAAGAAGCTTTGGGCCTGGTCGACAATTCCAGGCCAGCAACAGGCATGGTGCTACAATTCTCCTGAGACAAAATGCACTCCAGGTGCGCCCTGTGCAACGTGGATACAGACAGCAGAGATAACCAAGAGTCTGCGTGGATCAGAGCTCTCAATGGCTCTGAGCACCTGATCTTCCTAAGTCTTAGTGTCACCGGACTTGGAGAACCAATGCTGCTTTCTGCGGTAATACATGCCAAGTCTCACCTTATCTGAGAGAAGGGTAAGCTACACTTCTGTTGCTCTTTTATGACTGGTATGACTTGCTTATGACATATTATCTTGTTCTTCAGCAAAAAATTGTCATTATCATTCATACCACCATCTTAATTTGTGGTTGTAAAAGTACTATGGGGGCGGGACCAGCGCCGTGGCTCACTTGGTTAATCCACCACCTGCGGCGCTGGTATCCCATATGGATGCTGGGACCTACTCCCGGTTGCTCCTCTTCCAGTCCAGGAGGGCAGTGGAGGATGGCCCATGTGTTTGGGCCCTTCACCCGTGTGGGAGACCAGGAAAAGCACTTCCTGGCTCCTGGCTTCGGATTGGTGCAGCGCACCGGCCGTGGCAGCCATTTGGGGGGGTGAACCAGCAGAAGGAAGACCTTTCACTCTGTCTCTCTCACTGTCTAACTCTGCCTGTAAAAAAACAAAGTACTATGGGGGCTGGCACTGTGGTGTAGCAGGTAAAGTTACCGCCTGCAGTGCCGGCATCCCATATGGGCTATGGTTCGAGTCCCGGCTGCTCCACTTCCGATCCAGCTCTCTGCTATAGCCTGGGAATGCAGTAGAACTGCTTGGGCCCCTGCGCCCATGTGGGAGACCCAGAAGAAGTTCCTGGCTTCAGATCAGAGCAGCTCTGGCTATTGCAGCCATTTGGGGAGTGAACCAATGGATGGAAGACCTCTCTCTGTCTCTCTCTCTCTCTGTCTCTCTGTCTCTTCCCCTCCCTCCCTCCCTCCCTCTGCCTCTGCTTCTCTGTAACTCTGCCTTTCAAATAAATAAATAAATCTTTTAATAAAAAGAAGTACTATGTGTTTTCCACCTGTCGTTTCATTTAATGGCCACAAAAATCCTTGGAATATAGGAAATACCATTACTAAAGAAATGATAGTTATTAGCACTTCCCGGGTGCTACATGCCACCTGTGTTACCATCTCATGTGCCAGATATTCTCCTAAGAACCTGACACATACATCATCATATTTCCTTCTTACAGAAATCCTTATTAGTCACCTTGTCTTTCAGATGAGAAAACTGGGGAAGAAAGACATTATTGGACTTCTTCAAGTTCACATTAATCAAAATAACAGAGTCAGAACTGGAGTCCAGGTGTTTCAAATTTCAATGCCTACACGTTTCCCTGCTACTAGATTTTAACTTCTTTGAGGACAAGAACTGTGTTCATCTCAAGGTCTGATGCACAATGGAGCATCAATATTTGGATAGGCTCTCAGTTCACATCAGCACTCTTTCTCCAGTTCACGCTTAGCTTGTAAAGATAATCCATAAACTTAGGCAAAGAAACAACGGCACCACTGCCTTCTTTTGGCCCCAAATCCAACAGTTCTATACTATGTATAGAGTTTTTCCCAGTGTCTTTCACTTTTTCTAAACAAACCAGTTTCCCTTCATGGCGGTGGCCATTCCAACTCTCTCTGAAGGAAAAGAGATGGCTTGGGTATGTTTCCAACTCTCTCTGAAGGAAAGAGATGGCTTGGGTATGTTTCTCAGTTAGCGCCTTGCACGTGCTACTTTGTAGTTTCTTCTAACTGCATTTGACAAATACACTGCTGATAGGTGCATAAATTGATAGAGCATTTCCAGAAGGAAGCTTGGCTAATATAAAAAGGATCCTAAGAAAGTATTCATATTTTGACATGATATTCAAAACTGTATCAGTAATAATAGCAAAAAAGAGAAGAAACATCTAACATGACCAATACTAGTGAAGTAGTAAATTTTGTAGAAGCTTAAAATGAAATCTCATGAATCCATGAAAATATTACTTCAAAGAAAATATTTTCAAAGAATATGTATTGATGTGGTAAATGGTCACAATCTGGTGTTTGGTAAATAAGATGGTCCAACAGTTTAAAGTCTAAGAAGGAATGCAGATATTATACCAACAATTATGTATCTAATTATTAGAACCACTATTTGTATCTTACTACAGTGCCTGTCACATAGTAGGAACTCAGTAAATATTTACTGAGTGAAATAATGACTGAATGAAAGCAACAAAGAATGCAAGAAAGTAAGGCCAAATGGTATACTCTAAGTAATGACATTGCAGGTAGTTTAAATTTTCTTTTTAGTATTTTATGGATTTTTAACTTTGTTTTCTAATGTACTACTCTTCATGTCAGAAAAAAATATCTTTCAGAAAAGATATCAACTCAGAGGAGGGAGAGGAGCCAAACCTGTTAGTGTGAAGGGAAAATATGAGTGAGAAATATATCAGAAGTATCCAGAGGACCTGGGGCCATTTTTCAGATCAGAGGGGTTTTTGTTCCCCATAGAATGACAAGAAGCAGTTGTTGAAAACCCTGCTTTGTGTTCTACATATATAGAAAGAAAAACAACTTTTAATTCTTCAGCTTGTCCCAAAGAAGGAAATGAGAAGCAGATCACAAAAATGGAGTTCTTGTTCTTTGAGATCAGATCTCAAAATATAAGCCAGTTGCTGGGGCATGTGTCCCAGGGACCCCTGCTCACACGGGAAGCCTCTGGCATGTAAAACAGGCAGCGCCTAGGGGACAATATTGTCACAACCAAATTTTCTTTGAAGTTGCTTTCATAATGAGATTTCAAGATATTTTATTTGCCTAAAAATAAAGTTGTGGGTGAGTTCACAATTTGTAATTTATGAGAGCCTTTGGCATATATTTGATGTCTTCATTTTGATCTCCTCTTTGATGTGATGTATCAATTGGTTTTCTTTACCCCTATCATTGTTCTTGGATGTGTACAAGAGAATCCTTTATTTTCAGAAAAGCAATTAGCATGAAATGTGACTTATGGTGTCCTAAACTATGTGTTCTATAAATGGTAAATGGTTGTAATTACGGTAAGATGAAAGTCATATATTGGGAGCATTCTTCTAATTATTATAAAGAAATGGCCTGGTCATGGTCTCAAATCAAATTAAAGAGGCATAAAATTCAATTTCATTTTCTCAAGATCTACATAAAAGTTGAGTACACACAGAATGTGGTTTCCAATGTAACACACTGGCACGGAAACACTTTCTTCACAGACATTACAGAATGACATATTCTAGAATTTCTCATGCCATCCCAAGACCCAGTGTGTGTTGCCTTATAACCACCAGAGTATAAATCCAAATAATGCTAAAATCTGATTAAGAGCATCCCCAATTCCTCTTTCTCATCTCTTCGACGAGAAAATGAAACAGCAACATCCCACAGCAGGAAATACTGTACTGGCAAAACCATTTCTAAGGCAAGGGAACACCAGTATAAGTCTTTCACACATTTTCATATAGGTATATTTATGCCACATATTTAGAATTCAAAAGTCACAATTAACCTGGGTGTGACTAACTCTTGTACACTGCTAGTGGGAATCTAAAATGGAATACAGTCTGAAAGCTGTCATTAAAGAAACTCAATGTCAAATGGATAAGCTGAAAATAAAGATGACTGTTCAGCTAACTTTTGTGTCAAAACTGAAAATTCTTTCATTCCAGAACATGTTATCCAATGGCGGGAATGCTGAGCCTCTATTGTGTGCCAGACACTCTTCTTGGTACTGGGAACATAGAAATGAACAAAATAAAATCCCTGTCCTCATGAGCATGACATTCTGATGGCCTGGCCTTACACACCCTGGCAGGTGGCTGTGACTTTAAGCTTGCAGGAACTTCCAGAAGGGTTGGGGGGGGGGGGGGGAGAAGAGCTCCTTGTTCATTTATAAAACAGTGCTATTTGTTCTTTTCTATTATTCACCCATACGTTTACTTCAGGACCAAATGCCAATAGTCCTGCTTCTAGGAAAGTAGCTCCTAGGGACAGTGGCTCAACACTGCTACAAAACCCCCACATCCTTATGCAAGGACACCTTATGTGTTTGGGGAAACCTGCCAAATAAGTCACGGAAGGCACAGACAATTGGAGTTTAGGTTGGTGTTAAGCGCCTTTAACAAACTAATCAGCATGATGCAGTCACTAGAATTTATTTTACTTAAACTTGGGTTATAGAAGTCTCCAGGAATGCTCTTGTTTAAAAGTAGTTTTCCCTTCTAAGGACCATTTTCTTCTCATGTATCTGCTTAGTGGCTCACAGTGGTTGCCACTGATGACAACACAGAGTACCTTGTTTCCCAAGGCCCTCCATGCAAGCCAGGGGCATCCTGTACAGCCAATCTTATCTTCCACTATTCTCTTAGTACATGGCATCTCTGCTTTGCTTTGCTAGGTGAGCACAGGTGCCCATGCTAATTCTCTTCTCAGGTTATATAAAATCCCTACATCTTTCTCTCCTCAATTACTTTTCAAGGCCTAGGGTAAGTTCAACCTCCTCTAGGAAATCCACCCCAGCTTTCCAGACCACATTGACCTTGGTCCAGCCACTCAGAGCTACTCAATGACCCCAACTCAGTGGGTGAGCTCCTTGAGGTCAGGAACCATATGGTTTGCCACCCTTCCTCCACTTCCCCTTACATTCAAAAAGGTATGCAGACACTTCGTGGCTAGCTAGTCTCAATTCTGCAAGCATATTGTACTCAGATATATGAAAGGGCACATTGAGGATTTCCTTTTCTAATTAAAATGCCCAAAAAAGATCTCTTTATGGGATAAAGTCAAGCAAAATGAGAGTATAGTTCCCTATTCTTTCCTAAGCAAATGAAATGTGAATAATTCTGGGGCCTCCACTGACTTACAATTTGTCAAGGCCATATCATTTCATTATTAGAATGACTGGGCTCTTGGTAGGCATTTGGTTCAGCTGTTAACTCCACTTGGGAAGCCCACATTCCACGCTGGAGTGCCTGGATTCCAGTCCCAGCTCTGCTCCTGATTCAGCTTCATGCTAATGTTTACCCTGGGACCTAGCAGGTGATGGGCAAACTGGCTGGGTCCCTGCCATCCACATGAGAGAGACCTGGAATGAGGTTCCAGCTTCTGGTTTCAGCTTGGCCCAACCCTGGATATTGTGGGCACCTGGAGAAGTGAACCAGCAGATAGTAGTATTTCTCTCTCTCTCTCTCTCTCTCTCTCTCTCTCTCTCCCTCTCTCTCTTTCACAAGCACTCTCTGCCCTTCATATAAATTCATGAATGAATAAAAATAATTTTAAAGAGTAACAGTGGAGGAAATTGTGACCAGGATTCATTCTGTTAAAAAAAGATTAAGATAGCAATTTGGCTCAGATTCATGGTACCAAACCATGGGGCTTTATTCTGTGCATGTACCATTTTATATTTTAACAACTTTGAGGTTAGGTGTGATAGAAATCACTGCTATCATCTTTTGACTACTAAACCAAGTGAATTTTCCTCTCTCAGTTAAAATGTGCTTCAATGGTATCAATGGGGCTCATATTTTGCAGCCATTCTTGCTTGTCTCGGGTCCTGTAAAAAAGTCTGTGATCATCTTGCTGCTCTTAATGTCCACATACTCACATTTAGATGTGACTTACATACAGATGGTGTGTCAGAATAACCCCTAAGTTATTCAAATATAAAGGCACATATGGTGTGCTTTATGAACATGCTACATGCCATGAAGTTGTTAAACTCATCAATGGGCCCATTATACATTTTGGAACAAAAATAAAAGGAAATTTTTCTTCAGGTTCATTTAGCAATCATATGATCACAGGGTGGCTAGACAGATAATGCATTACCATATTATTGGAGGAAGGACAGCAAGGAAAAATTGATTGAGAACATTTTGAAAGAAAGATGAGAAAGTGACAACATAGTTGAAAAAAGAACTGTCACAAAACACATAGTTGAAAAAAGAACTGCCTAAACAATATGGATTTTAGCCCCAGGAGCTAATCTAAAAGAGCTAATGCAGTATATTAATGGTAAGAACAAGACAATTACTTCCAAAGACAAATCTGGACACCTACATCTTCTGATCTCCCAAATATAGGCAAAAAGGGGGAAAGAAAAAAACCAATCTGCAGAGCCCACTCTATGACATCAGTGACCTATGTCAAGTGTACACAAAACTAAGACATGCAGTTGCTGCTCTAGGACCTAGGACTCTGTGCTATTTCAGCTTGGTTTTGTCATCTCTCCTCTCTCTCTCTCTCTCTCTCTCTCTCTCTCTCTCTCTCTCTCATTTATTAAAGGCCAGAGTTAATGAGAGACAGAAAGAGATCTTCCAGCTGCTGGTTTATTCTCTAAATGGCTGCAAAGACTGGAGCTGGGCAAAGCCAAAGCCAGAAGCCAGGAGCTTCTTTCAGGTCTCCCACGCGAGCGCAGGGGGCCAAAGACTTGAACCACCATCTTTCCATGTGCATTAGCAGGGAGCTGCATTGCAAGTGGAGAAGCCGGGATTCAAACTACTGCTCATATGGAATTGTAAGCCAGCTTCACAGGCGGCAGCTTAACCCAGTGCACCACAGTACCGGCGGTCCCACCCTCTCTTTTTGAAGGGAGTGACTGCTTTGCTCCCATCCATCCTCCCTCCAACCCATCCTACACACAACAGAGGTACTAGCCCTTGCATTGTGCCAGTCTTCTGCTCAGAAACCTACCACTTTTCATGCATTAGCTTGGCATTGGGGCAACCTTGCTACCCTATCAGCCTTTTTCCACTATGTGCATTTTTCTGCATTCAAGCCAAGAAGTCACCAGGATCTCACACAGAGCCACCAAAAAGCATTGCAGCCCTCAAACTGCAAAGTTTTCTTACACTTGAGACAACCTCCTGTTTCTCAAAATCCCACCAAGCTTTTTAAAGGTCCAGTTTATGTCTGATCACTCTAGGGAATCTCACCCACCACCTTACTTCTTCAGTGGACAGTAACATACTCATTTGCATGACTTTTTACACTAGTGGTTTTCAATGAGAGGTAGTTTTGCATCACAGGGGAAACTGAAGGCTGGACAAATGGGTGGAAACATTTTGGTGGTCACAATTGGGTATGGTGTACTACTGGTATCCAGTGGGCTGGGGTCAGAGATTCTCCTAAGCATTGTATAATTCACAGGGCAGTGCCCAAAACCAACAAAAAAATTATGCAGCTCCGCAGGGCAATAGTGGCAGCGTTGAGAAACTCTGAATTTACATATACCCACAAGTATCTTTAGAGCTGGACTGGAAACTAAGCAAGAACACCGCCATTCACTGTAGCTAACAGTGTTGCACCTATGGCCTGGACACACTTGTGTTGATTATATGTCACCATCTATCTGGTTGAGTGAAGAGAAAAAAATTAAGCTGAAATGATTGGTTGGGCTTTTATCTAGGGAGTTTAAACATCCCTTTTAAAGAATGTCATTTTAAACTAATGTTCAGTATCCTTTCTTCTTAAGCGCTCTATGCGATGGATCATTCTTAGTAAGCAAATGGGGACAGTTAGCAGTCAAAGGATTTGTCTTAAATTGTCAATTATGGAACCAGAGAGACCAGAACTCTCAATCTTTCATCTTCCACAGAGTTGTATCTGAGCTGAATATAGAAAACTAATTCATCCACCCCACAGACATCAAATGGATTCTTATTTTGTAGCAGACAAGTGTGCTAGGTTCATCTCTCTAGTTGTGGTGTGACACAATCATTGCTGTACCCATGTTATGCCAGAAGCCACATCCCTGTCACTGCACACATTTTCCCATGGAAGTAATGCTGCATCTTGACCAGAGATTATATTCCAGTATGACTATGCATATAACATGAAAGCAATCATAACCACATCGTACTATGGCTTCTATAAGATATTAAAACAGAAAACTGTTCTCTGAGTTATTCAAATAAACAACAGTCTTTGAATACAATGATATATGTGATGTGGGCAACATGCAAAATATAGCTCCACTGAATTATAAATCCAACTTCAATCTGAGATAGCATTTTATAAATGTATATAACATGTTGCATTAAGCAATAAATGTATTTACCTTATACGAATTTGGAAGGACTTGGAGAATGTTGTACACAGCTGAAATTAAAGCGCTATATCTTTTTTTAAAAGTCATCTAAAGGATGGGGCCAAAGCTGTGGTATAGTGGGTAATGCTGCTGACTGCATGGGTGACAGTTCAAGTCCCAGCCGTTCCACTTCCAATCCAGCTCCTTGTTAATGCATCTGGGAAAGAAGTGAAAGATGGCCCAATTCTTTAGACCCTACACCCACGTGAGAGACCCAGATGAAGCACCTGGCTTCAGCCTCGCCCACCTCTGACCATTGTGGTCATTCAGGGTGTGAACCAGTGCATGGAAGACCTCTCTGCCTCTTCCTTCTCTGTAACTCTCATTTTCAAATAAATAAATAAATATTTAAATATTTAAAAATAAAGGGAATTGGCCTTTTCTTTTTCTCCAAGGCTTTCGTGACAATTGGCTGCCAGCTATGAGAACATTTCACACTTCCAGAAAAGCTATCAAAACGTTTAGCTTATCATCAATACTCCTTTTCTTCAAATGGTGCTTCAGAAATGGGGCATTTAATCTAGAAGTTAGGATACCTGCATCCAACATTAGAGTACCTGGGTTCAAGTTCAAGTTTTAGCTCCTGATTCCAGCTTCCAACCAATGTGGGCCCTAGGAGGTATCAGAGATGGCTCAGGAGGGTTCCTGCCACCCATGTGGGAGATGTGGATTGCATTCCTCCTGCTCTTGCTCTAGCTCCAGCCCAGCCCTTGCCAATGCAAGCACTTGAGGAGTGAACCTGCAGATGGGAGTGTGTGTGCGCTTTCTCTCTCTCTCTCTCTCATTCTCTCTCTATCTCTCTCAAAGAAATAATTAATTTCAAAAACCTTTTTTAAAATAAATATGAGTTAGCATATTTTTCAAAAAAAAACCATACAAGGATGAACAGTATCCTGAAATGCAGGGAGAAAAACGGAGGGAATTTCCATGGGGGGGTGTTTGATTAGGCAGCAACTGCCTAGCTGAGCAGCAAAGGGGGACGTAAAAGGAGGATAAAAACTGCCAGCAGGTAAAGGAATACTGGATCAAGTCAAAAGGAAAAACCGACGGGAGCTCAGGTTGGGATAAGCACTGTGCGTGTCGGGGTAGAGGCTATGATTTAGTAACAGTTCAATCCATTCTGAAAACAAGAGGCTCCATGCTGTCAAATCTGCTTCATACCTCAATTGATGATACTTTACATCCTTCCCCCAAACCCACAAGGACCAGCTAGTAAATGAAGCTGCTCTGGAGTAGATTAAATGTGCAGGCTGCATCATAGCAGTTAAGCCTCGTCTAATCCAAGAATTAGTAAAAAGTCATAATTTGCACTAGATACAAATAGCGCATTACTAACATTTCAAATAAAATGCCTGAAAGAGTACAGTATAACTGTCAGATGCTATGTTACAGAGTAGTTTTAAATTGGATTAAAACCTCTAGCTTTTGTAAGGCTCATTAACATCTAAGCTACAAAATAAACTTGAAAGAAAAGAATGCAAAGCTGCTTTCAATTAATGGAGGCAAATGCAATATTTGCAGAAGTTGATTTGGGGAAAACTCACTTGGGATTGTTTCAGCAAGCCCTGGGACCCTTCATACCAGTCCCTCCCCATTTCCCACTGCCACGCCCAGCACACACAATAATGACAATAACTGGCATTTCTTGAGCCACTATGTAAGTATTTTACTTAGATAAATTCCCTATCACATCCCAATGACTGTATGAGGTTGGTACTCTTACTGTCTCCAGTTTACAGATGTGAGAACTGAGGCTCACAAGGTAGTGGGAAGCCCAGTCACACGTTTGCAAGCAGCAGAGTCACAATTGCAATCCAAGCAGTGTGACTCGAGTCCATGGCTCCAACTTCACTTCCTATCACGCAGTCACTTTCACATGTACACTTTAGACCCAGAAGTCTCCCCACAACTGTCAGCTGTGGTTCTGACAAGAATGGACGAAGCTGTCCATACAGAGGAGGCATCAGAAACCACCCTGCAGTAGCCAGGTCAGCTACACAGAGTGCGTTCTGAGCCTCTCCCTGTTGTGTACAGGAGCCAGCTTCATTGCTTGGTTCAGCCTCACGGGTGGTCTTCCTCTCATCAGGAGATCTCAGGCCTGGTTCACATCTCCCTCCTGCCCTTGAGACACACTGATCCTTTGCTGGCTCCTCTGGACCACATCCTCCTTTAACATAAAACTACCCTCTTACTTCCCTTATCCTGGCTGAAAACAATGTCTCTGATATCAGCTCAGGACAGCAACCATTTGTAGAGTACTTACCAAGCACTAGACACTATGCCAGGCACATCGCCTGCATTGCATCACTGAAACTTACTTAATCACTTCACAAGGTTGGCACTTGTGTTGTTCCTATTTTACAGGTGAGGACACTGAGGCTCGCTAGATTAATGGATTTTTCCAAGGTAACACAACAGGGACAGGATTAGGACCTGGAGCTACAGAAAGTTCATAGGTCATTTCACTTGTTGAGTCTCAGAGTCCTCATCTGTAACATGAGGGAAACAAGGGTTCTTACTGATGGGTTGCTGTGAGGATGATATGAGCTAATGCAGGCATAGATTTAATGCAGTGCCTGTGCACAGTAAGCCTTCAACAATGGATATTTTCTTTTGCTTGTCAATAAGTGGGCTTCATGGGGTGGACCATCACTTCAAGCTTCCAGCCTCAAGATGACTGGGTCAATGAATAAAAATCCAAGCGAACTAGATGAGTTAAGCTGAGCCTTGCACTTTTCTCAAGGGAGCAAGGCCTCAGGTGTCTTTGGGTTTCATTTCTGTGGCAAGGTGTTATCATTCACCTTATACCTGCAATGGAGTCGTTGGTCATCACGCCACCTACAATAGGCAGCACGCCGTGGCACATGCTATTGTGCACAGTAGCTGAACTAATTAGCAAGCACACTGGAGTTCCATGGGCTGTGGATCATACCTAGCTCTCAGGTTTCTCACACACACACTAGTGTTCTGACAAACTAGAAAGGATGGAATTGTTTGTTTTCCTGTTGGGTCCATGATGACGACAAAGTCCCTTCAAGACATAAGGGTGCTTTTAAAATGAAGCAATGTAGAGAGCAATCCAATTGGTTTGAATGTTAAACAGTTACATAGAAATAGAATAACTTCCTAGGTACTGGTGGAACTAGTCAAGATATATAGAAAGATTCAAAGTAAAAAGGAAGGCTGACTAGCTCACTTTTGGGGGAAAATCAGAAAGCTTCACAGAGGGGAAGACAGTTGACAGTTGAGCTGGGTCTTCAATGATGAGTGGAAGGTAGGTAGAGGTGGGGAGGGGAAGGAGACAGGGAAAAGAAAAACACAAAAACACAGAGGTGCAAGACAAAGGAGGATATTCTCAAAAATGGTGAGTGTTTAAGGTGAAGGGATGGCCAGATAGGTGAGCCAAGGCCAGATGAAGAGAAACCCAGTATGCCACTTCAAGGAGCATAGCATTCATCTTGTGGCTACCGCAGAAGTGTTCTGCAGAAGGTTGCTAGCAAGCTCTTTGCATAAAACTCTGAGTGTGGGAAAGGGGGCGATTCTGCAGTCAAATTCATTCGGGAAGCTTCAATATACAAAATTAAACACAAAACTATCATCCTCTAGCAACCAAAGGCCTTCTCAGAAAATTTACTATGCTAGTTTTATTTCCAAGACCAGAAAAGTAGCGTATATAGTACATCCCAGTTTTTGTTGCTTTAACTGAATGCTACCAGTGGGTAACTTTTAATGCACAAAAGGTTATTCTGGCTCATCGTTCTGAAAGTCCAAGTGCCTGACACTGGCATCTGCTTGGCTTCTGGTGAGGACTGAAGCAACTTCAAATCATGGTGGAAAGAAAGCAGGTGCATACAGAAGCAGCAGGTGCCTGAGAGAGACTGAGGGGAGGTGCCAGGCTTGCTATAAAGTAACTCTCTCTCGGGAAAACCTGCAAGAGTCAGAATTCATGCCCTGGAGAAAAGCATCAATCAACCTTTATGGCCCTAACATCTCTCAACACTGAAACATTAGGGACTGAGCATCAACATGAGTTTTGGTGGGGGAAAAACTACATGTAAATCACAGCATAGGGTTTCCTAAAGCTACCTGGGAAAGGTACCTCTCAGAGAGCACCCTGTAAAACTTGGGTGCCATAGAATGTACTTTGGGCAACACAGGTTCAGAGAGCCAATGAACAGTTTGAATAGGATCTTGCAATATTTCTGTGAGCAGCCTGAAAACAGCTTGTGTGGTAGATCAGAATCAGCGAGACTTATTAGGAAGCTCTTGAAAACTCTAAGCAATAGATGTTCATGTAAAGAAAGAGTCATGGGCATGGTAAAGGACAGAGGTCATCTTTGACTTATTTTTAAAAGATTTATTTCTTTATTTGAAAGGCAGAGTTACAGGGAGCAAGAGAGAGAGAGAGAGAGAGAGAGAGAGAGGAAGAGAGGGAGAGGGAGAGGGAGAGGGAGAGGGAGAGGGAGAGGGAGAGGGAGAGGGAGAGGGAGAGGGAGAGGGAGAGGGAGAGGGAGAGGGAGAGGGAGAGGGAGAGGGAGAAAGAACCTTCTGTCTGCTGGTTCATTCCCCAGATGGCCAGATCTGCTAGGGCTGGGCAAGGCTGAAGCCAGGAACCAGGAACTCGTGGTATCCCATGGGGGTGCAGGGGCCCAAGAAGTTGTGCCATCTTCCGCTGCTTTCCCAGGTGCATTAGCTGGGAGCTGGATCAGAAGTGGGGCAGCCAGGACTTGAAACAGTGCCCATATGAGATGCTGGCACTGCAGGCGGCAGTTTCACCCGCTACGCCACAGCGCAGGCCCCAAGAGGTCATCTTTGAGAAATATTCCCAAGGTAGAAAACACCAAATTTGGACTGATTGAAATGAGTGGGTAAGGGAAAGGATATGCTCAATTTCCTGGCTTGGCAGATCAAGTAAAGGGCGACCACTAAGAAATATGATAAAGAGTAAACAGAAAAAAAGTAGCATTGGGATAGGGCGATGGTTATGGGAAACACTGGCTTTCTTTTGGCCCTGTTCAGAGTTTGAGTACCTGTGGGATACCTCAAATGAATAAGTATGCGTATGAATAGTATGAAGTTGAATGGGTATGAAGCTCAGGAGAGAGGTCAGGGCTGCAGAGGTACATCTGAGAGTTGTCAGTGGCTAAATAACACATCCATTAAAGACACCAATTAAGTGTCACCAATTAAAGACAGTGGTTGGCTTTAGTGCTAAATGCTATTAAGACAGGTTGGATAAAGACTAATAAGGGTTTGGCTTGACATTTTGGTCATCAGTGAGCTGGGGTAGGATACTTTCAATGAAGGTGTTAGAAGCCAGATTTCAAGGTTCCAAGGAAAACTAAAAGGTGAAACTATGGAGAGAATAAATTTAGGCACTATGAGGAAAACCTAACCCAAAGGAACCGAATATGTTTATCCTGGAGGGAAGACATGAGGGAGGATGGTCATGCAGGTGATATAAAAAAGGCATGAGAGTTATTGTGCGTTTTCCCAGAGGGCATTTACTTCAGCTACATGTCAGATTGACCCGGGTTTTCTTACCCACTTTGGGTGCGTCATTTCAATGTTCTGAGCCTCAGGTTCCAAACCCACGAATGGTGATAGCAACCTAGGTATCTCATAGGGCACCGTGAGGATTCAGTCACTTACTAGCATAGCATATGGATGAATGTACTTCCCTTGGCACTTGGCACATAGTAGGTATTCCATAAGTGTTCACTTTCACTTCCTCAATCACAGAGATAATGAGAGAATTCTGGTAGTGTTTTGCAAACTCAACATCTTGACACGGAAGTATGTGATTCAAGGGATAGTGTCAGGGAATCTCTGTCCAGTTTTGCTCTTTGCCAGGAAGCTGGCAAAGACACGCGCTATCTCTTCTCTCCCAAGCTCCACACCTTGTTTGCTAGTCATTCATCGCCATTTGAATCAACCAGAACTCTCTCCATCATCTCTACCCCCACGCACTCAGGCTGGCCCTGGGGTCCCTACCAGAGCAAATTTGCATCCAGGCGCACCTGGGCCTCCTGAGGGAATTCCTAGGGAGCCAAGAGTCAGGGAGTTTCAGCCTGGAGCTCTGCTGTTGAGGAGTCTCTTCCTCATGTCTCAACAGCCCTGCCTTTGGCAATTTCTCTCGGAGAGCTAGGGAGAGGAAAGCAGAAGGTCTGGCTGGTAGGGAAGCTTCCTGGGAGTGAAATCTTCAACAGGAGATGGTCTCTTCCTTGGGACCTCCTAAAGGACTCTTCCCCACAAACATTTTCAACTGGGACAGTCACAAAGTAATAAAAACAATCAACTGTTTTGAAGGTACAGAGAAGGCAAGGGCTGCCAAGAAACTGTACATTTCTGTGTGAGCAGCACAGAAAATCACATTCAAATCACCCAGGAAGCCTTAAATTAACAAGGCCAAGACCTCATGAAAACTGTATGAATTAGGATCCAAAGAGATGCTGCTTGAGCCTCAATGAAAAGCCCCCCAGAATAGTGGCACAGCAGGTAAAGCCGCCACCTGCAATGCCAGCATCCCATAGAGACGCTGGTTCGCATCCTGGTTTCTCCATTTCTGACTCAGCTCCCTGCTCATGTGCCTGGGAAAGCAGTGGAAGATGGCCCAGGTCCTTGGGCCTCTACACTTGTGTGGGAGTCCCGGATGAAGCTCCTGGCTCCTGGTTTCCACCTGGTCCAGCCTAGGCCATTGTAGCTGTTTGGGGAGTAAACCCACAGATGGAAGCTCTCTCTCTCTCTCTCTCTCTCTCTCTCTCTCTCTGTCTCTCTCGCTCTCTCTCCATAACTCTTGACTTCCAAATAAAATTAATAAATCTGTTTTAACCCCCTCCAGGTAACTGGAATTATAGCCAGCGTTGACAATACTTCTGTGATAGATGGGAAGGACTCAAGCACAGTGGCTAGCACACAATGGGTGTGGGATCAATCAGAGTCTCATTTCTCTCTCCCTCAAGTGGACACTGATCAAACCATGAAAACCGCACTAGGTTGGGTTGGCATCACACCAAGAAACAGTCCCACAGACTTGTCACACAAGGTCTTGAAGAAATGAGCAGATGGCATTTGAAATCTTTACATAATAGACTCAACCACCCACCAGGTGTCAGACACTCCCTTTGCAAAGCACTTGAGAATCTGTCCTTTTCCTTCCCACTCCAACATCTCCTTGGTTCACTTCAAAAAAGCCAACATTTGTCCACAGCTATGAACCTGTGAGTCACTCCAAATTGCAGGTCCCAGTGGTAATTGTCACTGCTAATACATTTGTTAGCTCTCTCTCAGCCTTTCAATATTTGAAATAAACCTTCTCCTTCAGTTGCACTTTTCAATTTAAAAAATGCATTTGAGTCTTCTCAATTTAATGGAGGCAGAAGAAGATGATTAAACGTTCTATCAAAATCAAGAGTTGCCTTGTAGCTTTCAACATAACTCCCAGAGAGCAGTCACATGGGGACTCCATCACACAAGACATCAGGCTGAGGCTGAAGCCCATTGTGTGGCCCTTCAAAGTGTTCAGAAGACAGAAGTATGCAGAACTGAAGCATGAAATTGCTTTGAAATGATGAAGCCAGGAAATATTTTTCTTCCCAATCAAATCTTCTCTGGAAATTCTGACAGCAGGTTTACTCAATGCAACCTAATTTCTAGCATTGTTTTTCACACCTTGGTCTGTGCTGTACATCACCCTACAATGCAGCCCATTTGCCTCTGAATCACTCACAAAGGGAGTTGTCATTAACATCAACATCGCTGGACACTTAGAGAATGGCTTCTAACATGACTGCTGAATTGAACTGAAGTAAGTGCACCTTCTACTGGCTCCAAAGCATCCAATGCTCAAATGACAATGCCATGACAGAGGGCAAAATTTGGGGCCATCCAGCTTCAGGGTTATGTGAGGTTTCCCCCTTTCCAGGGATAGAAAGTGTGGAGAGAAACACTGAAGGGTTGCTTTTCATCCTTGCAATTATCATGGGATAGTAACGTTATCTATAGTCAAATGAAGGAGTGCCATAGAGTTCTAGTTAGCCTTGAAGAAAGGTGAGTATGAGATAGGGAGTGAGAAGACTCCAATCCTGCATCTGCCTTTAACTAGCTGTATGATGTTTGAGATTTATAGACTGTGATTATGCTCAAGGTCTATGGTACCACTTATGAAACTGTATGACCACAGCAAGTCACTCAACCCCTCTGTGCGTCAGTTCCCTCAACTAGAAAGAGGAATGAGCAGTTTCTAGCTCATAGGGTAGTTCTGGGGATTAAATGAAATGGTCTACAGTGAACACATAGGAAAGTGACTGGCACATGGTCAGTGCTTTTTTAAGTTCACTGTTTTACAGTGGTAACACGGAGATTGGACTCAATGACCCTTAAGTCCCTTTCCAACTTAATGACCGTGTTCTGTTTATCTGACATCTAGAATCTCTGTCAGAAGTTGAAGCAGAGCTTGCACTGGGCATGCTCAGGGCCTGCCAGCTTGCATTTTAGCAAAATCTTCAGTAAGTGGTGTCACTGGGGAAAGAGTCATTCTGGTTAACTAAGTTTTCCAAATAACGAAGGTTTAGCACAGGAGCCACTCAGGAGTCCCCACTCCTCCTCCCCATTTACCTTCTTTCTCTTTGCTTCCAGTCACTCTTTATTCCCACTAATTTCTTACTCCTTTTGTCCTCCCTGCTCGGATTCACATATTTCCTCGCTCTGAACTAACTCCCCAGTGTTACCTCTCCTATCTCATACTCACCTTCAGGTTTCAACTTAGACATGCCATTACAGCCTGGGTCAGAGGCTGCTGATGCATGCTCTCACAGGATTAGATCCTTCTTCTTTGATTGCACTTAGCCTTGTTGAAATTATGTACACAGAGGCATTTTTCAATAAATGGGTTATACACATTCTATTCATCTAACCATTAATTCATTCACTCTTTTGGTCATTCAAGGCATTTTTCTTTTTTGAGTCATGTAACTAATTATAGAAGATCTAGAATAAGCCTTGAAGTCTGACTATATGGCTCTTTCTCATCACATTTGCACTATTATTCTTTGAAAGCCAAAATGAATTAAGAAAATAGATAGCAAGATGGCAGAATAGGAAGGGAGCACACTGATAGTCTGGGAAGAGACAGTTTAATAAAAGTGGAGATACTGCAGGTTCAAGGAAGACTAGGGGAAGAAACAGCAAAGGAAACTCTTCCAGAACTAGTGATTCACAGTGGACCTGCGTGGAGAGCATGGGAGCCCAAGTTCGGGACACCAGTGGCAGAATCAACACACCAGCGCTGGAATGCGAGGTGAGCCAAACCTCAATAGCCCAAGACACCAGCGGGCAAGTGGAAAGAGGAGACTAGAGGGAACGAGGCTTGAAACTCCGTGGGGAAAGGTTCACCAGGCTAACTAGAAGAGAGAGAGGAAAAAAAAAAAGTGACCGATACGGACACGAGTTTCTCTCTCTCTCCACTCACCTCTCAAAGGCGAGCAAGACAAAGAGCAGGCGCCATTTTGGACATACGTCATAAGCAGGGCGACCTCAGGTCTGCAACGGCCCTGAGCCTAGCAGAAAAACCTGACTCTGGGGGGGGGGTGTGAAATAACAGGAGATTAGGATCTAACTTGGCAGCCCAGTGGGAGACTGCAGGAGAATTGGAGCCCACACTGAGGGCAGCAAAGATTCCCTGTGTGGTCCTTGGGAAAGAGCTTCTGATCTCTGGCTCCTGTGGGTATATCATTCGCCTGCTAACTACGTCCAATTCCGTTAAGCTGTGTGGAATTACTTCCCTTTTGAATCAAAAAAAAAAAAGAAATAAAGAAAGAGAGACCACCCCTAACCTGGGAGTGTCACCTTTGACACACCCTCAACCCTGAGGAACCAAACAGAGCTCTCAGGCCACACTCATCTCAAGTATCTAAGGCTCCATAGAAAGCAGACAGTCCACTTATTCTAGAGTCATATTATAAAAAGAAAAAACACAGTGAAGAAACCAAAGAATATCTCGAATATGTCAAAGAACAAACGAAAAAACCGAGGTAACAAGAACAAGGAAGACACTATGACGCCCCCAAATGAAAAAGACACCCCAATTCAAGATTATGATGATGATGAGATAGAAGAAATGCAAGAAGCGTATCTCAAAAAATTGATAAGAACATTAAGAAGTCCTCAAAAACAAATTCTTGAACTACAGAAATCCTTCATGGACAAGATAGAAAATCTCTCTCACGAAAATGAAATATTAAGGAGGAATCAAAATGAAATGAAACAACTAGTAGAACAAGAAACTGTGATAGTGACGAGAAATCATAATGAAATGAAGAACTCAATAGATCAAATGACAAACACATTAGAGAGCCTTAAAAACAGAATGGGCAAAGCAGAAGAGAGAATATCGGACTTAGAAGACAGAGCACAGGAAAGTATAAAGTCAAACCAAAGAAAAGAAGAGCAAATTAGAAATCTAAAAAAATATTGTTGGGAATCTACAGGATACTATTAAAAAAGCTAATATTCGGGTTCTATGAGTTCCTGAAGGCATGGAGAGAGAGAAAGGATTAGAAGGCTTTTTTAGTGAGATACTTGCAGAGAACTTCCCGGGTCTGGAGAAGGACAGAGACATCCTAGTACAGGAAGCTCATAGAAACCCTAGTAAACATGATCAAAGGAGATCCTCACCACCACATGTTGTAATCAAACTCACCACAGTGAAACATAAAGCAAAGATTCAAAGATGTGCAAGAGAAAAACCTCAGAATACTCCCAGAGGATCTCCAATTAGACTCACAGCAGACTTCTCATCAGAAACCCTACAAGCTAGAAAGGAATGGCAAGACATAGCCCAAGTACTAAGAGAGAAAAACTGCCAGCCCAGAATATTATATCCTGCAAAGCTCTCATTTGTGAATGAAGGTGAAATAAAGACCTTCCACAGCAAACAGAAGTTGAAAGAATTTTTTGCCACTCGTCCTGCCCTGCAAAAGATGCTTAAAGATGTGTTACACACAGAAACACAGAAACATGGTCATCAACATGAAAGAAGGCAAAGGAAGGAAACCTCACACCAAAAGATCACAGGAAGCTCAATTTCTCTTTGACATAGAATTAAACTCTGATGCTCTGTTAAAGCAATTTGTTAAAGTAATCTATCATGTTCTCTTGATGTCTGTTAAATTCTAATTGTTCAAAAACAGCTGAATTTTTATTAAGAGCTATGGGTTACTTAAATATGTACTTATTTTCGAAGATTTGAATAATCACCTTGTAACAATGATCAAATTTGGTCTATATTATGTCATGATTTTAAGGAATCTTATTCCAACCAGATATTTTGGATTTTGAGCCTTCTTGGCATTCTTGACAGGCATTCAAAAAATCAAAGTTTCAAACAATCTGGTCTCTAAAATTTCCAGTAAATCTTGGACGTTGGTTTTTCCAGTTTGGGCCCAACTGAAAAAATCGAAGGACCTATGTCTCTCATCTTATAGAGACACCAACTAATCAGTCTATTTGGAGTATATTAGAAGGACTGTCAAGATGTGATGTGGTACCAGACTTTAAGTTTCTATAATGGAAAATGCTATTAATACAAATGTTTGAGAATTAAAAAGTCTAATGATCTTGTGTTACTAGACATGATAGTTATCTTAATGAGAAAGTCCCAGGGTTAAATACTTGTAAAATCCTACAGGTGCTTTCAAAAATACTGTGAAGTAAGCAAGTGCCTCTTGTTGGTTGATGAGTTTATAATTTTAAACATGGCAACTTAAAGTCTTTTGTCATCCACAGTTATATAAGATTTGCTGCTCATAAAACTAAAGCGTTGTTGGTTCTGTGTTTAGCTGTCCTCCTATAGGTTCCTATGGACTTTTTCCAGCCACTTCTATTGTATTCAGTACTTTGGGATGGCTCTGTAAACAGATGAAGCCAATAATGTATTAACAGTACCAACTGAGAGAAAGTATGGTTAACTGAGGTTACTAAAAAGAAAAAGTAATTCAAATCAATTGGTAATTTACAAAAAGAGTTAAAGATTTTAAAAGCTATTATTAAAATTGCTATATTGGTCTATTATGTTATGTTATATGTGTGTACATTTTGTATATCCACATGGGAAAATTTTATTAAGAATTTTATTTTAATTGGCTTATAGATAAGATTGTCCATAAATTTAAGCTTCTAAATTTAATCAAAGATTAATTTGTGTGACCTGAATTTTAATTTGTGTGACCTGAATCTCTGCATCATATGTTTTATACTTGTTGGTAGAAAGAAACTAAAAACATTTTATATGGTTGTGCTTAAGTTTACTGGTTAAACAAACTACCCCATGTTAGATATTTAAGAGGTGTTTCCAAATACATGATTCTTAAAATTTATAGGAGGCATTGGACCTTCTGGTAAAGGTTTTCTTAAGTTGTTATCTAATGGTTGAAACTGTTTGCTAAGTATTCATGTGATATTGCTATTGTCAGCAAGCGATCTAGGACTTGCTCCCTCATTTCTCTATTCTAAGCCCAACTTGTTCTTTCATTTCTCTATTCTCTTCAAGGTAGGTAACTAATTCTATTATGAAGGAATCTGTAGGATGCACAATTTAATCTTTAGACCCTATAAAAGAGATGGCAAACATTTTTCTGTAATAGCATAGCCAAAATAAGAGCTTAAATTATAATCTCATAGCTAGATTTACTTCGCCATCAGTGAAGTAAACAGTAAGTAGAAAAAACCTCCCTTTCAGACCAAAGGGAAAGAAAGTTTTTAAGCGAGAATATAATTTTCCTCATGGGCATTGTCTACCTTAGAAAAACTACTACAGAACATGCCTGTGACTATAGACTTGTAGTTCAGGCCACCGAAGATTAGAGATGGGACACGGGCACTCCCTTGACTTGCATCCTCTGGTCTGCTTTAACAAAAACCAGGAGGAAAAGAAAGCTAGGCATCAGAAGCAATGGGTGGCAGGCCTATTAATGGCAGATCTGTACAGTGATCTGCCCTCAAGGAGACCCAACAGGCCAGTCCACTGCAGTGGCTTTCAATGTGGTAAGCCTGGGCTTCAGTAGAAGTCAACTTGTGAAGAGCCCTGGCAGCTCTGCCAAGAGTTGGATCACTGGAAATGGACCTGCCCTGGAGTCGAAGGATGCCCAGGTCAGAGCCACAGATCTTATTGGCTCTAAGCTGAAAAGCCCTTCACTCAGCCCAACTTCCAAAGTGACCACTGCAGCTGAGGGGATGGTCAAGTAGGGTCAGCAACATTGAAGGCAGAACTATAAATCTCTTGTTAGAGATGCCCCCTGCCTTTACCTGGCCAGCTCTCCTCCCAGGCCAGCTAAGTAATGAAAGTCAAGAGTGCCTTCCCCTAGGAGGTTCACACCTCCCTTAGGATGTACCCCATGTGAAGAGATAGATAGGTCTGGGCCTCTTAACTTACAAGGCCTAAAGCCCACCAGATTATTACCAGACCCCTTCTGTCAGGTTCTATTTACCTCTCAATCAGAAAACTTAATTGTAGCTTACACAGCACCTTTCTTAGCTCCTCTAATAATGACTCTGTCCTTTGTTCTAGACCCTGTCTAGCGCACTTGGGCCTCATTCCTTTGTAATCATAACCTCTACTCTACCACCAATGGCTCTACTCCCAACCTGTGTGTACTGATGGTCCTCTTCCCCACTTAATGCTGTATAATTGTTCAGACCTGGTTAAGGCCACTCTTAGGATCATTGGTTACTATCCTCACCCTGTCTTTTATGACCTTGTCTAAATATGATCAGAGTCGGCGAACTTGGAAGGCTTCCATAACCTTGGCAACTCATGACGAGAGCCTAGGGTGGTTACTGGCACCATAAACTAGAGTGTCAATTTGTTGGGTCAACAACAGGTGTCACTGTGCACTTGCTCCTCATGTGGGATCTCTGTCCTTAATGTGCTGTGCATTGTGATTTAATGCTATAACTAGTACTCAAACAGTATGTTTCACTTTGTGTTTCTATGTGGGTGCAAACTGTTGAAATCTTTACTTAGTATATACTAAATTGATCTTCTGTATATAAAGAGAATTGAAAATGAATCTTGATGTGAATGGAAGGGGAGAGGGAGTGGGAGAGGGGAGGGTTGTGGGTGGGAGGGAAATTATGGGAGGGGGAAGCCATTGTAATCCATAAGCTGTACATTGGAAATTTATATTCATTAAATAAAAGTTAAAAAAATAAATAAAATTAAATTTAAAAAAAGGAAAATAGATACATGGGGCTGGCACCGTGGCTCACTTGGTTAATCTTCTGCCTGCTGCACCGGTATCCCATATGGGCACCGGGTTCTAGTCCCAGTTGCTCCTCTTCCAGGCCAGCTCTCTGCTGTGGCCCGGGAAGGCAGTGGAGGATGGCCCAAGTGCTTGGGCTCTGCACCCGCATGGGAGACCAGGAGGAAGCACCTGGCTCTTGGCTTCAGATTGGCATAATTCTGTCCGTTGCGGCCATTTGGGAGGGTGAACCAACGGAAGGAAGACCTTTCTCTCTGTCTCTCTCTCTCTCACTGTCTAAACTCTATCTGTCAAATAAATAAGAAAAAAGAAAATAGATACATAACTCTAAAATTAGCACTGTTGTAGGTACTCAAGGTATTCAAAAGGTACCTGCCAATGGTTCAAAAGTAAGATGTATATTAAATTTTAAAAATTTTTGGTTAAGTAATTTTTTAAAGACTCTCTTCAAATAAAATCTTTTTTAGAAAGCTTTTATTTAATGAATACAAATTCCATAGGTACAGTTTTAAGAATACAGCAGTCAAAGAAAATCTTATATTAAGATATATTCACATTCAAACACATAGAATAGTGACTATTATTTCTAATTGTATTTTATTTTCAGTAATATGTTCAGAGAAACACCTGGGGGAAAATGTTGAGTAGAACATGGGAAACTTATTT
The DNA here is from genome assembly GCF_033115175.1 of Lepus europaeus. NCBI lineage: Eukaryota > Metazoa > Chordata > Mammalia > Lagomorpha > Leporidae > Lepus > Lepus europaeus. Next base: position 23,510,770 of record NC_084850.1, on the reverse strand, counting down.
TTTAAAGATTTATTTATTTATTTATTTGAAAGCCAGAGTTACACAGGGAGAAGGAAAGACAGAGAGATCTTCCATCTGCTGGTTCACTCCCCAGATGGCCACAACGACCAGTGCTGGGCCAGGCTGAATCCAGGAGTCAGGAGCTTCTTCCGGGTCTCCATGTGTGTGCTGGAGCCCAAAGACTTGGGCTATCTTCTGCTCTCTCCCAACCCATTAGCAGGAAGCTGCATCATAAGTAGAGCTTCCAGGACTCAAACCATCGCCCACGTGGGATACTGGTGCTCTAGGTGGCGGTTTTACCTGCTACACCGTAGCACTGGCTCTGACCTTTGTAAATTTCAGAAGAAAAGTAAAATCTCAATTTTTCCAACATTTTAAATGTTTGATATCACAGTAAATCTTTAACTACTGAACAAATATGCATGCTGACTTTCTGGCATGGGCCTCCAACATTACCTTCATAATTTCAATAGCAATATGATTTTCCTAGAAATATGTGCAGGGGCCAGCATTGTGGCATAGTGGGTAAAGCAGCCTCCTTGTGACACTGGCATCCCATATGGGGGCCAGTTTGAGTCCTGGCTGCTCTACTTCCAATCCAGCTTCCTGCTAATGCACCTGGGAAAACAGCAGAAGATGGTGCAAGTGCTTAGGCTCCTGCCACCCAGTGGGAAACCCAGAAGACGCTCCTAGTTCCAGTCTGACCCCATCCTGGCTATTGTAGCCATTTGGTTATTGAACTAACAGTTGGAGGATTCTCTCTCTCTCTGTGAGTGTGTGTGTGTGTGTGCCTTTCTGTAACTGCATTTCAAATAAATAAAATTAATTTTTAAAGCAGGAAATAACTATGCTTATTGATGAGGGTTTAAAATTTTTTAATAATGTAGTACTTTTATAGAGTACAGTACAATGTTTCAAGACATGTATACAATATAAACTGATCAGCTCAAGCAATCAACATTCCCACCTCCTCCCCCTTCCCCTCTATTTGGAGCCTACCAGCTCCTGTCCTCCAGGTCTTTATGTAGTATGTAATGCATTACTGTAAGTTAGGGTCACCCAACTGTGCTGTGTAACAGTAGAACATAACTGTGTTTTGCTACCCATTATCTGACCTACCTCTACTTTCCCTCTCTGTACGTACCCTTCCCAGACAGTAGTAATCACTATCATAGGTTCACATAGACTCTATTCTTAACTTCCACAAGCAAGAGACAAAATACTTGCAAACTGTTAATCTGATAAATTCCTAATATCTAAAATATATAATATAGAAACTAAAAAACATTCAACAGCCATAAAAAGAAACAATCCAGTTAAAATATGAGCAAAGAATCTGAATAAACATTTCTCAAAAGAAAAATACCAATGGCCAACAAGTATATGAAAAAATGCTCAATATCACTAACCGTCAGGGAAATGAAAATTAACACTGCAATGAGATATCAGCTCACCCCAGTCAGAATAGCTATTTTCAAAAATACAAAATGTAACAAAAGTTGTTGAGGATTTGGAGAAAGGGGAACTCTTATCCACTGTTGATGAGAGTGTAAATTAGTACCAGCATGATGGAAAACGTACAGAGGCCGGCGCCTTGGCTCAATAGGCTAATCCTCCACCTGTGGCGCCGGCACCCTGGGGTTTTAGTCCAGGTCGGGGTGCTGGATTCTGTCCCGGTTACCCCTCTTCCAGGCCAGCTCTCTGCTGTGGCCCGGGAGTGCAGTGGAGGATGGCCCAAGTCCTTGGGCCTCGCACCCCATGGGAGACCAGGAGAAGCACCTGGCTCCTGCCTTCGGATTGGTGTGGTGCACCGGCTGCAGCGCGCTGGCCACAGCGGCCATTGGAGGGTGAACCAACGGCAAAGGAAGACATTTCTCCCTGTCTCTCTCTCAATGTCCACTCTGCCTGTCAAAAAAAAAAAAAAAGGAAAACAGTACAGAAGTTTCTCAAAAAACTAAAAAATAGATCTACCTTATAGCCCAGCTATCTCACTTCTAGATATATATAAATATATATTTAAATAATCATATCAAAGAGATACCTACCTGTACTAGTATGTTTACTGCTGCACCTATACAATAGCCAAGATACTAGATCATTTTGGCTGGATGTCTATTGATGGACAGGAATGAATCAAGACAATGTGTAAATATACACAATGGAATAGTATCCAGCCACAAAAAATGAAACCCTGTCACTTGCAGCAAAATGGATGGGACTGGAAGAAGATACTAATGAAGTTTAAACAATAGGCATCTATGTTCATCAATGATGATTAGAAATCAACATTCAGATGACAAAATATTTCTTTTTCATTTGTCTAAATAGTATCTCCTTACTTTGAACTAGTACTCTTCAATATAAAAAAAAATAATTTAAGGAGTGAAAGATACGTTTTTTTCCCTTTACTCTCATTAAATAAGTGAAAGAGGATAAAACAAGTGAAGGTACAACTCAAACTTTGAGGTTTGTCATATTAAATAAGGGCTATAAATTTTACTCCTTTTTCTCTGAAAATTTAACAATTTTCTAAATGAAGCATAAAATATTTTTAGCAGCTGCTTTAACATTAATAGCACTACTGCCTTCTTGTGCGAAAAAAAATTCAGGCTATCTCAATCTCACAAGAGGATAATACATCAGGATTTAGGCTTTGACAGGCCCTAGGAAAACATAAGAATGGGAATAATTGGGTGTTGATTCTAATAGTAGAGCACCTACTCAAATTAGCAGGGGATATGTGTACACACAGCTAGAAGCCAAGAGTTCTTGCTTCCTTTCTCCCTCCATTACATCAGTTCTCTTCCAGGGAGTTCTTTGTTCTAGTTAATAAAACTAAAACTAAGGAGAAGCAAGAGTTGGGCTGGGAGGAACATAAAGGTGCTAAGATCTGGGAAGAGAAAATGCTTAAGAGCCGAAATTGGGGTTGGCTCTAGTTCCAGAACTGGAAGTGCACATCAAAGTCATGTGGGGAAACTGTTTAAAAATATAGTTGCATTTCACAAAGGTCATGGAAAAATGAAATTAAAGGAAAAGTTTACAGGCTGGTTCTGTGATGCTGTGGGTTAAAGCCCCGGCCTGCAGTGCTGGCATCACATATGGGTGCTGGTTTGAGTCTCAGCTGCTCCACTTCCCATCCAGCTCCCTGATAATGTGCTTGGGAAAGCAACAAAGGATGGCCTAAGTCCTTGGGCCCTTGCACCCAGGTGGGAGACCTAGAAGAGAAATTCCTGGCTCCTGGCCTCAGACTGGGGAGTGAACCAACAAATGGAAGACCTCTTTCTCTTTCTCTGTCTCTATCTCTCCCTGTAACTCTTTCAAATAAATAAAATAAGCCTTTAAAAAAGGATAACTTTATTTTGATATAAAAATTGAAAATTCATGCATAAATTCATTATCCAATCTCCCCTTTCCTTCATAACCTGGAAACCAATAATCTGCATTGTGCTTCTATGGATTCGCACATTTTTATATTTTATATAAATGGAATGGAATCATATGACACATGGTCTTTTATGTCTCGCTTCTATCACTTAGTGTAATGCCTCCAGGGCTCCTCCACATTGTAGTATGTATCAGTACTCTATTCCAGTTTATGAATGAATAGTAAGCCATTGTATGGATACACCACATACTGATTACCCATTTATCACCACATACTATTTACCCATTCATCAGTTGATGGGCATTTGGGTTGCTTTCACCTTTTGGCTAACTTGTGCTTTTAAATAGTATAGATGCTGAGTCATCCATTAGAATTCAAAAATCAGGTCTACCAGGAGGAAGCACCTGGCACCTGGCTTCGGATCGGCACAGCACACTGGCCATAGTGGTCATTTGGGGGGGTGAACCAACGGAAGGAAGACCTTCCTCTCTGTCTCTCTCTCTCACTAACTGTGTCAAAAAAAAAAAAATCAGGTCTACAACAATTCCAGGAGAATCACTGAGAATGTTTCCTGGGAGAAAGTTGCAAATCTCCAAATCAACTATTTTTACACACCTGCCCTATGCTTACATAGGAGACTGGGATATGATCTCTACTTTTCAGTAGAAAGAGTATTGAATGAGAAAGGTTAATAGAGTATTTCCTTCAATAATGTTCTTTCCTCCTCCTTTATCTTGTTGGCCTGCTAAGGAGTTGGTCAGAATTTAGTTTTGTTGGGAGAAGGTGTCAACCTAAATATTTGTATGGGGACATTTGGTTCGACATCAATGCCTGGACTTCTTACATTCCACAATATATGGCACCCTAAGCATGGTGTCCAGATGTCAAGTCAAGTAAAATTAGAGGCATGCGAAAATGTTTGCTATTTTACAATTAAACATTTCTCAGGGCAAGAAATCAAAGTACTTATGCTTTCTATAATGTGCTGAGGAAGGAGCCTGAGAGAAAGCTAACCAAATTTAATCTAAATCTGACTCTGTTCATGTTAAGTTCTTCCTTTTGGAATTTCAACGACTTAATTATAATCCTGGAATTGTGTTTGATTCATTCTTGACAAGACCATATGTGCCCATTTTGCCAGATTCAAGTAAAACAGATATTCCATGCCACGTTTCAACACTCTGCCATTTGTAAAATTAGCAATTTCAGGGAAGCAAAAGGCTACTTTCTGTTTTGCTGGCTCAGCACCTCATTTGGTCTGCTTGCATATGCTGTGAGTAGAATTAAAGAACGCACAATTTTGTCTCTAGATAAATAAATTTGAATGCCAAATAGATGCAAAGCTGTGTCTTGAGAGACAGGGTTCATTTGAATCTCAAACTAGTTTTCATACCAGAAATGTAGCACTTGGGCTTGGATGAAGGCTTCCTTCTACTTAGAAAATGCGCTTTAAGGACAAGGAATCCTGTCCATGAAGCAGGGAAAAACACACCAATTTTCTCTCACCTAAGAGATGGATGTCAGCTCCGTGACTATCCTTCTTCACATTTCTATAATCACTGATGTTCATGTGCAGCTTTAGACTTTCAAAATGCTTTCACATGTATCTCTCCATTGAATATTTACAATGATCCAACACTACATTATGAAAAAGAATTATCCTAGGCACTGGACAGATGCAGAAGTTGTGGTCAGCAACACGTCCTCAGTGACACACCTCACTGATGGTAGAGCAGTCCTTGATGTCAGATCTTCTAACATGTAGCTCAAGGTCCTTTCCTCTTCCCCAATGTACTGGAGGCCAGTTTTGGAGTAGAATCATGACTGGTGCGTAGCTTTGTCCTCAAAGCACATTTCTACACTGAAGTTTCAGTGGGCCCTAAAAAAATCTACAGGCACTGGAATCCATAGGGAGACAAAGGGAAAGGTAGCTAAATGGGAAGAAAGAGAAATCCATCTTCACCTTTTTTCCCACTCTTTTCTGGCTGGGCCCACTATTTTCTCCCACATCACTGACATAGTGAGGAGTGGGTGGTGGTACTTCCCTACAGGGGTTTGAAAGCCTCTCCTGGCCTTCTTCTTACCACTCCTCAACTGCATTAATGGAGGCTCAGTAATGGGGGAAGAGTAGAAATCACTCTATGACAGGAGCCACAACACACGTGTTCAAAGCTAACAAGCACCTTGCTTGGTTGGTGGGCTTCCGCACAGTACCAGGATATTTCAATAAGTTCATGGAAAAATTGAATTAAAAGATATTTATTTTTGTGCAAAGTGTTTTTGAAATCCATGCATCAGGGGGCCAGCGCTGTGATGTAGAAGGTTAATCCTTCACCTGCAGTGCTGGCATCCCATATGGGCATCGGTTGGAGTCCTGTCTGCTCCACTTCCAATCCAGCTCCCTGCTAATGCGCCTGGGAAGGCAGTGGAAGATGGCCTGAGTTCTTGGGCCCCTGCCACCTATGTGGGAGAGACCTCGATGAATCTCCTGGCTCCTGACTTTGGATCAAATAAGCTCCAGCCATTGTGGCCATTTGGGGAATGAACCAGCAGATGGAAGCTCTCTCTCCTCTCTGTCTCTCTCTCTAACTCTTTCAAATAATAGTTTTTTTGGAAAAAATGAAACCCATGCATGATTTCCTATTCATATTACACATTTTCCATGGCTTTTTGAAGAGTCCCTCATATACAGAGCAAAGGCCTTGAAGCTAGAGAGACTCACTGTGTGACCTTGGATCAAGTTACTGTCTGCACCTCAGTTTTCTTATCCATAACATGGGGATAAGATCTTCCACCTGCTACGATCAATGTGCACATGCTGTAAGATAATAAGGCAACCTATTAGCATTTGCCTGTAGCAGTGTAGCTCTCACTGACCATGGGTAGGTGTTATTTAAAATAAATTCTCAAGCCTTAGTATTTATTGAATACAATCCAAAGGAAGAGAAGGGACAGAATGTGCTCCAAGTTTCCCCTTGGCTAGGCAGACACTGCCTGCCTCTGAATCTGCAAATCGCATCTAGTTCATTTCTGCTCTCCTTATGAGAGCTCGTTAACTATAAATATTTCCCATCCCACCAACTGAATTCCTCCTGCCACCTGGATACCATTTTCCCCCTTTTAATTCTTGCTCCCGTTGATGGCACCATGACTGTTCTGGCCTAGGGTTTGCACTAAGTATCTACCATATGTTTTCAATAAAAAGAAAATGGCTGTGCCCTGATTGCGTTGAGTGGCAATCACACATGGATTGGTAAATGTAATGGGAGTGTTTTCTAAGGAACTTTCATTTGTACTTACAGTGCCCATCACATAAAATGCAATGCTCAGGTTGGAACAGCAGTGTGGCTCTGAAATAAACAAAAACCCATTAATGAAATAGGTCTTAACTGAGACATCTTCAGAAGCGTCCAGCCAGATGGTCACTATTAAAGTCAATAGGCTTTCCATGGCAAGCAGAGCCCAGTGCTCTGACAATGACCTTCAGCCATTCCCCCCATGTTGGGCTACAGATGCAGGCCCAACCCATGGAGCAAAGGCAATAGCGCTGTTAAGGGCCCGGAAAGGGACAAGAGATGCAAGGTTCCTTCGGAGCCCATTACACCCTATTTTGTCAGTGGGAAGTAAAGCACTGCCACGCTTTCTTCTTCTTTTTTTCAGCCTACTTTAAAGAACCGAGAGCTTAATGTAAAGTGCTAAAATCATAGAACGGAAGGGAACATTTAGGGCAGAGGTGCTGGGGTGGATTTGTAAACACGCCGCATTGTGTTCTTTAAGCCGGAAAACTTCAGTACTCCCTGATTAGCCCACCTGCTTGTGCTTAGTGAGCGGATTCTGGGAAGGTTAATGCACCCAGACTGAAGAATAGTATTGGGCTCAATTCAAGGGAATAAAAGTTACTCCAATTCCAAGAAGTCCATGGCCCACCAATGCTAAAAAAGACACAACAGTTAACTTAATCTGTCATATCCTTTTGCCTTGATTGCAGCATGTACCTGATGGATGGAGAAAACTGTGTAATTATTAGGTGGAAAAAGCGTGCTAAACTCAAAGCAACATCATGGGGATGGAAGACGTAATATCGTGCCTTTTTTCTTTTGCTTGCCAAGAACAGCATCACCATTGAAATTCGGAGCTCATTACGCTGTCTGACAAAGAGGATAGAGTTCTATTTCATAGTTAATTGTGTAAAAGTCCAGCTGTCACTTTGAAACCCCAAGCACAAATAGGGGTTTGGGCCCAATTCTTCCTGTTTAGGTCTGCAGATGGTAGAGTACGAACACTTGTGAGTGTGCACATGTACAGACTTGTGCGTGTGTCAGCAGGGGGAATGAGTAAGAGGCGAGTTCTCATTCATTCCTCTGAAAAATGAGCCAGTCTCAGTAGGGAATTCTAGCTGACCATGTAGAAGAAAGGCCCCAAAAGGGAAGGTCAGAAAGCTTGCACAGGGCCACGCTGTGGTGTAGCAGGTAAAGCTGCCACCTGCAGTGCCAGCATCCCATAGGGGCGCCGGTTTGGGTCCCAGCTGCTCCACTTCCCATCCAGCTCTCTGTTATGGTCTGGGAAAGCAGTAGAAGATGGCCCAAGTCCTTAGGCCTCTGCACCCACGTGGGAGACCGGGAAGAAGCTCCTGTCTCCTGGCTTTGGATCGGCCCAGCTCCAGCCATTGCAGCCAATTGGGGAGTGAACCAGTGGATGGAAGACCTCTCTCTCTCTCTCTCAATCTCTCTCTCTCTCTCAATCTCTCTCTCTCTCTTTCTCTCTCTCTCTCTGCCTCTCCTCTCTCTCTGTAACTCTGACTCTCAAATATGTAAATAAATCTTAAAAAAAAAAACAAAGCTTGTACAAGTGGGATTTGTGGAAGAGGGTGGGCCCTTCACATGGAAAGGGCTGCTTTTTCCTTCAGTACACTCTTCCTCCCCAGTGGGAGATGCTCCCAGGAGACGTGGCTCAGGCACACGCAAGCAAAGAAGCGAAAGGCGTATGCAGTGCATACTGCATTTTGGAACCTTGCAATGATGCAACATTAACCTAGAAGTTCAGGATTTTAGTGACGTGTAAAGGAATGTAGAGATTGAGATTCTCATCCAGTATCAATTCTACCAACCAGGAAACTGAGGTCCAGAGATGAACAGGGACCTCCGCTCATTTAGCAGAACAGGCAGCTGGGACCCCTGCCTTTGTGTTCACAAGTCACTGCTTGCCCCACCGTGCCATGCTTTCTCTTTGCAGTTAATGACTTTGAGCCTTCTGCCTCTTCTTTGTATTTTTGAAGGTGCAGTTGTTTGTGTATTACTGATTCAGGATTCACAGCACTGTGATGTATTCCAGCATTGTCCTATCTGTGCGACTTTATATAAAAAGTATCCCCTGGAGCATGTCAAAACATATAGTTAATCATTGTAAAGGGAAAAGAGGTTCAGTAAACCTCTTGTCTTTTGAGTTAGCATAATAAAAAGCTGATTCTGTTTAATGAAAATCATTTAAAAGATAAGTGTTTGGCTTTAGGCTAATCTCAAGTCCAGGGTAGACAGGGTTCCGAATCTTCAGCTGGAGCTGCCAACCATCCAGCTACAATGTACCAAGCACGCACACTCCCAAAGCACTCAGAGCACAGAACAGCATGCTTTCCTCATAGCACTTATCTGAAGGTTTTGTAATTATCTATTTACTTCTTTCTTCCCCTAGATGACTGTGATTTCCTCAAGGGTGAAAATTCCCTCATCTTTGTGTCCCCAGAGCTTAGCAGGGGGCTTAACCCAGAGTAAGTGCTCAGCAAATGCTTGTTAAATAAATTATTAGCATAGCATCATCCCACTTTACAAAAGTTCTTGCAAGCCCATTCCCCCGGGCACTGAATTATGGGTAATATATGTCCTGAACCCTAATCTTTGGGACTCTTTCAAGTGGCTTATCAGAAAAGCAAGGTGCTGTCTTTCTTCTTTCCTATGAATGGGGAGCTGGAGCCAAGATCGAATCCTTACGAGGAAGATCAGTACCATTAACAAGATGGGAGTTTCTACTCCTCAGAAGTTCTCTTGGGGAATCCAGTTGTTGGAATGTGGGATAATTACAGTGTTCCTGGAAACGCTTATCTGATTGAAAAATCTGTCAAGTTAGACACAAATAGGCAGGTGAAATGCTATGGAATCGGACAATGCTGTCCCATGTAAGCCCCTAAGTTGTGATACCTGGGTCACTTTATTTCACCTGAGACACTTTCAGTGTCAATTTTCCCATAAAACACTGGACCCTCTTTCACTGTTGAGCTATCTACTGAATCTATTTCTGCCACATGTTGGTTTTGTGAACAGTATGTATACCAGGATAACATCTCCGAGGCCCCCTTTCTTCATCTATAATGTGGAGTTAACGTTATTATCAACCATAGGGGATTGTGTAGATGATTAAATGAGATAATGTGTATGAGATGCCTAGTGAATTTCCAAAATTCTCAATAAGCCTAAACAATTTTTCTGCTTCTATAGTAAACACCACACAAGACACACTCTTCGCTGTCCCTGTGGGCAGAGGTTGAAATGAAGAGAGAAGGTGACATGGGGCATGAAAGAGGATCAATTCTGAAGTGCTCTAGAGTGGCACCCTGCCACTGTCCCCTAGGATGACTGCTGCCCCACATGGCCTGCCTGAGTGCTGTAGCCCACCTTGCAACGCCAGTAAACTCCCTCATAACATAGGCTGCAATCATGGGCTCCAGAGGTAATATACACCCAATGCCATCACTAGAATCATCCTAGGACCATAGGGTACAACAACCTGGCTTCTTTCTAGCTGTGTACTGTTCCTGACTCTTGATTATGGTGTTTCAAGGGACAAACCCAGCAGTCCATGACATGAGAGCTTGCTCATGCCTCCTACAGAAATTAACCCAGGAAAGGGCATCCTATGGTTACAAATACTGTATATTCTCACTCAGCCCCATCTGTGGCTTACTCATTCCACCTCTCTTCACTCGTGCTAGATTCATTTTGTATTTTTGATTAGTTTCACTGCCTTGAAAATTGAATATTGATTATGAGATAAAGGATGGAAGGAAATACTAACCTTTTCTTTTATTTGAGAAGATGACTTGGCGGGACTGCCTTCTGCTGCATTACACAGTAAACTTCCAACAGCTGGAACCCCAGGCCAGCAGGCTTTTTCAGTGCCAGGTGGCTGCTATCTGTTCTACTCCCCCCTTTGCCCGACATGGGAAGAGATCCTGAAATGGCCTTTTCTCAGCTTCCTTGCTCACTATGCATCTGCACTGTCCCAGACAATGTCTCTGGTGTGTACCTGTATATGTAGTACTGTTAAGCTGATAACATGGTAGTCAGAAGGAGAACATTCAACGAGTGCATACTCTATGGACTTAAAACAAAGGATGGTTGCAGGATACTCTACAGAAGATCCATCCTCACAAGTGAGGAATTCTGCTAATATTGTTTTCACCGACACCTGAGGGATCCAATTAATTATGTGGATTTTGCTTTCTATTGATAACAAAAATGATCCATCAGATAAAAACAGGATGAGATGTTATTCTTCTCTACAGTAATTATTAATGCTAAGCTGAAAGGTAGATGGGGGTTTTTATAGAGGCTTAAGGGGCTTAAAGATTTTAACTGGGACCTGTTTTGAATGAATACAATTAACATTGTATGTAATACAAAATACCTGCCCAAGATATAATTAGAGAAATCAGCTCATTAATAGAGGCATGTGTGATAGGACAGTGAGGATGATGAGTCAAGCCTTTCATGGCACTAGAGAAAACCACCATCACCATGCCGTTGCTGTAGCTAAAGGGAAACTAACCGAGTGAGAAGAGAAAATGAAGCGTGGATATGCGAAAGTAATAACCATCGTTTATAGAATCTGCTTATTGTTTTTGCCAAAAAAGCAGGCAGCACAAGGATCGCAGCAGTCTCCCACCTTTGTTGGCAGTTATCTTTGAGGGGAAGAGACAACTGGATGTGTCTTTTCTCTGTCCTCACAGTTTGTGATCTGCTCACGCAGCAAAGCTGCCTTCCTTTTCTTTGGTGCACAGATATGGGGGAGACTGTAAAGGAGTAACGTTTTCCCAGGGAAACAAACCTTCCTCATTCCAAAATCAACTCAGTCTTGAAAATCTGCAGAGCAGCTGTTCCCCTTAGCAGAAGACTTGTTGCGAACCTTCTGGGGAGCTCACTAATATGTCAAAGGCCAACAGCAGGTGAACATTCCCTCTGATGCTCTGAGCCCGAAGGAACAGCAGGCCACCATGAGTGCACCTTCTCCTTTCCTCTCATGTTCTGTGCGCATAAACACAAAACCGTTTTTGATTTTTCCAGTGTCAGGAAAGTCACAGTCTCAGGAAGAGTGGCTTCAGATCTATCCTATGATCACAGCTAGGACTGAAAAGAGCCTGGTAGGGAGGAGAGATCAGCCATAGCTGGGGTACGGAGTCCAAATTCTCTCCTTTCACTATGGTCATCAAACCAAGTTTGGGGTTTCCCTAGAGGATACGGCCTCACTAATGAACTCAATTCCCCCACCTGCATTCCCTTCTTCCTCAGGAATATGGTCATCTGGACTCGTGCATTGGAGCCGCTTGACTATAGCCATGAGAAAGAGTCTGGCCAGGTCAAAGGCACAATTAAAGAAAGTCAAGAGAGGCCTGTGAACAGAGAGAGTGGCTCACCAAAACAATGAGTTTAATGGGGAGTAAAAGGGCATTGCAATACGAAATACACATGTCATAATAAACTACAGCAGAGTTAGGAAGGCAAAGGAATATGAACATTTTCAAAGGTTAAGTGAAATTGCATAAATTATTTTGAAATAATAATAACTATCATTGGCTGCAAGGCATCAGTTCAAGATTGATCAGGCAACAGCTGGGCAGACATTCTCACAGAAGCATTCTTTTTCTAAGGCCTTGGTGAACTTTGTGCAGGGTTGTGGTTCAGACAAAGTCCCTTCAGAGTCCTTGTTATTGGACAAAATATGTGTAAGGGACCCCTTTCATATCCTGTTGGCTTTACTTATTTATTATTTATTAGGATTTGACACAAGTGACTCCATTTTGATCCCGACAACTTTCTTTCACAGGCTCATGTCCAGCCCTGCCCACACAGGGACTTTCTATTCAGTTCTTTCTAGGTCTAAGGCCTTCTATTTAGTTAGCTAAGCAGCTAGCTTCTTTCATTACTTTTCCCTTCAATGGTAGCAGCCTCTACTACAAGAACATCCTCTCTTAAGTTTTTCTAGTCTCCCAGGAAATAGCTGCCTTTGACCTACTTTTTCTTGCTTTACTTCTAGTTCTCTAGCTCTGCCATATGCACAAAATATTGCCAAAGGAACTATTCTAAGAGAATTTTGCACACATGGAGCAAAAGGTTTGGACTATGACACCTAGTAAATGTACTTGAGAAGTTCAAGAATTCCATAGAATTTCCAATTGATCTCTTGGATAAACGACTCCCCGAGCCTCAATTTTCCCATCAGTAACATGCATATAAAAGCAGTAGTCTACCTCACAGAATTATCACTAGTATTCAATGAGATAATGTTGGGGAACACTTCACACAACACCTTGCACAGAGTAGGTACTCGAAAATTTTTGGCTTTTGTTAATCACCAGATGTCGTTTTGGCAATGCTTCCCTGTAGAAAGTAATAATCTCCAAACAGAGGGCTCTCATTGGCCAACTGAAGAATGGCCATCGTAGGGCATAAAACTCAAGGCTGCTATTTGTGTTATTAAATCAAAAATATATTGATAATTTATATATGAAAATCAATGGTGAACTAAAACAATTGGCTTTAGTTACACCTTTGAGCCTATACCTGTTATAAAAATATGATGCCAGTAAATAAATCTGGCAAAAGAATGATTTTCTTACTCAGGCTTCTTCCAGGAGCTTGGGAGGATGAACAATTCTTTGGGAGGTACCAGCCTGTCAGCTCAGAGACAGTGCCACAACTGCCCCTTGTCAGCTATGCCCATCCCCACCACGCATTGCTTAGAAAGCTGTCTTAAGCAAGTATACAGATACCTGGACACCAACACCACCTGTCCCAGAGGAAACGAGTATGTCAGAGACTGGAATTCTCAGAGATCTTCTTGGTTTCATCCTTGAGCAAGAAACTGAAATCTGGGAGCTGTTATGCTGCACGGTGTCAGCATCTCCAGCCACGCCTACCGCTTTTATTCTTCCTGACCCAGTCACAAGACAGAAGGCACTGGCTCGGTTGTTCTACCCAAGTAGTACTTTGCACATTCGAGTTGATTCATCTATAAAGCCACTTTCGAGATAGGCAGATTTCTGTCCTGGATACAATCCTCATCAACATGGAAGTCCACCACTATAGGGTAAAAAGAAGAGTTTCTGGTATAGACAGCTACTAATTGCCACTGTGAACAGATGTTCAGTTTGTCTTCCAGAGGCAAGAAGAAAGGGAAGGCAGGCTGGAGGAAGAAAGCCCAAAAAGAAAGTTTAAATCTGAAAGCTCAGAGTGTACAGTGAGACTGTTGAGTAGTCTGCGTATCTGGTGAACTTGCAGTGTCAGTTCTAGACACGTGTGGCCACCTTTGACTTTGGCTACTCTTTGCCGGTTGTGCCTGTTGACTGTACTCAGAAGTATGGAGCACAACATGGGAAAATCAAAAATTAATAAAGACATTTCCCCTTAAGATCAGCCCCATAAGTGGTAAAGCCCAAAGTGCTGGAAGACAAAGTAGGTAAGAAGTCTGGGGATTGGCCGGCGCCGCAGCTCACTAGGCTAATCCTCCACCTTGTGGCGCCGGCACACCGAGTTCTAGTCCCATCGGGGCACGGATCCTGTCCCGGTTGCCCCTCTTCCAGGCCAGCTCTCTGCTGTGGCCAGGGAGTGCAGTGGAGGATGGCCCAAGTCCTTGGGCCCTGCACCCCATGAGAGACCAGGAGAAGCACCTGGCTCCTGCCATCGGATCAGTGCGGTGCGCTGGCCGCAGCGTGCCTACCGCGGTGGCCATTGGAGGGTGAACCAACGGCAAAAAGGAAGACCTTTCTCTCTATCTCTCTCTCTCTCACTGTCCACTCTGCCTGTCAAAAAAAATAAAAATAAAAAAATATAGGAGTCTGGGGATCTCCTCACCAGCTCCCCTGTCTCCCTCTGTCTCGCTTGAAGGCAGGCCTGGCTCTCACCTCTCCCACAGGCAGCTTTCCTAACATCTAGTTCCACCCTAACAGAAACACTCACATTAGTAGGTCTGCATAGCTCAGCTGCATACCCACCTTACTGCAGGAGGCCAGACCCCCACCCCTCCCCAGCCCCACGTATACCTCATTCCCACTGAAAAGTCATTTCGTTAAGAGGGCCACAGGCCAGGCAGAAAATGGATCTGAGGCCCAGCACCCACATTCCAGCCTCTAAGTGGGAAACATCCTACCTCACCTCCATAATTCAAAACGGGATGTTGCATTTGTATGTCTTAGTGGTTGCACATTCTGTAAAGCATCTGAAATTTAATATCTCACAGGTATTCAAATCTAGTTCCAGCACACAAACACCCAGTAAAGGCCATCCAGGCTGAATAGATTGAATGGGCTAGCACTTGTTTATTATGCAATATTTTGCCTTCAAACAGGATATTGTATCTACATCAGCAAGAAGATATTAATATGAATATCATCCCTCTAGATCTCCAAGGCTTTTTCAAATCTTGATATTCCAAGATTTTATATTTCTGTACATAAATTGCCTTCTGGGGGGAGAACAGGGTATTACGGTGAAGTCTGTTGAGATGAGACTTTGCCTGGGTATGCCAGATTCAGAACCAACTCCTCGAAATCCCAGTATACACAGTAGCAGCAATTCAATCCATCTTACAAAGGGAAACTAATCATTCATTCCATCCTCTTTGCAAAGAAGATTCTAATAGAGGAAAGGAAAACAAGAGAACCTGGAAATTAATCTAATCAATGCTGCCACTACTTCTAAATTTGTCTGCATCCCTCAAAGCCACAAAGTAAACCCAAAGCTAATCATGCCACAAAAACCTCATCTCATTTGTCCTACATGGGTTTCTATCAATTTCTCCCTGTATTTGAAAGGCAGAATTACAGAGAAAGAAGGAGAGATGGAGAGAGAAGTCTTCCACCTGCTAGTTTACCCCCCCAGAGGGCCACAATGGCTAGGGCTGAGCCAGGCCCAAACCAGGAGCCAGGAGCTTCTTCCGGGTCTCCCACATGGGTGCAAGGGCCCAAGGACTTGGGCTATCTTCTACTGCTTTCCCAGGCCATAGCAGAGAGCTGGATTGGAAGAGGAGCAGTCAGGACTTGAACAGGTGCCCATATGAAGTGCCTGCACTGCAGATGGTAGCTTAACCCTTTGCACCACAGTGCCTGCCCCTGTAAATCAGTCTTCATAAACAAATACACATAGAGTTCAGAGATGGCAGTGGTGATAATCTGCAGTAATTCCTGAGCTATCCGATTCTGTAAGGTTCCACAAATATACCCAGATGTCTTAGAGCAGGGATTGGTGAGACAGCACAGTCTCAAGCTTTCCAGACCTAGGATCTCGGTCCCAACTACTGAATCCTGCTATTGTCGAGCTAAAGCAGCCATAGACAATACAGAAATGAATGAACACAATTGTGTTCCACTAAAACTTCATTTATGGAGACTGAAATTTGAATTGCATATAATTTCCCCATGACATGAAACATTTTGGTATGTTCTCAACCTTGTGAAAACATGAAAATTATTGTTAGCTCACAGGAAAACTGGGTTTGACCTGTGGGTTGTGGTTTGCCAAACCCTGTCCTAGAGGAACAATGTACAGCATTTTATAACCATCCTAACTGAAAGGGCATGAACCAGTCATAATTATAATGACATCTGAGCTCATAATATTTTTCAGGGACTATGCTAAGCTAGTTAGATGGAGTCTTTTATTCGATCTCCACGATTTACCTATGAGATTGAGACTATTGTCCCCATTTTAAAAATGAGGAAACTGAGGCACAAGAAAAGTGAAATAACTTGTTGAAGGCTGCACAATTACTAAGTACCAGACTCAGGATTGGAACCACTTCTGAGTAACTCCAAAGCTTATGCCCCCATAGAATAGTATTGCAACCCCACAGTTGTTAAACTACATTGGACAAGCATTTGGTACAATGGTTAAGACACTGCTTCACACACTGACATCCAAATCAGAAACCCTAGGTTCCAATTCCAGCTCTTCTCCTAATTCCAGCTTCCTGCTAATGCACACCCTGAGAGGAAGCCTGTGATGGCTCAAGTATTTGGGTTCTTGCCACCCACACGCGACACCTTGATTGAGTTTCTGGCTCCCAGCTTCCGCCAGCTTAGTCCTGGTCTTTTTAGACATCTGGATAGCGAATCAGTCAGTGGGAGCTCTCTCCCTATGCCTGTCTTTCTCTGTCTCTCAAATAATTAAATAGCTTTTGAAAAAATAAAACTATCCCAATAGTATGAAATCCTGTCCTAGAATGATGTGAATAGCAATGGCTCCAAATGCCAATAATGTCAGGAACACGAACTGGTGGGCCTGAATGTAACCATGATTCAGTTAAAATGTAAAGGATTTAAACTTGTTTTCGACAAAGCATGGAAAACACCTGATTCTTTTTATAGCTGACATAAAATCATAAAGGAAACCTAAAGAAGAACAGGGCCAACAGGGAGGGCAGGATGAAGATGCAAGCTGGTGGGGTGGGATGGGAAAGAGGGAGTAGACAGTGGAAGGGCTTATGCTTAGAGGAACGTCTTTCTGCCTTTACTCAATTTGTCACTCTATACGAAGCTCATGTTGGAGCAGGCCAAATTGCTGAACGTGGCAAAATCGAAAACGATAACACTTTAAATGACACGAAACAATTTCAGAGACAGCTGATGGATTCTTCACTGTGAGAAGAAGTCACAAGGCATGATTTTGGCTGAAATGCAGGCGATGCAAAATGACGCTAAGCAAAGTGACTGGAGGCAGAGGGTGTCAGACATACGAGCAAAACAGCACTGGCGCTGAGAGGCTTATGGGAAAGGGAATGTCATAGCTGAGAGTGCTTTGGCTTGCACTCCTTCAACAGGGCTGGCAGCAACTCCACATCAGTGTTTGGCCATTTGCTCCCCGCAGGGGGAAGGCTCCTACATCCTCTTCTGCAGTAGCAGCCGAGGCTTCCCAGCCTGCAAGACAATTCCAACTTGGCTGCCTTGGTGTATTCCCTGCCAGCCGAGAGGTATCCTTGCAGCCTTTCCTCGCCCATCTGGAAATCCTGCCCTTATGTCGCTGCTGAGAAAAAAAAATGGCTTTCTGTAAACTGTTGTTCCAGAAGACCAGAGAGGTGAAATTAATCACTCTTTGAATAAGGCCCAGGATGAATGAAAACAGTAGGGGTATCCAAAAGGGAGATGCTCCACTCATGCCCACAGCCACTCCCCTTAAACCTCTTTTCATATTTCCTAATGCCATCCTCCACACGTACATTAACATGCTTTTCCACCTAACAGGGAAAAGTATACAATTTGTTCTGATTTTTTTCAAAAAGTGTCTGTAATATAATTATTCCTGTGACCGAAAGCCAAGGAGCAAAGGTTATTTGACCTTGAAACTCTTCAGTTCCTTACACTCCCATCCCCATGTGCCTCTGGAAGTCATGGCTGTGGTTACTCCGTTAGCCAGGGCTCAGGGCTATTCTTTCTCCCAAATCCCAGTACTGCAAAGTTGACAGTGTCAAAGGTACTGGGGAAAGAAAGCCCTCTTGAAGCAATTGATACTTTATTGAACTGCAGGACCCTACCTTGTTTTGAAGATTAAGATTCAATTCCTATCCACAAGAACAAGGAAGACTGCACCGTAGCATTAGTTTTGTTTTGTGTTTTTTTTTTTTTTTTTTTTTTTTTTTGACAGGCTGAGTGGATAGTGAGAGAGAGAGACAGAGAGAAAGGTCTTCCTTTTTGCCGTTGGTTCACCCTCCAATGGCCGCTGCGGCCAGCACATCCCGCTGATCCGAAGGCAGGAGCCAGGTGCTTATCCTGGTCTCCCATGCGGGTGCAGGGCCCAAGCACTTGGGCCATCCTCCACTGCCTTCCCGGGCCATAGCAGAGAGCTGGCCTGGAAGAGGGGCAACCGGGATAGAATCCGGTGCCCCGACCGGGACTAGAACCCGGTGTGCCGGCGCCGCAAGGCGGAGGACGTAGCATCAGTTTTAAAATATGCCCCACCACAGGAAAAAGGGTTCTCCCAAAATGACAAGTGAGGAAATTGAAGGCAAAGGTTGAGATGCTAAACGACCGCCCCCAATTCAGTATGTACACAGCTTCCATGGTGGCTGTTTCCTTTCAGCAGCTCTCTCACCTGGGGCAAGGGTAGAGAATGAAACTGCACCAATACCTCCAGACAAGATGGCATTACTGGCAGTTATATCCAGTCCCAGATATCTCAAGTGTGTAGACTACAGTTTCTCAGGCATGGAACCCGGGAAGCAGAAGATGGGAATCAAGTCTATAGGTGATTTTGAAACAGATGTCTCAAGGGGCCTCGTTGTGAAGAACACTAGTTTACTCAATCAGTGTCTCTAAGCATCAATTTCAGGAATCTGCAGAAATTCATTCAATAAGCATCTTGTGAGCACTGAGTAGGTGGCAAGCACTGTGGCTGGTATCAGGGCTACAACAGTATCAACTGTTCCTGCCTTTATTGAGCTTGGCCACTACCTGCCAGTCTCAAATCCTCCATGTTAACGAAGGGGGTTAGGAACAGAAGCCTCACACAACTGGCTAAACAGCTGCAATTTCTTACACTTTTGTTTCGTTTCTGCTCTTGCTCTCCTTGTTGGATTACCATTCTAAGAAAGTTCTCATCCCTGCATCCCATGGGAGACCAGGATAAGCGCCTGGCTCCTGCCTTTGGATCAGCGCGCCGGCCGCGGCAGCCATTGGAGGGTGAACCAACGGCAAAAGGAAGACCTTTCTCTCTGTCTCTCTCTCTCTCTGTCCACTCTGCCTGTCAAAAATAAAAAAAAGAAAGTTCTCATCCAACCAACAATCTCATCTTTATGATGTTATCACATGCCCTATATACCAGCCAGATGCTTCCTTTCCAATTCTTATGAGCTTCCCCAGGACAGAAATATCTATTGTAATGAGTAACACTGAACAAACCAACAATGCCTTCTTAACCTGCATTGAAAAATAATACTTTATCAGCTTTAAGCTAACTTCATTGTTCTTCTTAACAAGTAAATGATTATATGGGATTGCCTGAACAAGAGAGAGCTTTGTTTAAATCTCTGCCTTTGAGAGATCAGGTGCCATGAATCATAAGTAGGATGTAAGGGAAAGTTTAAGTGTTTCCCTACTCACACCCCTCAGCTTTCTTTCCTTTAAATCATTTTTTATTTATTTGAAAGGCAGAGTTACAGAGAGAGACAGAGACAGAGAAAGGGAGACAGAAGTCTTCCATCCACGGGCTCATTCCTCAAGTGGCCACAAATGCCGAGGCTAGGCCAGGGTGAAGCCAGGAGACCAGAGCTTCTTTAGGTTCTCCAAAGTGGGTTCAGGGGCACAAGCACCTGGGCCATCTTCTGCTGCTTTTCCAGGTGCACTGGCAGGGAGCTGGATCGGAAGTGGAGTATCCGGGACTTGAACCGGTGCCCATATGAGATACCAGCATTGCAGGCAGAGCCTTTACCAACTACACCATAATGCCAACCCCATCCTCCCAGTTTTCTGAGGCTTCCATGATGTCAGCTTCAATCTTCATGCCAAGAAACACTAGATAATATTTCTGAAAATGTCTGCATCAGAATCACTTTGGGGTTCTCATAAATGATGCAGATTCCCAGGCTTGCTTAAACCTACTATAGTAGATTTTTTAAAATTTTATTTAATGAACATAAATTTCAAAAGTACAGCTTATGGATTACAATAGCTCCCCCCCCCATAACTTCCCTCACACCCACAACACTCCCCTCTCCCACTCCTTCTCCCCTTCCATTCACATCAAGATTAATTTTCAATTATCTTTATATACAGATCAATTTAGCATATATTAAGTAAAGATTTCAACAGTTTGCACCCACAGAGAAACACAAAGTGTAAAATACTATTTGAGCATTAGTTATAGCATTAATTAAACACCTAAGAATAATTGTGTATTAATTACAGAGTTCAACCAATAGTTTTAAGTAGAACATAAAAAAATACTAAAAGGGTAAAGTATTAAGTTCTTTTTTTGTTTGTTATATAGTTATTTTTTATTTAATAAATGTGAATTTACAAAGTGCAACTTTTGTATTGTTGTGGCTTCCCCCCCCAACCTCCCTCCCTCCACAGCCCTCCCCTCTCCCACTCCCTCTCCCATCCTGTCCTTCATCGAGTTTCATTTTCAATTACCTTCATATACTGAAGATCAACTTAGTATATACTAAGCAAAGATTTCAACAGGCTGCACCCACACAACCACACAAGGTATAGGGTATTGTTCAACTAGTAGTGTTATTTTTAAGTTTCATAGTAAAACACATTAAGGACAGAGATCCTACGTGGGGAGCATGTACCCAGTGACTCCCGTTGTTGATTTAACAATTGGCACTCTTATTTATGACATCAGCAATCACCGAGACTCTTGCTATGAGCTGTCTAGGCTATGGAAGCCCCTTGAGTTCACCGACTCTGAACTTGTTTAGTCAAGGCCGTGTCACAGTAGAGGTTCCTTCCTCCCATCAGAGAAAGGCGCCTCTCTCCTTGATGGCCTATTCCTTCTGCTGGGGTCTTGTTCACCAGGATCTTTCATTTAGATTGTTTTTTGCCACCGTGTCATGGCTTTCCATACCTGTGAGACTCTCATGGACCTTTTAGCCAGATCCGAATGTCCCAAGGGTTGATTCTGAGGCAGGAGTGCTGTTTTGGGCGTTTGCCATTCTATGAGTCTGCTGTGTGTCCTGCTTCCCCTGCAGGATCATTCTCTCCCTTTTAATTCTATCCTTCATTATTTGCATACACTGGTCTTATTTGTGAACTCTCTTTGACACATACCCTATCTTTTTGATTGGTTGTGTATTTATACTTATCACTTTACCAAGTGTGCTGGCATTGGTACCTGCCTCCTTGGTAAGATTGAGTTGAAATCCCCTGGCACATTTCTAGTGCCACCATTGGAGGTAAGTCTGAGTGAGCATGTGCCAACCTATATATCTCCTCCCTCTCTTATTCTCACTCCTATGTTTAACAGAGATCACTTTTCTGTTAATTTTACTATAGTAGATTAATTGCATTAGTGGCTCCAATCAGTGGCCTCTATAGAGCCCTGCCCTTTGCCCTCTACCTTTGTAGGTCCCTCCCACTCTAAAGCCAAGCTCAGCCATGTGATTTGCTTTGTTCAAAGGGATGTTAGCAAATAGGTGCAAGCAGACTTGAAAAGCTCATATGCACTTGCATTTGCACTCTTGTATGACTAGGTTTACTTGCTTAGTCCTGTGCCCCACCATGAAAACAACTCCACACTGATTTTTTTCAAGGATAAGAAGCCACATGGAATCGATTCAAGTCATCCCAACTGAGGCCATTCTGGAAAAGCCAAGCTCTGGCTAAACTACTAGTGGACTATAGCTGAGTGAGTTCAGCTATGAGCAACCAAATTTGGACCAGATCAGCAGAACAATCCAGCCAAGTCATAGGCTATAGGAAAATAATAAACAGCTGTTTTAAGTCACTGAGTTTTGGGGTGGCTTGTTGTATAGCACAAGCTTTTTTTTTTTCATATTTCCTCTAAAAATCAATGTATTTGCTATTGTTTACATAAAAGGTATTGCCTATGTCCTCAAACAAGGCACATAAATGTGGAAATTATCTTAGAAGATTTGTACTTTTTAAAAGATTTTATTGGAGCTGGCACTGTGGTGCAGTGGGTTAAAACCTCAGCCTGCAATGCCAACATCCCATATGGGCACTGGTTTGAGTCCCAGCTGCTCCACTTCCATTCCAGCTCCCTGCAAAGGCCTGGGAGAGCAGTCAAAGATGGCCCAAGTGCATGGGACACTGCATCCATGTGGCAGACCCAAAAGAAACTCCTGCCCCTGGCTTTGGATCGGCTGAGCTCAAGCCTTGCAGCCATTTGTGGAGTAAACCTGTGGATGGAAGACCTCTCTATCTCTGCCTGTACCACCTGGCTCCTGGCTTCAGATCGGTGCAGCACTGACTGTAGTGGCCATTTGGAGGGTGAACCAACGGAAGGAAGACCTTTCTCTCTGTCTCTCCCTCTCAATGTCTAACTCTGCCTGTCCAAAAAAAAAAAAAAATCAAAGAGACAGGATTTCAAAAAAGATTTGATTTAATTGAGAGATGCAATTACAGACAGAGAGAGGGAGGGACAGAAAAAAGCTCTTTCATCTGCTGGTTCCCTCCCCAAATGGCCTCAATGGATAGAGTTGCATCACTCAGAAGCCAGGAGCCAGGAGCTCCTTCAAGGTCACCCATATGGATGCAGGGTCCCAAGCACCTGGGCTATCTTCCACTATTTTCCCAGGCCACAAGCAGAGAGCCGGATAGGAAGATGAGCAGTCGGAACAAAACCAGGCACCCATGTCAGATGTAGGCACCCCAGATTTGCATTTAAAGACAAACTCTGGAAGGAAGGAGAATGGAGAGAAAGCAAGGAAGAATTGGACAAGAAATCAGAAAGAAATATCATCACTAACCATTAAACATAGAGTATTAAGAATAGAGAACACAAGAGACAGGAAGCACAAACACAATTCAGCACCCATGGGTTGTGCGGAGGGTTAAAACAAGTTCAATTCCATGATGTGTGCATGAAAGACTGCATGGACATGGCACAGGAAATTGAAATTGGGAAAAAAAAATCAACAAGAATATGATGGAAAGAAGTGAGACTGAACTTGGACACATTGTGTTTGAATTTTCTGTTGTTAACTATGTTGGGATCAACAACGGGCAACTAGAAATACAACGTAGAGCTCAGCAGAGAACAAAGCAGGAGAATTTCAGTGAATAGAGCTAATGAAATATCCTAAAAAAAAAAGATCAAAGAATGCAGAAAAGGAAAGAGAAGGGGACCTGAAGAAAGCCTGTACCTACTGGTACAGGAAGGGAAGACCATAATAAGAAAAGGACAGGAGAGAAGGAATATTGATGTTTATACCAGGGATAATAAAAATCTCAACGTTAAAAATATCTCTTCCTCTTGGGGCTGGCACTGTGGTGCATCAGGTGAATGCGCTGGCCTGAAGCGCCAGCATCACATATGGGTAGCACAAGCTTCTATAGACCCTAAATGCATTTGTTGACAGGGGGTTTCCATGAACCTGCATATGTAACAAGTTTCCCAAGTGACTGATTTTCATGTACTTTCATGTGTACATAGCAGTGAAAGGGCAGCTCTTATACAACGTGTCTATCCTTGATTTCCTACATAGCAACAATGGGAAGATTCACTGCTTTAGGCTATGAACAACTCGGAGACATAGTCAAGGTTAAAGGGGGGTTCCATAAGGATTCATTTTCATTGTGGTAAAACATACATAAAAGTTGTCTTTTTAATTATTTTTACTTGTGCCATTCATAAGCATAAAGGACATACACATTTTTGTGTAACCATCACCCCCATCCATCTCTAGAAAGTAGAATGCCTTTCGCTGCTGTAGGTATGCCATATGAGGGGAATCAGACAACGTGACTCCTTTGGTTACTGGCTTATATCATTGAACCTATTTCTTCAGGGTTCAGCCATGCCGTAGCATATATCAGGGCTGACTTCCTTTTAAAGACTGGATAGTATTCCATTATGTTTACACCATATTTTGCTTACCCAGGCATTCCTTCATGGACACATGGGTTGCCTCCAGTTTGCAACTATTGTGAATCATGCTGCTATCAACACTGCTTTGCAAGCATCTGTTCAATTCCCTGCTTTCCATTCTTCGGGGTATATACATAGGAGTGGAATTGTTGGATCATGTGGTCATTCTATTTTCTCGTTTTTGAGGAACTGCTATACTACTGTCCATAGCAGCTGCACTATTTTAAATTCCTGCCAGTGCACAGGGGATTCCAATCTCCTCACATCTCAACAGTCTGTATCTTCTGCTTCTTTTTAAATGATAGTTGTCCTAATAGGTGTATCTTATTGTGGTTTTGATTTGCATTTCCCTAATGATTAATGATGGTGAGCAATCCTTCCATATGTTTCTTGTACCTCTACATATCCTTCTTTTTTGATAAGTGTTCAGATCCTTCACCTATTTTTTTTTGACAGGCAGAGTGGATAGTGAGAGAGAGAGAGACAGAGAGACAGGTCTTCCTTTGCCGTTGGTTCACCGTCCAATGGTCGCCATGGCCGGCGTGCTGCAGCCAGCGCACCGTGCTGATCCAAAGGCAGGAGCCAGGTGCTTATCCTGGTCTCCCATGGGTGCAGGGCCCAAACACTTGGGCCATCCTCCACTGCCTTCCTGGGCCACAGCAGAGAGCTGGCCTGGAAGAGGGGCAACCGGGACAGAATCCGGCACCCCGACCGGGACTAGAACCCAGTGTGCCGGCACCGCAAGGCAGAGGATTAGCCTATTGAGCCACAGCGCCAGCCTCACCCATTTTTAAATGGAGACTTTTTTGGTAATTTTTTATTGTTAATTCTATAAGGACTTTATGCAGTGTAAAAGGAGCAGCATTTCTTAGGCCAGCAGAGAATCTAAATTAGGAAACTAATCACAAATACTCCACACTGTGTCCACTAAGAGTTTATCTGTAACTCCTACGCATTCTGCCTTCCTAACCACATCTCTGAGGAAAGGTTAAAGTCCACAGCTGAGGTGCTCTCTCTGTGGTCTGGCTTCCATGCTGTCTTGCCTCCTCCAACATCTTTCCTCATCATTTAACTGCCAGTTTCTCCCCTTCTTCTATCACCACTTTACTGATTCACTCCTTTCAGCCTAAAATAGATGCTCAACTTTCTCCAGGAATATATTTTTTAGGAACCATTTTGTCTTCAAGATTCTGACACCTCTCTACACCTTACCAGACACATTTCTTGTGAGAGTAACCTACACTCAGTGTCTATAAACATCTATTCCTCATTGAGTTTTCCAACCATTGCCATATGATTTCCACCTGTAACTTTCTATTGGATCTGCTTCCTCTCCTGAGTAATGTCTTTAATTAGCAAACCCAAGGGACATTTGTCAGCCCATCTGACTTGTTCAAGTAGCACTTGGAAATGCTGATCACTCCTTCCTTATTGAAATTCCCTTCTCTCATGATCTTTCTTACTCACTCCTGGTCCTCTTACTACCTCTCTAGCTGCTTCCTCTTGATTCTGGTTCTTGCTACATTGCTTCTGCCCAGATGACAATGTAGATACTTTTCAGTATTCTTTCTTTGTTCTCTCTCAAGTTTCACATCCATATATCCACCTGCTTACTGGACATTCATTCTTGAAGGACTCAGAGAAAGTTCACTGTAATAAAAGTGACTTCATTTTTCTTTCTTGTCTAAAGCCATGCCTCTGCCAAGATTTCCTATCTTAATGAACAGTGGTGCTATCCACCATAACACAGAGAACAGAAAGCCATGGCTTCACTGATGAGTCTACTTCACTCCCATTCTGACCACACCAAATGTGCCACGTGCTCTATCCAGTGATGCATCCCATTACCTCCACTGCCATAGCCCTAGTTCATGTCATTACTACGTTTGACCTATTGCAAAATCCTCAGAATTGATTTTGTTACCTCTGATCTCCCCTGCATTTATGTATTGCTCTACACTATTGCTATAGAGAACAAACAAGTGCATAGTAAGAAACTGAGTAAATAAAAACAATGTCAAGATGTTTCCTCCATGTTCAAAAGATTCGAATATCCCATTTTGTGGGCAGGTGTTTGGTCTGATGGTTAAGATGCTGCTTATGATGCCTGCATCCCATACTGGAGTTCCTTAATTTCAGCTTCAGTTCCACTTCCTATCCATGTCTATTCATGTCCTGGGAGGCAGCAGCTGATGGCTCAAGTACTCGGCTCCCTGTTATTCTCATGGGAAACTCAGATGGCATCCGGTCTCCTCGCTTCAGAATGGTCCAGATCCAGTTGTTACAGATATTTGGGGACTAACCTGTGGATGGAAGATCTCTGTCTCTCTCTTCCTTTTAAATAAATAAATATAAATATTTTTCATTTTTTTAAAAAAGAAAAAAAAACAAGATCCTATTTTCTGATGCCTAAGTCCAGGGGCTGATGTGGAACGTGGACAGGGCGTGGGTTTTAGAGTCAGAGAGAAACTTCAGTTTAAACCTAGACTCTGCTATGTACTTGACTCCTCTACCGCTGCTTCCTCAGGATGGCTGTGAGAATCAAATTAGTTACTTATCCATAATCTGTACTTGCTGCTTCACAGGGCCTATAATGCAGAAAGTGCTCGGCAAGTATGAATTTGCATCCCTTTTCCTACTAAGCATAGTCCTATCTATATTCTCAGACTTATCACCTATGAAATCTGCCAACACCCTATGTTCAGGATACACATAACACTTAGCCTTTTCCCAACTACAGCAAGTGCTCCCTTTCCTCTGCTCCTACTGTTACTCTAGCTTACAATGTCTTCTCTCACTCTCTTCAGTCTGATAAGGCCTGACCCATATTTCAAAACTCCAATCAAATGCCACTGTCTCCTTGAAGCTTTTCCAACCTCTGCTTTGCTTCGTGTATACTTCCTTTGGAAACTTCCTGTTGCTTGTCTTGATTTATGACTACCTATCTGCTGACTTGCCTTCCTCACTTGACTGCGGACTTCTTAAGCATACAGATTCTCTCTTAAATATCTTTTGTTTTAATATCCAGCACCCAACACTCAAAAATATTTGTTGAAACACACGGGATAGAAACTACATATGAGGACAGTCAAGATTTAAAACCTAAAGAACACACTTTTAAAACATATTTTAGGATATAATGAAATTTATGTTTATATTCAATCACTGGGTAATAAAATAATAACTATTTATGTAGGGATTATTCTGTGCCAAATACTCTTCCAAGGACTTTACCTATAAAGTCATTTCCTCTTCACATTGGTCCTGCAAAGTAGTTATAATTATTATTTCAATTTAACAAACAAGTAATCTGAGGCTCAGAAAGGTTAAGTAACTTGTCAGAGGTCACAGAGCCTATAAAAGATAGAGCGGGGAATGAACCCAGGTAGTGCAGATCTAGAGTGCAAACTGTTGACTGCCACTGTGCTGCAGAAATCTGTATTGTCATGAACATTGCAGCACGCTAAGATGGCAGAATCTATGATCGAGCCTGGGCCCCACTAACCTTGGATTCTGGGGCAAATCCTTTCACATCTAGAGACCTCAGTTTCCCTACATGTCATGTGAGAAGAATATATCTGATGATCTTGGTGCCTCTCAGCATCACAATGCTATGATGCTATAATAGGTATACTTTTCCTGCCCGAGGCTGTTCAACAGCCTGTGAACCTCTCAAAGGGAAGTTTTATTGTTTGAGTTAAATTTTTATCCCTGTAGATGTTGCCTTGACTTGAGGGATTGGAGAGTGATGGCTAAAGGGTTCAGGGTTTCTTTCTGGGGCAATTAAAACATTCTAAAATATGCTGTAGTGATGATTTTCCAAATCTGCGAATATACTAAAAAACCGTTGAACTGCAAATTTTAAATAGGTGAATCACATGGTATATTTATTATATCTCAATGAAGCTATTATCAAAGAAATGGTATCCCCAGGGTCCAGCACATAGACTTGTGCAATCAATGTTTTTTGAGTGATGCACAGTAGTAATACTACATGGCTTTTAACGTTCAGATTCTTAGAGTCTATTAATGGAATAGTTTGTACATACTTACCAGTTCTTTGTATGAGAACTGGCATTTCTAAAAGTGTGTTCTGTTTGGCAGTTAAATAACCCCTTTGCCAACTTACTTTTTTCTTGTCATAGATGCATCACATTTGTTCTTCGCACTGTCTGAATTATTACCTTTTGAATTAATAGGGGCTCAATTAAGGAGGTTTAACTATATTTCAGGTAACAATGTTCACTATTATGCTGCCCACGAACAGATTAAACTAGTCCCCAAGATTCAAAGGTTATAAATTGCTTTTGAGTTCTTCAAGTGAGAGACCTAATAGGAAAAGATGGTGTCACTACTGTAATTAGTCTTCAGGTACAAAGTTTTATTTGAACCAAAAGGGTAGGGAGTCATTGTCAGTGACTGTTTTCCACATCAAAGGAAATAAAAGAAGCATATTAATTACAGTCTGCAGTTTGTACAAGGGTCTCTACTGGAGGGCAGTTTTCTTAAAATATTTGCTGGCTTATAATTAGCTCATGCATCTGATTAACTTAAGGGGGGGAGAAAAAACCAAAAAATATCAACTTTGAGGCCAAATGTTAAGCTACTGTACTTGAGAAAACCCAAGTCCAAAGCCAGTAACTTTGGAGTTCACTGCCAACAAAGAGTAATGAAACCTTTGGGCCCTGGGAAGTCTCGCTGCCAGCTGGGTTCTGTGCCTCAGTACAAAGAAGCCCATCAGGCCAAGAGGCAGGCAACAGAAGCAGCATGGACTCAGGGCTCTAATCGACAGTGATTAGAGAATAAAATGAAAAGTAAAATAAGATCGCAGCAGGTAAAATTAGGGGAACAGTGGAGGCCACAAAGTTAAACCTTGGAACATGTAATCAAGGTGATTAAAAACTCGAGCTGCTCCACCTTCTTACTTACCAGCTCGCCAACTCCCCAAGCACTCTTCACAATCACAGCCAATTGTTCTGAGTTTTAAGAAAGCTCTACCCTAGAAATTTAACTATGGTCAACTTGTATTGGGGCAGTTGAACAGGATCTGTGTCTTCCCCACTCTCTTCTCCCTCAATAAACCTGACATGCCATGTAGAAATTCAGATGCAACATTCATGGAAAAATGGAATTAAAAGGTAAGTGTATTTTGGTGCAAAAATTGTTTTGAAATCCATGCATAGTTTTCCCACGCTGTACATCTTCCATGAGCTTATGGAAGACTCCTCATACGCAAAGGGTTTAGGGGGCTTCCGGTTGCTCACTTGGAAAAAAGAGGCAGGGAGTACTGTGCATAGTAATCAGGACATGAAACACCACATGAACCCATGGAGTCTGCAGAGTCATTTAACCTACACTCAGGGGTACTTTAGAACCAGTTTGAACAATCCAGCGAACCAGTTGTGAAAAGAATGGACTCGGAGATCAGTGCAACAGTCCTCCAGGGAGCCCTAATTGAAAGCAAAATACCTATTCTTTTCAAGCCACCTATCTTGAAAAACTCCGATAAACTATCTTTTGACCATTTTGATTCTTTTCTTTTATCCAGCCAAGATTTATGGGGTTCCTACCATATACCTCAGACCTTTGAGAATGATTCCCAAGATGGAATCTACACAGAGCCAGCAGTATACAAATCAATCCAATTCAATACACATCAGTACACACCCACTATGTCAGGTATTGTGCTAGGATATATGCAAGTGAATGAAAAGGAACTTACAGTCAAAAGTGATGAAAGCAAAGATTTGGGACCCAGACTGCTTGGTTTCAAATCCCAGCTCTGTCACTTGCTATCTTTGTAACCTTGAGCAAATTACCTCATATTAGTCTGTTTCCCGCTCTGTAAAATGGGCAAACCTCCTATAGCTGTGGTGACAATGAAAATAAGTTGGCTTATATTCATGCATATGTTCGTGCATATATTTCATATAGCCACCTAATTATGTTCATGAATATATTCATATATATGTACGCATATATTCATGCATTATATGAATGCCTGGCACATACCAAGTGCTGTGTGCACTTTATATTCGGAAGTTATTAGCCATCTGTATCATAAACTTTCTCAAGAAGCTGCTGAAAACTCTGGCCTACCTCCCCGGAATACATACACATACATTTGCCTTGAGCTGTAAGGGTTCTATGGATTTCCCAAAGTTCCAGTGAGGAACCTCTGAATGCATGGGCGAGACCTCAAAAGAGTCTGTAATCCCAACACTCTTGTGCCCCATGGTTATCAACAGTTATAGTGGGATAAGCAACATTTTTGAGTTTCTAGTCAGACACTGCAGGGTAGTTGTCAAGAGCATGTGTTCTAGGGAAGAAGGGCTAGCAAGTTACTTAAGCTTTCTGAGCCTCAATTTTCACATCTGTAAAATACAATAAAAATTCCATCCACCCCATAGAGTTGGTGCAAGGAATAATATAAGTAAGGATTTGAAATGTGTCTAGCATCAGGTAAACAGTCCATAATTGTCACTAATACTAATACTATCCATTAGGGATTAGCAATAACTCCCACCAAAATAAGGAGCGATGGTCAGGAAGGAACTGTTCTTCAATAGGATTAAAATGAGCACCTGAATGTTTTTCTTTTGAAAAGCTAAAGCTTGCCACCTACAACTGAACCTTTATTCATCTGTAATGGAAATGTGTGCAAAAACTCACTCAGGGCTCACTGTGGAAGAGCAAAAGGCAAGAGGTTGGTGTCCACTGACTTTCTCATTACATAAAAGACGGCCTATTTTCTGTATTATCAGAGTTAATGCAACATGCCAAGAGAAATAGGTAGGTGTGACCAATTGGGAGTTTCTTTCCATTGCACCAGTCTGTTGAATATCTCACCATATCCTTTGTCATCCAAATAAGCAGTGAAAAGCACTGTCAGCCAACCCCTAGAGCATTCAGTAGATAGGTTGCTTAATTAAATATGCCACTGAATGGGCTATAGAATTCTATTGCTTATGCTGACAGGTGAAAGACAGAGGGGACAATTTCCTGGGTTTTTATTTAAGATGTATTTTGAATATATCCTCCACAAAGGGTATCCCAGGCTGCATTAATTTTTATAAGATTTTTTTTCTATACCCAACTCTATACAGAATGAGTTAGTTGATGAAAACAAATCTAAAGTCAGTAAGGCCCCCATTGTCCCCACACTGAGAACAAACGTGCAATGGCTGGATTAGGCCGTTATGAAAGATTCAGACGATATTGCAAAGTGGGGTTGGGAAACTGTCTCTCTTTCCACCATTCTCAGTGCAATGTCTTTAAACCAGGAGTGGGGGAGCAGTCCTCAGTACCCACAGGAAGTACAGTATTTGTACAGAGCAAACAGAGGTAGTAAGTTCTAAACATGCTGAATTTAGGGGTTAAATGAATACCATTAATGAAGACTTGTTTAACCTGGGACTCATCCAGCTTTGAAAAGAAAATGCCAGAGAGAGAGAAAAAAAAAAAAAACAATCAACAGTTTGGCTAACAGTATAGAAGGTCTAGCATAGCGGGATTTCTGAAACCCTGAGCTAGGAACTCACCAGTCAGCTAGTGTCCAGGGTCCCTTCCCAGAGCACCAACGGCATGTTGGCAGAACCAGGAGTGCTTCCTTGAGAGCTAACGCTAACTTTTCAGAAACAAATGAAAAAGAAAAGTAAGATCCAAAATCAGCATTCTCTTTTTGGAAGAGCTTGAGTATTGAGCAGAAATATTTCCTCTCATTGTCTCACCTGTACACAGAATTGTAGTTGACATGCTCTGGGTCACCTGCATTCCCAGAGCCAAGAAATTGACCTGACAAATAACTGAGCTTACAAGGGAGCACTCTCTGGCACCTCCCCTTTCCTTCCTTTAGTTTAAGCCCTTGAATATGTGATAGCACGAGTCCTTAATACACAACAAAACACACTGATAGAGCCCACCCAGTAGCTTAGCAACTGTTTTTATTCCTTTAGGATTTCTTGAGAAGTAGAGAAAAGAAAAAGAGCTTTGTCAAAGCGAATGTCACGCCACCGTATTCCTTTCCACTTCACAGAGGTGGGGGTGAGGAAGTGGTCCGGCCAAATGTTAACTGTGAGTTGTAAGGCATTTCATTCTTAGGCCCAAAGAAGAAGGATACAAGGCAGCAGGAGGTGGCTCCTCCCTCCTTCTAGAAGACATTATGCGAACTGTCTGCCCTAGTAGACACCTCAAGCCTCCCCCACCCGAGATCTATTGTGGGTAAGCAGGCTATAACTCTTCGTGTCAGACACTTAAAAAAAAGCGATTGAGTGCAATCTTGTCCAACCAAAGGTCCTCTGATTCCTTGTTACTGTATTTGTACAAAACAAAGAGATGAACCACTCCAATAGAGCCCAAGCCAAACTGATCACACCTGCTATCTCAAAGTGTATACAGTGGGGTGCTGTCATTGGTCTTAGAGCATGAGTAGATGGAGGCAGGTGGGGCAGCTAAAAGACCAGGAATG